>NC_090650.1:260108013-260708013 GCF_040937935.1 Hyperolius riggenbachi | reverse complement strand
TTAGGGCATTAAAACAACAACAACAAAAAAGTATTTCGCTTGAGGTATGCCCTATAAAATATACAGTATGTAAGAGGCATAATTACGAAATGTGTAAAAGTTTATCTCGGATCCACTTTAAAATAAAGTAAATGGGGGAAAACCTGCCCATGTTGTGGCATACTTACTTCTTTACCTGTGCTAATACAGCCATCGATTTCTGATATCACCCCTCTCGTAAGCAGCTTGAACAGAATCATCCTCGTTCTTGGATCTAGCACCTGTAATAGATGATCAAAATATCAGGTCAATTTCTCTGGCCACCTCTCTGCCTGAAGTAACTATAAATGTTAATAACACTCCCATAACTTCAGTTCCCAAAGCACGGTGCTTGGGGGTAATATTTGACTCTTCTCTCTTTTATTCCTCATCTTAACTCCATAACCAGCTCCTGCCATCTCCAACTCAAAAATACATCTCGCATCCGTCCTTTTCTCACTCAAGACACAACCAAAATGTTAATACATGCTCTTATAATTTCTCGTCTGTACTACTGCAATGTACTACTTTGTAGACTACTTTCTAACAAACAGGGCCCCGCTCCAGTCGGTACTGAACTCAGTTGCTCGTCTCATTCATCTTTCTTCTCGATCTTCCTCTGCTGACCCTCTCTGTCAAGCTCTTCACTGGCTGCCAATTAACCAGAGGATCCAGTTCAAACTCCTAACCCTAATCTACAAAGCTCTCCACAATCTCTCTCCCCGGTACATATCCTCACTAATTTCCAGATACAAACCCAATCACAATCTCAGATCTGCACACGATCTTCTGTTGTCCTCCTCTAGAATAACCTCCTCACATTCACGCTTACAAGATTTTGCACGCGCTTCACCCCTTCTCTGGAATCCCTTCCCACAACACATCCGTCACTCGCCAACCTTTGTTACTTTTAAACGCTCTCTAAAAACTCATTTGTTCCGACAAGCATATGTGCTACCTTAAAGTGAACCTCCGGACTAAAAAAATCGACTCAGCAGCACTGAAAAGGCTTGGTGTTTCTTTAACAGTTTCACAGCATCAGAACTTTGTTTCTCTACAAGCCTCATTTTTAGCTGCACAGAAGAAAACTGCCCAGGCATTTTTCCCCTGATGCTGTGCAAAGCATGATGGGATTTCTGATGTTGTTGTTCTTGTTCTGCTGTTTTGGTGCAATTATTTTTTTTTACATTTTGAATTTGACATTTGAAGCCTAGCGTGTGCAGCTGGGAGGGGCGATCAGGACACAGGATAGTTGGAACTGTGTCTCCTGCTCCCTGTCACCTCCTTTCAACCAAAAAGATGGCTGCCCCCATGACAAAGATGACAGCCTCCATGAATCACAAAAATTTGCCTGTTCTTTTAAAACAGGGTGGGTAAGAGATTATCTATCAATTCTAATTAACATAACTAATGTAACTTAATGACAGTATGTTTGTTTAGGCTGAAGTTCCCCTTTAAGCCACTTCCCTTTGTCCTAAGACCAAATTGCATTCCTACTAGGTATCCTAAAACACACTGCCTTTATATATTTTATCGTATACTACCCCTCCTCTTGTTCCCCCCCCCCCCCCCCATTCCCTTTAGATTGTAAGCTCGCAAGGGCAGGACTCTCTCCCCCTTTTGTGTCTTCGAAATCATTATACATTTTATTCATCATATTATAACCTCATGTTATTTTTTATCACTGTCATTACCACTTCTGTATTTTGTATGCTGTATCATTTTTTGCATTTTGTCACTAATTATGTATCTTGTATATTAGTGTACACCATTGTCTGTATTATGTACCCCATGTTTGTTTATTACTTTGTACAGCGCCACGGACTATGTTGGCGCTTTATAAATCAATAATAATAATAATGCAAACAATATCTCACTTCATGATCAAGCAACATGTCAAAATATTAAAGAAGAGCTGTCAGGCATACTATGTCAGGGAAAAATAAACACACTTAACCTCCTTGGCGGTAACCCCGTGTGTGACACGGGGTAAGCCGCCGGAGGGTGCCGCTCAGGCCCTGCTGGGCCGATTTTCATAATTTTTGCTTTGCTGGACGCAGCTAGCACTTTGCTAGCTGCGCCAGCACTCTGATCGCCGCCGGCCCCTGCCCGATCGCCGCTATCTGCTGCGGCGCGGGCCCCCCCCCCCTCCAGACCCCAGCGCTGCCTGGCCAATCAGTGCCAGGCAGCGCCGAGGGGTGGCCCGGGACTCCCAATGACGTCCCGACGTCAGTGACGTCGGTGACGTCATCCCGCCCCGTCGCCATGGCGACGGGGGAAGCCCTCCAGGAAATCCCGTTCTATGAACGGGATTTCCTGATCGGAGATCGCCGAAGGCGATCGAAGCGGGCGGGGGGATGCCGCTCAGCAGCGGCTATCATGTAGCGAGCCCTCGGCTCGCTACATGATAAAAAAAAAAAAAATTTAAAAAAAAACTGCTGCGCTCCCTCCTGGCGGTATTTTTCATACCGCCAAGGAGGTTAAAGAGACACTGAAGCGGAAAAAAAAAAAAATGATATAATGAATTGGTTGTGTACTATGAATAATTACTAGAAGATTCGCAGCAAAGAAAATATTCTCATATTTTTATTTTCAGGTATATAGTGTGTTTTCTAACATTGCATCATTCTCTAATATGTGCAGATTACACAACACTCTGCATTCAAAATGATTCTTTCAGAGCAGTCTGTGAACTAATGACCTCTCCTCTAGCAGATAAAAAGAAAACTGTTCACTTACAGTTGAGATAATAAAAGTCAGAAGACAGCCCTCTCCACGACTTTGAAAGTCGTAGAGATTAATGGCCTTTTTGCATAGAGAACAACTGGAGTTTCTTAACTCTTCCTGTACTGGAAACAATTACACTGATGTATCTGATCTTAATGTTTTATTTCTTAGCTGTGCTACACATACAAATCATAATATCAAATTTTTTTTCGCTTCAGTGTCTCTTTAAGTAGATAATTACTTGCTCTACTTACATAACAGATGTATTGCACTGTCCACATCTTGATTTCAGTGAGTTTTGTATAGGAAAATAAAGAAAATTGTGTTCTTGGCAGGGGCCATCTTGGCTCCCACAAAGATAAAGCCAAACCTGATGTCATTTCCTCCCTTACTCCTGCCCGAACACCCCCCCACCCCACCCGCGCTTTGTCCTTCAGTGATAGAAGGGGCAGACGGTGGCCAATTCAGGAGGGGTGCCGAGGACAGTGACGGGACAGGTGCTGGCCACCCCTCCCTGCGCCAAACAGTGAAGAAGACAGCGGTCATTCAGAAAGGAACAGAGGTGTGGGAGGGGTAAACGGGGGGATAGAGGAAGCAGCCAATCAGGCTGCATTAGTGGATTAGGGAGGAATAAGTAATGAAGGGGAGGAACAAAATAGAGAGAAAAAAAAACACCCAGCATGCACTGCAACGTCTCTTTTGCGGCTGAGGCTCCCTTTGCCAAATCTTTCAATTAGTTTGGCACTGTTATTGGCCTGAGGAAGCGGGCTTTGACCCGCGAAACACGTTGCCTGTGCTACTAATAAAAACCTTTGTTAATACAAAGATTTTTTCGTCATTGAGGTAAGCTACCTCAAATGTATTATTCGTTTTAAACTGCTTTTAGATGCTTTTATACTACACCACGGCGCCTCTGATATTCTAATTGTGCAATCTTAACCCCTTACCTCACCAGTTTGAAGGGTGGAGACAGACCACACGTGGCTTCTACCATGGTGGTCACCTGTCCCCTTTCTTTTACCAAGGAGAGCGACTGCATCCAGGTCCCTAGTGACCACCACGAGGAGTCGGGTTTGTTGTCTCCACCTGCTTCCTGTGGTCGGTTGCGCCCCTGCAATCCACCTTTGTGAGTAGTGTCTTACTTTCTATTATTTTCAAACTTATTTTGACATACTACACCATTGGGTGCCCACTTTTGTCTCCTGTATATTTTTTCACTAGAGGGTGCTTGCGACACCCACATCCCACTATGTCTCTTTTGTGGCTGATGTACGATTTAGGAGCTGGGGGACAAGAGGATCAATATTGACCTGACAAAAAAGTAAGGTTGATTTTTAACTTTAGAATTGCCTTGTCAGCACCCTTTCAAACTAACAGAGGAAAATACAGAATTCATTTTGGATTTCATGCCTAACAGTTACTCTTTAAACAACTTATGTTCTTAATTCCTTGCAGTTTATTATAAAGAGAACCTGAGGTGAAATTGGGGTCAAAAGTTAAATACTTACCTAAGGAGAGGGAAGCCTCTGGATCCCCCAGAGCCTTCCACACCATCCTCTGGCACTGCTAGGGACCTTCTTCATGCACAAGCACGGCCGTGCCTGTGTAATAGCAGGAAGCCGCGCTTGTGCACGAGTGGCTCCAGCTTAATGCGCAGGCACGCTCGTGCTTGAAGAGGAGCGTGGTCGCGATCGTGAAATCCGACAGGAGCTTGTAAGATTTTTGGGGGGGTCCGTGCTCGGCGATGGTGGACAGTGTGGGAAGCCTCTACAGGAGGTGGAAATCTGGCATGTAATATGGGAGCCCACTGACGCCGCCCTATGCTCTGGCATATCAGATCTTTGGCAACCCCCAAGCGCCTTGTTCTTCAGGTCATCCTCCCACCTCCAATTACATTTTGCCCAGAATTCCTTTTAAATAAAAGGCTTGTACATGGTTTCTTCTGAAGCAGGTGTAGCTACATGTGCGACTCCAGGACTTTTCTAGAGCTATCCTCACTCTGGAACTCCTTTTCACCTCTCATTTGACTCGCATCCTCCAACACGGTCACACCTGCTCACACTGGTCTTCCCTCTTTCACTAATGTCCTAACCATCTCTGCTATATACCCATACATCGGTCCCCTACTTAAACAAGACATTTACTGTATCCCTTTCCTGTTTTATATAATTCAACTACCTTTTTTCCCCGCAGATCCTTTGACATTTCTTTTGCTTTCGCCATGACTTAGAATCCAAAAAACAGTGCAGCATTGGGTGAAAGATTGAAGGGTCTGTGAGGCGCACACGCTGAATCCAGCGCTGGAGATTTGGGGGCAGCCGGCGCCACCATAGGCCGTAATAGGAATTGCGGCTACAGCAGTGCACACAGAGTAACTTCGGCACCGTCAGAAGACGGAGCTGAAGTTACTTTTAAAACACAATAATTCGGCTTCCAGCAATTGCTGGAAGCCAAATTATTTCATTCCCCACCATCCATGGCGGGCGGCCTGGAGGGGGAATAGTATTTAATACGGCCGGGAACTTGTGCGGGAGCAGGATCAGCCATATACCGGCTGGATCCTGCGCCCAAGTCTCCCACGCTGATATCTCTCGTACGCCTGTCAGGAGTCCTGAAACTCATTGAAATTTTCTACACCCCCACTAATTACAAGCAAACAGATCACAGGTGAAGATAGTTACCTTTAATGGCCATTAAACCACGTTTGAGTCAAGTTGTGTGCATATTATCAGGCCAGGTCACCAGGGTATGTAAACTTTTGATCATGGTCATTTGGGTAGTTTGTGTAGCGATTATACTTTAAAATGAACTTGAACTCTTGCACAGGACACAAGGAAAACAGAGAGAAATGCACTGTGTGTTTTTAGATAGAAGATTCTGTTCTAATTCCCCCTCATCTGTAAATAATCACAAGTGTAATTTCATCTCTCAGCTGTTACCACAGAAATTTGGCAGTCACTGCTAATATGTAAACAAAGGATGTTAACCCTTAGTCTGCTTCCATAAAAGCAGGAAGTAGACACACTTCATATTTATTTCAGGAGCTCTGTAAGCTATAAGAAAAATGTTTTCTCTTTAAAAGGTTATTATGCTGTTACTTATATTTTAGAGCAGAGAGGAAGTTCTGAGTTCAGGTCTGCTTTAAAAAGAGTTGACAATTGTTTGACAATAAATGGCTTCAGCCAACCACTAATCAGGAGTGAAAAACGTTTGTGTTATTTATATTCTATGAAAAATGGAAGAAATCATGAATTCTGCCAGAGTATGTAAACTTTTGAGCAAACCTGTATTGATGTGTCCAAATCTATGTAAAAAGCTCATGCCTAGAAAATCTGAAAAAGTGTAAAACATCCTAATACCTGTTCAACTGTAGCTCTATCAGACTTGTCTTTCACACGATAACTGGAAGATAAAAGGTAAAAGATTTGCTTAAAGAGTGCATTTAAAATGCTCCATATATCTATCTCAGAGCAGTCCAATGGCTGTAGAAGTTTTCTTGAGTTTAAAAACATGGGTACCACAATACTTGTAATCATCAGATAAATATTACATTAGTTTAGAATGCCAATAGATGAGTTTACATCAAACTTATCACAAAACGTTTTGGTCAAGAAGGAAAAAAAAAATGAAGTGTTATACTCACTTATCAGCTTCCTTTTGCCTTGACTTTTCAGTGACTTTATTCATAACAGAGTCTGAAAGATTAAGTTTACCTGCAACACAAGCCACACAATTGATATTCTAATGTAGAATTGCTGCAATGTGTAATTAATTGCACTCCGCTGTCAGCAAATGAGCAGCAGAGATAGGTTTACTTTAACCTCCCTGGCCATATGGGCTAGCCACCGGGAGCTCAATGCAGAGTATAGCGTGCTGCAGGTGTTTTTACTCACCTTGAGGGATCCAGACGTCGGTAGCCATTCTCCTTCCTGTCCTCGGAGGCACTGAATCACTCTGGTGAGATCGCTGTCAGTGATCTCACTACAGAGTTACAGTGCCACAAACTTGAAGAAAGGTAGGCAGGCACTCAGAAAAAAAACTGCGGTTGCAAGATTGCCAGCTGTATTTATAGGCAAGCTCCAGCACGAGCTACTGCTCAAAACAGTAGTGGAAACATGGCATCAAACACATAGGAGGAAACAGCAAAGATGTCTGGCACTGTAGTTTAATGTGAAAGCAGCAGGTGTACAGCAGTGGTAAATAAAGTACGTAAAAAACATGTACAAGATTTGGTACTTATTGTGCTGGTTGCTGGATGTGGGAGGCACTGTGGGCGCCAGTGGGTGCACGGCCTTACGACCGTTTCACATGGGGTGGGCCTTGCTTCTTCGGAGGCCTAACGTGCCAAGAGTTACAGTGCCACCTGGATGACGGAGGGAAATTTGCAGCACTAGAGCTCAGGGAGGCAAGTGCAAGGGCTGCAGCTGGCATTCTGACATGATTTTTTCCTGACTTTAGGGTCTGAAACATGCTGAAAAGACCCTAAAATCCAGAAATAATCATACTGCCAGGGAGGTTAAAGGACTCCCGAAGTGAAAAATGAAAGCAATCTTTACTTACCTGGGGCTTCTTCCAGCCCCTAGAAGTCTTGTCGGTCCCTCGCCACAGCTCTGGTGCTCCCCGCCCACAAAGGGTCGGCACTTCTGCGTATGCAGCCGCTCGCGAACGCATCATCAGGCGCGTGCTGCACCTGCGCAGACGGAATACATTCCCAGTGACGTGAGCGCAGCCCCTAGCGCACACACAGAAGAGCCGACGGGTTGGCGAGCTTTACTGGCGGACAGCAGGGAGCACCAGAGCTGCGGCGATGGACCTACAAGTCTTCAAGGGGCTGGAAGAAGCCCCAGTTAAGTGAAGATTGCTTTCATTTTTCACATTGTGAGTCCTTTAACCCTCTTGGCGTTCTAATTCTTTCCGGATTTTAGGGTGTAAAAGCTGTGCAATTTTTTTGCACGCTTTAAGACCCTGAAACCTGGGAAAAAAAATCATGCTGCCAGGGATATCTGCAGCAGTTCTACAATCACTCTCCTCCCTGGCTTCAGCGCTGTAGTTGTGCCTCCATTCTCCGGGTGGCATGGCAACTCTAAAGTGAAATTGCCGGCTGCAGTCATGACGACAGCCGGCAAGCGCACCAGCAGGAAGCAGAGCCTGGAGGAGAGGAAGAAGAATGGTGGCCAATGTCGGGATCCCTCGGGAGGTATGTAAAACCGCCCGCTATACTCTGCTCACCGCCTACGGCGGCTACCCCGAGCAGAGGTCGGGATTACCTCTGAGAGCTACGGTTTTCCACGCCGACCCTAGCTCGGGATTACCGCCAAGGAGGTTAAGAACCTCCTTGGGCCCATATCAGTTATGCAGAGAATCTCTCTAGGTGGAAAATGATATGGGGGATGAATCATTTAAAATCTGAAGGGATTAGGAATAAAGTTGGGCAGCATGGTGGCATAGTGGTTAGTACTCTCGCCTTGCAGCACTTGGTCCCTGGTTCGAATCTGCACGGAGTTTGTATGTTCTTCCTGTGTCTGAGTGGGTTTCCTCTGGGCACTCAGATTTCCTCCCACATCCCAAAAACATCCAGACAAGTTAATTGGCTTCTCCCTAAAATTGGCCCTAGACTACGATACATACAGACATATGACTATGGCAGGGATTAGATTGTGAGCCCCTCTGAGGGAGAGGTAAGTGACAATACAATATACTCTGTACAGTGCTGCAGAAGATGCCGGCGCTATATAAATACTAAAAATGATAATAAAGTTATTCAGTATATAGATTTCAACATTTGCATCCTGGTTTTGCTTACCTAGATTAATTTTGTTTTCATACTTCTGCAAGACCTTTTCTGTAACTGTATATGCTTTCGATGAATTGTGCTGAAAATTTTGTGTCTTGGTCTAAACAAAGAGAAAGGAAAACAGTTTACTTGTATCATAGCCTTTCCTGGTTTATTGAATCCTATTACAAGAATCTTACAAGTGTTCATTATTTTGGAGCCTAAAAATAACTGTAGAAAAAGTGCTTCATAAAATATAAAGATCAATTCTAAACTAATCAAGCTGGAATTGCCATAACAGGTTAAGGAGCGATGTGGTACACAAATACCGTGCTATGTTTATATGCAAATTTTGCTTCTGAAATGTATTTCTTAACCCCTCCTGAAGCACCTCAAACAGGGATTTTTTTTTATCTCATGGAGTATTTTATTCAAGTAATATTGGTAAAAATGGGCTATTACCTTTCAGCCTGGACACACTGTAGTCAGTGCTATTACTTGATTTTTGACTGGAGTAATACTTGACCCAAAACATTTGGGGACCCTGTTATAATTTAAGTAGGCCTCAGTTACTTGGCCTGAGTTTTATGTAAAAGGCTTGTCCGCAGTGTATGCCTTTAAAATCAATAGAGGTTTTGTGATGCAGGCAGAGGCATCTCAGGGTCTGCGTGTAGCAGAGGATACACACAGATACTGAGAACATGTTCCTAAAAGAAGGCCATCGGCCTACTCTGACCTCCACGTACACCACAGGAACAGTAAACATCGGCCATATTTACTAAACATCCACATTCCTGCATTTAGGTCAAATGCCTCATTGATTATTAATCAAGTAGGTGGGTATGATGACACCACGAGTGGGTCCACCAATAATCTGATCTAGGGGGTGGCGAAGATGATGTCATATTTAACTCTTTCCTAGTCGGTATTAAACCCGGAGTGAGCGATGGAGAGAGCATTCTGCTTCTTCCTTCCGCACTAGCTCGCAAGGCCGACTGGGACCTCTAAGCATGTTCTTCCTTTCTGTAATCTGATATAATGTCTGCTGTACATAGGTAGTCTAGATGTAACATAGAGTAGATACAAGAAGACCTGGGTATCTTCAGTAGGAAGATACTCACGCCGCTGTAACGCAACATGGAAGTCTGCTTTGCCAGGAGATGATAAACTGTATCTATCTGTATTTCTGTTACTTGAATAAATAACGTAAACCTTGAAGAAGCCTGAGGAAGTCTATCTCCTGCTTGCTGTGTGGAGAGTCAAGTGATCTCAATAGTCTGTGAGACGTAACTGTAAGAAGTTACTGGTGTCGAAGCAAGGTGATAAGAACAGTTTATAACACACCCCTGCTGTAGAATGATCCTATAGTGAGGTAGAAGTTACTAAAGTAAGCACAGCCCTGTAACTGTACTACTACTCTGTGCCAACCATGCGCTGATTTCAACTAGCACGGTGGAGTATTGTCCAGTCTCCAGCTCGGTGCAACAGCGACAATCTGCTTCCCACACCACATCCAACAGAATTTATTAATTTCACTGGTCTGTTTGTGCTTCATAAACAAATTGTGCTCTGTCCTTAGAACCAGTTTCCACTAGGAGTTGCAGCAAATTGAATAGCTGCATGGTTACCACCTTTTTTAGCATTCCTCATAAAAGCTCTGTCCACACCAGATGAAACTTGTCTGAGAACGACGAGAAATCAGAGTGTGCACAGCAAGCGCCCGCCCCCACTTGGCTGCCTGGCAGGTCGCCTCAGCCGAGTGCATGGTTCTCCCCCACTTACCGTGTGATGACACAACCCGGCCACTCCTTTGTTTTTCTGCATCCATGCATAGCAACTGGAAACATCACTAGTGACTTGTCCAGGGCAGTGGAGTCTGTACAAAAATCCACAGACTCCGACTCTTCAGATTAGGATTCCACCGACTCAGACTCCTCTAATTTGCATATTACAATTTTGTTGATTGAAAGTATGTAATATGAAATGCATCTCTTAACTGCCAACACTTAGGAATTTTAAAATACAACTGAAATGAGAGGGATATGGAGGCCAGAGCAGTGGAGTCTGAGTTGGAGCAATTTTGGGTACCCAGAGTGAGAGATTTCACAAACTGAGGAGTCGGATGATTTAGTACAAAATCCACAGCCCTGGTATTAGATAAAGGAGTCGGAATCGAGGAGTCAGAGCCATTTTGGGTACCCGGAGTTGGAGTCAGTGGTTTCATAAACTGAAGAGTCGGAAGATTTTTGTACTGACTCCACAGCCCTGATGGAGGCTGCCATATTTATTCCCTTTTAAACAATACCAGTTACCTGGCTAGCCGGCTGATCTTCTGCCTCTAAATACTTTTAGTCATAGACTAAAACTAGTCGTACTTGTAGAAGACAGGAACAAACAACAGCTATCAGGCCCTAGGCAATGTGACTGTGGGTACATAGAGTGATGTGCAGGTACTGTGCAGGGGAATGAGGGGATTATTCCTCTATTACATATTCTTCATGCACAATCTGAACATGGATCAGGCTCTTGGCAATATAACTGTGGGTACATGTAAGAGTGATGTGCAGGTACTCTGCAGGAGAATGAAGCTATTCTTCCTCCATTACACATTCCTCATGTACAATCTGAACCAGGTTTATGGGTGATAGACAACACCTCTGTATTCAATGTGCACAACATTCTCAGTGGATTCCCTGCAGCTCTGTGGAGAGTGCATATGTAGAGTATAGTACTACTGTGTAACAAAGTAAACCTGAGACAGATGAAATTAAAGTTTTATACATACATGGGGCTTCCTCCAGCCCCCTTCAGGCTAATCCATCCCACGCTGTTCTCTTCCGCCACCTGGATCTTCTGCTATGGGTCCAGGCACTTGAGCCACTCGGGCGTAGTGCGCATGCACACACTCAGCCGCCGGGAGCGTACTACACCTGCGCAGCACTATTGCACAGGTTCAGAATGCTCCTAGCTGTGGGAGCGGCATGCGGCCAGACTGCGCTGACTGGCTGAATTACTGGGATTAATAGCAGAAGATCCAGGTGGCAGAGGACGACAGCAACTGGATTAGCCTTAAGAAGGCCAGAGGAAGCACCAGGTATGTATAAAACATTTTCATCTGTCTCAGGTACCCTTTAATTCGTAGTCACGAAACCAAATTTTAACAGCATATAAAATTATTTGATTTCATGAGCAAAGGGAGTGCATACATTTGCATAAACCAGCATCAACGCAGAATTATTTCCATCTCATTGACCATCTCTATTAGTGACACAGCTACACATCAGGCTTTATTCTTACAGCATAGAGGTTATTTAGTGTAATATGTATATCTGACTTTAAAAATATGGGGACTGCTGTATTGAAGAAGCACAAGCAACTATTTTTTGATTTATTTATTTCATTTTTGTGGACTAAGCACAGCTATTACTGTATTTATAAATTATCTATGATGACTTATCTGAGAAATAAACCATTTTATCATATTTTCTATTTTAATTACAGTTTAAATTCATCAGGAATCAGTGCATTTTCTCCCGACTCCAGGTACCCAAAAATTGCCCTGACTCCTCGACTCCAACTCCACAGCCCTGGACCTGTCTGCCTGAAATGTCACCCGAGGGATCAGTTACCGATCCCTGCCAGCCAACATAAGTTTTACGTGTACAGTCCTTGATGGTTCCCCAGTATCAAGTAATCTGCAGCAGCTTGCAACATCTGACAGTCACAAGACATCTTCCCTGCTTGCTGGTAAAACACTGCAGGGCTCTAACTTTCCTAACGGTACAGTGGAATAGCAAGTACAAAGTAGTGTACTAAGAGGGTGTGCCTGAAAGGTGAGGAACCCTTGGTGAGAATGGGCAAGCATTGGGGCTCTGAGAGTACTGCTTCACTTCCCATCCTTCAGTACCTGAGGGTTACAGCCTCGTCCACACAGCTGTTTATTGATATTTGTAGTGCCATCTTCCCAGTACCAGCCATCATCTTCATCTTCATCCTCTTCTTCCTCGCTGTCCTCACCAAAGTCTTGCTGGACAGCAAGCTGCTCTTTCCTTTCTAGATACTTTTCATATTCATCATCACTAGAGCACAAGACAACAGAGAATATTGTACAGTGAGTAAAGAAACCATTCACCTCAAATAGTTAAATGCCATTGCTTTGCAGCGCAGTGTAAAAAACAAACAGTTCCAGCTATAATTAATAAATTCTTTTATACCTACCCAAGATGAAATAACACAATTCAGAAAGTGAAAAAAATAAATTCCTAAGATGGATAAAGGATCACCCCCATTTTACTTTGTGGAACCACCTTTTGCTTTCATTACAGCCTTGAGTCTGACAAGGTACTTGAACCTTCTTCCCACTGAAGACTTTCTAGCAAAGGGTAGGAGGCTTTCCTGAAGAATGTCATTTTTCTCTATTCTTTTACCTTCCATCATGACAAATATCCCAGTGCCTGCTGATAACCCAAATGCTGCTACCACCTTGAATGTCTGATGTTCTTATAGGACCAGTATCATGAACAATTCTTTTTATATGTTTACACATTTTAAATTTTAGAAGTATATTTCTTCCAGAGCAAAATGAGCCATAAATTACTTTTATCACATGTTGCTGTCACTTCCAGTAGGTAGTAGAAATCTGACAGAACTGATAGGTTTTGGACTACCGGTAGTTCATCTCAGCAAGAATTATTTATAAAAGACATTCCCTGAAAAGGATATATACAAAAAAGCTAACCAACTTCCCTGCTTGCTGCACACTTTTTTTGGCAGTTGGACGGAGCAACTGCCATTCACTAAGTGCTTTTGAAAATACACAAAACCCTGAGAATTCCCCATGAGGGGATGGGCTAGTCCAAAACCTGTCTGTTCTGTCAGATTTTTTTCTACCTACTGTAACAGCAACATAGGAGAAAAGTAATTTATGGCTCATTTCTCACTGGAAGAAACATACTTCTTATTTGTATATTTACATGTATTTGAAATTTTACGATTTCACAATAGTGGTTCTTTAAAGAGGATCCGAGAAACTTTTACTCATTGCATAATTGTGTTCCTATCATATTGTTTATAGGGCGTTCCTCAAGCCCAATAATTTTTTTGCTTTGTTTTAATACTCAAAATCCCTATAAACTAAACAAGCCTTGCCCACAGCTTCTCCAGTGCCTTGGCACTCAGACCCATGTAGCAAGGGCTTATGGGAGCTCAGTCTGGGCAGGAGGAAGAGGTTGTGTTACTAGCCAGAGATTTCAGAGGCAGAGGGTAGGAGGGAGGAGGAGAGGGGAGTGAAGTTTTCAAAGGCCGAGGGCTGGAGATGCAAAGCAGCTGGTCTGTGTGTAATGATCACAAACAGAACATGGCTCTCTCGTATCACAGGAATAAAAAATCATAAACCGTTGAAGCTGTTTGTAGCTAGATTTGCTGTGTAAACTATCTAAACTTTAGATAAGATATGTAGACAAGTTACTTGTTATAGTTAGTTTTTCATCTCGGATCCGCTTTAAGATGGTAGAATTGACTTTCTGCCATATGTACAGCTTGGTGTTAAAGTCACACACATCGTTTTAAGGCTCATACACCTGCTTGACTAAAGTCAGCCAATAACAACCGTTTCAGCCGATAATCAGGCTTGTGAACAGTGGCTCGTAAACCCTGAAGGCCCCAACCAGCAAGCAATCAGCCCGGTGGATCAATTCACCCCCTTCCTAACATCCATTGTCTAAGCTGCTCCCCCGATGCCATATGACATCACGCACATGCTCCTCCGTTGTGCCTCCACCTCCCCACATAGCAAAACAGCGCGTCATTGTGCGTACCAACCCTTAGTCTAACAGAACACCTTTTGTACATTTGGCCTCAGATTTGGCAAGGTGTGTCTTAGTAAGGCTCAATTGAAACATTACTAAATGGAGAGTCAAAAACCTGAATCATTTGTAATAAGCATTGTATTAAAATATTTTCCACACCCACGTGAGCACGACGGGGCATGGAAAAAAAAAATATTTTTTTCAGGAACACACCGAGTTGAGGATTTACTTGGTCACTAAATTTAGACAAGGGTGGGGGGAGATTCCTCAAACAGAAGTTGCTGCTCAACCTTCCCCCAGAAGCATGGGCAGATACTTGCAGCCTGGGCCATCTGCCTCAACAATGTAATGTAGAAAGGGTATCCACACTATTTAATGCGGACTCAGAGATTTATTCACACCAATAGGCAAAAGCACCTGTTCTAAAGCGTTGTGCACCCACCGGAGCTTAATCATGGGGGAGATTGCCCCCGTCCCTAGTAAAGTACCTCTAATGTTCTGAACCACGTGAGATATTACTGCTCAGGGGGCCGAGGCATACACTCAGGTTCCAGTTACTTAGGGAATACCAGTCTGCTTTGAGAATAAGAGGTTACAAATTCTTGGGGAAAGGTGTGCTCTGTCTTTTTAATTAAAGTTTAAGAAATGCAATACAGGTCAATGGAAACTACAGAGTGGCGCATTTAATTCCATACTCAGCTGATTGTCATGAGTGTGTAAGGCTGATGTCGGCCAGTCTGTTCCAACGTGCCTGTACTGACTCCCTTCCTGCTGTGAGTGGTCCCCAGTTTGCATCCCGTGTTGCAGATATTTGCTGCCGTATAGGTAAAGTTTTTGGCTTATCTCTGCACCTGCTCCAATGTCTCTCCTATAATGTGGCGCCCAAAACTGAATTCCAAATAACAGATGCAGCCTTAAAGGAAACCTGAGATGAACTACGTCTCAGGTTTTAAACTTACCTGGAGTTTCCTTCAGCCTGCTTAATCCCTTATCTCTCTGGGCCACTCCTGTCCCCTGCTGGACGGCCCAGTACTCTAGCCAAATCGCACATGAACAGCCCAGCAACGTGCGCTCCTGTTGCCTGGAGCATTCTGCACCTGTGCAGTAGTTACTGCGCAGGACGCACCCGACCATAGCTATCCAGCGGGGGACAGGTGTGGCCCAGGGAGACAGCAAGGGACCGAGCAGCCTCAAGGGGGCTGGAGGAATCCCCAGGTATGTATTAAACCTAAGACGAAGTTCATCTCAGGTATCACTCGCGGGGGGGGGGGGGGGGTCACTCAGGGTGTCTGGATGGGGAGGGAAGGAGAGAGGGACCAGCCAATGAGGCTGCAGCAGGGCTGGATAGGGAAATGAAGGGGTGGTGCAGGAAGGGCAGTAGAGAGGAAGTAAGACCTTCCCATACTGCTTTGCAGGCTGACTGCGGCTTTTACAGTCTGATGCGGCTTCCTAAACAGCCTGGAGATAAGGAAGGCTGCTATTCAGCCCACAAAGAAAGAGAGTTTTTTAACTTCAGTATTGATATTTGGCTTCCTTCCACACTGTTTAACACAGGGGAACATAGATCAAAATTACATGTTTTTGCCTGACAGTTACTCTTTAAGGGAGCGCTAAACAAGGGCAGTATTATGCGAACATTCCAAGTTTTTATTCCCTTTAAATGCATTCATCAGGTGATAATCAGGAGCTTGTACTGTAGCCCCCGACAGCAGTCCCGCAATCCATAAGCCAGGCAGATCAACTTGTCAGGTGATGTCAGGTATTAGTCGCTCTGTCATCCCTCCCGCATAGCAACAGAATGCATCGTCAGCTATACAGATTTGTGTCTGTACAGCCTGGCCCAGCGATGTCGCCCAAGAGGATTGAGTCCCGATCCGTGATGGGCAGCGTCAGTCACAGGTGTGTACACACCCTAGTCCCTCTCAAAGTTTGATGTCCCCATTTGTATCCTGTTTTGTTTATAAACCGGAGTGCTAGACCATTAGTACTACCAAGATGCATGACTTTACATTTTTCAACACAAAATCTCATCTGCCAATTTCTTGCCAATAGTCATCCTTTCCAGATCCTTCTGCAATTTGTTACTAGGTTACTGTGTGTTGATAATTCCGCACAACTTTGTATCATTTGCAAAAATAGCAACATTGCTTTTTACTTCATTCATTCGTTATGTCATTGTTACCAAAAGAGTTCAAATGTATTCCTTACCATAGTTTAATTACCCTAATATAGTCTTAGGCCAATGCATAACAAGAATGTACCGTATTGGCTACCTTTAGAAGAAAAATGAGTAAGCTTTTGGCTAATAAGCCTTCTTAAGACTCGATTACTGTATGCTGTCAAATCTGAAGGCTTATTAGCTCAAAAATAACCCCTTTTCTTCTAAGTTAACCAATTAATGGTATCATTACGATTCAAAAATTCTTGCTTTTACTTATGGCTAACACAGCACAACAAGCATAGGATGGGGGAAACCCACACAAACAGGAGATCAAACAAACTCCATGCAAATAGTTTATCAGCCAAAATTTGAACCTGGGAATAGAGCTAGAAAGTGACCACCCACAGCCTGAAAATAGAGACATGCGGGCACAGACAGACATGGAAACCTAGGGAGGAAAGACTATGCAGACAGTGTGAGCAGGGGGCCCTGGAGGATGAGGTCCACTTCCTGCTACACTGAAAGGACAACTGAAGAGAGGTATATGGAGGCTGCCATGTTTATTTCCTTTTAAGCAATACCAGTTGCCTGGCAGCCCTGCTGATCCTCTGCCTCTAATACTATTAGCCATAGCCCCTGAACAAGCATGCAGCAGATCAGGTGTTTGACTTTAAAGTCAGATCTGACAAGACTAGCTGCATGCTTGTTTCTGGTGTTATTCAGATACTACTGCAGATAAATAGACCAGCAGGGCTGCCAGGCAACTGTTATTGATTAAAAGGAAATCAATATGGCAGCCTCCGTATACCTCTTACTTCAGTTCCCTTTGAACAAAATATGCACCTGCGAGGACTGCCCACTTCCCAAATTTCCCCACTGACAGTGAGAGGAAACTGAGGGTCTATTTTCTCTACCCCAGAATCTACAGCATACCCCCAAATGTGAGCTGCACAGGAAAACGCTGCCAATCTCCCTAGTGACTTGCCATCCAGATCCCACTGTGGTGCGAATCCGGATGGCATGCTGCAAGTTAATGCAGCACGCAGTCAAATCCCTATAGCTGTGCAATGCAACTTAGCGATTCAGGCTGCGGGGTCACAACAGAAAAGGGGTAACAGATTAGTAGTGACAAAATTACAGAACCAGTGTAGATGGTAGTAGCAACAAGAGACAAAGTGATAAGCATTTAGGAACCTAGTGAGAATGTAGTGGTTTCAGATTCTGACATAGTGACAACAGGTAGTGATGGGAGTTTCTTATTGCACATAGTGACATGGCAATAGACAGGTACTGAAGTAGCGGTAGTAGTGAAAGTGATGGAAAATAGTGATTGCAGAGACAGGTACTGAGCCAGCACAGCAGCACTCAGACTGTCACCGCCTCTATTTATTATGGAGTCCCCGGGTTATCATCAGCCCACCCACAAGACTCCATCTGCTCTCGGCTGGCTGCTGCCGCTACAATGCCAGCAGCTCACCAGCCAGTCTACCCTTCAGCAGCATAGAGAAGCATGCCATCGTGCAGCGTCCGATGCATCGGACCACCGCCACTAGACGTTCTACAGACTGTGGAGAGAAGCCGTGATACAGGCGGACCGGTTACACCGGTCCGAGTGTAGCGGAATATCACATTCCAGTCCCAAGTGTAGGGGGATCTCGAGTAGTCACACAGACAGGTCCGCGCTATCCAGAGGGGTCTCTGCTCACCTGTCCTCAAGCTGCTGTGGATCTGCCGCCATCTTGGTGCTCTACACTGAGTGAGAAGAGAACACGTGGCCTGAGGAACTTCCCTCATGCTTCCTGTCTGCATAAAAGTTGATGCCTATCCAGTGTTTGTCGCCGTTTGTCTGTTCACGTCCAAAGTGCTTTGAAGTGTATTTTAGCCAGTGGCGTAGCTAATTATGAGCACAGGACCAACAGAGAGCTAATACTGTAGTTGAGGGAGGGCCCTTCAGGGCCCCTCTGACCCAAGGGCCCCGATGCGGTCGCAACCTCTGCAACCCCTATTGCTACGCCCCTGATTTTAGCGTTATGTTTGGCAAAATGCCTGTGTACATACATTAAAGGGGAACTGAAGCGAGAAGAATATGGAGGCTGCCATATGTATTTCCTTTTAAACAATACACATTGCATGGCAGCCCTGCTGATCTATTTGGCTGTACAAGTGTCTGAATAATACCAGAAACAGGCATGCAGCTAATCTTGTCAGATCTGACAATGTCAGAAACACCTGATCTGCTGCATGCTTGTTCAGGGTCAATGGCTGAAAGTATTAGAGACAGAGGGTCAGCAGGGCAGCCAGGCAACTTGTATTGCTTAAAAGGAAATAAAAATGTCAGCCTACATATCACTCTGGTTTCAGTTGGTTAAACATGTATGATGTTTACAATCTACCTTCTCAAAAATGTTATCATTCCTGCAAAACTTTTGGAATTGTATCGCTGGCGGCTGCTGCTGCTACATCAATCTCATAGATAAATTATATGATCAAAGTGGATCCAGATAAACTTTTACTCATTGCATAATTTTTTTGTTTTGTACTCTAATTCGTTATGAACTAAACAGCTTCTCCAGAGTGCCTTCATTGCCTTGGCACTTTGAGCATTAGTAGCAAGGGCTTATTGGAGCTCAGTCTGAGGAGGAGAAGGTTACTAACCAGAGATTTCAGAGGCAGAGGGGAGGAGGAGAGGGGAGTGAAGTTTTCACAGGCTGAGGGCTGGAGATACATATCAGCTTGCCTGTGTGTAATGTGATAAACAGAACATGGTCGCTCTCTCCTTGTATCACAGGAATAAATAATCATAAACTGTTGAGGCTGTTTGCAGCTAAGATATGTAGACAAGTTACTTGTTACAATTAGTTTTTCATCTCGGATCTGCTTTAAACTTAACCAGGGAAGTAGTAAAAATGTTGTTTGACCCAACACCCCCAGAAGTGCAACCCCCAAGGTGGCCAGAGTTCTCCCCCTTCCTCTTATGCCAGTTACCCACTAGTTTTATGTGGGTTTCCCAAGTATATGTATCCAGAGGTACCCACCAGTGTTAGGTAGCCCCAGTCCCCCAGTATAGGTAGCCAGAAGTAGTGTCACCACCCATATGTAAGGTAGCCCCCCAGTATATGTAGCTTCCCTCCGTATAGGTAGACAAATGTGACCCTCATGCAAAGTAGGAGAATGGGGGAGAGAGGTAATCCACCACCATGGACACCCTTATCACTGGGCAGTGAGACCAAACCTCCTAGGCTATGGGCTCCATAGGAGCCACTATGGTGATCCCTACTCCACTGACCACAGGCTCTCCAGCCTCCCAGTTTATCGGTTGAAAAGGTGCTCAGGCAAACTGAAAGGTCTCAGTCCAACAGGCAATGGGAGACAGCAAATCAATAAACTGTCACATATGCGGTCTGTGTTTTACCTGCAGGCAGGTCTATAGTTATTAGTTAGCTATGTGGTCCCCAGATACCAGAATTAACCAGCTGGTTTCCTCAGGTACCAGAATTAAAATACACTTATAGGGAAATATACATTTCAAATTAAGTGCACGATGGATTAAATAACTTCCTCTGAATCTGTTCCTTGCTCATTGTCTTCAGGGTCACTCCTGTTGCTGACCTTTTTAGTATTCCACTAGTCTGTCACTTGAATCCTCTCAAGGAAGCGCCCATGGCTTTGCACAATCGCTTTTGAACTGGGCATGTGCGATTTTCCAACCCTGCATGCCCAGTAAAGGGAAGTGTAAGTTGCTTGTGCACCAAAGAAAGAGGATGTGCACAAATGCTTTATTTTTACTGGGCACACACAGAACGAGCACTAGGCCAATTCAGAATAATTTTTTTCACAGCCTGGTGAACTTCTAGTTCTGGGACCCTATGGGGCAAAAAACCTTATCAAACAGGGAATGGGAAAATCCCTTAAAGGATACCCAAGGTGACATGATGACATAGACATGGGTATTTACAGTGCCTAGCACACAAATAACTATGCTATGTTCCTTTTTTTCTTTGTCTGAAAGAGTTAAAGATCAGGTATGTAAGTGGCTGACTTGATTCAGACAGGAAGTGACTACAGTGTGACCCTCACTGATAAGAAATTCCAACTATAAAACACTTTCCTATCAGGAAATGGCTTCTGAGAGTAGGGAGGGTTCGTAGTGAGGGAGGGTTCGTAGTGTGGGAGGGTTCAGTGTGAACATAGGTTTAGCTATAGTAAATATTTTATTTATCGGTATATTATAATATTTTTAGCTTTTAGCGCTTGGCTAATGTATTTAAATGGGATTGATTATACCAGAGTGATGTGATTTTTTTTCCCAAACGCAAAAGCGGATCCTACAGCAATTCTGCTGATTTCTGAGGCGGTTCAGCCTCAATGTTAAGCAATACCAGTTGCCTGGCTATCCTGCTGATTCTCTGCCTCTATTACTTTTAGACATAGACCCTGAACAGCAGATCTGGTGTTTCTGATTTTATTGTCAGACCTGACAAGATAAACAGCATGCTTGTTTCTGGTGTTATTCAGACACTACTGCAACCAAATAGATCAGAAGGGCTGCCAGACAACTGGTATTGCTTAAAAGGAAATACATATGGCGGCATCCACATCCCTCTCACTTCAGTTGTCCTTTAAGTATAGGAAAGTGTAAAATCGCTCTGAAATGCAATAAAACACAGCGATTTTCCAAGTGTTTTTAAACACAACAGTATAACTTGCAGTATATTTAAAATAGAAAATCGCTACATCAAAATGCTCCCAAAATTGCTAGGTTTAAATAGAAAAAAAAAATCGCCAGGCACATGCCTAGAATCACTAGAAAAATCACTTCTAAAAGCGATAAGGGTTTTGCAATTATGCTAGTGCTTTTAGGTGTGCACCAGCCCTAGGCTTGTTCACACCTAGGGCGTTTTGCGTTTTTTCTTTTTGAGCGCCGGCAATTTTTAAAAACGTCCTGAAATCGCTAGTGCAATGAATCCTTATGGGATAGTTCATATCAGCGCGTTTCATCCACTTTCCGCTCAGCAAATCGTTGCATGTACCATTTTCGTGGCAATTTCGCTACAATGGAAGGTATAGGAAAACCGCCAAACGCTCAGAAATTGCTTTATCTGGCGATTATCCGGCGATTGCATTCGCGCTTTTATGAATAAATACATTGTATTTATTAATTTACGGGTGAAAAAGTTCACTTCCACGTCAGGAAGTAAGAAAACGGAATCGCTCTGCAAAAGCATTTACAAAAGCGCTTTGTACAAAATCGTAGTGCACAGTGGAGCGGCAGGAGGGGGAAAAAAGTGCAAAAAATCGAAAATCACTGGCGTTAGCGATTTCGATGTGAACAAAGCCTTATGCTGGGGATACACGGTACGTTTCTGTACCGTGTATCGACCAGCTGATCCGGCCAGCTGATAATATTCAGCTGGCCCGATCATGCCGCTCAACTGCCGCCCGCTCGATCTCCGCCGGCAGACAATGGCAGGGAATCGAGCAGCTGATTAGGAATTGCCGGCGGGGACGAGCGGAAATCGATCCGCGGGGACGCGGCGGGGGTCGATCCGGCGGGTAATCGGCCGCCGGATCAACCCATGTATGCCCACACCATACAATTTTCTCTTAGATTTACCTGCCAGATAGCTTTTTTCCACGTTGTAGGTAAATCTAACAGAAGAATCTAACAGAAAGTTGTATGGTGTGTACCTAGGCTCTCACTTTCATAGTGAAATATTTGTAAATTTACCAAAATTCTACTATCAGCATTGGGCTCTATTCTCAAAGACTTCCCGCATGCGGTAAAGTACATGCGGGAAGTTTGCGACCAAAACACCATCAAGTTGACATTCTCAAAATGTTCCGCATGTTTTTTCCGCATGCGGAAAATGTGTGGTAAAAGTGCGGGATTCATGCGGAAAAATTTCCGCAAAAGTCGGTATTTTCCGCAATAAAAAAATCAATTCTGAAAACTGTTCAGGCACATCATTTCGTCGTTATTTACCGATTTTTTTTATCACCTACAAGTAGTAGGTGATATATTCCGCATCCCATTGACTTTAATGAAGTCTGGAGGCTTAAGGGCTCGTTTCCACTAGTGCGGCGTGCGTCTCATAGATGCACACCGGCACTGAGCGGGTGGGTGGGATCGCAGGCAAATCCCATGAGCCGTGCCATGCACAGCTATGGGATTCGCAGCCTCCGCGGCGAATTCTGCGGGGGGTTCCGGCCAAATCGCTCCCGCAAGCGATTCCGCCGCGGCCCCGTCATCCCCTATGGTTCTCCGTGCGAATCATGTGCGGGGAAACTCTGCAGAATCGCCTGTGCTTGCTAGACTTCTACATTTTTTTAAACACTTTTTCATGCGACCTTTTTACCGCATGTTTTCCGCACGTTTAATGGCTGTTTACGCATCTTTTTTCCCGCATGCGGAAAATATTAGTGAATGTGGAAAAAATGTGGAGTTTACCGCTGGCGGAAATTTTTCGGTAATATTTTGCGGTGTTTTTTCATCTTTGAGAATAGAGCCCATTAGGGCCCGTTTCCACTCTCGCGGAAACGGCCGCGAATCCGCAGAGTTTCCCCGCAGGCAAATCGCGCGGGGAAACTCTGCCATAGGGGACAACGGCGCCGCCGGCCGAATCGCTTGCAGTAGCGATTCGGCCGGAAACCCCCACAGAATTCGCGGCGGAGGCTGCGATTCCCATAGCCGTGCATGGCACGGCTGATGGGAATCGCCTGCGATCCCGCCCACCCGCTCAGTGCCGGCGTGCGTCTACGAGACGCACGCCGCACTAGTGGAAACGAGCCCTTACTGGGAGTCCAAAATTCCAGGTGCCCTTTTTTAATAATAATAATAATAATAATGGCAGTATTTGTATAGCGCCTTTCTCCTGTCGGACTCAAAGCGCTGTATCAATGCACTTCCAAAACACACCGATCTCCCTCCAAACCTTTCAACCTCATGTGCTCCATAAAAACATTTTTTTTTCAGACTAGCATACAATCTAAGATAAGAAGTCCTACTTTCAAACTTTGAACCAGCTGGTGCTCCTTTCTGAATTTGACTCACTGACACAACAACCAGGAAAGTAAACCTTATGCATTTCCCTAACTTGTCTCTTTCCTAATCCTTTAGAGCAGAACATTCTCCCTTTTTGTCTTAAAATGTAATATACGCTTTGTCCCTGTAATTAATGTCAAGCACTTCTGTCTTGCTATGTTTTTCCCTTCGCAAGTTCGCATGTAAAGACCAGGATGTAAATTCATTCAATTCCACAACAACAAAAAGCTACAGCTGACATCACGTGATATAGCCCTTGCGGAAACCACGTGTTTAGTCACCTGACTCTGACGTCTTTTTTCACCTCCCTAGTTCCACGCCATACTTGTCGCTTTGAAATAAGAAAAAAAAAAAAAAAAAGACATAGGATACGATGGCGACGTCCCTGGGATCCAATACGTACAACCGGCAGAACTGGGAAGATGCGGTGAGTGGTGCGAGTGACTCGGGGAGAACTGGGCAGAGCACACAGGATGGAGAGCGGCTGGTGCTCTGTGAGCCGGGGAGACCTGAGCTGTAGGCCGCAAAATATACACCGGCTTATATGGTCTTGTACGCTGTACCATGTCTGCTCGGGCTTGCTGTTTATTTCCCGTGCCTGGCACATGGTGATGACAAAATGCAACTAGACAGATCTTCTGTTCTCTGTCCCATATATTTACAAGCGTGGAGTATCGCCACCCTCGTTTATGAAATTATTGCCACTAGTGGTGATATGACCAGCAATTCAGAGTAAGAAAGATGAGCTAGTTCGAAATGTTTCAAATGCTCAAGCCAAGCATTATAAAATCACTTATTTTCTAAATTTTACTTTGCATTTCTGCTTTTCAGTGTTGGGAACAGATGTTTTTATAATTCTATATAGCAGGGGTCTCAAACTCGCGGGCCATTTGCGGCCCTCGATACAATATTTTGTGGCCCTTGCCGGCAAAAGCTTCCTTATAGTTCGCTTCAGTGCTCCCAAGTAATCCGCCGCATCCCCGCCGCTAAACGAGGGCTGCAGAGCCCCCAAATCGCCCGCGGGGAAATCTACCGGCATTTCCTGGAAGGGGCAGAGCTTTCAGCTTCAGCTCTGCCCCTCCTGACATCAATCGCCGCACGAATCGCCGCCTCTCCCCGCCCCTCTCTGTGAAGGAAGAGAGAGAGGGGCGGGCAGAGGCGGCGATGCGCCGCGATTGTGAAATCCCTTATGTGGCCCAGCCTCATCCTGACTTTGCCTCCTGCGGCCCCCAGGTAAATTGAGTTTGAGACCCCTGCTATATAGTGACTTTTTGTAGTGTGGCCATCCGTCCAGTAATTGTAACGGTACTATCCGTTAGCCGGGCGCACTATTCCCCCTCCAGGCCGACATGGATAGTAGGGAAAGATGTAACTCTGGTGGAGTTTTGTCGCCACCTAGAGGATGCGCCCGGCTAACGGATAAGAACCATTGTAACTTATGCACATGTGAATGCAATGTGAAATTGGACCAATCAGAATGACAAGATCAGTGCATTAGAACATGAATTGTGACTAGATCAGTGCATTATAACATGAATTGTGTTGGGTCAGGGCCCAGGTCATACGTAGTCCATCATAATTTCAGTCGATTGATGTCAAAAATTGATCTAAATAAGATCAATCTCGATGGTAAATATCGGACGTGCCGGTAGATCAATGGACCATAGCATTGCACTGTATAGAACACGGCAGGACCATAGCATTGCACTGTATAGAACACGGCAGCTCTGCAGTTCAATAGATTTTCAAGAGATTTCAGGGTGAAATCTGTGCCATGTTTGGGGGAATCGATCCCCTCTCTGGTCAGATGTCAGACCTGTTTTTAACTATCTGTTAAAGAGTAACTGTCAGGCTGCAGAAGCTAATTTAAACCTCTATTCTCCTGTGTTAAACAGTTTAGAAGGAAGCCCAAAAGCAATTAGTGAAGATAAAAATCTCAGTTACCTTTGATGTGTGCTTATCAGCAAGTCTGTTATTCTTAAGAAGACGCAAGCCGCATACCATACTGCAAAGCATTCTGGGGCTCTCCCCTCAGCTGCTAATGAGACGTTACAGCAGCTTGTAATCGCATAGCACTGATAAATCTCGGGCAGAGTACACTGCAGGAGTCAGCTATTGTTCCTAGCCACATGGCTCATTAATATTCACTGCACACTGTGTTGTTCAAGTAGGAGCTTATCTGTGATCAGGAAGCAGGCAGGACATGACGACACATTTGACAGAAAAACATGGAGCCTGCCATGAGCTGTCAGGAGCATCTATCTCTGCATATACTATATACAAATTCTGTGAAATCCAAACGTGGATAGTGAAATGCATATGTAATGTAAGTACAGCCAATCTTTAGCTACTGATATATGTGTTTATTTTCTCTGAGACCTTATACCTAACAGCTCCTCTTTAAAACAACTGTATTCCCCCCCCCCCCCCCCCCATGGGGCTGTGGAAATAATGGATCATTTTAATGTATTTCACAGCTCCTAAGTTGTTAGCGCCTCTAGTGTGCATCAGAATCAGTGAGGCATTTTAGGGATATCTACAGAATCCAGTAAAGTGTTTTAATTTGTTTTTATCGTTTTCTTAGGATTTTCCAATTCTTTGCCAGACATGTCTGGGTGAGAATCCTTATATCAGGATGGTAAGTTGCTTGTAATTGGTACACTGTAAATTTCCTTGTATGTGCCCAACAGGTCAAATAGTATTTCTTAAGAAAACTAGTATAGGGTAAATCAGACAATTGGTTAATTAGCAAAAAAAAGTATTTATATGAATGCTAAACTTCTATTTCAGTCTTCATAAATTTGTGATTACATTATTGTACTAATCGTCTGCACTCCGCCACCAACATATTTCGCATGCACTCACCAGATGTTGGGAACTGAAAAGCCCACAGTGCAGGTACACTTTAAACAATACCAGTTGCCTGGCAGCCCTGCTGATCTATTTGACTGCAGTAGTGTCTGAAGTACACCAGAAACAAGCATGCAGCTAATCCTGTCAGATCTGACAATGTCAGGAATGCCTGATCTGCATATGCTTGTTCAGGGTCTGTGGCTGAAAGTATTAGAGGCAGAGGATAAGCAAGACAACCAGACAACTGCTATTGCTTAAAGGGGTTCTCTTGCACTTTTAAAAAACAAAAACTGCCACTTATCTGGGGCTTCTATTGGTCCCCTGCAGCTGGAATGTCCCACGCTGTCCTCCTTCGATCACCTGTTCCCCGGCACCGGTGTAATTATTCGTCTAACTAGACGAACAGAAGTGCGCGTCAGCAGGAGATTACGGCGCAGTACAAAGTTTTCCTGTACTGCGCCCGCGCAGTAAGCTCCCACTGAAGCGAGCACACTTACGGCCACAACCGTGCAGCCACACTTCTAATCGTCTAAACGAATAATTACACAAGTGCCGGCAGCGGGGGAATGGGTGATCGGAGGAGGACGGTGCGGAACAGTCCAGCTGCAGGGGCCGATAGAAGCCCCGAGGTAAGTGGCAGTTTTTGTTTTTTAAAAGTGCAAGAGAACCCCTTTTAAAAGGAAAGCAATATGGCAGCCTCCATATAACTCTCACCTCGGGTTCATTTTCAGTCTGTGATCACTCCACCATACACTGCCCAACTGATTACATCACAAAGTGACTTGTTCAAGGGCTGTAATATGCACATATGCATGTGTGGCTTTTTAGCATAACAAAATGCTTTTTGTTCAACCACAACCACCACATTTATATAAGTAAACTCTCACAATTGTTACAGTAAAAAGTTTCATTAAAGAGGAACTGTAACATCAAAATGTCCCCTGGGGGGTACTCACCTCGGGTGGGGGAAGCCTCAGGATCCTAATGAGGCTTCCCACGCTGTCCTCTGTCCCACGGGGGTCTCGCTGCAGCCCTCCGAACAGCGGCGACGTAAATATTTACCTTCCCGGCTCCTGCGCAGGCGTTCTGGTGGCTGTCGGCTCCGAAGTGGGCGGAAATACCCGATCGTCGTCGGGTTTGCTCTACTGCGCAGGCGCAAGTCTCCGGCGCCTGCGCAGTAGAGCGGACCCGACGGAGATCGGGTATTTCCGTCTAGTTCCGAGGCGAAAGCAGCCACAGCGCCCCCGCTGGAGCCTGCAAAGGTAAATATTGAACTGACAGTCGGGTATGTCGCCGGCTATTCGGAGGGCTGCAGCGAGACCCCCATTGGGACAGAGGACGGCGTGGGAAGCCTTATTAGGATCCCGAGGTGAGAACCCCACAGGGGATCTTTTTGATGTTAGTCTCTAAGTTTTTTTTTTTTTTAATCAAAAAAAATTTTGGAATCAAAAATTTGCACAGTACAACTTCAAAAGTATGCTTATTTAAATGCATGCATTAATACACCTAATACTTGATACACCTCAACATCAATACCTACAGACCAAAGCTTATATTACAATCAAAAATTACTAAGCAGTTTATCAAGTAAAGAAATTGGCTGTTTGCCGCTCCTCCACTTTTGTGAAATTGAACCCCAATCACCCAATGACTGACTGACTGACTGTAGAAGGTTTGAGGCCTCTACCATTAAGTCCCCTTTTCCACGAGCAGTTGATAGGCAGTGAAATAGCTTCTCAAACTCTCAGAACTGCTCACTGCTGCCTGGTAATTGCTTGCTGAGCACACAGTTCAATTGCCCGTGGCAATGAGCCCTAAGGGCCCTTTTACACTTAATCAGTTAGTATGCGTTAGTGTGCGTTGGTATGCGTTTTTTCCATAGCAGTGCATTGGGAAGAAGATTTCAGTTAAAACGCGTTAAGTGTAAAAGGTGCCATAGGAAAACATGGGACTTACTTTGAAAATCAGTTTTCTTTCCGTTTTAACTGAGGGCAACTGATTAAGTGTAAAAAGACCCTAAGGGCCCATTCACACTTGAGCGTTTTGCCAGCGATTTCGGCAAAACGCTCAAACGCTAGCGCTTTTCAAAGGGTAATAAGTTTATGGGCCTGTTCTCATTTGGGCGATTTGCGCTAATTGCTGCAAATCGCCCAAAACCGCTAAACGCTTTTTTTGGTTTTTTTTGCATTAATCGCCAAACGCTAGAGAAAAATGCTAGCAAAATCGCTAGCGTTTTGCGATCAGCAAGTGTGAATGAGCCCGAAGAGTGTAAGAATGGCAGCAGTTTACAGTGAACCTGAGATGGTTCACTAGCGCCAATTCATATTTGGGGCTTCCTACAGCCCCATAAGTACTGTGGCCACCTTTGCCGTCGTCCTTGGCCCCTCCATTATGCCACTATAACTCCCGGTTATCCGGGCAGTTGCGGCCTTCTGCGCATGCTTGGCTCGTCCACACGTGCGATTCCCGTCCCCTGGAGCCAGGGGGCGCGTAGCGGTGCCGCACATGCACAGAAGCCCTTGACTGCCATCGACTCACTGGAATACCGGGAGTCATATCACCAGAGTCATATCACCAGAACGGAGGGGCTGAAGAGGACTGAGAGGGAAGCCACAGCAGTTATGGGTCTGGAGGAAACCCCAGGTAATTATGTTAGCTCTAGCGTACCATCTCTGGTACACTTTAACCCTCCTGGCGGTCAATTAAAACCGCCAGGGGGCAGCGCAGCACATTTTTTATTTATTTTTTATTTATTTATTTTTTTAAAAAATTCATGTAGCTAGCCTAGGGCTAGCTACATGACAGCCGCTGTGCAGCGGCCTCCACCCCCACCACCCTCTACGATCGCTTCCGGCGATCAAGCCCGTCCGAAAATCCCATTCTGAACGGGATTTCCATTAAGGCTTCCCCCGTCGCCCGGGATGACGTCATCGACGTCGTGACGTCAAAGGGAGTCCCGATCCACCCCTCGGCGGTGCCTGGCACTGATTGGCCAGGCAGCGCATGGGGGGGGGGGGGGGCGGCGAATCGGTGTGGAGCAGCGGTGATCGTGCAGTTCACGCAGCTAGCAAAGTGCTAGCTGCGTGTACCAAAAAAAAAATTATGCAAATCGGCCCAGCAGGGCCTGAGAAATCCTCCTGTGCGGCATAGCCTGAGCTCAGCTCGGGATTACCGCCAGAAAGGTTAAAGGACTACTGTAGGGGGCTAGGGGGAAAAAGAGTTGAACTTAGCTGGGGCTTCTAATGGTCCCCTGCAGACATCCTGTGCCCGTGCAGCCACTCATCGATGCTCTAGTCCCCGCCTCACGGTACTGGGCCTGCGCAAGACACTCCTGGTGACGTCAGTGGTGGCCGCGCAGGCACAGTGGTTTTCCGACTTTGAAGTTGGAAATTCCAGAAGTGAACCAGAGGCGGGGACCAGAGCATCAGTGAGTGGCTGTGTGGGCACAGGACGTCTGCGGGAGACCCTTCCTCCCCCACCAGTAGTCCTTAAAATATTTCCCTTGAAAATCAATAGGTGCATTTTGACTGGCTGTTGTAGGCTCCACCCACTTTCCTGGATATTAGTCCTAGTGACCAAGTGTACCCCGCAGAACATCACTTCCCTGGTAGTTAGGCAGCTTACAGGTCTTATGCTACGTACACACTTGAGATAAGTCTTTGGAAAAGGCAAGCAACACACACAATCGGGCAAGCACCATCACTCACAAAATCAAAAATCAAGTATTATAATATTTGAGTGTGCAGAAAGGAGCAATAAGCAATCAGGAATGAACAAGAAACAGAAGTTCCCTAAAAAACCGCACCACTCAGACAATGTCTATCAGTATACTCATATCTTTATTCAAAAAACATATATAAAAACACTTAAAAACAATGAAGGGTAGCCATGCTGAATATAAAGCCAATCAACAATGATACATATAGGGTGTGGAAACCACACATATAAATCCTGGGCTGATTAGTCCATACAAAATACTGACCACTAAAATAATCACAGTAAAACAGATGGCATAATAAATGAATAAAAAAAAAAATCACATGGCCATCCAGACAACCAATCAATATAAAGGCTATAGCAGCAAAGTGTAAAAGGTGCAAAACAAATCAAATCAATAACTATTGTACCATAACAGTGCAGAGAAGGTCCAGTATGTGGACAAGAAAAGACACAGAAACAACAAGAAACAAACAAGAAAAGACACACATTTCGTGCCACCTGCTCCATTTGCATCTGCACCTTTTCTTTGATGTCTGGGACATTCTCTGCACTTATATAGTCAGTCTTGAATCTCGGATCAAGGAATGAAGTTATGTCCAGTAGCTCCTGCGTGGCTGGGTCGCTGTATTTATCTTCAATGCCTTGTTCTGCTCAAGCACCCTCTCTATCATTTTTTTGCCTTGAACCCCATCTTGTTGCACACTCTGTAATTAGTGAGTGCTCCGGTAAATTAAATTCTTGCTGTGCCTTTTTCAGCGCTGTCTTCTTTTTCCAGCTATGAGAGAAGGCGCCAACTATTTGTTTGCAAAGCCCAGTTGCCCGCTTGACTCTTGCATCATCTTTCACAGCATTTTCAATTGCAAGATGCAGCCTGTGTCCGAAACATTGAAGTCTGGTCCAGTCATTAAGTTCCACCGCTTTGATGACGTTTGCTGCATTGCTGGTTGTGATGCATTTCTGGTTCTCTTCTCTCAGACCCCAACTGGCCAGACACTCTCTCAAACCGTGTGCGATATTCTCTCCAGTGTGGTCAGTGGGAAAGTATGCGGTCTGCAGACAGCGACTTTTCATTTCAAAGTCGTCATTCACAAAATGTACAGTCAAACTCCAGATATGGTTCGGTCGTTCTGCTTGACTACATATCAGTAGTTGTGGCGTAATACTGCACATTTTTTAGCTCTGTTACCACTTTTTCTCTACACTCTGCGTACAGCTGTGGGATGGCAACTTGGTTGAAGTAGGTGCGGGAGGGTATAACATATCTTCTGTCCAGCGTGCGGATAAGTTTTTGAAATCCGGATTTAGTGACTGTGTTTACAGGCACCATGTCTCTGGCAATGTAGTGCGTTATGGCTGCTGTTATCTCCCAATGTCTTTTGCTGCCGGAATCATACGGTGTCACACTAGTAAAAGATTCAGTAATTGTAGACTGTTTACTACAGTGGGCCTGAGCATCACTTTCACTCAACTTTTCACCTGACTTTTTACTCATGCATTCCTCATGCAAATGCTTGTGATGATTTTTCAAGTGCCGGTATAAGTTTGTTGTGTTTCCGGTTTTAGTTGCAACTTTAGCGCGACAGGTTCTGCACAGTACCTGTTTCTGTTGCACATCTGTGGTCTCAAACCCAAAATACTTCCAAATGACCGACGTGCTGTTTTTCTTGGAAAGTAAATCTAACTCTCCTTCTGGTTCTGCAGTAGAAGCCATGGTGGAACACATTTCACAAGTTTTCACGACAGGAGGAGCTGGAGCTAGGCACAAGAAAACAGTCCCGGGCCTTTAACAGTAACAAAGGATTGCTCAGCTCACGGCTTTGCGCTAAGACCGTTACGTTGGTCTATTACCAGCTCTGGACGTAGGGAAACAGCTTGCAATAACAACTAGGATCACTTGTGTGAGCAGCAAGCTGGCAACATACAGTTCTTCCTTAGCTCTCTGACAGTCTCTGCAGTCCAGGCAATTATCAAGACTAGCCTGCCTTGCAACCACAATTATGGCTTAGGATAGGACTATAGCACCTTACTTTGCACAAATTGAACAGTGCCCCCACTGCAGCTTTGCAGAACATAGAAAGATCACCACACAGTCACACCACAGCAGCCAGTCATCATCATTATCACGCTGTGTGCAGCGTCACAGAGGCATACAGAATTTGAATGACAGGGTGTGGGTGGAGTCTGCCGCCAGCCCAGCAAATTATGTGGAAGTGCTGGGAGGAGGGAGTCACCAAGTGAGAACTACTTAAAATAATCTTTTTTTATTTATATAGCGCCAACATCTTCCGTAGCGCTGTACATAGTGATTTGTTTGCTGACAAGTGATTGTCAGCAGACTCAGCCTGCAATCTGCCCAGCTTATGATGTGTACAGGAGGTGCTGGGAGGAAGCCGCTGGGACGGAGTGTGAGAGACTGCGGGTGGGCGGAGTCTGCTGCCCGTAACAGAAAATGATTGACAGCGGTGCGGGTGGAGTCTGCCGCCCGCCCAGCTAATGCGTACAGATGCTGGGAGGAGTGAGCTGCGGCGACACGTGTGAGAGCCTGCGGCTGGGCGGAGTCTGCCGCTCGTGATGGAAAATGATTGACAGCGCTGCGGGCGGATTCTGCCGCCCGCCCAGCTAATGCGTACAGATGCTGGGAGGAGTGAGCTGCGGTGCCACGTGTATGAGAGCCAGAGGGGAGAGTGAGAGCCGCCTCCATCACGGAGACTTATTACAGGCGCTAAGCCGCCACATACCGCCGCAAACAGCCACTGCACAGAGCGGGAGAGGGGACTGCTGGACGGGCTGCAGATGGGGGTAAAAATCGTTGCTATGGCGATCACGGAATCGTCATTTTCGTGATCGCGATTTTGATCCGAAATCGATTTATCATTCAGGCCTAGTGTGTAGGAGATCTGCAGATATCATAGACCATGAATGCATTTTGCAGGAACAGATCTGTTGCATGTGTACAGCATCTTTGTGTGCAGCATCTTGCAAAGATTTTTATCTGATGGGGAGTTCAGCTCCATAGAATAGACTGTGTAGGTATGGCTCTCATACTACATGGTAGGGGGTAAGATTGGTCTGTCTTGCCTTTTCCAAAGACTTTTTTTTATCTGATGTGTGTACGTAGCATTTCACCCAGTGCATCTCTGGCATTTAACAAATGCAACATTTAACATGTGCAGATTTGTACTCCCCTATGCACTCATATGTTCCATGTATAAAATCTTGCACATGGCAAAACACTTGTCTGATACAGTTAATGTCTAATTTTGCTTCTATAATGGTCTGACTATTGATTTCATTTTCTTCCACAGACAAAAGAGAAATATGGCAAGGAATGCAAGGTAATAAATAAATCACACCGAAAAAAACGGTAGTCGCGCAATCCTGCTAATAACAGTCATAGGAGTACATTATAATTAAGCCGCTAAGAGTGTGTGGACGCAGGGTAAAGCCGAAAAGTCTCACCCTGCTCCTGCAAAAGTCCTGGCGGCGTTAATTACTATTCCCACTCCAGGTCGCTGTGGATAGTGGAGAAAGATGTAATTCGGCTTTCAGCTATTGCTATATTATAGTAATTTGTACTGCATCTTTTGATGACGTCCAAATTACTCAGTGCGTGCGCACCAAGCAATATGCAATAATGCAAGGAGACAAATGAATCAGAATTATATGATATACTAGTGATGGAATTGTAGCCGAGAGTTGAGCAATGGAGAAGGGAGTTAAAGAGAAACTTTAACCTCTTAAAAAATTTTTTTTTCAAGGAATAGTGCTCATTCATTTGCAAATACTGTAATTAACCTTAACTTCTCCTGTTTTGTATCAGATATGTGCTCGACCATTCACAGTGTTTCGCTGGTGCCCAGGAGTGCGCATGCGCTTTAAGAAGACAGAGGTGTGCCAGACATGTAGCAAACTGAAAAATGTCTGTCAGACCTGTCTACTAGATCTGGAGTATGGTGAGTAGTAGCAGGATGGCGACTCTTCATTTAAACTAAAATGTGGCAATATACTCAGCCCCCCCCCCCCCCCACTCCCAACTCACAATGTTTGCATAACTTTATGCTTAAATTGGTATTAGGCAACAACTATTGTTGCCTATAAATGTAAAAAAAAAAACAGTCTATATTGAATAAGTGAAAATAAGATCTGATCCTGAATTACAATTACTTTTTTTTACAGGACTTCCAATTCAAGTACGAGATGCTGGCATTTCCCTGAAAGATGACATGCCTAGGTCTGATGTAAATAAAGAATACTATACTCAGAACATGGAGCGAGAGGTTTGTATCAGATGCATCATTGTTTTGGAAGTTTGCTTATGAAAATTCCTAAATTGTGTTTTCAGTCTGTCAACAAAGCAAGAAAAAGTGATTGGTTATGCTGGGCATAGATGGGTCGATCCAGCGGCCGATTAGCCGCCGGATCGACTACAGTTGCGTCCCCGCTCGTCTGCGCGGATCGATTCGTGCTCGTCCCCGCCGGCGGTCCTTATCAGCCGCTCGATTCCCTGCATTGTCTGCCGGCGGGAATCGAGCGAGCGCGTGTCGAGCGGCTTGATCGGGCCAGCTGAATATTATCAGCTGGCCGATACACGGTACAGAAACGTACCGTGTATCCCCAGCATAAGTTGCCAAAAGTCTGACTGTTAAAATTAAAATAGTATGCATTTTTATTTTTTTTCCAAATGTAATTGTCAAAATAAAGAGCTTCTGTGCGGCTTCTGGCAGATGTGTTAGCTAGCAGGGCTGTGGAGTTGGAGTCGGAGTCGGGCAATTTTGGGTGCCTGGAGTCGGGAAAAAATGCACCGACTCCGACTCCTAATGAATTTGTAACTGTAATTAAAATAGAAAATATGATAAAATGTTCTATTTCTCAGATAATAGTCATTAAAAATAATGTGTATATATACAGTAATAGCTATGCTTAGTCCACAAAAAAATAAAACAAACCAATCAAAATTAGTTACTTGTGCTGCTTCAATAAAGCAGTCCCCGTATTTTTAAGGTCAGATATACATATCTGATTGTGACTGTATATATGATGTGTACACAGGAATCTCTTTTATATATACTAAATAACATCTATGCTGTAAGAATAAAGCCTGATGTGTAGCTGTGTCACTAATAGAGATGGTCAACGAGATGGAAATAATTCTGCATTGATGCTGATTTATGCAAATGTATGCACTCCCTTTGCTGATGAAATCAAATAATTTGATGTGTTATTAAAATTTGGTTTGGTGACTACAAATTAAAGGGTAACTGAGACGGATGAAAAGTAAAGTTTTATACATACCTGGGGCTTCCTCCAGCCCCCTTCAGGCTAATCAGTGCCTCGCTGTCCTCCACCACCCGGATCTTCTGCTATGAGTCCTGGTAATTCAGCCAGTCAGCGCTTTCCGGCCGCATGCCGCTCCCACAGCCAGGAGCATTCTGCACCTGCGCAATAGTGCTGCACAGGTGTAGTATGCTCCTGGCGGCGGAGTGTGTGCATGCGCACTACGCCTGACTGGCTCAAGTACCTGGACTCATAGCAGAAGATCCAGGTGGTGGAGGAGGACAACGAGGGACTGATTATCCTGAAGGCAGCTGGAGGAAGCCCCAGGTATGTATAAAACTTTAATTTCATCTGTCTCAGGTTTACTTTGTTACACAGTAGTACTATACTCTACATATGCACTCCCCACAGAGCTACAGGGAATCCACTGAGAATGCTGTGCACATTGAACACAGAGGTGTTGTCTGTTTACAATCTCCTCATTCCCCTGCAGAGTACCTGCACATCATTCTTACATGTACCCACACTTACATTGCCTAGGGCCTGATAGATGTTCTTTGTTCCGGTTTGTACCTTTTTACAAGTACTCTTACCAAGGACTAGTTTTAGTCTAAAGGGAATAAATATAGTAGTCTACATATCCTTCTCACTTCAGTTGTCTTGTAAAATTCCTAAGCGTTGGCAGTTAAGAGACGAATTACATGTTACATACTTTTAATCAACAAAATTGTAATATGCAAATTAGAGGAGTCGGAGTCGTGGAGTCGGAGTCGGTGGAATCCTAAACTGAGGAGTCTGAGTCGGTGGATTTTTGGACCGACTCCACAGCCCTGTTAGCTAGAACCATCGTTGGAAAGCCAAAGGTCTTGGCTTTCGTTTACACCGGATTCCGAACTGTTGCAATGCATTGTTCCAGAGTTGGGCTGTGTTGGAGGGGTGTCAGCTGCATCTTGCGTCTGTGTCCACTCCTGCCGCTCGATGTCCTAGCTGATAACTTGTAAGGCTGGGTAACTTTAACTTGGACTGTGTGGATCTGTTAGGCTGGGTCGCTGCTTGGATTGAGCGCTGTGATTAGCTGGTTCAGAGTTAGTGTAGCAGCTGTTGGTTGTGCGTACACAAACAAATGTGGAGGTGGATAAGCCAGGGGGGGGACTTCCTGTAGGTATTATGACGCAGCAGGTGCGTCCCCAGGTCCCTTTGGCTGCCACAGCACACTCTGCAACCACGGTGCTTGGCCCCTACCAGGTCATCTATACTTTCTGCTATTGTGGCTGAGCCTCTAGACATGCTAATTTTGCTATGGAATGGATCTATCTCAAAGGGGAATCAGCTGGCATTTTTGGGACATTGGAGGGTAGACACAGCAGCCAGACGCAGTGGACGCCCCACTTTCCATACCACATAACTCGGGAACTGTGTGGCACAACCACTCTGGCACCTGGTGCAAACAAAAGTCAAGACCTTTGCCTTTCTAATGATGGTTTCATCTTGTCAGGGGAGTGAATAGTATTTGAACAGGTGGTTGCCACATTTGGTCAACAGTATAATACATAGGTACCGTTTTAATTGGCTTGGACTGGTGATAGTTAAAAATTATGCCGCACTTGTGGCTGCCTAAGCCCAATGCAGTGTAGTTTTAACACCAGAGGCTACCAAGCATGGGACACAATAGCACGTCCCCGCCGACACAGATCTCTGCTGTCTAAAGACAGCGGAGTTCTGTACACCAGTCAGGAGCCCTTTCCATTGGCTCCTGACTGCCTGATCACTGTGAGCCAGTCAATCACAGTGATCAGGAAATGGAAAGAGGGGAAAAAAAGCCCCTGGCCCTTTTTTTTAAAAGGATGAAATGGTTTAAACAAGTTAATTTCAATGTTTGTGTATATACATTTTATTTATTTTAGAATGTTTTTATATAGCGCCGGCATATTACACAGCGCTGAACAGAGTCTATTGTCTTGTCACTAACTGTCCTTGAGTGGGGCTTAATCTAATCCCTGCCATTGTCATGTGTCTATGTATCGTGTAGTGCATGTGTCATAGTCTAAGGTCCATTTGGGGGAAGCCAATTAACATATCTATACGTTTTTGGGATGTGGGAGGAAACCCGAGTGCCAGGAGGAAACCCACTCAGACACGGGGAGAACATACAAACTCCTGACAGATGTTGACCTGGCTGGGATTCGAACCGGGGAACCAGCGCTGCAAGGCGAGAGCGCTAACTACTACGCCAGCTACAGTTATGTAGCAAAACATACTAAACTGCTGCTGCTAATCTGCTACCCAAGTTTCCACATACACTGCTCCTTTTTTTTTTTTTTTTTTTTTTTTTTTTTAATCAATCGAGCTGCTGATGGCTCGATTGATAATTTCCGACAGGTCCGATCACCGCACGGATCGATTCCCCGCTCGATACCCGCGGGTGGACAATAGCAAAAAACGAAAAGATGAGGCGGGAATCAATCCGGGCGGCCGCAGGGACATGCCGGCATCGATCGATTCCGGCTCATAATCTAGCCGCGTATGCCCGGCATTACACACTATTGTACCTGATCTCACTTCTTGTTTGCTTACCTTAACTATAAAACAGTATTTTTCTCTTTTAGTTAATTTCTGAATTATTTCCTAATAGATTTCAAATTCTGATGGCTCTCGTGCAGTTGGAGCATTGGGCAAAGCCACATCCAGCAGTGACATGCTCTTGAAATTGGCTCGTACAACTCCCTATTACAAGCGTAACCGCCCCCACATCTGCTCTTTTTGGGTGAAAGGAGAATGTAAAAGAGGAGAGGAGTGTCCTTACAGGTAAGAGCCAATGACAAGCTCTGTATTTTCACTTGCTGTTCACTGGAGGGTTCATGTCTTTAATATACAGAGTTGAATGGCCAATATTTCTATACAGTCATATGAAAAAATTAGGGTATCCATTAAAGTAAGTCTGAAGGGGAAAAACAAAACACAAAAACGGATACAGTGCTACCCATAAGTCATACCCCTGGCAAATTTTGACTTAGTTACAGTACCTTTATGCAACCAGCAAGTCATTTTTTGACTGGAAATGACATGGGTGTCTCCCAAAAGATAAGACGATGTACAAGAGGCATTATTGTGGGGGAAAAAAACATTTCTCAGCTTTTATTTACATTTGAGCAAAAAGTGTCCAGTCCAAAATTATTCATACCCTTCTCAATAATCCATAGAAAAGCCTTTATTGGCTATTACAGCAATCAAATGCTTCCTATAATTGCAGACCAGCTTTGTGCATGTCTCCACAGGTATTTTTGCCTATTCATCTTTTAGCAATGTGCTTTAAAGGGAAGGTATAAATACAATAAATAAACTACGAAAAAAAAATCCACTTACCTGGGGCTTCCTCCAGCCCGTGGCAGGCAGGAGGTGCCCTCGGCGCTGCTCCGCAGGCTCCCGGTGACCGACCCGACCTGGCCAGGCCGGCGGCCAGGACAGACCTCTTCTGTGCTCCATTGTGCGTTCCACGCCGGCACACTGATGTCATTTGACGTCCTCCGGGCTGTACTGCGCAGGCTCAAAACTACTGAGCTGCACAGTACAGCCCAGAGGACGTCTGATGACGTCAGCGCGCCGGCATGGAGCGCAGAAGAGGCCCGGCCTGGTCGGGTCGGTCACCGGAGACCACCGGGAGCCTGCGGAGCGCACCTCCTGCCTGCCACGGGCTGGAGGAAGCCCCAGGTAAGTGGATGCGGATTTTTTTCGTAGCTTCCCTGAACCTTCCCTTTAAATCTTTCTGGTTGGAGGGACTTCTTGCCATCATCCTGATTTTTAGCTACCTCCACAGATTCTCAATTGCATTCAAGTAAGGGCTCTTGCTGGGCCACGCCAAAACGTTGTTGTCTACTAACCATTTCTTCACCACTTTTGCTGTGTGTTTTGGGTCATTGTCATGCTGAAATGTCCACTGGTACCCAAGGCCAAGTTTTTCTGCAGACTGCCTGGTGTTGTAGTTGGGAATCCTCATGTATTGCTTCCCCCTTTTTTTTTCTTCTTTTTTTTTTTTTTTTTTTTTTTTTTTTTCTTTTTTCCTTTATTCTTCTTCATGGTGCCATTTACTGTTATTAGGTTCCCTGCTCCATAAGCTGAAAAAACACCCCAAAGCAGTAGGCTCCAACCATCATGTTTGATGGTGGGGGTGGTGTTCTTTTTTTTTTTTTTTTTTTTTTTTGTGGGAGAGGTTGGGGGGGGGGGGGGGGCATGTGATTTGGAATGTTTAACCCACAGTAAAAATGTACTTTTGTTTTGTTTTATTTTATTTTAAATTGTCATATATTAAAGTGTAATGCCTCTCCCCTGTACATCTTCTTACTAGTTTCCAGATACCAACCTAATCCCAACCTCAGATCTGCACATGACCTTCACCCCTCCTCTGGAAAGCTCTTCCATAACACATCCATCACTCCTTTGGTATCTTTATACCCTCTCTCTAAACTCTCACATTTTCTGACAAGCATATCCTCCATCTGAGGCCATTCCCCCTTTGACCTAAGGTCAGGTTGCACTCCTACTAGATATCCTAAAAACATACTTCCTCTAGCTGCGATTGTATACTACCCTACTTGTTTCCCCCATTCCTTTAAATTGTAAACTTTCAAGGGCAGGGCTCTCTCTCCCTTTTGTGTCTTGGAATATGCTATACATTTTATTCATCGTGTTACTTTTGTCACTGTAATTACCAATTTTGTGCATTGGTGTACAGCACCACGGAATATGTTGGTGCTTTTTATAAATCAATAATGATTTACACGTTTAGTGGTTTAATAATGAATCACTTCTGCTTCAAAAGTTATATTTATTCATAGGCATTGCCCCTTGATTTTTTTTCCTTATGTTAATTTTGTTTTCTTATAGGCATGAGAAACCCACAGATCCTGATGATCCTCTTGCAGATCAGAATATTAAAGACCGTTACTATGGTATTAATGACCCTGTAGCAGACAAATTATTAAAGCGGGCTTCCACAATGCCTCGTTTAGATCCCCCAGAAGACAAAAGCATCACCACTTTATACGTTGGAGGGCTGGGTGATAATATCAATGAGTCTGAACTCAGGTATGTGTGTTTACTTATTTTCTGTAACAAATGTTACACTATGTGAAGCCTTTCAATAGCTGTGTTAAAAGCATAATGAACGAAGATTTCCCCTTCCCATCCTACAGAAATCACTTTTATCAGTTCGGTGAAATCAGAACGATTACAGTGGTTCAACGACAACAGTGTGCCTTTATTCAGTTTGCTACTAGGCAAGCAGCGGAAACGGCAGCAGAGAAGTCTTTTAACAAGCTCATTGTTAATGGTCGCAGGCTCAACGTCAAGTGGGGAAGGTAAGCATGATCACCATAAAAATAAGACTTCTTTTAGGCCTGATAGGCTTTTACTTCCAATAACAATACGTTATCAGACTGGGTAAGGGACTGATGCCTGTGCATGCATACTTCATCCTCTACAGTTGCCCCTGTGAAAAAACAGGTGGCTGTGTTGGAATTTTTTTTTTTTCTTTAGCTAATTGCTGTTGTATTTCTTTGAAGCAAGTGGCCATCAGCTCCTTTTCTGCCTCCTTCCATATCCTTGTAGACGGCACTCATTAGAGTCCAGCTGGCATGATTGTTCACGGATTGCCAGGCACACTTTAAGTGGTCCTGCTTTAGTCTAGTGCAGGGTTACACAGCCTTAGGACTCCTTTTAATCTCCGTAACCCTAAAGAGTATGTTAACGTTTAGTGTTTTTCAAGAATTCTTAGCCCAAATACAAATATTTCCATAGTAACCTCAATCTCTGGGGGGGGGGAAAGTACTCAGACCACAGGTACAGTTTCTGGCCCTCAGAGTGCATCAAACTAATGCTGAATACACACGGTGCGTTCGCGCACACTCGATTTCCCGCTCGATTCCCGTCGATTCGTTTATTTCCAACATATCCGATTTGGATTTCGATGGATCGTTAGGTCGATTCGCATGCAAAGTATGCCAGATCGACCTAACGATCCATCGCAATCCAAATCGGACATGTTGGAAATAAACGAATCGACGGGAATCGAGCGGGAAATCGAACGCACCGTGTGTATCCAGCATTAGATTTGCTCCCTATTTTGGATTTCAGCATACAGAAGTCTTTTAATACAGGCTGCCTATTTTTAACTATAGGTATGTAATTTCCATCAATCTTGCATTTTTTAAATGTGAATTTTTTTTAAGGTTATCTCAGTTTCTACAGAGTGTAACAATAAATGGCTTCTGTGATAGTTAAATGTAATACTTTTGTCATTGTAGATCACAGGCAGCTCGAGGGAAAGAGAGAGAACGAGATGGTGTTACAGATTCTGGATTAAAACTGGAGCCAGTTCCTGGTCTCCCTGGAGGTATTCCTGATACTATCCGAGAATGTTTTTACTTTCTGTTATGGAAAATATGCTTAACCTCCTTGCCGGTCTAAAAAATCCGGCAAGGAGGCAGCGCTGCACTTTTTTTAAAAAATTTTTTTTTTTTTTAAATCATGTAGCGAGCCCAGGGCTCGCTACATGATAGCCGCTGAGCGGCGGCATCCCCCCACCCACTCCGATCGCCTTCGGCGATCAGAGTATGCAGGGAATCCCGTTGAGAACGGGATTTCCTGCAGGGCTTCCCCGGTCGCCATGGCGACCGGGCGGGATGACGTCACCGACGTCATGGACGTCGTGACGTCAGAGGGAATCCCGATCCGCCCCTTAGCGCTGCCTGGCACTGATTGGGCGGGGGGGGGGCGTGTAGGAAAAAAAATTATGCAAATCGGCCCAGCGGGGCCTGAGAAATCCTCCTGCGCAGGTTACCCCGAACTTTGTTCGGGATAACCGGCAAGGAGGTTAATGAATGAAACCAGTGCAAATTGCTGCTGGGTAGATTATGGTCTAGTCTTTAGCTTTCAATGAGCAAACTACATTGCATAAATGATTGCCTCCTCTGAATTCTGAAGCAGGAGGGAGATGATCATGACTAGTGCCTTTTCAGGGAATGTGGATGATTCTTAGATTGTCTGTTTAGTGGGTGTGTGCACAGACTGCTACAAATGCTCCTGAAAGAGTATAATTTCCAATTGGGGAAAGATGATTGAGTTACAAAGGAGTGTGACAGTTAAAGGTAGTGTGTGTGTGGTTTTTGTTTACGCAGTACGGTTCTCAGCTGAGGTGGCTGTCAAGACCGCCTCTGCTGAGAATCTAGCGTGTGTACAGTGGCCTCTGATTCCCCCCCTCGATTTATTGGCGCGCAATCAGCCAGGTCGATGAACTTGACTGAGAATAGGCTGAAGGCATTGGTTACAGTGGCTGGATAGTGTACTGGTTAAGGGCTCTGCCTTTGACATGGGAGACCAGGGTTCGAATCCTGGCTAGGTCAAGTACCTATTCAGTAAGGAGTTCAAGGCAAGACTCCCTAACACTGCAGGGTGGCCTCTTGAGCGCGTCCCAGTGGCTGCAGCTCTTGAGCGCTTTGAGTCCGACAGGAAAAAAGCGCTATACAAATGTTCGGATTATTATTATTATATCTATTTGCCGCACCATGTTGTTTGCCCTCTGACTCCCCCCTCCATAGCAACAGAATGCATTGATAGTAGGCATCTGTGCAGAACTCCGCTTCAACCCGTCACCCAATTCATGTCCTGATCCCTGTTGTTGAATGTGTGTGTGTGTGTGTGTGTGTGTGTGTGTGTGTGTTATATACCTTGAAGAGGAACTTCAACCTAAACAAACATACTTTAATTAAGTTACATTAGTTATGGTAATTGAAATAGGTAATATAATCTCTTACCCACCCTGTTTTAAAAGAACAGGCAAATGTTTGTGATTTCATGAGGGCAGACATCTTTTTGGTTGAAAGGAGGTGACAGGGAGCATGAGACACAGTTCTAACTGTCCTGTGTCCTGATCAACCCTCCCAGTTGCTAGGCAATGAGATCATCAGAAATCCCATTATGCTTTGCACAGTATCAGGGGAAAAATGCCCGGGCAGTTTTCTTTGAGTGGAGCTTAGCTTCTGTGCAGCGAAGAATGAGGCTTGTGTAAGAAAAACAAAGTTCTGATGCTGTGAAACTTAAACATCAAGCCTTTTCAGTGCTGCTGAGCAGATTTCTGGAGGTTCAATTTAAGGGCTGAGCCACACTGCAGAGCACTTTACGATCCATTCGTGCTGCGTTTGTCTTTAAAAAAAAAACAAACTCACTTTTGACTTTGAAATCATGGCTACTTTAACCACTTGCCGACCGCACACTCATACCGTGCGGCGGCAAAGTGGTAGCTGGAGGACCAGCGACGCAGATCTGTGTCGCCAGGTGCCTCCCTAATTAATCAGGAAAGGCCGCTCGGGCCGTTTCCTGTTAGATCACGGAGCGGGTCTCTGTGAATAGCCTGTGAGCCGCTGATTGCGGCTCGCAGACTAAATGTAAACGTAGGAGACATTTGTCTCCTTTGTTTACATTGTGCTGTGCAGCAGTGCCGTAAGGCAGATCGGCGTTCCCCGGCCAATCAGCGGCCGGGGATCGCCGCCATGTGACAGGGGACAGCCTGTCACCAGGGGTGAGAAGGAGGGGGGGAATTTCGCCGCGGAGGGGGGCTTTGAGTTGCCCCCCCCCCACAACATGCCAGCCAGGAGGAGCGATCAGACCCCCCCCGGCACATCATCCCCATAGGGGGGGAAAGGGGGGGGTCGATCTGATCGCTCTGCGTGCCAGCTGATCTGTGCTGGGTTCTGCAGAGCCCACCCAGCACAGATCACAAAAAATAGCGCTGGTCCTTAAAGAGACTCTGTAACAAATTTTTCAGCCTTAGTTCTTCTATCCTATAAATTCCTATGCCTGTTCTAATCTGCTCTGGCTTACTGCAGTCTTTCCTAACTGCACTGTCTCTGTAATAAATCAATGTATCTTTCCTCTGTCCTGTTTGTCGGGCTAAAGCTTGATTGTGTGGAATGTGCAGGGCTGCTTGTGATTGGTAGAAGCGATACACACCCTCTGCAGGCCCCCTGCATACTCTGAATGACTCATACACTATGCTTAGCTGAGCCTATTAGAAGCTGGTTAGTTTGTTTGTAAACACTGCCTAAAACTGTTAATTACAAGCCAGGATTGCAGCAGAGAGTGGCAGAAACAGCACAGAGGGGCCCAGGAGAAAATAAGGAATAGAATGGTATGCTTTTTAGTGTAAGAATATTAGAGTACAGATTCTCTTTAAGGGGGGGTAAAGGCTGGGTCATCAAGGGGTTAATGCAAGTCAATGAGAGTGCGTTTTATTTTTTTTATTTTTATTTTTTTAAATGCAAACGCAGTGTGGATGGATTGCAAAGCGCTCCGCAGTGTGGCTCAGCCCTTTAAACCTTTTATAAACTGGATGTTTCTTATCTTGCGTAATTGTCAAGATCCAGTCCAAAGGAGGGATTCAAAGCATACACTGTTTTATCTGCAGCTTCATTAGACGTTGGCTGCAAGCACGACTGGTACCTGAACGTTTAGTGTTACACTGGTCAGGTAACTGTTTTACTAAAAACTTGCTCTTTGGGGAGAAGCTATTACCACAATGCCGGGATGAGATGCTAATAGTAAAATCGGCTACTACTCTCATCGGGTAGCCAAATGAACGGCTGGGCGTCTGCCGACATTTAACACAGGTATCTATGAGATGTCTGCTGGTCGTGGTGCCGAAAACCACCTGATCTGTCATTGGGGGGCTAGCGTTATGTATGAAATTCCCACTTTTTGTTCTGTTTCTCTATAAAAGTATCTGGAAAAGTTGCTAATGAGCATCAGTTGCTAGCAGGATATTGGGATTCATTGGGCCAGATTTATCAAAGCATTACCGACAGTTTTTTCTTCTAAAACTGTTATAACCAGCAGAAGAACAGTTCTGCATGATGGTAAGAAACTTCCCAAAGCCTATGTAATAGCGGCAGTTTAGCGTGGATTTCTAGAGCTGCACTACAGTTAAGAAAAGTTCAAATCCATTCCTTAACTGCTGCAGATAAGAAGTGCTCATTAGCAGTTCTCCAGATAGTGCAGGCTAGATGTGATATGTAAGGCCCTGTTCACATCACAAACGCGGATGGCCATGTGTGCGGAACGCAACGCATGCAAACGCACGCCATCCTCGTTTGTGTGCGTTGTGTGGCTGATCCCATCACTGAAAAGTGAATGGGACAGCCACTCGTTTTTGCAAAAAATGCGTGCAGCATGCGTTCCCGTGCCGCACTCTATGCACTGTCTGATGTCGTGCGTGTCGGCCTCCCGCACGCAGTTCCAAAACGCGGCTGGAAACGTGTGCAGTGTGAACGGGGCCTAAAGGGCTCCTCCCCCCCCCCCCCCCCCCCCCCCCTCTCACTCAGAGCTTGCTGACAGCAGGTGTGTTGGTTACCTCAGCAACAGCAATTCCCCTCAAACACTACACTGTCTGAGAGACCTTCCTAGCTTCTTCTATTCCTTACAGTTTAAGAAGGAATCTGCGCTATCTAGTGATTTCTTAGGCTGTCTGCACGGATTTCTAAAAACCTACTAATATTTTGTCTCACACTCTTGATAAATCTGGCCCATTAAGTGGTTTGTACCGTCAGCAATTCCTGGCAGTAGATGCTGCCTCTTGGCATGTAACTTGCCTGAAATTGCTTGTAACCGAGACTAGTAGTTGCCATTAGTTCATCTGCATGTGTTATACTGTACTTGGAAATAGAATATTTATTTTAACAAGTGGTGTGTTTTGTCTGAAAACGCAGAGTAAATATTTTTATTTTATTTCCAGCTTTGCCACCTCCCCCAACAGAAGAGGAAGCTTCAGCTAATTACTTTAATCTTCCTCCTAATGGACAAACTACATTGGTAAACATAGCACTACCTCCACCTACCTTAACTGGACCACCTCCAGGTAACGTTTCTTGGTCATACAGCAAGAGTACCCATAAACACTTCTGTAAAGCTCTGATCTAGATGGCATCCAGGATGTCTGCCTTAATATTATGGCACTTATGACTTGCAGTGGTTTTACTCTAAAGCCTTTTTGTTGTTGTTTTTGATGCCTTGAGATGTCTCCTTGTTCAGTATGATTTTGAGATACTTGCTTTTACAGTCATTCACTAAATCCCTGCTATTGGCATTGCAGAGACTACTGCTAAATCTGTTTTTTGAGGGCTGGGGCCCACTAGGAGTGCTTTTCTTGCACTTGCCTATCGCTGACCATCTAAATTGCCAAACGTAGTATTGCTTTGGCAACCCAAGCATTCAGACCCACCCCTGCAATGTGGGCCACATTGCTGCAGATCTCTGAGGTGCTTTATTGTATTTATAAAGTGCCAACATATTACGCAGCGCTGTGTCTTGAAAGCATAGTCCCAGTGTCCTGATGGAAGAAGGGAAAAGAGGAGTTTGTCATAGAGGAAATTGACACCTTTGTATAGGTGCACATGTAGTTTGGGCAGTTTAGATTGCAAAAATTACTACAGTAATTTTTAAAAGAGAGAATATTTACTTCAATGCATTAACTAATTATTATTATTTTTTTTGCTCCCCTTTCTGTCCCCTCTGCGGATAGTATCGTCCTGAGAAATGTAGTACTTCAGTGATGCATCCCAGAATGTGGGGTTTTAGGACTGAAGCAGCTTCAGTATTACATAAAATCAACCTCTCCTGGAATGTTAATCGCATTGGCTGGATATGTAGGGTATAATCCCAGCTGATATGTTGGCTGTAGTGTCTGAAACCTGGCTTGTATCTGCCTGTGTAGGCCTGTAAAGCAGAGATTTTAGTAGATCTGCACATCATGCAGGTATATTTCTGTCCCAACCATGTTAATCTCCCTTGATCTGCCCAACTTTTTGAACTCCTGATTGATAACTATGACCTTGAACTATTGGCTGCAAACTTTCCTGCAGAAGGATCCACACCTTTTGCTAACAGCAGCAGTCCTGGTTGTACAAGGCCTATGAAAATAGACTAAAGGTAGCCATACACTGGTCGATTTGCCATCAGAGAGGGATCGTATGGCTACCTTTACTGCAAACAGATTGTGAACCGATTTCAGCCTGAAAACGTTCACAATCTGTTGTGGTGGTGCTGCTGCTGCAGCCGCTCCCTCTCCCCACCCCCCCCCCCCCCCCCCCCGCCCGCATACATTACCTGCTCCGCCAGGCGTGACTGCCCCCGGTTACGGCTGCTCCGTCTCCGCTCTGGTCTCCAGGTCCGGCATGCTTTACTTCTTCCTGCCCGGCAGGAAGTTTAAACAGTAGAGCGCCCTCTACTGTTTAAACTTCCTGCCGATCAGGAGGAACTGAAGCATGCCGGAGACCAGAGCGGAGACGGAGCAGCGGTGACCGGGGGCAGTCACGCCGGCGGAGCAGGTAATGTATTGCCGCTCTATTGCGTCGGTTGTCGGGCACTTGAACGCCGCTAGCGACGCGCTCCCTACCCGCGGGCTATCGACGGTAATTTTCCGCACGGAGCGATCGACGGGATCGGATGAAATGGATCGAAATTCGGCGTGTAGCGCAAACGATTGGCAGCAGATTCGATCCCAGTGATCGAATCTGCTGTCGAAACGGCGGCAAATCAGGCCAGTGTATGGCCAGCTTAACTCTACCTAATTTTTGTCAGTTAAGCACAAGTTTAGCTGTGTGATGTTTAAATAAAAGGACTTATGTTGTACCTAATTTTGAAAGAAATTTGGGCTGTTATTTATAATTGCCTCACAGGTGCCCAAGCTAGAACCTTGCAAATAGAGGTTAATTCCTAGCCAGAGATCTTTATGTAAGATTCCCAACTTGGTTGGTTGTAATGTTGTTGAGAAAAATGTTATTGTACAGTCAGGTCCATTGAGCATGCATTTCACTTACTGAAGACAAAACTGAAGGGAAAATGCCCCAAGAACAAGCAGGAACTGAAGATAGTTTCAGTAGAGATCTGACAGAGCATCACCAGGGATGATGCCCAGCGCCTGGTGACGTTTACGTGTTCCAGACTTCAGGCTGTAATTGACTGCAAAGTATTTGCAACCGAGTATTAAAAAGTGAAAGTTTGATTTATGATCATTATTCTGTCCCATTACTTTTGGTCCCTTAACAAGTGGGAGGCACATATGCAAACTGTTGTAATTCCTACACCGTTCATCTGTTTTGGATCTAAATACCCTCAAATTAAAGCTGACGGTCGGCAGTTAAAGCACATCATGTTCGTTATATTTCAAATCCATTGTGGTTGTGTATGGAGCCAAAAATGTTAGAATTGTGTTGAATATTTATGGATCGGACTGTATATCACAGCAGTGTTCTCCCCAGAAAATGTTTCCCATCGTTGGCATGAAAAAGTAGCCGGGGGGGGGGGGGCACAACTGGGGGATGCAGGGCTGGAGAAGCTCTTCTTACAACATTGGAATAGGCGAGTCGATGACAGCCGGGTGCTCGCCAACATTAGCCAGGTGGAGCAGCCTGCTAAAAGAGCCTAGTGGGAGAACACTGCCCAGTAATGACTAATATAGGATGAGTTGTGATCGGCCTTCTGATCGGCCTTCTTATTTATGTTTGCGCTACTAAAGTGTGTCCTATTACTTACTTGAAAACATAGGTGGTGGGGGGGGGGGGGGGGGGAGCTGGGTAACTCTCTGACCAGATTATTCAGGCCCATACACCAATGCCGCATAGCCATACATGTGATTCAGGCTGTAATGAAACTATTGTTGGATCTCAGCCTGTCATCATTTAAAGCTGAACAGTCTTTCTATTGTGACTTGTGTACTTATAACAAATGTTTTTTTTTTTGTTTTGTTTGTTTTTTCCTTAGGATTTAGCCCACACATGTTTCCTCCAATGGCACCTCCACCATTCCTTCGGGCTCCTGGCCATATACATTACCCATCTCAAGATCCCCAACGGATGGGTGCACACTCGGGCAAGGCCAGCAGTTCCTAGACTTTAAGATGTTCTTTATCATACAACAACTGATTGCCAGCTTGATGATAAAGGTGTGTGTGCGCCCCAGCAGGCACAGACTTCCCCATTACTATATAATACGCTGGTGGTGGAATTATGTTGGCATATTGCCTACCAAAGTATTGTAGGTCATTCTAATAACTGAAGTTAAATGCTGGCCTGTACATTTTAATGAGCTTTTAACACCTCTCTTCACATTGAGGAGAAGAGGAAACTGAAAGAAATCGTGATGTACTTTTTACAATTGTGGTTGCATTTTCACTCTTTATTTTGTAATATATTACCAAAATGTTCATGCCATTTATATTTTGGATTAATAAATATCCACTGTACCACGTATCATTTTATTAAACCGTTTTCTGTTGATACCTTCTACTTGTGTCTGAAGGAGAAATGTTTTATGTTTTATAAAGTGAACACTTTACAGCATTTTCTTACTGCAAGTTTTGGCTTAAAGTAAACATGGATATCCTTTATAATACCACACTGGTTGTTTAGGGAGAGCAAATGTACAGCATATATAATCACAGCAGGGGTGATGTTGGTTCAAAGGACAACTGAAGTGATGGGTATATGGAGGCTGCCATATTTATTTAAGCAATTCTAGTTGCCTGGCTATCCTGCTGATCCTCTGTCTCTAATACTTTTAGCCATAGACCCTTAACAAGCATGCAGCAGATCAGGTGTTTGACACTTTTTTGTTAAATCTGACAAGATTAGCTGCATGCTTGTTTCTGGTGTGATTCAGACACTACTGCAGCCAAATGGACCAGCAGGGATGCCAGGCAACCGGTAAGGAAATAAATATGGTAGCCTCCAGATACCTCACACTATAGTTGTCCTTTTAAATGTCTACCTTTTTTTTTTTTTTTTTTTTTTTTTTTTTTATTAGATGGGTGGGTGTTAGTTTGTTTGGTTTTTTACAAATCATTTCGATTATAAAAAGAACAATACAACGGTGGATACTCTGAAGGTGAAGGAGTCCACTGATAAGAAATTTACAGAAATGAACAATAGAAGAGTCAAGCACAGAGGTTATAGACATCTGCATCTAATGCCGCGATGTTCCTTATCAATCGAGCTGCTGATGCGGCTCGATTGATAAGATCCGACAGGAACAGATCTTGCTTCCGCCGATTCCCTGCTCGCTCCCCACGAGGGCACAATGGCAGGGAATCGAGCGGAAGATAAGCGGGGACGAGCGGGGAATCGAATACGGCGGGGACGCGGAAGAGGCGATCCGGCGGCTAATCGAGCCGCCGGATCGCAGCCTCATCTACCTGTGTAGATGAGGCTTAATGCATCAAAACAAAATACAAAAATGATACATTGGTAGGGCTTTGTTTTTGTTTATCCAGTTTGCCTCGGAAGGAGGTGTTATGCCCGAACATTTCAGGAGGATTTCTCTACGAGCGTATTGGCACAGAAGGCACAAAAGTAGTTGCAATGTTTGTTCTTAACCCTATCTAACTCCCCGAGCAGAACCATCTTGGGAGAAACCTGTTCTTCAGTCAATGTCATCTACTCATGGACATCTTTGTGGGGCTGGTTCAATTAATTAGTTTTTCGGACTTTGGCTGGCCAGAATGCAATATGACTACATGTGGCCGGCCAAGTCCTTAAGTGTCTTCTCCCTGTTTCCGTTCTGCAGTGCACACATAGGATCTCAGCTGCTGGCTGCAGCTCTCCATGCTGTCTCTCCTTTCTGCCACACAAGACCCTGTGGTTGGCTGCAGCCTTTCCATTATCCTGCAGAGCCAGCAGCTTGATTAGACAGAGCCCGGGGAGCAGAAGGCAGCAGGGATGGGTGTTTGGTCAGCCAAAAAGTCTGAAAAAGTCAGTATTTTCGTGTATTGGCTGCATCAACCGGCCTTTTCCCATATTGGCTGTCCAGAACCGGAAGTGGCTGGACTTCAGGTTCCGGCCATAACATTATACACTGTCACTCCCTCCTGGACCTCTGTTACAGCTCCTGCATCAAAACCTAGAACTACTTAAAGGGGCACAACAGCGAAAAACTAAAATTTAATTTTTAAAATATGTGCAAACATACAAATAAGAAATACATTTTTTTACAGAGTAAAATGCGCCATAAATTACTTTCCTCCTATGTTGCTGTGCTGTCACTTACAGTAGGTAGTAGAAATCTGACAGAAGTGACAGATTTTGGAGTAGCCCATCTCTTTTATAGGGGATTCTCAGAGATATATTGATTTTCAAAAGCACTTGAAGTGAATTGCAGTTGCTCTGTCCAATTGCCAAAAAACTGTAGGGAGCAGGGAGGCTGGCCAGCATCATTGTTTTAAATCCTTTTTCAGGAATATCTTTATAAAGAATAAAAGCCTTGCTGAGAATCCCCTATGAAGAGATGGACTAATCCAAAACCTGTCACTTCTGTTAGATTTCTACTGCCTACTGTAAGTGACAGCAACATAGCAGAAAAGTAATTTACAGCTCATTTTACTCTGGAAAAAATTTACTTATTTGTATATGTTTGCACATATTTTACATTTTACAGTTTTGCGCTGTAGTGCCCCTTTAATATTCCAATGTGCTCAGGAAGTCTTTCCAAAACTCACACACTATGTTTAAAGGCCTGACCTTTGAAGCTCTGCTTCACCTTCTTCCAAAAAGAAACTGCTAAGTACTGGGCACTTGATAAAAGGATCTGAAACATAATGAAAATACAGCAGTTATGGTAACAGTAAGCAGAAGTTGTTATAATTATTTCTATTTATATAGTGCCAAAATACTCCGTAGCGCTGTACAATGTACAAAAACACAATAATTGGGAGCAAAGATGCATGAGCATTGTATAACAATATACAATTAGGACAACTAGTGATACAAGTAGAGATATATACATGGATATATATACATGGTGGTTATAAAGCACACCTGAATGTGGAGGCCAGGCAGGGGAGGCAATTGCTGGGACCCCAAGGGAGCACTATTTGAACAACCTGGCCCTGCTGTGATGCAACCTTTACTCCATAAGATGCATGCCCCCTTTCTCTTCCCCCGCACCAATATGGGGGTGCATCTTACGGAGCAGATAATATGGTACTGATTTATATTCTATCATTGTTCTGGAATTATGTATAATGGATGTTATTTACTTCTCATGCAAAGGTGGATACTAGCATATGAGGAAAAGTAATGGCTTTCTAATAGATTAGAGTAAATTTACTTATATTCTCTGAATTGTATAATGTTTCAGAACTAGATATGCAATAAATCAATGTGGCGTATTAGTAGCCTTGAAGCATGAGCCAAATAAAATCATATTTACTTACCTGGGGCTTCCTCCAACCCCTAGAAGCTTGTGTCCCCTCCGCAGCAGCTCTGCTCTCTGCCAGTGTCCTAAGGTCCCCTTCTACGCTTGCACAAGTGGCTGGGAGTGTTCTGTGCAAACTCGTGCATGCCTAGAAGTGGTTGGCGACCACTACAGAGGGGATCCCCAGTACACTGGCAGAGAGTGGAGCTGTGGCGAGGGTCTCATAGGCTTACAGGTAAGTCCACTTTTTTGTTTTTTGTTTTTTTTTGGGTCGTGTATCATTTTTAAAGTACATCTGAAAAGAGAAGTACTATATTTGGTGGCTGCCATATTTATTTCCGGTTATGTCAGTTGCCTGGCAGGCCTGCTGACCTGGGCAGCATAATGGATAGCACTCTCTCCTTGCAGTGCTGGGTCCCTGATTTGAATCCCAGCTAGGGCACTATCTGCATGGAGTTTGTATGTTCTCCCCGTGTCTACATGGGTTTCCTCCTGCATCACAAAAACGTACAGATAAGTTAAATGGCTTCCTACGATGGACATGTTAGGGATTAAATTGTGAGCCCCTCTGAGGGGACAGTTAAGTTACAAGGCTATATACTTTGTACAACACTGCACAAGATATTGCCACTATATAAAAATCTCTTTGGCTGCAGTAGTGTCTGAATCGCACACCTGAAACAAGCCTGTTACTAATCCAGCCACAGCAACCGATCTGTATGCTTGTTCAAGGTCTGTGGTTAAAAGTATTAAAAGGCAGATGCTCAGCAGGACAGCCAAGCAATTTGCATTGTAGTGAGTCTGAAGCAGAAAAAAATTTACCAAAGGGAAGGCTCTGGGTTTTATAGAGCTTTCTGTGGGTCCTATAGAGCCTTTCCCTGTCTTGGGGAGCACTCAATCAGAAATGAAAAACTATAACAAGTAACTTGTCTATATTTCTTATCTAAAGTTTAGATAGTTTACACAGCAAATCCAGCTGCAAACAGCTTCAATAGAATATGATTATTTCTTCCTGTGATACAATGACAGCAGCCATGTTGTTTGTAAACATTACACACAGGCAAGCTCATCTGCATCTTCAGCACTCAGCCTGTGAAAAAACCTAATTGCCCCTCTTCCTCCCTCTGCCTCTGAAATATCTTGGCTAGTAATACCTGCCCAGACTGAGCTCCCATAAGCCCTTGCTACTGTCTGAAAATGCAAAGGCTCTCTGAAAAGCTGTTGGCGAGGCTTGTTTAGTTTATAGGGAATTTGAGTATTAAAGAGTAACTGTCAGGCTGCAAAAGCTAATTTAAACCTCTATTCTCCTGTTTAACAGTGTAGAAGGAAGCCAAAAAGGCAATACTGAAGTTAAAAATCTCTCTTACTTTGATCCTTGCTGAACAGCAAGGCTGGTTATTCCCAAGCCCCAATGCAAAGCATTCTGGGGCTGTTTCTTCTCCCCACTCTGCACTACCTTGGGTCCTCCCCCTTCATTTCCATATCACGCCCTAAGGCTGCTTTCACAGTGGGAAGTTACAGGCTCATGTTACAGCAGCTTGTAACAGCACCGCACTGAAAAATCACAGGGCACATGTTCCGTTAGAGCAGCGTTTTTCAACTGCTGTTAGTGTGCCGTGGGATATTACCTGGTGTGCCGCAGGACTGTCCTCTTCCCCCCCCCCCCGTCCCCGTGGCCGCCGCTGTTATTACCTTAGCAGCGGCCGCTCTCCCCTCTCCGGCGCGTGTACTTTCCAGCAGCGTATCTCCCGGCTGCTGTGTGTGATGCGACAGGAAGCAGGGTACGGTTCCCAGAGTAACGGCGATACACATCGCCCTCTACAGGAAGCCGATGCCCTGCTTCCTGTCGCATCACACACAGCAGCCGGGAGATACGCTGCTGGAAAGTACACGCGCCTGAGAGGGGAGAGCGGCCGCTGCTAAGGTAATAACAGTGGGGGCATCACCTACCTATACTGGATCACTATACTGGGGCACTATTCTAGCTATACTGGGGCACTATTCTAGCTATACTGGGCACTATTCTAGCCATACTGGGGCACTATACTAGCTATACTGAACACTATTCTAGCCATATTGGGCACTATACTAGCTATACTCGGCACTATACTAGCTATACTCAGCACTATACTAGCTATACTGGGCACTACCTACCTATACTGAGCACTATTCTAGCTATACTGGGGCACTATACTGGGGAAACTATACTAGCCATACTGGGGCAACTAAACTCCCTATACTGGGTCAACTATGCTAGCTATGCAGCCGCACCCTAGCCCCCCCACCATAGCCTGCTGCGCACGGCACTGTCCACTAGGTCGCGCAAACACCAGCGCCACCCGCCGTTCCCCAGAGAAAAATTTGGTCAGAAAGTGTTCCCCGGGCTGGAAAAGGTTGGGAACTACTGCGTTTGAGTATACTGCATGAGTCTGCTATTGTTCCTAGCCACATGTCTAATTAATATTCACTGCACAGTAGTGTTGTCTATTAGGATCTTTGAATCATCAGGAAGCAGGGCGGATATTACATCACAATTGGCTTCATAGGACACAGACAAACATGGAACCTGCCATGAGCTGTCAGGAGCATCATTCTCTGCAAATACTATATAAAAATTCTGTGAAATAATAATAATAATAAATCCAAACGTGGACAGTGAAATGCATATGTAATGTAAGTACAGCCAATATTTAGCTACTAATATGTGTGTTTTTTTTTTTTTTTCCTCTGAGACCCTATACCTAACAGTTCCTCTTTAAAGCGGGCAGCACGGTGGCGTAGTGGTTAGCTCTCTCGCCTTGCAGCGCTGGGTCCCTGGTTCGAATCCCAGCCAGGGCACTATCTGCAAAGAGTTTGTATGTTCTCTCCGTGTCTGCGTGGGTTTCCTCCGGGCACTCCGGTTTCCTCCCACATTCCAAAAACATACGGAGAAGTTAATTGGCTCCCCCTAAAAAAATTGGCCCTAGACTACAGTACTTACACTACATAATATAGACATATGGCAATGGTAGGGATTAGATTGTGAGCTCCTTTGAGGGACAGTTAGTGACATATATATATATACATATACACTGTACAGCGCTGCGTAATATGTCGGCGCTATATAAATACTAAATAATAATAATAAAAAAAGAGACACTGAAGCGAGAAAAAAAATATGATATAGTGAATTGGTTGTGTACTATGAATAATTACTAGAAGATTAGCAGCAAAGAAAATATTCTCATACTTTTATTTTCAGGTATATAGTGTTTTTCTAACATTGCATCATTCTATAATATGTGCAGATTACACAACTCAGCATTCAAAATGAGTCTTTCAGAGCAGTCTGTGAAGTAATGACCTCTCCTCTAGCAGAGGAAAAGTAAATAGTCCAGGAACAGTTGAGATAATAAGTCAGATAACAGCCCTCTCCACGACTAACTTAGTCGGAGAGCTTAATGGCTTGTTTGCATAGAGATAACAACTGGTGTTTCTCAACTCTTCCTGTACTGGAAACAATTACACTGATGTATCTGGACAGAGGTGCCTGGCTCTTCTACTGACCACATATGCTATTGCTCCGTTGTTATTGCCTGATGAAGCGTGATCAAACCTGCGAAACGCGTTGCATATTTGGAGTTCATAAATAAAATATATTGACTGTGTTTACTACAGTCGTTGTGTGTCTACTTGGAGGAGGTAAGTCCACCACTACCTCCTCTATTTACCAAGAATTTGGTTTTTAAGCTCATTTAGCTTCCTTTTATCCTTTTGGCGGCTTTGTTCTCCTGCATAATATTGAGTCCACCCTGGGTGGAGGGTTGAACCCCCTTTTTCTCATCTACAGAGAGCGACTTCTTATTCCTGAGTGGGGTCAGGAAAATCTCCCCACCTGCCTTTACAGTGGTTGCCTAATGGTAACCCTGGTTTGTGAGTATTAATATTTACTCTATCTAGTAACCATTTACCAGTACATATTACACTATTGGGGCTCTTGGTGTTCCTTGTTTTTATCTGATCTTAATGTTTTATTTCTTAGCTGTACTACACATACAAATCATAATATCATTTTTTTTTCGCTTCAGTGTCTCTTTAAAACAAATAAGTATTTGGCTTGAGGAATGCCCTATAAACAATAGGAAAGGAACACAATTATGCAATGAGTAAAAGTTCATCTCTGATCCACTTTAAAGGGGAACTTCGGCCTAAACAAACGTACTGTCATCAAGTTACATTAGTTATGTTAATTAGAGTAGACAGGTAATATAATCTCTTACCCACCCTGTTTTAAAAGAACAGGCAAATGTTTGTGATTCATGGGGGCTGCTATCTTTGGCATGGGGGCAGCCATCTTTTTGGTTGAAAGGAGGTGACAAGGAGCAGGAGATACAGTTTCAACTATCCTGTGTCCGGATTACCCCTCCCAGCTGCACACACTAGACTTCAAATGTCAAATTCAAAATGTAAAAAAAAAAAAAAATGCACCGAAACAGCAGAAAGAGAACAATAAAATCAGAAATCCCATCATGCTTAGCACAGCATCAGGGGAAAAAAGCCCGGGCAGTTTTCTTCTGTGCAGCTAAAAATGAGGTTTGTATAAGAGAAACAAAGTTCTGATGCTGTGAAACTGTTAAAGAAACACAAAGCCTTTTCAGTTCTGCTGAGTCTATTTTTAGTCCGGATGTTCACTTTAAGACTTCGGAAGCCTCGCACAGCAGCAGAGAGCATTCTCCGACCCATCGGTCGGAGACTGCAAATGGCGGAACCAGTGAGAGGAACAGGAAGGCAGAGCCTTCTCTCTCCTTAAAGGGGTTCTTTCGCGAAAAAAGTAGGCAAGGCAGTTAAAAAATGTGACAGATGACAGGTTTTGGGCCAGTCCATCTTTTTAAGGGGGATTATCAGGGCTTTCTTTGTTTTCAACAGCATTTCCTGAACAACAGTTTAACTGCCAAAATAGCAAGATACCAGCCGGCCTCCCTAATCACTTGCACACTATTATGTCAGTTAAATTTTGCAACTGTTCAGGAAATGATGTTGAAAACAAAGAAAGCCCTGAGAATCCCCCTTAAAAAGATGGACTGGCCCAAAACCTGTCATCTGCCTACTTTTTTCGCAAAAGAACTCCTTTAAGGTGGCCACATGGTCGATTTGCCATCAGATTCGACCAAAAGATAGATCCCTCTCTGATCGAATCTGATCAGAGAGGGATCGTATGGCCACCTTTACTGCAAACAGATTGTGAATCGATTTCAGCCTGAAACCGATCACAATATGTGGAGCTGCCGCCCCCCCCTGCATACATTACCTGCTCCGCCGGCGTTAGTCCCCTGGTCCACCACTTTCTTCGCCTGGTCCCGGCATCTTCTCCGCATCGGCTCCCGGCTGGCATCCGCGTATAGCTTTGTCACTCCAGTGACAGCGGAAGTTCAAATAGACCGCCCTCTATTGATACTTCCGCTGTCACTGCAGTGACACAGGAAGTTATGCCGGGATGCGGAAGCTGATGCGGAGAAGATGCTGGGACCAGGCAGAGAAGACAGCGGTGGACCAGGGGACTCGCGCCGGCGGAGCAGGTAATGTATACCCGCTGTATTGCGTCGGTCGTTGCGCATACGAACGCAGCTATCGACGCACTCCCGACCCGCCAGCGATCGAGAAAAATCTTCCGCACGGATGGATCGACGGGAACGATGTATTTCGGACGGAAATCCATTGTTCTGTCAGCGGTGTGCGTAGCGATTTCACGGCCGTTTCGATCACTGTGATCGAAACGGCCGTATTTCGGCAGGAAAATCGTTAGGTGTATGGGCCCCTTTAGGTAGGTATGTTTTGTTTGTTTGTTTTTTTGTATCTGCTTCAGACTCCCTTTAAGGAAATAAAAGGGTTATCTCCCTTTTGTCTGTGTTTTATTAACTACACTAGATATGACACAAACCTATTGTCTACCACTTTTGTATTATGCGCCAATGCTTTTAATCTGTACAGAGCCATGTAAGATGAGCGCTATATAGATATTCAATAATAGCCAAATAAATCCAGAAAATGAACAGGCAAACTTTGGGAGGTTTAGTTACAATTAAATAAAACGCACATCTGGAAAATTATGCTACATGTTGGTAGCTTTTATTCTAGTTCGTAGCTTTTATTCTAGTTCCCTAAAACCATTTATATTAAAAGGATAGTTCATAAAAAATTAAGACATCTACTGGACAATTAAGACAATAAAATTAAAAGGCAATTAATGTTGCGGTTTATGTGGTGCCTATATTACCAGCTGCCTGCTGGTTTAAATTACCCGCTTCTGTGCCTAGAGCTCCCCCGGTACAAAGGGGGCACTCAGTTTTAAGTGAATCTTCCATGGCATGTCCCCTTTAAAAGGTATGGGAGGTAAGGCCTGTGATTTGCGGAATCGCAGAACAGCCCTGATTTCAAAGCGATTCCTGGAGCGATCCTGATTTAGCTACTATAGGCACTGACTCGACTGCTTCCAAAATTATGCAAGCCGCAATAACAATGCTGCGTGTGGGATCACCCCCATAGATGTCCTCTGGTGTTGCGCTTTGCCGATTGCCAGCAAGCCCTGCAAAAGCACTCACAGTGGGTCCAAGGCCTAAGAGTTGCACATCCAAGCACCACCTACTCCCGCCCTCTCTCTGTTGGTGTTTCCCAGGCCTCAGTCCTGGGACCCCTACTTTTCTTTATCTATACCTATGGTATTGGGCAACTTAAAGAGTAACTGTCAGGCTGCAGAAGCTAATTTAAACCTCTATTCTCCTGTGTTAAACAGTTTAGAAGGAAGCCCAAAAGCAATTAGTGAAGATAAAAATCTCAGTTACCTTTGATGTGTGCTTATCAGCAAGTCTGTTATTCTTAAGAAGACGCAAGCCGCATACCATACTGCAAAGCATTCTGGGGCTCTCCCCTCGGCTGCTAATGAGACCTTACAGCAGCTTGTAATCGCGTAGCACTGATAAATTTTGGGCAGAGTACACTGCAGGAGTCAGCTATTGTTCCTAGCCACATGGCTCATTAATATTCACTGCACACTGTGTTATTTAGTACCAGCTTATCTGTGATCAGGAAGCAGGCAGGACATGAGGACACATTTGACAGAAAAACATGGAGCCTGCCATGAGCTGTCAGGAGCATCTATCTCTGCATATACTATATACAAATTCTGTGAAATCCAAACGTGGACAGTGAAATGCATATGTAATGTAAGTACAGCCAATCTTTAGCTACTGATATATGTGTTTATTTTCTCTGAGACCTTATACCTAACAGCTCCTCTTTAACCGCTCTAGTGGCTTTCATTATCACTATTATGCTGACAACACTTGACAACAGATCTATCTTTCAGGTTTAACCACTTAAGGACTGCAGTCTTAAAACCCCAGGACCAGACACTTTTTTTTTCCATTCAGACCACTGCAGCTTTAACAGGTTATTGCTCGGTCATACAACCTACCACCTAAATGAATTTTACCTCCTTTTCTTGTCACTAATACAGCTTTCTTTTGGTGCTATTGGATTGCTGCTGTGATTTTTAGTTTTTATTATATTCATCAAAAAAAGACATGAATTTTGTCAAAAATGATTTTTTAACTTTCTGTGCTGACATTTTTCAAATAAGGTAAAATTTCTATATACATTTTTGTCCACATCTATTGTGCTACATGTCTTTGATATAAAAAAATCCAATAAGTGTATATTTATTAGTTTGGGTAAAAGTTATAGCGTTTACAATCTATGGTGCAAAGAGTGAATTTTCCTATTTTGAAGCATCTCTGACTTTTCTGAGCACCTGTCATGTTTCATGAGGTGCTAGAATTCCAGGATAGTATAAATACCCCCCAAATGACCCAATTTTGGAAAGAAGACATCCCAAAGTATTCACTGAGAGGCATAGTGAGTTCATAGAAGATTTTATTTTTTGTCACAAGTTAGCGGAAAATGACACTTTATGACAAAATAAGTTTCCATTTCTGCTAACTTGTGACAAAAAAAAATGAAATCTGCCACGGACTCACCATGCCCCTCTCTGAATACTTTGGGATGTCTACTTTCCAAAATGGGGTCATTTGTGGGGTGTGTTTACTGTCCTGGCATTTTGGGGGTTGCTAAATTGTAAGCACCCCTGTAAGCGTACGAGAGGTATCTGCGCAGGGGACTTGGGCGCAAGATACAGCCGGTATATGGCTGATCCTGCTGTTGCACAAGTTCCAGATAGTTTTAAATACTATTTCCCCTCCAGGCCGCCATGGATGGTGGGGAATGAAATTCAGCTTCCAGCAATTGCTGGAAGCCGAATAATTGTGTGTTAAAAGTAACTTCAGTTCCGTCTTCTGACGGCACCAAAGTTACTCAGTGTGCACTGCTATAGCCGTAATTCCTATTACGGCCTATGGTGGCGCCGGCTGCGCCCAAGTCTCCTGCGCTGGGATAAAAAAAAAAATCTATGAACTCACCATACTCCTAACGGAATACCTTGGGGTGTCTTCTTTCTAAAATGGGGTCACTTGTGGGGTTCCTACACTGCCCTGGCATTTTAGGGGCCCTAAACCATGAGGAGTAGTCTAGAAACCAAATGCCTCAAAATGACCCGTAAAATCCTAAAGGTGCTCATAGGACTTTGGACCCCTTAGTGCACCTAGGCTGCAAAAAAGTGTCACACATGTGGTATCGCCGTACTCAGGAAAATAGTATAATGTGTTTTGGGGTATATTTTTACACATACCCATGCTGGGTGGGAGAAATATCTCTGTAAATGAGATTTTTTTTACACACAATTGTCCATTTACAGAGATATTTTTCTTACCCAGCATATGTATGTGTAAAAATACACCCCAAAACACATTATTCTACTTCTCCTGAGTACGGCGATACCACATGTGTGACACTTTTTTGCAGCCTGGGTGCGCTAAGGGGCCCAAAGTCCTATGAGTACCTTTAGGATTTTACGGGTCATTTTGAGGCATTTGGTTTCTAGACTACTCCTCGTGGTTTAGGGCCCCTGAAATGCCAGGGCAGTGTAGGAACCCCACAAGTGACCCCATTTTAGAAAGAAGACACCCCAAGGTATTCCGTTAGGAGTATGGTGAGTTCATAGATTTTTTTTTTTGTCACAAGTTAGCCGAAATTGATTTTTATTGTTTTTTTTTTTCACAAAGTGTCATTTTCCACTAACTTATGACGAAAAATTAAATCTTCTATGAACTACACCTAATGGAATACCTTGGGGTGTCTTCTTTCTAAAATGGGGTTACTTGTGGGGTTCCTATACTGCCCTGGCATTTTAGGGGCCCAAAACTGTGAGGAGTAGTCTGGAAACCAAATGCCTCAAAATGACTGTTCAGGGGTATAAGCATCTGCAAATTTTGATGACCGGTGGTCTGAAGGGCTGAAATTTTGGAACCGGTCATAAGCAGGGTGGCCTCTTAGATGATAGGTTGTATTGGCACTGAAGTGCAGGAAGCGCAGGATGTTCTCAAAACGTGACCTGGACATGGCAGCAGAGAACGTGGTCATGTGATGTATTGGGTGCGTAGACCAATAAGACCGCAATACATTCTTTTTGATTAGACCCATGTTAAGGAGAAGGCCCCAAAAAATGTTACGTTCGGAAACTTGGAGTGGTTTCCACCGAAAAGGCTGGGCATGGTAGCTTCTTGGATTGGCGGTTGCGTATTGTGTGGCATAACGGTTGGTCTCGGCCACAGTTAATTCGTAGAGATTAGCAGTGATCAGAAAAATAAAATCCTGTCACTGCGGTGGGGCGGGTGAGGGTTTGGCCAGGTGATCAGAAGCCCACAGGGGGCAGATTAGGGCCTGATCAAATGGATAGGAGTGCTAGGGGGTGACAGGTGGTGACAGGAGGTGATTGATTGGTGTCTCAGGGTGTGAATAGAGGGGGGAATAGATGCAAGCAATGCACTGGGGAGGTGATCAGGCGGGGTTCTGAGGGCGATCTGTGTGGGCGGGTAATTGGGTACCTGCAAGGGGCAGATTAGGGTCTGATCTGATGGGTAGCAGTGACAGGGTGATTGTTGGGTGATAATCAGTGGGTGATTAGAGGGGGGAATAGATGCAAGCAATGCACTGGGGAGGTGATGGGGGGGGGGGGGGGGTCTGAGGGTGACCTGAGGGTGTGGGCGGGTAATTGGGTGCCCGCAAGGGGCAGATTAGGGTCTGATCTGATGGGTAGCAGTGACAGGGGGTGATTGATGGGTGATCAGTGGGTGATTACAGGGGAGAATAGATGTATACAGTACACGGGGTAGGGGGGTCTGGGGAGGATCTGAGGGTGTGGGTGGGTGATCAGGAGCCCCCAGGGGGAAGTTTAGGACCTAATTATAGCGTTGACAGATAGTGACAGGGGGTGATTGATGGGTGATTAAGGGGGTGATTGGGTGCAAACAGTGGTCTGACAGGGTGACCAGGGGGGGAAGGGGTCTGAGGGGTGCGGTGGGCGATCAAAGGGCAGGATCAGTATTTGTGTGTTACTACAGTCACAGCTGTAACCTCCCCTGGTGGTCCCTCGATCACTGGGACCACCAGGGCAGGAGGAAGCCTGTATTATACACTTTGTATACATTTCAAAGCGTATTATACACTGTATGCGGCAGATCGGGGGTTAACAAACCGCCGGAGCTGCTAATTGGCAGGCGGGTTGATGTTGCGGGTGGGCGGAGCCTAATGCCGGCGGATGCGCGCTCATCTATGTGCGCGATCCCCGGCTAATTAGTCCCCCAGGTGCTGCCGCCAATCGGCGTTAGGCGGTCCTGGGGGTGCCACTTTGCCCATAGGTAGTGGGCGGTCGGCAAGTGGTTAATTACCTTAACAGTACATGTCCCCAACTGCCTCAACTCCATCTCCTCCATTACGTCCACCCACTTTCTGAAACTTAACATGGACAAAACTGAAAATATTTTTCCAGCACTTGACTCAATCCCCCTACCTGGAATAACTACCAATGTTGTCATCTCTCCAATAACACCTGTGACTTAAACCCATTGTCTTAGTGTACTAATTAAATCCATCTCTCAATCAAACCGCACATCGACCCACTAACAACCTCCTGTTGTATCCAGCTAAAGAACATTTCCCACATTCGCACGGCTACCACAGCCTAATCATGCAACCCTATTCGGAAGTTCATACTTTCCACGTTGTGGTACGCTGCAGCGTAAGTCCCTAATCTAACGTTAGCGCATAACTATGTTGCCGTGCAGGTTCCACGGCGTCGGCGATCTGCGTTGGCCCTGAAGTCATGTTAGTCTATGGCTGACGCAGGTTTTTAAAAAGTCGCGGCATGTGCAGACGGCATAATTTGACTTTCGCTTCCGGGGTCACAGCGCGACTTTGCTGAGAGTTGCCAGCCCCAATGCAATTTACACCACCTAGACCGTGGGAGAAAGCTTTACAAAACGGGCTTGGTAAGTGAGAGGGGATTACCAAGTATGCGTAACACATACCCACACCGTCTGCTCAAGGTCTCTTTAACTTGTCAAACTAATATAGAGCCTTGACACACCAAAGAGCGTTTTGTGGGTCATCTTTTTTTTAAAAAAAGCTGCCATTGACTCAAATTAAAATGATGGCAATATCGCCACAATCGCAATTTTTTTCGTGATCGTGGCAATTTTGCCTTAATTTAAATTCAAGTCAAATGAATGCTACTTTGTCAGTGTATGCTAGTTTGTTGGAACACAGTCTCTTGGCTTCTCCCTGTGCCCAAATGACAGCCGCTAGGAATATACCTATGCAGCAGATATACTAGAGGGCTGGAGAAGCCTAAGGTTGGTAAGTAACAATCCTTTCCTTCCTTGGTGCACTTTAATTCCTACATTTTTTTCTTTCTTGAAAGAAGACGATACCGCGTAAAAACACCAGACGAAAAGTTGCATCTCAGCAGAACATTGCTTGGCGCAGGCACTGCCAAATAGTGTTGTCCGGATCATGAACGATCCGAATCTATTTTATGAGTCGATCATCCGAATCATCAAAATGAGTGATTCGGATCGCAAAAGGGGCGGGGCCAGGAGCGACACGCCCCCTCTCAGCGGGCAGCGGGGTCTTATGCTGCATACACACTTGAGATAAAAGTCTCTGGAAAAGGCAAGATCACAGACCAATTTTACCCCATTCCATGTAGTATGAGAGCCATACTCTACACAGTCTATTGTATGGAGCTGCACTCCCCATCAGATAAAATCTTTGCAAGATGCTGCACACAAAGATGCCCTTACACATTCAAAAGATCATTGTCTGCAAAAGATCTCTTCCTGCAATAGATCCATTCCTGCAAAATGCATGCATAGTCTATGAGATCTGCAGATCCTCATACACACCTTGTTTAACAGACTTCATCTGCATATCTGGCAATCATCTGCAGATCTGAAAATCCATCCTGGTGGATCTGATCTGCAGATGATATGCAGATGATTGCCTGCTAAACAAGGTGTGTATGATGATCTGCCGATCTCATAGACTATGAATGCATTTTGAAGGAATGGATCTATTGCAGGAAGAGATCTTTTGCAGATAATGATCTTTTGAATGTGTACGGGCATCTTTGTGTGCAGCATCTTGCAAAGATTTTATCTGATGGGGAGTGCAGCTCCATAGAATAGACTGTGAAGGTATGGCTCTCATACTACATGGAATGGGGTATAATTGGTCTGTGATCTTGCCTTTTCCAGAGACTTTTATCTCAAGTGTGTATGCAGCATTAGAAGCAGAGTAGAGATGGATCGCTCTGTTGGAAGGGAGGCAGCCTTGCAGGGAGACAGGTAGATGAGAGAGAGGGGACATGGGTGCCACTGCCAGATGTGTGTAGAGCACACATACTGGCTACAATGTGCTGCTCATTACAGGCTGTCTGTTCCGTAGTGCTGCACAGTGATCACATTGGAAGCTTTTGGCTCAGCACAGCTCAGTAACTTTGCAGACAGTGTGATTGAAAGGCAATATGATCCTCCTGCACTCGGCACTAAACAGCTGCACTTATCTTCTGGGAATGCTTTCTTTCACTGTGCGACCTTTTCTTTCAAAGTACACAGATGAACATATAGGTGAAATATATGTAAAGCATATGATTGCAGCATGTGGGTATTGTGTGCAAACATTTCTGCTCTCTGCTCGTCCCTCCTCTCATCTCTGTCCACTCCCTGCCCTCTGTCCATCTTCTCCCCTTCTCTGTGTGTCCACCCCCCTCCCCTTCTCCTGTCCACAGACCTGTCCTGCTGTTCATTTCACCCCCGAATGCTTCCGGTAGTAAAATGATCCGAGATTCGGATCGAAGATCCGGATCTCTTCAATGATCCGATTCGAATCATCCGGATCATTGAAAAGATCCGAACTTCCCATCTCGGTGCCAAATTCAATGTCACACAGTGCGCTGCCAAGCACAGGTGCCGCCCCCTCCCTGTGATGAGCTCAGCGTTGCTTGCTACGGGCACCGCCCCCTCCCTGTAACATGGGTACCCCGCGGCTTCCTCTGCTGGGGACAGCCACGTCCACTTCCCCCAGTAACAGGAAGAGGCGGTATCTGCCGGTTCCCCCTAGAGCCAGCCCTCTCTATAGACCCTCCCATCCGTGCTGGATACGTATCGAGTCGCCATTGAGTAAGGGGCCTGATAATAGTACAGGAGGCGGCGAGTGACCCACTATTCCCATACACTGCCATTCGCCACAACGAACAGTAGACCGCGACATGATCCTGCTCCGCAACCTACTGCTTCTCCTCCTGCTGGCCTTCCCGGTCACCCTGCTGGGCAGAGGTAAGAGAGCCCCGTGTGACGTGTGCACTGCTGTACGTTCTATATACATGTATACGTGCTTCTGTGTCTATCTTCCTGCCGCCTGTGTGTGTGATCCCTCCTAGTGTCACTACTCCTAGTGTCCCTGCACAGGCATGAGGTGGCACCTGGGGCCGCACATCTCAGGATTTCCCATCTGTGTGCTGTAGTAAGATCTCTGTCTGTATACATCAGGCCTATGGCTGACGTGTCATTCTGCGTCGCCTGCTCATTCATTCTCCGACTCCACCCCCTACATAGCTAGCCATGCACTACTTCTTAGAGTGGGGTCTACCTTTCCCACAATCCTCTATAGCAGATGTCAAATGTTGGCTATTGCCAGGTCAATGTCCCACTGATCCATCAAACAAACTAGCTCCCCGATTGGATTATTGATTGTGTTGCTGCTATTCTGATCAGATATGGTAGAAGTTTGCTAAAATATCAGACACATTTGAGTCAACTAATATATTGTACCAGTCTATTTGATACAAAGCAATATAAAAGTCAATACTCTGCAGCTCTCCCACGCCTGATTAAAAAAAAAACCTGTTGTCTTTCCTGATAGTTTTGATCAGCATTAATAAATTGTGTCCTTAATTTTAATAGCTTTTTTTTAATATATTTAAATATGTTAATGGAGTAAAATGTCTAACCAATTGATATTGCATAGTATTGATTGGCACAGTGCTGGCTACATGCTGACAGAATTTATTAACAGTGCTGATGATCAAAGAAGTAAAAGGACACCTGATATGTTTTTAAAAATAAGATACTTACAGATGTGTTCATACCCTGTGGCAACACTGCTACAAGAAACCTATTTCACAAGCTTTGTTGAATGCTTTTAGCGGTACCCACTTCAGGAACAGTGGGCTGCAGGAGGATCTGGGAACCCTCCTCTGGTCTATCCAGAGGCTTTTCACTAAGGTATGATTTTATGATTTTTTTTTGTTTTGTTTTACAGTTCAGGTGCACTTTTTTAATCTAATGCAGATTTGTATATGCCTTAGAATTGGACAAATCATAATCTTGAGCTGCTGCATGTGGTTGGTACCATTCCAAGCTGCATTACATTAAGTTATTAGCAGCTCATAATATCTAGCTTCAAGCCAGAAAACTCCTCTGCTGTGCAGGAAATTATTGTTCCTGCAGGACATGCCAGATGTTTCAGAGATGTTTTGTTTTCAAGACAAAAAGGTGTTGCAAAGATGATAATTCTTTATTTTCTTTCTATGCCTGCATTTTTTCATGCAGGAACTTTAATTTCTGGAGCTGCACTGTAGCCTGCAGCCTTGGTTCCTTGAAGAATAAACCCAGTCCCCTCACTGTTGCCTGAGGGGCTGCAATATCACACAGTCAAGTCTGGTACAGTGGATTTTTCGTTATCCGGGACTCTCTGCCAACTGGCAGTGTCAACTAATTGTCTGTTTAGTGGTGTAGCCGTGGGGGCCTGTCTAGTTTTGCAGAGCACAGTTGAAGCCACTTACAAAAGCTATGCGCTCCAGTCCTCTTCACTTCTGCAGCTGCTTTGCTGCATCCGCACCTGTGCGGCTCCTGATACCTGCACGTGACTGTGTGTGTGTGTGTGTCAGGTGATACATCGGGAGCCACGTGAGGATGTAGTGGGCACCTGTAGAAGTACAGAGGACCGGAGCCAGAGCGTTTGTAGGTGGTTGTTCCATAATGCTCTGCATTTGCTCTATGGGTTGGGAAGTTAGTGTTACATTTAAGCCTTGCTTGCGTTAATGCCTAAGCAACTGAAAATTACACATATCTGACATCAGGCAATCCCCGCGTTTGCTTGACAACTGAGACACTTCTTGGATTATAAGGCTCTAGCTATAGTACAAGGATTGTAGCAATACAACCGATGCAGTGTAGGAATGTGTATCCCCCATTAAAGAGCAGTGTTGGAAGGCAAGAGATAGCAGAGGACTTCTGCTATCAATTTCTGTATAGCCCAAAGTCGCGTGACTGCGCAGCTTTCCGAGTATACACATCGGTGACTCCGCTGACCTCTTCTTTCCTAGGAGATAACTGTGTGGCACCTTAAAGGTTAAATATTAGCATCTCTTGACAATCTGTATGAATCTTCAGAAATGTCTTGTTTTTTTTCCTTGAGGTGCCTGGGGTCCCTCGCTGTCCTCAACAGCTGCTTTGTTCTCTTAGAAACCATCCCGGTAGTCTGGCCAGTCATGCTCCTGCACACGTGCGCTTATGCCATGTGCACACCCCGTGCCGCTCTGCACCTGCATAGTAGTACTGGGTAGTCGCAGAACGCTCATGGGTATAGAAGTGCGGCGGGGGTGCGTGTGCAGCCAGGCCACGCATGCACAGAAACGCATGTCTGACCAGTCTACCGGGAAGGATTCTAAGAGAACGAAGCAGCTGGAGAGGACAGCGAGAGACCCCAGGCACCTCATGGGACTGGAGGAAGCCCCAGGTAAGTATAAATGCATCGACTCAAGCCATCCCAGGCACCCTTTAATCCTCCATTAGATGGATGTGTTCCTTGAATCTTATTGACTTATTTTACAATAGTTTTAAAGTTTAGGTTGTCTCAGGTGAATGATTAGGTTTTTTTCATTTTTGTTCAGCTCCTATACAGACAAATCTTCTTCTACTGAACTTTTTTTTGTTCCCTGCAGCCAAAAGTGCTTCTCAGCCACTTGAGAGCTTTATGACCTCTAGTTACCAGAGAGAGTTAAGTTGCAGCCCAACTGCAGAGAAACTGTCAGAGCCCTAGATCTTAACCCTTACAGTGTGAAAAAAAAAGAAACACAGACTTCTCTGTAGGAGTGGAACTGTACATACGCACGCACACTTATTTCATCGTATTGCATGTGAATTCAGGGTCCCTTTTAAGCTGAAACATGTGGCATTTGTCTCACTTTCTGTTATAGCAAAGATGTTGCAGTGAAATCACGGAGCATTTCAAAGGCATTGAACACTGAAGCCTTGCATACATGCCAGATGGAACTCTGCTTAACTACTTGAGGACCACAGGCTTATACCCCCCTAGTGACCAGGCTATTTTTTTTTTTACTATTTAGGCCACTGCAGCTTTAAGGCCTCGCTGCAGGACCGTACAACTCGGCACACAAGTGATTTTATCCCACACCCCCCCCCCCCCCCCCCCCCCCCCTTTTCTGCCCACCAACAGAGCACTCTGTTAGTGATCCCTGCTGGGATGTTTATTTTTTTACACACATTTCCTTTTTACATTTTCGCTTTTTTATTTTTACTACACTCCCTCCCTCCCCTTGCCGGCTGTCATAGGCATCAGCCTATGACAGCCAATCGCTCTCCTGCCTCCCAGGGGGACAGCCGTGTCACACGGTTGCCCCCAGTACAGCGCTGCCATAGATTGCAGCACTGTACAGAGTAAATAGACGGCAGTTTCGCCATCTAACAGTCTCCTAGGGGCGAACACCGCTGGGAGACTGATGACTGAGTGGATCTGCTCTTGCATTGGCATGCGCAATCTCCTGCAAAACCCCGCCCCAGGACATTACGCCAATTGGGGTTAGGCAGTCCTGAGGTTGCCACCGCGTTCACGCCCATTGGTGTGATGTGGTTGTTAGGTGATTCGGGGTGTGGCTGCGCAGCAGAACGGCAATTTCGGCTGAATTGGAAACTGAGTTCCCAGTGGAACTAAGCCCTAAGGCAGAGGATCAGCAGGACAGCCTGACAAATGGCATTTAAAAAAAAAATTGACACGGCTCCTTATCTCTCTCAATTTGGGTGTCCTTTAACCTTTTAGCAGCAAAATAAAGTAAAACTTTATGGGGCTGCAGGGCCAAATTATTTGTGCTGCTGGGGAAGTGTGCCTTTCCCCAGGCTGGCAGGCAATGCAGAGCAGCGCAGGAAGCTGTTATAGTTACCTGTCTGGATGCTGGATCGCCTTCTCCTCTTAATCCACCTGTGATGCTGCTCTCCCAACATCCTCTTCTGACTTCCGATCACATAACTCAGGTGATCAAGCCTCAGAAGATAGTGTCAGCGGTGCATCGCCACCTGGTGGTGGAAGAGGGGTAATGGAAGAGGCTCTTCCGTTAACGTGATCGAAAGTCATAAAAGGATGTCGGGAGTGTATAGCGGCGGGTGAAGGAATAGGAGAAGCCGGTCCAGCATCCGGGACAGGTAACTATAAAAAACACTCCCTGGGCTCACCCTCTGCATGACCTTAATGAAATGAAATATTACATATGAAGATGCTAACGGTTTAAAGCTTCCACACCATGCACTTAAACTGTGCAGTCTTGCCACCATCTATGTGATATATGCTGGATGCATTGTGAGGATCAGAATCAACCAAAAGTTGATCAATGTAAATGACATCATGCAAGGCACTTTGTGCTTTTAGTTTGCCACGCAGTTCACTTGTTCAGTTGGCATAAACTGCCATTTATTTCTGACCTTTTTTTTTTGGCTGTCCTTCAAATAGCACTCTGTGCACAGGGTAATACTCCTACATCTGATACCTGCCATGGTGTATTAATTTCTTTGCACATTTCACTGCCTCTTTTCTGCAGTTTAGAATTTTGCTTTCCAGTTTGAACCTTTTTCATACATTGGATGCACATTTCACTGCCTCTTTTCTGCAGTTTAGAATTTTGCTTTCCAGTTTGAACCTTTTTCATACATTGGATGAAATCTATCTCTCTGCAATACAGTATCTTTCTATGGCTTGTACATATTTTCCCTTAAACTTCATAATTTTATTTATAGGATCTTTTGTTGCTGCTCAAGATGCAACAGAAGATGAGGAAGCAATTGATGACTCCGTAGTTGAAGATGATGATGATGAAGCTGAAGTGGAAGAAGATGAGACAACAGATCTGGTACGTTTTGCATAAAAATACATAATTTCACAAGTGCATATGGTGCTGGACCTGAAAAGAACTTGCGGTTTTGCTTTCCTGTGTCCATAAAAGAGAATGCTGGCTGCTCACCTTGCTTTACATGGATAATTTTTTTCCTTCAACCTGCAGCCAGTTTTTATCATAAGATATACATGTGTGCAATACACAAATCTTTGTCATGAGATCAATTAAAAATTCACAAGGGACTTCCTCCCTTAGGTGTCATAAGTAGCGATAAAGTTATTGCTAATTTCTATAATGACATGGTTAAAACAACCTCCAGACTTAAGCTACATTTAGTTTAGCGTGTATACAAAACCTTCAGGTAAGACTCTTAAAGTGAAACAGAGGTAATAGTGATAGAGGCAGCCATGTTTCTGGCATCAGTAGTGTCTGTCACAACCCTGAAACAAGCATGTGGCTAATCTAGTCAAACTTGAGTCAGAGCACCTGATCTGCATGCTTGTTCAGGGTTTATAGCTAAAAGTAATCGACATAGCATCAGGGGGACATCCAGGAAACTTGCATTGTTTAAAGTGAGTCTGAAGTGAAAAAATAAAACAAGATACTTAAAGAGAATCTGTATTGTTAAAATCGCACAAAAGTAAACATACCAGTGCGTTAGGGGACATCTCCTATTACCCTCTGACACAATTTCGCCGCTCCTCGCCGCATTAAAAGTGGTTAAAAACAGTTTTTAAAAGTTTGTTTATAAACAAACAAAATGGCCACCAAAACAGGAAGTAGGTTGATGTACAGTATGTCCACACATAGAAAATACATCCATACACAAGCAGGCTGTATACAGCCTTCCTTTTGAATCTCAAGAGATCATTTGTGTGTTTCTTTCCCCCTGCATCTCTCATGCACTGAAGTTTCAGGCTGCTCTTTTCTTCCTGCAAACAGCTTTGCCCTTGTTTGTAATTCTTCAGTATGTGAAAACCCAGCCAGCTCAGAGGACGATTTATCCAGCTTGTAAAAGATAAGAGAGAAGAGAGAAGCTGCTCTAATCCTAAATAAAACACAGGCAGTGTGCATAGAGTGGCCTGGAAGGGGGAGTTCATAGCAGAACCACAACACTGAAGAACTTGGCAGCCTTCCAGACACAGGCCGACAAGTCTGACAGGAGAAAGATACATTGATTTAATACAGAGACAGTGATAGTATAAAGTGCTGCAGTAAGCCAGAACACATTAGAATAGCTTTTTGAACTTGTAGGATGATAAAAAACAGGATGCAATTTTTGTTACGGAGTCTCTTTAAGGAGAAGGAAGCCTCTGGGTCCTATAGACCCTTACTGTTCCTCTCCTGGTCCTGTTGTTCCTGCGCTGGCTCCCCCCTTTAGCAGTCTCCGACCGATGGGTTGGAGAGTGCTCTCTGCTGCTGTGGGGGGAGCTTCGGAAGTGTTCAGGAGCCCAACTGCTCCCGAAGACGGGCCACTCCGTACTACGTATTAGAGTGGCCTGTTTTCGGGAGCACTCTGGCTTCCAAAACTCACTGCACTGCGGCAGAGAACAGTCTATGACCCACTTACATCTCCTTATTGCCATAAGAAAGAAATGGTTGGAAAGCACCAATCGGGGCCCATAAATGGAATAGAATTCAGAAGTAATTAATCATTTCTGATGGCTTTAATCTGAAAAATTGATAAACGGTGATCCGATCATTGTTGCACCATTAACGGCATCCAAACTAAACAGATCAATTGATCAATCAAAGGTTGATTTAAAAGGTAATATTGGATCATTAGTGGGCACCTTAACCACTTGCCGACCGCCTACTTCATATTGGCGGCGGCAAAGTGGCAGCCCCAGGACCACGTAACGCAGATTGGCGTCAGGTCCTGGGGCACTCTCTGGCCGGGGATCGCGCGCTGGGATGCGCGCGCATCCACCGGCAATAGGCTCCGCCCACCCGCGACGTCAACCCGCCGGCCAATCGGAAGCGCCGGCGGGTTGTTAACCCGACGATCCCCGGATAGGAAGCGTATAATACGCTTTGTAATGTTTACAAAGTGTATTATACAGGCTGCCTCCTGCCCTGGTGGTCCCAGTGTCCGAGGGACCACCAGGGCAGGCTGCAGCCACCCTAGTCTGCACCCAAACACACTGATCTGCCCCCCCCCCTGCCCCCTGATCGCCCACAGTACCCCTCAGACCCCCCCCTGCCCACCCCCCAGACCACCATTTGCACACAATCACCCCCCTAATCACCCATCAATCACTATCTGTCAACGCTATTTTTTTTTTAGTCCCTAAACTGCCCCCTGCTCCCTCCTGATCACCCCCCCCACCCCTCAGATTCTCCCCAGACCCTCCCCCCCCCCCCCCCCCTGTGTACTGTATGCATCTATCCCCCCTGATCACCCGTCAATCACCCGTCAATCACCCCCTGTCACTGCCACCCATCAATCAGCCCCTAACCTGCCCCTTGCGGGCAATCTGATCACCCACACCAATAGATCGCCCGCAGATCCGACATCAGATCACCTCCCAAATCCATCGTTTACATCTATTCTCTCCTCTAAACACCCACTAATTACCCATCAATCACCCATCAATCACCCCCTATCACCACCTGTCACTGTTACCCATCAGATTAGACCCTAATCTGCCCCTTGCGGGCACCCAATCACCCGCCCACACCTCAGAACGCCCTCAGACCCCAGCCCTGATCACCTCGCTAGTGCATTGCTTGCATCTATTTCCCCCCTCTAATCACACCTTGAGACACCCATAAATCACCTCCTGTCACCCCCTAGCACACCTACCCATCAGATCAGGCCCTAATTTGCCCCGTGTGGGCTCCTGATCACTCGGCCAAACCCTCAGATCCCCCTCAGACCCCCTTCCGATCACCTCCCCAGTGCATTGATTGCATCTATTTTCCCCTCTAACCGCCCCCTGAGACACCCATCAATCACCTCCTGTCACCCCCCCTAGCACTCCTATCCATCAGATCAGGCCCAATTCATCCTGTCATCTAAGAGGCCACCCTGCTTATGACCGTTTCCACAAAATTTGCCCCCTCATAGACCACCTGTCATCAAAATTTGCAGATGCTTATACCCCTGAACAGTCATTTTGAGAAATTTGGTTTCCAGACTACTCACAGTTTTGGGCCCGTAAAATGCCAGGGCAGTATAGGAACCCCACAAGTGACCCCATTTTAGAAAGAAGACACCCCAAGGTATTCTGTTAGGTGTATGATGAGTTCATAGAAGATTTTATTTTTTGTCAAAAGTTAGCGGAAATTGGATTTTTATTGTTTTTTTCACAAAGTGTCATTTTTCACTAACTTGTGACAAAAAATAAAATCTTCTATGAACTCACCATACCCCTAACGGAATACCTTGGGGTGTCTTCTTTCTAAAATGGGGTCACTTGTGGGGTTCCTATACTGCCCTGGCATTTTAGGGGCCCTAAACCGTGAGGAGTAGTCTAGAATCCAAATGCCTCAAAATGACCTGTGAATAGGACGTTAGGCCCCTTAGCGCACCTAGGTTGCAAAAAAGTGTCACACATGTGGTATCGCCGTACTCAGAAGAAGTAGTATAATGTGTTTTGAGGTGTATTTTTATACATACCCATGCTGGGTGGGAGAAATCTCTCTGTAAATGGACAATTGTGTGTAAAAAAAAATCAAATAATTGTCATTTACAGAGATATTTCTCCCACCTAGCATCTGTATGTGTAAAAATACACCCCAAAACACATTATACTACTTCTCCTGAGTACGGCGGTACCACATGTGTGGCACTTTTTTGCACCCTAAGTGCGCTAAGGGGCCCAAAGTCCAATGAGTACCTTTAGGATTTCACAGGTCATTTTGCGACATTTGGTTTCAAGACTACTCCTCGCGGTTTAGGGCCCCTAAAATGCCAGGGCAGTATAGGAACCCCACAAATGACCCCATTTTAGAAAGAAGACACCCCAAGGTATTCCGTTAGGAGTATGGTGAGTTCATAGAAGATTTTATTTTTGTCACAAGTTAGCAGAAAATGACACTTTGTGAAAAAAAACAATTCAAATCAATTTCCGCTAACTTGTGACAAAAAAAAAAAAATCTTCTATGAACTCACCATCCTCCTAATGGAATACCTTGGGGTGTCTTCTTTCTAAAATGGGGTAATTTGTGGGATTCCTATACTGTCCTGGCATTTTAGGGGCCCTAAACCGTGAGGAGCAGTCTTGAAACGAAATTTCTCAAAATGACCTGTGAAATCCTAAAGGTACTCATTGGACTTTGGGCCCCTTAGCGCAGTTAGGGTGCAAAAAAGTGCCACACATGTGGTATCGCCGTACTCAGGAGAAGTAGTATAATGTGTTTTGGGGTGTATTTTTCCACATACCCATGCTGAGTGGGAGAAATATCTCTATAAATTGACAATTGTGTGTAAAAAAAAAATAAAACAATTGTCATTTACGGAGATATTTCTCCCACCCAGCATGGGTATGTGTAAAAATACACCCCAAAACACATTATACTACTTCTCCTGAGTACGGCAATACCACATGTGTGGCACTTTTTTGCAGCCTAACTGCGCTAAGGGGCCCAAAGTCCAATGAGCATCTTTAGGCTTTACAGGGGTGCTTACAATTAGGCACCCCCCAAAATGCCAGGACAGTGAACACACCCCACAAATGACCCCATTTTGGAAAGTAGACACTTTAAGGTATTCAGAGAGTAGCATAGTGAGTCCGTGGCAGATTTCATTTTTTTTTTTGTCGCAAGTTAGAAGAAATGGAAACTTTTTTTTTTTTTTTTTTTTTTTGTTTTGTTACAAAGTGTCATTTTCCGCTAACTTGTGACAAAAAATAAAATCTTCTATGAACTCACCATGCCTCTCACTGAATACTTTGGGATGTCTTCTTTCCAAAATGGGGTCATTTGGGGGGGATTTGTACTATCCTGGAATTTTAGCCCCTCATGAAACCTGACAGGTGCGCAGAAAAGTCAGAGATGCTTGAAAATGGGAAAATTCACTTTTGGCACCATAGTTTGTAAACGCTATAACTTTTACCCAATCCAATAAATATACACTGAATGGTTTTTTTTTTATCAAAGACATGTAGCAGAATAACTTTCGCGCTCAAATGTATAGGAAATTTTACTTTATTTGAAAAATGTCAGCACAGAAAGTTAAAGTCATTTTTTTGACAAAATTCATGTCTTTTTTGATGAATATAATAAAAAGTAAAACTCGCAGCAGCAATCAAATAGCACCGAAAGAAAGCTGTATTAGTGACAAGAAAAGGAGGTAAAATTCATTTAGGTGGTAGGTTGTATGACTGAGCAATAAACCGTGAAAGCTGCAGTGGTCCGAATGGAAAAAAAGGCTCTGGTCCTTAAGGGGTTTTATGACTGCAGTCCTTAAGTGGTTAAAGGGGCACTACAGCGAAAAACTGTAAAATTTAAAATTTGTGCAAACATATACAAATAAGAAGTACATTTTTTCCAAAGTAAAAAGAACCATAAATTACTTTTCTCCTATGTGGCTGTGACTTACAGTAGGTAGTAGAAATCTGACAGAAGTGACAGGTTTTGGACTTGTCCATCTCTTTATTCTCAGGGATATATTTTCAAAAGCACTTGGTGAAAGGCAGTCTGTCTTAGACAAGACAAATAACATTTATTTTTCCAGTAACCCTCCAGGACAGGTATACTACGAGATTTGACCCCTCCCAGGAAACAGGAAACATCCACTTGATCTCTCTATAAGTACCAATCCACCGCAGGTGTCCAGCAGTATGGATGTTTCCTGGTCCCTGGAACAGGTCTCTCTATAGTATGCCGTAGTCCTGGAGAGCCTGGGTGGCTAGGGGCTAAAAAATGGCATGCTGCCTGGAGGAGTTTCACAGCGGGTGCGGAGGTGGACAGAGACCGGGCAGCGTACCTCTTCATACCGCAGGATGTCGGCAGCTGCGGGGAAGAGAAGGCTGCGGCGAAGACTCTGTCTGTGGAGGCGGCTGGCTCGGAAGTGTGCGTTGGGGGAATGTAGCGGTAGGCGGAGGCCGTACGCATAGATTCCCTCACCCAAGATGGCGGAACGGACGTTTCCGGTTCCGGAATGACGTCACTTCCGCCCGCCAGGATAGAAGAGCCGCAGCGTCTTGGCGTCCTCTCTCACAAATTCTGATCCAGGGTGAGAGATGGACGCACCTCAGGAAGCCGGAGATCCTAAGCAGGAGGCTAAAAAGGATGGCAAGGCAGACAGACCTGAGGGAGAAACCTCAAAGGACGCAGGAGCGGTGAGACTTATGGTGGTTTCTCTGCATTTTACAGCTAGCCTTAGCTGTGCTTATTCAGTAATAGATGTCTGTCTTTATACAAGCATGTTACTGTTTATTAGTTCCTGACATAGGGTATGGTTTGTCTCTGTTTCTCTTTCCTCTCTTACAGAGTAATACCTCTGATAAGCCCAGGTCTAAACGATGCCCTACATGTAATGTAAAGTTGTCACATGGCTGGGTCAAAACGTTATGTCAAGCCTGTACTATAACTATTCTTAATCAAGAATCCGCTACGTCATATAAATATCTAATGAATGCTATGAGAAGTGAAATGGCTGAATCTATTAAAGCATTCAGGGATGCTATGGCAGTGGCAGTATCGCCATCTCCTGGGGTAAATACTGTACCTGATAATGCCTCGGTTCCGGTCAATATTGAGTCTAATAGCTCAGCATCTGCAGGGGTGATGTCTGCACCTCCAGAGTTGAATGTGCCACCTGTGGCGGACGAAAATCCTGCTACTGGTGGGGAATCGGGGGCTGTACATAAAAAAGCTTTAGCAAAATCTAACAGGCAAGTTTTGTCCGACTCAGAACCAGAAGATATTGAAATGGAGGATATCTCTGATTCTGAGGATGATGGAGTTGAATTAAACACTGATAAGCCGACAAGGTTTAAATTTGCAGCTAATGAGACAGAAGAGTTATTAAAAGCAATCTATGAGGCTTTGGATCTGAAAGCGGAGAAACCGCAGACAACTTCAATTCATGATGAACTCTATGCGGGTATGGAAGGGGATCAGCCTTTAGTATTCCCAGTACATACATCAACTAAGAGCTTGATTAATAGTCAATGGAAGAACCCGGACAGGAAAGTATTCTTATCCAGGGGGTTCAAGCGTAGGTTTCCCTTTTCAGAGGAGGATAGCAAGCATTGGGATAAGTGTCCCAAGCTGGACGCGGCTTTCTCCCAGGTGAACCGGGAGAACGAGTTGGCTTTTGAAGATGTAGGTAATCTTAAAGAACCCTCAGACAAGAAAGCAGAATTTGCATTAAAGAAAACTTGGACAGCTATTGGTGCAAATTTTCGACCTGCAGCAGCTACGACGGTGGTTGCCCGTACTTTAAATCTCTGGATGCGGCAGGTTGAAAGGCACATCAAAATAGGTTCAAGTAAAGAGGTAATTTTAAACTCCTTTATGGTTCTGTTTAAAGCGATTCACTTTATAATAGATGCAGCATCAGTCTATTCGATTAACCGCCAGGGCTGCAGCACTAGCCAATGTAGCTAGAAGGAATCTTTGGATAAAGACCTGGGAAGGAAGTTCGGTATCCAAGAACAAAGTATGTACAATTCCGTTCTCGGGTGATTTATTATTTGGGCCCGACTTAGATCAGATTCTCGAGCGCACGGCAAATAAAAAGAAATAATTTCCAAAGAAAAGGGAGTTTCAACAAACAAAGAAATTTTTTCGTCAACCCGGTCAGTTTAATAAAGCAGGCCAGCAAAACAAACGTAAGCATTGGTCCTTTAACAAGGTGCAAAGCAAGCCGCCTTGTTTAAAGGCACGGATGCTCAGCCCAAGCGTAAGTGACAACAAATATCAGGTGGGAGGAAGATTGGGGAAGTTCCTTCCATACTAGAAACAAATCGCGACAAGCCCATTTATAATAAATCTGATCGAGAACGGATATCACATAGTGTTTCAGGAAAGTCCGCCGAAACGTTATGTGATAACAAAGCCGGAAAAGATTATAGAGGATTCAAAAGAATTGGAGATTATTCTACAGGAAATGTTAGAAAGACAGGTGTTAACAATTGTTCCAGTAGACGAAGAGAAAAAAGGATTTTATTCGAAAATTTTCATGGTCAGAAAGCCGACAGGAAAACTGCGAATATTGACTCTCAAACCAATAAATCCATTTATAAAGCATGTCAGATTCAGAATGGAGTCGATTTACACCGTTCGGAATCTACTAATCTCGGGAAGTTACATAAGTATCGACCTGAAGGACGCATATTGGCACGTGCCAATCGAAGCAAGGTCTCAGCCATTTTTGAGGTTCGCGGTGGGCAACGAGCGGTATCCAACACTACCAATTCCGTTGCCTCCCGTTTGGAATAAAATCGGCACCACGAATCTTTACAAAAATGATGGCAGAGATAGTGGCGCATCTTCACAGAAAGGGGATAGTCCTAATCCCTTATCTGGACGATTTACTGGTTCAAGCAGATTCAATTCAGGAGTTATGTCACAGAGAAATGGTGATTGCGGAATTAAAAAAAGCAGGATGGGTTATCAGTTTCGAGAAATCACAGATGCATCCATCCCAAGTTATTCAGTTCCTAGGTTTTGTAATAAATTCGGTGGAACAGAGAATATTTCTACCAGAACCAAAAGTGGTAAAGATATTACAGGAGATAGAGAAATTCAGATCTCTTTCGGTAATATCTATCCGGGAAGCGATGAGGTTACTGGGACTGTTAACCTCATCAGCTCCTGCAGTGCAGTGGGCGATGTCCCACACAAGAAGATTGCAGACGCTAGATCATATAGTAAAAATTCCAGATCAGGTAAAACTGTCCCTACAGTGGTGGATAAACAGACAGGTTCTATCCCAGGGAAGACTTTGGCAGTTCCCAATAGAGATGGTGTTAACAACGGACGCAAGCATGACAGGTTGGGGTGCAGACGTTCGAGATACAAGGTCTCTGGGATCAGCGTTTAAGAACTCAGTCCTTAAATTACACTGAGCTGATTGTGGTAAAATTGTCCCTGGTTGCAACAATGCATTTACTAACAAGCATGTTCAACTAAGAACAGACAATGCAACAATAGTAGCATATGTAAACAGACAGGGAGGAACAAAGGCGTTCAAATTACTAGAATTGGCGTTAGAAATTTTGACCTTTGCAGAAGAGAACCTGAGATCTCTAACAGTTCACCTAAAGGGGTCTTTGAACAATCAGGCAGACTTTCTGAGTCGAACACAGACATCAAACATGGAATGGACTCTAAATATAGAGAGGTTCAGATGGCTGGTGGACATGTGGGGGGTACCTCAGATTTATTTGCGAGCAGGGAAAATGTGAGATGCAAAAAGTTCTTCTCACTGAATGTATCAGATCAACCAGTAGCAGTAGATGCACTAGCTCAGAAGTGGGAGTTCAGTCTCGCTTATTCGTTTCCACCTCTAAACATATTACCTCTTGTTCTCAGAAAGATACGGAACTCAAACATGACAGTTATATTAATCGCACCCAATTGGGACAAGAGATCATGGTATCCTCTAATGTTGAAAATGAAGATAGCTGGTCCAATACTGTTACCCATATCGGACAATTTAATCACGGTACAGGGGGAGAACATTATGCACCTAAAGAAATGGAATCTAGCTGCCTGGTTAGTGAAAGGTCTATCCTCAGGGGAAAAGGTCTGTCAGACAGAGTGATTGAAACTCTTCTGGACAGTCGGAAATCGAATACACGTAAGATTTACAACAAGTATTGGAAAACTTATAACTTGTGGTTACAAGAATCTAAGTTCACGTCCTCAGAGATTGGCACAATTTTGGAGTTTTTGCAAAATGGAGTCGATAGCGGTTTGGCCCTAAGCACGATTAGGGTGCAGATATCAGCTTTATCGTTTTTTTGGATAAGCGGTTAGCTAATGATGCGTTAATTATGCATTTTTTTGAAGTCAGTGGAACGGAAAAGACTGGTTCGGGTGAAGCCATTTCCAAAATGGGATTTGTCAACAGTTTTAAAAGCATTGACTACGTCTCCTTTCGTGCCAGCAGAGGATATGGATTTGAGATTGACACTCAAGACGGTTTTTTTGATAGCCATAACTTCAGCTAGGCGTATAAGTGAATTAGAGGCATTATCATGTAAAGAACCCTTCTGCACAATATATGAAGACAGGGTCATTCTCAGAACCAGCGAAGAATTTTTGCCAAAGGTAGGGGACAGATTTCACAGATGTCAGGAGATCATACTACCCTCTTTTTATGCTAATCCTATAAAGGAAAAGACATGGAATACATTAGATGTGAGGAGATGTCTGATAGAGTATCTGAAGAAAGTAAAAGATATTAGAAGATCAGACAGTTTATTTGTTAATTTTTCAGGTAAATTGGTAGGACAGAAAGCCTCAAAAAAGACGATAGCTAGATGGATCAATCTATGCATTGTGGAGGCATACAAAACTAGCAATTTAGAGGTGCCAGGTGAAGTGAGGGCTCACTCTACTAGGGCAACGGCCACGACCTGGGCTTTCAGAGCGGGGGTGTCGCCGTTGGAGATATGTAAAGCGGCGACATGGAAGAATATCAACACATTCATGCGCCACTACAAGCTGGATCGGATGACTGCTAAGGATCAGGAATTTGGAAGGAAAGTCCTACAAGTGGTCAGCCCGCCCTAAGGTTGGTGATGTTATTTTCTTGCTCATCATCTTGTAGTATACCTGTCCTGGAGGGTTACTGGAAAAACCCTGAGCTAGCTAACGGGTAGATTTATTTTAGGTAACCCTCCAGGACAGGTTGCGAACCCACCCTTGTAAAATGAATGTATATATTATGTATATGATGTACATATGTGTGAATAATGAAATGTAGAATATAATGTAGGTAGTCTGGTGTGTAGACCATGTTCAGGGTTTCTTGGATACATACTGCCGGACACCTGCGGTGGATTGGTACTTATAGAGTGATCAAGTGGATGTTTCCTGGGAGGGGTCAAATCTCGTAGTATACCTGTCCTGGAGGGTTACCTAAAATAAATCTACCCGTTAGCTAGCTTAGGGTGTCGTGCTTTTCTCCTGGCAGACTCAAAGCGCCAGAGCTGCAGCCACTAGGATACGCTCTATAGGCAGTAGCAGTGTTAGGGAGACTTGCCTAAAGTCTCCTACTGAATAGGTGCTGGCTTACTGAACAGGCAGAGCAGAGATTCGAACCCTGGTCTCCTGCATCAGAGGCAGAGCCCTTAACCAGTACACCATCCAGCCACTGCCAACTGCCAAAAAACTGTATAGGGAGCAGGAAAGCTGGCCAGAATCATTGTTTAAATCCTTTTTTGGGAATGTCTTTTTAAAGAAAAAAAGCCTGCTGAGAATCCCCTATGAAATGATGGACTAGTCCAAAACCTCTCACTTCTGTCAGATTTCTACTGCCTACTGTAGGTGACAGCATTATAGGAGAAAACTAATTTATGGCTCATTTTACTCTGGAAAAAATGTACTTCTTATTTGTATATGTTTGCACATATTTTACATTTTAGTCTTTTGCTGTAGTGCCCCTTTAAGTCTATCTAAAAATTAAAATGTTTTGGGTTGAGAGCCTCCTCTTTTGCACTAGAAATGTAGTTAGTTTCTGTCTGGTGCACATAATTGTATCACTGGCTAGCACACTTTTGCTTTATTTGTATGTTGTATTTTTTTAACTATTCAGTAAATGTTTTGTTGTGGAATGCTAGACCGAAGAAAAAGAGGAAGAGGAAGATTTGAGTTCAGGTGAACCGAAAGCCTCTCCCAATGCTGACACCACCATTCTGTTTGTAAAAGGAGAAGGTAAGCTCTATTTTCTCACTTATTTTTAGGGCCAGGAAAGAGTATTAAAAGCTAGTAATTAGTGTTTGTGTACAGTGCCTACTATGTATGATCTGTTATAGATAAAAGACTAACAGAAAGGCAGTCTGAATCTGACCCATATGTTCCTTAGGAATCTGACTATCCATATGATGATGGGTTGGAGAAAGAATGGAGCCAGTGGACAGTACTCTCACCTTGCAGCATGATTGTGCAAATCACAAATCGGCATAATGCTGTTCTTATTGCCATGAAAAAGGAGACTTCCGTGCAGGCAAAAGCTCACTGCCTGCCCGTTTCCCTTTGTGACACGTTGGTGTGGCAATAGCAGCGACGCACAAGCTAAACGGACCAAACTGCACAGCCTTCATTGGCCCAAACATTCTGTCAGCCACTGTAACTGACATGTTTGGCCAGTGAAGGGGCACAGTTTGATCTGTTTAGTAGTGATGTGTTGGTTGTGGCCACAGGTCACGTTATTGACTGGGAGGAGGCTGGGCAGAGCGCTTCTATCTGCCTGGCAATAACAGCAGGATCAACTATTGTACTTGTATTAATACTTCTATTCATATGAAAACTTCTTGTGGACTTGTACTTTAACCCTCCTGGCGGTATGAAACATTCCGCCAGGAGGCAGCACAGCAGGTTTTTTTTTTTTTTTTTCTCTTTTTTTAAATCATGGGCTCGCTACATGATAGCCGCTGCTCAGCGGCATCCCCCCCGCCCGCTTCGATCGCCTTCGGCGATCTCCGATCAGGAAATCCCGTTCAAAGAACGGGATTTCCTGGAGGGCTTCCCCCGTCACCATGGCGACGGGGCGGTATGACGTCAGTGACATCATTGGGAGTCCCGATCCACCCCTCGGCGCTGCCTGGCACTGATTGGCCAGGCAGCGCACGGGGTCTGGGGGGGGCCGCGCGCCGCAACGGATAGCGGCGATCGGGCGCGGGGCGGCGGCGATCAGTGTGCTGGCGCAGCTAGCAAAGTGCTAGCTGCGTCCAGCAAAAAAAAATTATGTAAATCGGCCCAGCAGGGCCTGAGCGGCACCCTCCGGCGGCTTACCCCGTGTCACACACGGGGTTACCGCTAAGGAGGTTAAAGGAAACACGAGGTGAAAATAAACTGATGAGAGAAATAATTGCATCTATCCTCCTTTTCCTAAAAATGTCTTTTTAGATAGCCTAACATTTTATATTGAGGTCTGTTTACGTTTTTATTGTCTGCTCAATGACCCATTCATTGAAGTATGCCAGAGCTAAATTCTATAAACTATTGATCCTTTTTAATCTCTTAACTGCTCTCAGAAGCCATTTTCCATAAGGGAAGTGTTTTATTGTTGTAATTCCTTATCAGTTAGGCTACAGTCCAACCAGGTCCCGACTGGACAAAAACTGTGACTTGCATTCCTGATTAACTCTTCCAGGCAGAGAAAGAAAATAAATACAACATAGTTATTGTGTGCTTGGCACTAAAAATACACTTCTGTCTCATCATGTCACCTTGTGTATCCTTTAAATTGTTGTACCTAGAAATAGGTGCAATAAGTTTAATAGTGGGAGGTTCATCCCACTTTAATATATTCTTTGTTTGTGTTCTGGACACTTTACAACCAGATCTTGTGAGAGATCCCAAAATCTTCTTTTGTATCTGAGAACATAGCCTTTTCACCACTTCTATGATGCATTTGAGCCAACAGATTTTGAATACTATGAACAGTTTGTGTAGGTAAGCTCTCATACTACATGAAAGTAGTGAATTTGGCCAATCATAATTGGATGTGTGTACTCGTTTGTTGACAAATTTTAGCCTTTACTTGAGAATATGACATCTACAAAATATTTCCCCTTTTCTCTTTCTCCAGATTTCCCCGCTAATGACATTGTGAAGTTCTTAGTAGGCTTCACAAACAAGGGTACTGAAGACTTTGTTATTGAATCATTGGATGCCTCTTTCCGCTACCCTCAAGACTATCAGTTCTATATCCAGAATTTCACTGCTCTGCCATTGAACACAGTTGTACCTCCACAAAGACAAGCTACATTTGAATACTCTTTCATTCCTGCTGAACCCATGGGTGGCCGTCCCTTTGGGCTGGTTATCAACCTGAACTATAAGGATGCTAATGTAAGATTTCACAGCTACTTCTGCTGCTCCTCATATTTAGAGTATCAAGAATGGCATCCAGTGGACCTTATTTCTATTGGTTGTTGAGGCGGCCTTTTGTCCGTAATTACAGCCCATTTATCTACAAACCAGCCAGTAAGGGCTGTCACAAGGTATTGGCATGTGCCAATGACTATTGCATTTTTAAGGAGGAGGTTTTGAGCGATTTATATTTTTTTGTATGCAGGTATTTCTATTTGTTGATGATCTGTGCTTTCAACCACTTCCTGCAAAATGGAAGTGGTTAAAGAGAAACTCCGACCAAGAATTGAACTTTATCCCAATCAGTAGCTGATACCCCCTTTACATGAGAAATCTATTCCTTTTCACAGACCATCAGGGGGCGCTGTATGACTGATATTGTGGTGAAACCCCTCCCACAAAGAAATTCTGAGGACCGTGGTACTCCTGGCAGTTTCCTGTCTGTGAACCCTGTTGCATTGTGGGAAATATCTGTTTACAGCTGTTTCCAACTGCCAAAACAGCAAGCAGCAGCTACATCACTTGCCAGCAGTACAAATGTCACCATGTGATAAATGTCAGAATATAAATCAGGGATTTCAAAGATTTTACAATGGGCAAACACTGACTAAATCATTTATACATAATTATTGTAAAAATGAAGCACTTTATTACATTATTTTAGCTGGAGTTCCTCTTTAAACCTTCTATTTGTGCACCTTTTAGTACAAATAGGACGCTTATATAATCCTCCTTTCTGCCAAAGTGCAGGCGGGCCACAAAGCGGCATGTGAGTGCGCATTAATACCCTTAAGCCTATGGTGTGAAGTATTTAAAGGGACACTTAAGTCAAACAAAAAAAAATGAGTTTTACTCACCTGGGGCTTCCAATAGCCCGCTGCAGCTGTCCGGTGCCCTCGCCATCTCCCTCCGATCCTCCTGGCCCCGCCGGCAGCCACTTCCTGTTTCGGTGACAGGAGCTGACAGGCTGGGGATGCGAGTGATTCTTTGCGTTCCTGGCCACAATAGCGCCATCTATGCTGCTATAGCATATATCATATACCATATAGCAGCATAGAGGGTGCTAATGTGTCTGGGAACGCGAAGAATCACTCGCGTCCCCAGCCTGTCAGCTCCTGTCACCGAAACAGGAAGTGGCTGCTGGTGGGGCCAGGAGGATCGGAGGGAGACGGCGAGGGCACCGGACAGCTACAGGGGGCTATTGGAAGCCCTAGGTGAGTAAAACTCATTTTTTTTTTGTTTGACTTAAGTGTCCCTTTAATGACTGATACCATAGAAATCTGTTTACATTGAAATATCAGTGTAATGCATTAGGGTTCATGTTCTATACACAATTTGAAACCTTAATACATTCAGTAGTGAATTTGTAGAAAAAAAAAATTAGCTTTGCATAAACCAAGCCCTAATTCCCCCAATTAAACTTTTTGTTACTTGTTTATAATCCAGGGTAATGCCTTCCAGGATGCTGTTTTCAACCAAACTGTTACCATCATTGAGAAAGAAGATGGTCTTGATGGGGAAACGTAAGTTTATTTTTTTTTACCACTTTCGTTACTGCTGTGATTAAAGTGTAGAACTAGACTGTCAGAATATTTCAGGTGAATTTCTCTTGTATACAAGTTGCCAGGGAGCAGGTGTGAGTTTTGCGAGTGTGAAGGTTGGGGGAATCGGTTGATACTCACTTGTAGGTATCTGCTTTGTGTAGGTCTACCCATTTAATACCTCCAGTGCCGTTGTAGCAGAGAATGCTGTGAATAAAGGTGATGTCACAGTGTGTAAGGGCGACGGATTGGGGTTCAGTGTTTCTACAGTGAGTTTCAACCCATTTTAAAGGTATTATCAGGCAAAAAAGTTTCACTTACCTGGGCCTTCTACTAGCCTCATGCAGCCATCCTGTGCCCTCGTAGTCGCTCACTGCTCCTCCAGTCCCCCGCTGCCAGCTAGTTTCGTTTTTGCCGACCTTGGGGTCGGCAGGCCGCATTGCTTACGTTTTTTAGCATTCCTGCTGGTGCAGGAACATTAACACACAAATTTTTTAGCGGTAGCGATGCAACGCTAACAAATTTTGGCGTTAGCGTAGCAACGAGAACATTTTTTAGCGTTGCATCACAACCGCTAAAAAATGTATGTGTTAATGTTCCTGCACCAGTGGGAATGCTAAAAAAAAATGTAGGCAATGCGGCCTGCCGACCCCGAGGTCGGCAAAAACTAAACTAGCTGGCAGCGGGGGACTGGAGCAGCAGTGAGCGACTACGAGGGCACAGGATGGCTGCATGGGGCTAGTAGAAGCCCCAGGTAAGTGAAACCCCTTTTGTTCCTTCGCCTGGCAATTTCTTTAAGACCTAGCCAAGGTTGAACACAATGCAGCTTCATTAGGACATTCCTTTATGTCCTAGAAGATATTTCATCACTTATCTTCTAGAATACAAGAAGTTTGTCCAATTGAAGAGGCTTTTCTTTCCGAGTGGATCTGTACTGTGCAAGCCCGTGCATGTGCAGGACAGAGGTGGTGTCCTCTTCAGAAGTAATTGGGAGGGGGGGCGCGGGTACTTTCCAAGATTGCCTGGGGAAGGACAAAGAGGTATTCAGTCACTAGGCTCAATTCTGTCCAGAGTCGTCCCTCTCGATAAATTTTATTGTTTACTTTAAGTACTTGACCTTCTCAATGGTGGTGTTTTTTTTGTGTTTTGTTTTGTTTTGTTTTTACAGCTATGAAAGGTATTCTCTAATATTTATTTCCTTTTATGTTGTAGGATTTTTATGTACCTTTTCCTTGGTGGGCTTGGCTTGCTTGTGATTGTTGGTCTGCATCAGCTTCTGGAGTCTAGAAAGGTAAATACAAGGTGTTCCTCTGTATACCCCACTCTAAAATTGATTCTCTCAGATTTCGCACTGCAGAGTTGCAGTTTGGATACAATCGCAAATGCAGCACGTTTGGCACAATATCACAAAGCACAATTACCAGAAAATCGCATTACAAAATGGCTATCGCTAGGTGTAAGTGCAAACCATCACTAAGTGTAGAGAATCTCTCTAGGTGGAGAATGATATGGAGGCTGAATAATTTCAAATCTGAAGGGATTAGGAATTAAGATGGGGAAGCACAGTGGCGTAATGGTTAGTGCTCTCGCTTTGCTGGGTTTCCTCCCATATCCCAAAAACATACAAATGAATTGGCTTTCCTCTAATTGGCCTGAGACTACGATACATGCGCTACATTATACATACATAGACACATGACGGTGGTAGGGATAAGATTGTGAGCCCCTCTGAGGTACCGTTAGTGACAACATAATACACCGTTTACAGCGCTGCGTAATATGTCAGCACTATATAAATACTAAAATAAATAAATATAGACGTGGTTTTTGCCCTGTGGGTTGAGGGGAGCTATGCGTTTTGGAGTTGCTGTCATTTTTAAAGAATTTCTAATTGTGACCATTCATCAGACTTTGAAATCGAAAAGGCCCCCAATTGCTCAAACTGCTATCAATAATTCCACAACCAGGGAGTTGACCAGCCAGCACCTGTATCCTAAATGGTGCAGACGTATACAGCAACAGAGAAAAAAGGGCTGCGTCTCCACCTTGGATTTTGCACTAATCGCTTAATTAGTACCATAACCACAACATAGCACAACATTTCGGCACGCATGCCTTTATCAAGTGCTGAAATGTCGTCATTTTTTTTTTTTCCACTGTTGCATTCATCAGACTCCCCACCCCCACCCCCAAACTGTAATAAGGGAAAGGTTCTCTTCACCCACTGTGGTTGCTAATTCTATTTTGTAAGTACTGTATGTATTATAAACTCCTCCTAATATATGCAGTTTACTACACTAGATTGGCTTTCTTTGTTCCCTTTTATTTTGCTTATTTAGTGTGTTGGTTATCAAGGACAACTGACCCAAGCAAGATTACCCGAGCAGAGAGATATGTTCATGCTGGACCCACATACCTCTGTGCATTGTCCATTCCTTTCTGTTCCTTCTTGTCCCCATAATCACTCCTTGTGTTTTTTACTTTTTGCTAAAGTTAGTTTTAGACAGGAAGATGCATGCTTACTGTGATGTTCCCTCCTATTATCCTCATTCCCTGCCCCGTGATGGGAGGGAACTTTGCAGAAAGCTTGCCTCTTCCTGTCCTTAAAATTAGATTTTTAGCCAAAAATCAAATTTTTTAAAAGGAGTTATTATGGGAGCCTAGCAGAACGAGGAGAGAAACGAACAATGCATAGAGGTATGTGGATCCAGCATGAACAAAATTGCATTGGCGATGGCATGAGGGACGGCGCCATAGCGCATGATGGAGCAACTTTTTATTTTTTCCATCAATCTCTTTTTATTGAAATTTTTAACATAGCATGTTTAAACATAGCGGAACAATGCATAAATTGCATCTATAGTGTTTACATAGCAATGCAGTATTTTCATATAGGTAAATCCATGGAAGGTATTTAACCTTTAAACTATCTAATCCAGCGTTTACATAACCCGTAGGGTATCCAGACAGGTAGTTTAAGCTTTCCCTTTCTGATAGATTCAGGTGGCCAGGAGGGCCCCTATCAGAGTATAGCCAGTTGTATATCATATATGATCTACCTAATACAAAGCCAAGGTCTGACTTACCGTTCGCAGTGCAGGTTAGATGTTTAAAGTAACCGCTCTAAACTAAATTAGTTCTAACATTATAACATCAGCATGTATCAACACTTAATTACCTCTTTTTCTTGTCTAAGATCTTTAGCCTTATAGTTAGCGCATGTGTTAACTCGGGGGGGTGGTATCCAAGTATGGATTGAGATATTGGGCTTGGTCCTTACATCTGGGGAGACCTGACCTCAGAGTATGGAGAATGGGATTTATGGTTCCCAAGTTTGCGGTACTGTGAAGTTATACCCTCTTAATCCTAGTCTGGATCTGATCCTCTGTTCCATACGTATGTTTAATCTGGTAGTGGTTAGTAATTGAGTAGAACAGAATTCGTCAGGGGATTTTCCAATTATCCAATATGGGCAATTAGATGGCGGCAGGAGTTGGGTAAATCTGAAATTCCCACAAATAGCAATGCTAACTTAGGTTGTAGTTTGAAATTGTGTAGGAAGGCTTTTTGAATATAAAATGCAACCTTGTTCCATAGTTTAGCCACTATTGGGCATTTCCAGAGCATGTGTAGGTGGGTGCCTATTTCTTTTACTTCCAGCAAGTAGGGGGTGTATTTGGTGGAAATGATGCTATTTGTCTTGGGGTTCTGTGCCATCTGAAAAGGATCTTTCTGGAAATTTCCCAATGGGTTTTGCATTTAGAGGCTTTGGCAATTGTCTTATATGCTAACTTCAAATGTTCTACCGTGATACTGCACTTGAGGTCTGACGACCAAGTTAAGGCATATTTGTTTATCGTGGAGACATAATTTAGATGGATGGAGTTATACCATAATGATATGCCGCCAGTGTATGGCCCTCTATTGTTAAGATCGAGGAGGGTAGCGATGGGATTGAGATTGTTTTTGCTTTAAATAGATGGAAGATTCTATGATATGAGAATAGCTGTGTTTGTGGAATATAGTATTGCCGTGTTAATGTGGCAAAAGTTTTAATTTGGGTATCCTCCAAAATATCTTGTAGTCGGTGGATTCCAGCACTTTCTCATACTCTGAGGTCAATATCTGGTATAAAATGTGTGAGGACCGAGAGAGGGGTTGGGATGATAGTTTCATCTGTTTTGGGAGACGGGTGCTTCAGGAAGTATTCCCACGCTTTAAGGGAGGTTTGTATTGTAGGAAATTGGGTAGTTGGGGTATTTGCTCCCATAGCTATACTTATCAACAGATTTCTGAGATTTACACCCATTATCTGAGATTCACCCAGAGTTTGTCAGACGTGTGACTCCACCAGTGTCTAACCATTTCTAAGTTGGATGCATGATAATATTTTTCCATGTCAGGGAGGCCCATCCCCCCCCCATTAATTTGGGTAAGGTCATAACTTGGTAAGCGGTCCGGATTTTCTTCCCATTCCATATGAAGTTGTTAATACATTTTTTTTTTTGAGATCTGAGAACCAAGATATGGGTAGAGGGATATGCAAGGTACGGAATATATGGAGGATTTTGGGTAGTAAGAACATTTTAAAGGCGGCTATCCTCCCAGCCCATGAGATCCAGAATTTACTAAAGATTGAACATTCTTTCCTTACTTCTGCTAGTAAGTTGACATAGTTATATTTAAATAGGTCAGTGGATCGCTTTGTTAATTGGATCCCGAGGTACGTCTCTGCCCATGCAAATGAATACTGCGCTCTTAAGTGTTGTTCCCTGTTTGGGGAAAGGTTAAGTGCTAAGATGAATGACTTGTGTTGGTTCAATTTGTATAGGGAAACTTCAGAGAAGGTCTTAAGATCAGCCAGAAGTGCTGGCAGTGAGGATTCAGGGGTGGTTAGTAATAATGCTACATCATCAGCAAACAGGCTAATTACATTGTTGGTGTCCTTGATCTTAATTCCTGAAATATTAGGGTTCGCTCTTATTTTTTGGGCTATTGTTTCCATCAGTAACACGAAAATTATTGGGGATAATCCGATAATGGGCATCCCTGACGGGTACCATTAGTGATTGGGAATGGTTTAGAAATGAACCCTGCAGCATTCACTCTGGCAGATGGGGCAGTGTATAATGCCATAATAGCTGAGTTTGTTGTACCTGATAGCCCAAATTTATTTAATGTGAGGAAACGCCAGTGAACTCTGTCGTACGCCTTCTCCTCATCCAAAGTCAGGAGGAGAGAAGGCGTCCGACAGAGCTCAATGTGTCTCAGTATAGTAGTCATACGTCTGGTGGCATCCGAGGCCTGACGGCCCTTGGTGAAGCCCACCTGATCTTGAGCTAGGAGCATTGGGGTAAATTGATGGAGCAACTTTTGAAAGGCGGGGTAAGGAGGGAACAATGTGCTTGACCATCTGTTGTTGACAAAGCCAGCATGCTCGGATCTTAAAGGGACCTCGTGGGATGCTTCTGTCTGCTCTTGCTAGATTCTTGGCTACAACAGCCCACTTGGCCAACTTTGTCTGTTATATGTACAGGGCTAAAGTGTAGTGCTTGGCTTTACTATGGCAAGTATTCTATCAAGTGCTGCTTAATCTCAGAAATATTTTGCCTCTAGGGTAGGTCACTAGAATAAAGCTAAGTACACACTTGCAATTTTTGTCGGCAGGTAGGGATTGGGGCTCAATCCCTTGGGCGACAGATCGTGGCAGAGTTCTATACAAACAGGCTAGCAGCGCATTGGTTATGGGACGGAGGGACAACAAGCTTGCACGAGGGAGCAGCTTCCCACTGGTGGGGGAAATGGTGAAAAAAATGTGATCGGGGCTGTTTCTGGGCCGATAAAGCAGCCGCTGTACACAAACTATTTGCACAAACTATTCTTGTCTAAGGCAGTCAAAGCTTAACCTTCTAGTTTGTGTATGTAGTTTAAGATAGGGTTTTTTTTTTGTTTTTTTTAATACAGATTTTTTTCTGCAAATGTGAACCATGAAAATCCTATTATTCAGCGGTCTTATTCAGTTTCTGCATTTTCAAGCTGCCAACATTTGCAAAAATAAAAATTGGCATAAATCTGAATCCACTCCATTATCTGAATCTCATTTGAACATCCCTTTCCCTGAGATACTTCAGTGTCAGAGCTGGCTTACTTGCAAGGGATAAGGTTTAACTTTTACTTAGAAGTGCAGCTGTCACAGTCAGTCCCAGAAAATGATCAGTGTATTTATATAGCACTGATATGCTCTGCAGCACTTTAGAGAGAACATAGTCTTTTCACTAGCTGGCCGTCAGAGGAACCTCGCTTGTTTCCTGTAGCATCTCTCCTCTGCGCCACACATTTAGTCATATTTCCTCTCAGTGAGAGAGGTGCATGCAGCACACTTCCTGTGGTGTAAACTTGTGCCAGTGCTCTGGAGATAAGTACTTTCACTTTTTTTTACAGTTTCAAGTACACTCCTTTTTAAGGATTTTGTTATGAAGCGTATTAAGCTTTTACGTCCGTGTAGGAGTAGCATTCATCTCTGCTACTGAACAATATCAGCAATATTGTACTATTGACCTTTCTGGTACTGTCACATGATCAGAATCGGAAGCCTTTAACAGGCATCGCGCCCAGAATTATTTATGGACACATGGCAGCTGGCATAGTGCAAATACAGCAACATAAACATAACTACATAGAGCATGGCACAATAACCGTGTGACCGTAACAATGCGTATTGCAGATCTCTCTACCCCCTATCCAGAGCATACATGATAACATATGGTCCAGTTCAACCGGTGAGAGTCAGCCTATGGGCAAGTGTTCATACGTTGGGGCACCAGAGGAGCTGAAGGAGACCCGGGGAAATCCTCAGGGTGAGAGCTTGAGTTGAGGACCACTTCTTGGGGAAGAAGGTGTTACATCTGGTGGTTTTGGAGGGGATGAACCTATAGCGACGGCCTGAGGGAAGGAGGTTGAAGAAGCGACTACCAGGGTGGAAGGGGTCTTCTGTGATCCTGTTGGCCCTGGACCTCTTTCTCGTTGTGTGAAGGAGATCTAGAGGGGGCAGGGATGACCCAATAATCTCCTCGGCGGCATTGATCACCCTCTGGAGTTTGTTTCTTGCGTTTTGTCCCTGAGTACCAAACAATGATGGAGGTGCAAAGGACCGATTCGATAGTAGTGGTATAGAAACTGGTCAGTATCTCCCTTGGCATTCCAAACTTCCTCAGCTGCCTTAGGAAGAACAGCCTTTGCTGGGCCTTCTTTTGGATTATGGTGATATTAACGTCCCATCTCAGGTTCCTCGTGATGCAGGTGCCTAGAAACCCAGCGCTATGTACCCTGGAGACCTCAGTTCCATCAGTGCAGAAAGGTTCGGGTGGCGCTGTGTTCCTTCTAAAATCCACTATCAGTTCCACAGTCTTTGTCATATTTAGCACAAGATTATTGTCCTTATACCACCTGTGGATCTGCTCAATCACGTTCCGATATTCGTGCTCCCCATCTTCACCAATGAGTCCTAATGTAGTGGTATCGGCTGCAAACTTGATTACCTTAACCATCAAGGATTATTTTTGTACAGAGATCACGCTGTGTATCCAGCCATCATAATATTATTGCTGTCTTTATATGGATTTGTTGTCTTCATGCTTGATGCCATTTTATTTTCTGTCTGCAGAGAAAAAGGCCAGCACCGAAAGTGGAGATGGGCACATCTAATCAGAATGATGTTGACATGAGCTGGATTCCAGCTGAAACTCTGAGCCAGATCAGTATGTATTCAGATCTTATTTCTATTAATACTAATCTATCAATCATAGACTGCCTTCCCACTATATTATGGTATTTGCGATAATACAAGGTTACCATGGTTGCCTTCTTTTAAATAAAAAAAACTTGATGAGTGGTCCATATGTATAGTGCTTTGGTTGTCAGGTTGACATGATAAAGTAAACTGCACATTTAATTCCGTTTATAGAAAAATTTGCAGAGAAGTGAAAGTTGCCTTGCTATATTTTTATGTTTTTACTCCAGTCTTGTACTGGTGCAGTGTATTTTGATATAGCTAATAGGGGTGGTCAATGAGATGCAAATCATTTCAGGTTGATGCAGGACTATGCAAATTTTATATGCATATTTATGCAGCTTGAAAATGGACCAATCGCATTTTCCCTCAGCAGGATTTGATTGGTTCATGTTCAAGCTGCATACAAATTTGCATAATGCTGCATCAGCTCAAATTATTTGCATCTCATTGACCATGCCTAATGGCTATACATTAGTTATTTCTGAATCAGGTGTGAGGTGAGATTTGGACATAGTAATGGTGCCCATACATTTCCAGTGAGAGAGCGATGCACTGGACCAAAACCTTACTCTCCATACAAAGAGTCCAGCTTACCAGAGCCAACTGCATTACATTTTCACTAAGATAAAGTGGTAGTGCATAGCCATTAAAAATATCCCTTTATTTGAAAAGCTCGATAAAAACGTTACCAGGCAATACCACCACTATGAAGAGAGAAACTTTACAAGGCAGTGAGAGGATCAACAGCCTTTTCGCACTGCCAGCATGCGGCGCTTCTTCAGCAGATTGGGACATACTAAAGGTGCCTATATACTTTGATTCTCCACCCCCCCCCCCCCCCCCCCTTATTTAAGTTTCTGCAGATTTTATCGACCTGCAGGGAATCAGGGAATTGATCCTCCTACAATTTCCAGTCCAACTTGTGGATGATTTTAACCAAAAATTTATCGAAAATATTGATCAGACAAGACAGAAGATCTAGTTCAGGTGAGGGCAGGGCAGGAGCGGCGGTAGATCGACAGCCCATAGTGTTGCATTGAAAGTTTCCCTGCTGCAATCTATTGCAAATCGATGTGCAGCATTTGGTTGAAATCGATTCCTTTCAAAAGAGGAGCTGATTGTTTTGCCACATTGGGTTGCAATTTATAAGTGTATGGCTAGCTTTAGTCATGTTTTGCAGTAATTATGTAAAAAGTACCTGATTTCTAGTTTAGAGCTATAATTGTCCAATCTACATAATCCTGATACTGCCAGTGCATTTCATTCTGACTTCTCACTTACTTACTGTGGGTCTTCATTTGTAACTGTGATGGGTAAATCTTCAGGAATCTGTTGTGAATGGGCATTTTATAAGAATCTGAATTCCTGCTACTTTAAGGCCTCTTTCCCACCAGGACGTTGCGTTTTAGGGGACGTTATAGGTCGCATAACGTGCCCCTAATGCAACGCCTGGTGGTGTTGTAGGACGACGCTACCAAGAGCGGTGTTATGCAGCTCTTGGTGCGCCTTTTTTATGCTATGGGATGCGGAGACCATGTGATCCGCATTACGTGGTCTCGCCGGGCAATCGCCGCACAGAGCGGCCGCTCCAGTAAGTAAACACTGCACGTCACTGAATATTAATTAGCCATGTGGCTGGCCGCGGAGGAGGAGGGGAGACCTCCTCCTTCATTACTGAGCATGTGCAAACAGTCTAACGCGGCTTAGCCGCGTATAACGCACAGCATGCAGCACTTTGTTTGAACGTGCTGCACTACAATGTAACGCAACGTGGGCACTGAACAGCCCATTGATTTTTTTTTTTTCATTGCTGTGCAGTGGGCTGCGTTACAGGCTGCACTACCGTGCGCCTGTAACGTCTTACTGTTAAAGCAGCCTAAGTCGGCTGTTGTAAGCAAAGCACATTTCACCTATTCACCACAACTGCCAAATATTTGTTTTTACCTTATCTGTACTATAAAGTAAAACTTTATTGATCCATAATAAAACTTAGTCTGATAAACGATGACTTTCACTATTACCCTAAAAAAAACTGTTGTCAAAATGAAGGTAGCACTGACAGGGCCTTTGCTGATTTCCCCCCTCCTGTTGGTAGCTATCCCACAGTGTTGCAACACACTGTATAAGTGAAGCTATGCTATACAATTGCAGGAGTAGCAAAAAGTGAGAACCCGTACATTACTATACGCTGTTGCCCTATTCATGGCAAACAGGTGAAGTGTCACAGGGATGGAGTTTGTAACAGTCACTGCAATGGTATGCGGCTTCTGCTACTACAGACCCCATAAACAGTGTGTCGCAGATGCATGTTCTGCAAGAGTAATGGTAATGTAGCTGGTAGAATTGGCAAAAAAAGGGGTGATAATCTAATACAGTGCCACCTAGTGATCTCTACATGTTTCACACAAAAGGGCGTTGTCAGGAGTGCAGATGTACTCTTGCTAGCTAGCAACATAAGTCAGAGCAGTGATTGTGTGCAGATCCTGAGAGCTGACAAGCATCAGTGTGCTTCACATTTGCCACTTCCACCACCAGCAAATCTTTGTGTCCGATCATGTTGTAGTACAATCTTAGATTAGTGGATGTGATCACGCAGCCGCCAGCTGCTTGCTCCTCGCTCTGTTGTTCCCTCGCCCTTTGACCAGGTCATTTTCTGATCCCTCGCTTCCCCTTTGCTGGCATGTATACTGGTGTAATTCGATCTCCCTTAGTGTCTCATGTCTAATAGTGGTGATGACTGAAGTGACTCTGGCTGCAGTAGGAGACCGCATTATCTCTTGGGCAGCTTGCACACTATGCACATTGTGTTAAGATCACCACGCATTCAGGCCGGATCCACACTAGAAGCGCTTTTCTGAGCACTTTGTGATTGAAAGTTAATTTCTCCCATTCGGGTTCATAAAAATCACAGCTTTTTTCCCTCGCACTGCCCCCCCCCCCCCCCCCCCCTACGCGATTGTGTAAATTTTTACCACAATTTTAATGAAGGTGAATGGGTGGAATTTTTAGAAAGTGCTAATCAATCACAAGGTGCTCAGAAAAGCGCTTATAATGTGGATCCGGCCCCAGAGTTGGAAGTTCTGCCTCATCCCTAAATATCCTGCCTTTTTTTTTTTTTTTTTTGTCAGTTCTGAGCGGAAATTCAGGTTTTTCTAAATGTACTTTTGGGATTTCCCAAGCAGCCATTCACAAAGAGGGCTTTAGTCTTTTATGCTATATCTGTTATCTGATGTATTTCTGGAGAACAATTCTTCTATTTCTTATTGCAATCTGTCCTGTCATTACTTTGTTTTTTCTTCTCTAATACATCTTGCTGTCTGTTTTTTGCCTCCTTGCAACTTCAGTGCAAAGTAGACGAGGTGAGACCTCTTGACTTCTCATTTCTAAGTGTAGAATATTTGTCCTTTCTTGAAAGGAACTGTGATGGAAATGCTGTATTTAAAGTGAAAACTACACCCAATTCTGTCTCCCCACCAGAAAAGCACCGCAACGCTGTTATTGACCTTAGTCAGTTCTCTATAGAAATATTTAAAGATTACATTTCGTAGAGGTGAACTTAGGAGCGGCTGGCTTTCAGAGCTCCAAACTATAATAAACATGCTGGGGAAGACCAATTCTTTCTTCACATCAAAACATTGGGTGGAGTTCCGCTTTAAGATCATTCATTTGAAAATAGCAGGTTGTGAAAGATGCTATGGGTGCGGCTGGTAAAATATCTCATGATTACCATGTTAGATGTAACACCATTTGTGCATCACACTAACTTTCAGGTAGCTTGTGATATGTGGGTATGGTTTATACCATAACGCCGGATGCCATATCTGTCATTGCTTGGGTTATGCATGTCTTTTAATGGTGGTGATTATTACCATATTTAGAATTCTACAATGCTAATTATGGTCTAGTGGCCATCTGTAGAGATGAGAAAGATGTTGTGGAACCTATCCTGTTTTAAAGGACACTTGAAGTGAGTGTAATGTCGAGGCAGCAATATTTTATTCCTTTTAAACCATACCAGTTGCCTGGCAGTCCTGCTAATCTTTGTGGCCTCAGTTGTGTCTGAATCACACATCTGAAACAAGAATGCAGCTAATCCAGTCATACTTCAGTGAGAATAATTTGATCTATATGCATGGTCAGGGTTTATGTCAGCCTCCATATTCCTCTCACTTCAGGTGTGCTCTCCCTGTATTGTCTGTTTCACGCTCCCAGTATTTATAATAATATACAATAATACTTGTTTGTTGTAACTGTTATGCTGTGTGGGTGTTCCAGTAGATATTCAGCCAGTCCGACACCCCACATGCGTGCACACACAGCGTCTTTAGCACTTCTTAACCACTTAAGTAACAGCGGTCTTTGCCCCCTTAAAGGGGCACTACAGCGAAAAATTGTAAAATTTAAAATATGTGCAAACATAGACAAATAAGTACTTTCTTCCAGAGTAAAATGAGCCATAAATTACTTTTCTACTATGTTGCTGTCACTTACAGTAGGTAGTAGAAATCTGACAGAAGTGAGACGTTTTGGACTAGTCCATCTCTTCATAGGGGATTCTCAGAGATATTCCCAAGCCCTTAGTGAATCGCAGTTGCTCTGTCCAACTGCCAAAAAACTGTAGCGAGCAGGGAAGCTGGCCAGCATCATTGTTTAAATCATTTTTAGGTAATATCTTTATAAAGAATAAAAGCTTTGAACAATGATGCTGGCCAGCTTCCCTGCTCGCTACAGTTTTTTGGCAGTTGGACAGAGCAACTGCGATTCACTAAGGGCTTGGGAATATCTCTGAGAATCCCCTATGAAGAGATGGACTAGTCCAAAACGTGTCACTTCTGTCAGATTTCTACTACGTACTGTAAGTGACAGCAACATAGGAGAAAAGTAATTCATGGCTTATTTCACTGTGGAAAAAGCATACTTCTTAATTGTATATGTTTGCACATATTTTAAATTTTAAAAAAATGTTCGCCATAGTGCCCCTTTTTAAGGACTAGAGACCACTGGTGCAAGAAATGGCAGAATACTAACGAATTGCCACACATACCCTCCACGCTTCGGGAACCTCAGTTCACACACTCTGCTGTCTCTGAGTCATCCTGTGAGCCGGTCAGGAGCTGCTTTCATTGGCTCCAGACTGTCTATCAATGTATGACAATGGGAGTTGCTTACATTGATAGACAGGGTCAGGAGCCAATGAAATCTGCTCCTGACCGATTTACAGGACTCTGCGCTTAGTGAGCTGCGGCGGTCAGAAAGCGGCAAGAACTCATGGCGTCTGTGAGCTGAAATCTACGCACTGGCATCTACATCGGTATCAAAACGGGGAGTAGATTTCAACTAGCGTGGTCCTTAACCGGATAAAGCACACCTGACGTGTGGCAAAACTTTACATTTAATACCATGGTTTCTCCCTTTCCACATTCAGCAACAACCCGATTTCCCAGATCAGATCAATAAAAGGATTAAACCATCATTTTTTTTTAATTGGAAAAACCTCTTATAGTACAGTGTAATCTCGTTATGATGAACGCTGATATAGTAAACTACCGTATTTTTCGGACTATAAGACGCACTTTTTCTCCCTCAAAAGTGGGGGGGGAAAGTCAGTGCGTCTTATAGTCCGAATGTAGTGACCGTGCCTATCATTTGTACTAGTCCCCTTGTGTGTGGTGTCCCCATGTGCGGTGTCTTTATGTCCCATTACCATCCGTGAATAAGGAGACCCCCAGATAGCGATCTAGTGCTGTAAATAGTGCGCTGAACCAGCGCTGAGTGAGAGATAAGGACGTGCATAAGGAAATATGACAGATCGCTGCAGAAGCACTTTGGATAGCTTACCGAAGAGGAAGAAAAAAGGCAGCGCGAATGCCACCGCTACTGTGCAGCTTTCTCCCGGTCAGATGATGAACAAGCCTTATGCTGCATACACACTTGAGATAAAAGTCTCTGGAAAAGGCAAGATCACAGACCAATTTTACCCCATTCCATGTAGTATGAGAGCCATACTCTACACAGTCTATTCTATGGAGCTGCACTCCCCATCAGATAAAATCTTTGCAAGATGCTGCACACAAAGATGCCCTTACACATTCAAAAGATCATTATCTGCAAAAGATCTCTTCCTGCAATAGATCCATTCCTGCAAAATGCATGCATAGTCTATGAGATCTGCAGATCCTCATACACACCTTGTTTAACAGACTTCATCTGCATATCTGGCAATCATCTGCAGATCTGAAAATCCATCCTGGTGGATCTAATCTGCAGATGATATGCAGATGATTGCCTGCTAAACAAGGTGTGTATGATGATCTGCAGATCGCATAGACTATGAATGCATTTTGAAGGAATGGATCTATTGCAGGAAGAGATCTTTTGCAGATAATAATCTTTTGAATGTGTACGGGCATCTTTGTGTGCAGCATCTTGCAAAGATTTTATCTGATGGGGAGTGCAGCTCCATAGAATAGACTGTGAAGGTATGGCTCTCATACTACATGGAAGGGGGTATAATTGGTCTGTGATCTTGCCTTTTCCAGAGACTTTTATCTCAAGTGTGTATGCAGCATTAGACCAATCGGGTGGAGGAGCGCTGCCCCATACAGCCAATCACAGCGCTCACGGCTACTGCCGGTTTGTTACACCACCCGATAGTCCCGCGGGCGGGATCATGCTCGTCATTGCGGCCAATCACTGCACTCCCTCAGTAGCTGGGAGTGCAGTGATTGGCTGTATGGGGCAGCGCTCCTCCACCCGATTGGTCTAAGGCTTGTTCATCATCTGACCGGGAGAAAGCTGCACGGTAGCGGTGGCATTCGCGCTGCCTTTTTTCTTCCTCTTCGGTAAGCTATCCAAAGTGCTTCTGCAGCGATCTGTCATATTTCCTTATGCACGTCCTTATCGCTCACTCAGCGCTGGTTCAGCGCACTGTTTACAGCACTAGATCGCTATCTGGGGGTCTCCTTATTCACGGATGGTAATGGGACATAAAAACACCGCACAAAGGGGGACATGGGGACAGAGAATGACACAGGGGGACACCTGAGGACACAGGGGGGGCAGAGAATGACACAGGGGGGACACCAGGGGACAGAATGACACCAGAGGACACGGGACAGAGAATGACACAGAGGGACACCAGGGGACAGAATGACACCAGAGGACACAGGGGGACAGAAAATGACACAGGAGGACACCAGAGGGAACAGAGAATGACAGAGGGACACAGGGGGACAGAAGGACACCAGAGGATATGGGGACAGAGAATGACACAGGACACCAGAGGGGACAGAGAATGACATAGAGGGACACAGGGTGACAGAAGGACACGGGGACAGAAAATGACATTGGGGAACATAGAGGGACACCAGAAGACACAAGGGGGACAGAGAATGACATTGGAGGACATAAAGGGACACCAGAGGACACGGGGACAGAGAATGACACAGAGGGACACCAGAGGACATGGGGACACCAGAGGACACAGGGGGACAGAAAAAGAATGACACGGGGGCACCAGAACACATAAGGCACATGGGAAACATAATGTGGGTAAGGAAGGGCCATAAGATGCCCCTACACTATAGACGCACCAGTTTTAGTATATATATATATATATATATATATATATATATATATATATATATATATATATATATATATATATATATATATATATATTTTCCCTGGATTTCGCCTCTAAAAACAGGTGCGTCTTATAGTCCGGAGCGTCTTATAGTCCGAAAAATACGGTACCTCTCCAGTTCAGCCAACCTCCATCATAAGTCTATGGTAGCAACGCCTGGTATAGTAAACTCTGATCTAGTAAAACTTCTGTTATAGTAAACCTGTTCTTTGGCCCCTACATGATGCTGACTCTGGATATAGTAAATAGTGGGCAGTGCGTACATCATATGTCAGTGTGAAACCTACGGTCGGCTGCTCTCTTCAGGCTGGTTGCAAGGGAGGGCTGGTTCAAACTGCAAGAGCTTTTTCTAAACTCTTGTGATTTGAAAAGCTCTTGATAATGTAATGCTATGTGTTGGTTCTCACCTGGGCAATGTGGTGTTTGTTTTTTTTTTTTTTTTTTTTTTTTAATAAAAATCACCCATAGCATTGCATTAACAAGAGCTTTTCAAATCACTAGCGCTAAAAAAGCTCTTGCAATGTGAACCAGCCCTGAGTTGATGCCTGATAATAATTGTAGGACAAGAATGGCGCCGCGTGCTAGATATACAGTACTGTACAAATAGCTTGGGGAAAATGAGGAATAATGTGAACAGTAACAAAGCAGGGTGCAGTGTTACTACTTCCAATACACTAGTAAGTAACCAATCGCTGATAAAAGTATTGTCACAGTCCTCCCACGGGATTGTACACACTCCCTCCCAGGTATCTCTTCCCTTGTTAGCGATGATGCTCCTGGTAGTGTGTGGAGTGCCGTACAGATACTTCCACTTGTAGTGCAAATCGGAGCAGGCCTACTCACTGCAAAACTAAGGAGTGGAGAGTAGCGTGCCAAGTTCTGCCCGCAGAGGTATCAGAGCCATTCGCATTGAGAGTGGCTTATCAAGATTGGCCGCATTTTAAAGAAAGGCTTCATGATAGGCACAAGTGTGAGCAGAAAGTTTTGCAGGACACGTGCTACAAATTCCACCTATGGAGGTATCTGAGCTACTCGCATGAAGAGTGGCTGCCTCTATTCAGTGAAGGCTGCAATTTTTAAGGTGCCCTGGATACTGTACCAACAACTTGTCCAGCCTGACTATGCAGGACTAATGTATACTTAACCTTGTAATCCACTAAATGTACAAGTGCATGTACTGTACCTCCAACAGGGGGACAGAGCTGGTCCTTTGCAGCAGAGAATGTACCAGGGCATGCCAGGCCATTTCTAGGACAATTTCTGATATAGTCAGTGTTCTCCCCAGCATCAAATAGGTGGGCGCTCCGCCCGGGTAAGTTGGGCGCCCGCCCGGCTGCCATCTCGCGCTGGGCAGTCATCTCGCACCTGGCTTTTATGCACATACATTTTTAGATGTTCCCGGCGGGCATAGGAAAAGTACTGCGCTCCGCGTACGCTGCGTGAGCCACTCTCCTCTACGTAGGAGACCTCGCACTTCCTGGCAGGCTGTATTTGTGATGCCTGGCGCCTTGTGAATGCTCATTGGCTGGGCGACATAAGAGGCGGGACTCTGTTCTGCATGCTGTGGGCGGCTGGAAGCACTCCTCCACGAACGAGAAGTTTAGCAGCGTGACAGCCAGTCAGCTAGAATAGCGTGCTTATCTCCTTGAGTCTTACACGTGGGTAAGCTGCCGATCTTCTTTCACTCTGCTTTTGGCTGTCGCCTTCATTTTGCTAGTGTTATTTATCACTCTGTGGGAGTGTAGGTTGCCCTTTAGAAGTTTTCCTTGTGCGCTGATCTCGGTTTTGTTATTTAGCACTGGATTGCTTTGGAGGTCTGATCAGCTTACCCAGCATTTTGTAACACAGCTGCTAATAACCAACAACACTTATCTATTTGCTTTTTTTTTAAGCTATCTCTCGGTGCTGCGGTGTGCTTTGTGTTGGCCAATATGGTGTGCACCTAAACTGCAAAACAAAATTTTCTGAATGATGATCAGGCTTGTGATTAATTGTGGTCTTTTTTTTTTCTGATCATTGTTAGTGATAGGTTAGTTTACTCCTGCACATATCCCCCATATATTGGGCATTATCATCTGACCTTCTGGTATATGTTTTTTTATTTTCTTATAATGTCAGCCTGTCAGCTAACTCTGGCAGTTACTCTGTGCTGTGAAAACTGTGCAGCAAAAGTCTGTGCAAAGTGGTCCATTGCACAAACTAAAGAATGAACTCTTGAGCCAGTGTAGAGAGACTACAAGGTATGCGCACTATGAGATCTGCAATACCCCTTGACCCGCTACATCCCCCCCCACCCCCGACCACCCTTACTTTTCTCTCAGCAGCATTAACATCTGACATGCAACAAACACTCCCGTGTGGAGCACAGCAATAACCCCCATAACCACCAAATTTCCCCGTCTCGCACCACCCAGCTACTTTTCCATGCCACCCGGCTGGAGAAAAATTCTGGGGAGAACACTGATAGTAAACCACTTTTCCTGGTCCCTTGGAGTTTACTATAACGAGATTATAGTGTATATATCCAGCTAAGGAGTGCAGTGGACCCTGGTGAACAGTCTCACAGGGCTAACTGCCAGACTTCAAGTGACAGGATCACTCGATCCTAATTATGGTATTTTTACATGGAGGACCTGGACATGGGAGGTTGATGGCAGCAGTTACACACCCACCAACTGGTCAAGGTGCTGAGCATTGTTTGAAAGAATTGCTAAACTAAGGGGAACCAGGAGGGATCATTTAGACTTTTGAGACGATGAACAAATGAGCGTTTACAATGTTATAGGCTTAATTGCGTTTCATATCATAGTATTGTACTAAATTTGTTCGTTTCAACACAATATCACCCTGTATGGTTGCTGTTATAAATAAAATAAAAAAACTGTTTAAAAAAAAAAAAATGCTAAACTAACCCTACATCCAAGAAAATGGAAAATGAATATAGTACCTATTTATTCTAAATGCAATACTTACAGAAAAGGTATGACTTGTCAATTTTATTTTCCTTACCAGACAAAGCTTCTCCAAGAAGATCTCCACGTAAAAGAGCCCAGAAAAGATCAGCAGGATCTGATGAATAGACTGTGCTTTGCAATCTAGTCTGTCCACTAGTACTGCCCTGTCTGACCAGGGTGGACCTTCCAACATGGCCAACTGGAGTGGGAAGCGAATTGAAGCCGTGTCAAATAATCAGACTGCAATAACAAATACGTGTCGCTCCACTCAATTTTTTTTTTTTTTTTCTTTTTGCCCTTATTCCATGAAAGACTCAAGCCCAGAATATCCTTGTACAGTGCATCTCCTGGAATTTTGCATTGCAGCATTGGGCCACGAACTCTGAAGCCCTAAGCTGCATGTCCGTATTATCTGGTGGGTTTGTTTCCTGACTCATGTTCACTTTTTTGGGGAGAAATGTGACTTTTTTTATGTTCTAGCGTGGCATAAGCAGAGACTTGTGCTTACATCGGCATGCCTTTGATTCTGAGGCCTGGTCAAACAGCGTGCGTTGTGCTGCTATACAGCGTAGTGACAGGAGAAGATAACTTTGAGCTCTCTTTGCCTGTCTGTAGCAGTGTACCACCTTCACCAATGTTCAGAGATGCCAAAACTTTAAATAGAAGTTGGCACTTTGGATATCTTGATTTGGGTAATTGCTGGCATGTGTGGATTGTAAAATGGTTTTAAGAGGTTGTCCTATGAATCGAGGGAAATCAGACGTCCAAGCAGGTAGGCAAATCTAACTGTACAAAAGGGGGAAGCAAACTTTTATAAATGGACAGGATGTTTGTAAGCGGTCTGCCTGCAAGTGTACAAAAAAAACACATTCTTAAATAAAAAATGAAATACTTTTCCTAATGTGCTTGGCTGCATTTTCTTTGATTGTGGCTGAACATGTTTTTTAAACCTAAAGCGAAGTACACACGCTAGAGTGTTCTCAGCCAAGGCGGCCCATAATCTCTCTTGATGTACTAGACAGATAAGCATGGTGGATGTTCCGGCCAAGTGTAGGTCGAGGACTTTGTTACTTTGTTTCCCCCACTCCCCAACATGCCCCCCATGCAGCTATGTCATGCACTGCACTGTTGGTCCTCATCCTCAATCCATAGCAACAGAATGTGTTGCTAGCCTGCTGGCTTGCAGTGTATCTGAACAGATCTCTGCTCACAGTCCTCATGCTTGTGTTCAAGGTTTAAAGAGAACCCGAGGTGTGTTTAAAGAATGTTATCTGCATACAGAGGCTGGATCTGCCTATACAGCCCAGCCTCTGTTGCTATCCCAAACCCCACTAAGGTCCCCCTGCACTCTGCAATCCCTCATAAATCACAGCCATGCTTTGAGGCTGTGTTTACATCTATAGTGTCAGTCTCAGCTGCTCCCCCGCCTCCTGCATAGCTCCGGTCCCTGCCCCCGTCCCTTCCCTCCAATCAGCAGGGAGGGAAGGGATGCAGGCGGGGACTGGAGTTCTGCAGGAGGCGGGGAGAGCAGCAGACTGACACTATAGAGATAAACACAGCCAGCTCTGACAAGCTGTTTGTCAGCAGCATGGCTGTGATTTATGAGGGATTGCAGGGGGACCTTAATGGGGTTTGGGATAGCAAGAGAGGCTGGGCTGTATAGGCAGATAATATTCTTCAAACCCACCTCGGGTTCTCTTTAAGAAGGCATTTTTAGTTCTTCTACTTTACACATCCTACTACATAATTAGCTGCATCGAGTAGGATACCTGTTGACTTTGTCTTCTCCAGTGATTTCGCAGCACACTGACACCCATCTGACATTCTGTGAGGTGGAAAGGAAGAGTCTGTGACACCAATTTCAAATGCACTTCTAGTAAGGTGTTATTTCCACTGAAACCATTATCTGACGAGAACTGCTGACCTCTACCTGCCCCAGCAGCTATAACTACACTGGTGCTATTTGGTAGTTTAGAAGACTCTTGCCTATTCAAACTTGTTTAAAGAGACACTGAAGCGAACAAAAATATGATATAATGAATTGGTTGTGTACTATGAATAATTACTAGAAGATTAACAGCAAAGAAAATATTCTCATATTTTTATTTTCAGGTATATAGTGTTTTTTCTAACATTGCATCATTCTATAATATGTGCAGATTACACAACACTCAGCATTCAAAATGATTCTTTCAGAGAAGTCTGTGAACTAATGACCTCTCCTCTGGCAGAGAAAAAGGAATTTGTTTAGTAACAGTTGTGATAATAAGTCAGATAACAGCCCTCTCCAAAGTCGTAGAGCTTAATGGCTTTTTTCCATAGAGATAACTGGAATTTCTTAACTCTTCCTGTACTGGAAACAATTAGACTGATGTATCTGATTTTAATATTTTATTTCTTAGCTGTACTACACATACAAATCATAATATCATAATTTTTTTCCGCTTCAGTGTCTCTTTTTAAGTCTTTTGCACTGGAGGTAAGGGAGAGCCCCTTTTACTTGATATGGACCAAGGGCACTGTAGTATATGGTGAGGCTTTGTTGCCCCTTTTGTACAGAGTCCCCCACCCCCAATATCATGTACCATGTGGGCTAGTATGGTGGAGCCTCTGCAGGTATAACAGCCTGCATGGGTGAGGGGGTGCACATGGCAGAAAACATTATTTAAGGTCATTTTAGAAGTATAGGTAATACACTTAGCATCTACATAAAGGTGGCAGAAGTCATTGTTTTAAGTGTATGAGATGTGAATAGGCTTCCAAATGTCTAGGCAAATATAATACAGCAATTGTATGCTAACAGAAAATATAGCAAACTTGTAAGTGGACAGGAGAGCTCTGAATACATTCAAGGGAACAATACTAAGTCACTGGTGCTGCTATGTGGATGACTCCTGGGTCAATATCAACACCTGAAATTCAGTCTTTTACCAAATACACAAAATTAGTAAATAAGATCACATTCAGATGGGAAGACACACAAAGCAACAAATTGGGCTTCTTGGACTGTTGCATGGCAGAGCGAGAATACATAAACACAAAGGTCTACAGGAAATCTACACAGAAAACTGATTACAGGTGATTTCTGTGCGATGTACATAAAGCTTGCCAAAGAAAATGCTTTGTTTTCCTTCAGGACACTTGTTACATCTCCAATCCTTAATGGATTATTGGTTACAGAGGATGGTTAGTCCCACTGGCTGCGACACAAGATCTACCAAAATGTTCCAATCTGTGCTGGCCCAGTGACACCTATGGTTGTCACAGCCAGACACCTCAAGTTGAGTGTGGGATTCCCTGTGTCCTGGTACTGCAAAACCTGATGAATGCTGGGCAATGTTCTGGTAAGGCTATGCAGGAGTTTACGGGACCTACAGTGATCTTCATCAAGCAGCATTTCTCACAGGCATTCCTCCTTCTGTCCACTATGTGGAGGTCACTTTTGGTACTATAGACACCAATTTGGCATTACGGTTCTAGTGCAGTTCCCTCCATACCCCCCAATAACATGTGAAATATATCCTAATTTGCAATACACAAACATTTGCACATTGCATGCAAACAATTTTGCAGCATTCCTTTTCTTATCTGCCCAGGTTTGTTGTGCCAGCTAATCATATAGAGCTTGGTTAGACTGAAGTCTGGAAACTGTCCAAACTGCTCCCCCTGTCTCAATATCACCCACAGGATGTAGAAAGGAGCTAAGAGGGGCTATTCACCAATTTTTTTTTTCTGTAAACATAGAACTGATCCTATTCACCACCTCCTCCTTGTGCTTCACTGGAGGGAGAAGAGAAATATGGGTGGGAGGCAAAGTCAGGTGATGGCTCAGTGTAGAGGAAGAAGCATCCTTTCTGCAACGACTTTTTTTTTCCTTAAGGGAATTCCTCTGGAACGGCTACATCACACATTAAAATGGTTGTAATTGCATAGACCTGTATTCACTTTTACAAGCAATGAAAATTCCAGGACTGAGAACTGGGCCTTTAACATAATAACCACCTATGAAGGAGTCTGGGAGAATAGGAGAGTGGCACTCAATTGGGGAAGCTCAAAGACTGCACTACCCATCCGTAGACTAATCACCAGAAGTGGTGAATGAGATAAAAATAATTCTAGCTTATGTGCACATTCAATGCAAATTGTGTGCAGCTTGTAATTAGGATAAAAATTAACGGTTTATTTGCTGCACCCAATTCCAAGCTGCATACAGTGTACTGTATATTAAATTTACATGTATGTGATAGAGCAATCTGATACTAAAATAAATTAGGGCATGGTCAGACTGTAATATTTCCTAGTTTTGCAATGATTTGATGTTAGACAATTACAGTATATCATCTAGCTACAAAGTTCAAGAAGTAAATTATTGTTATAAGTGTTATACTACTCCTGTAAAGAAAACAACTTTAGTGCCCATAATACTTTTATTAGGTTCAAATGAGAAAGTTAACCTGCACCATCCAGCTAAGTATTATTGCTCTTTATTGCAGAAAAGCATCACAGCACAAAGAAATGGCTTTATGTTTCAAAGCAACAGCTTCTTTCTCAAGCTATGCAATGTGTGTACAAAGTGAAAGTGACACGACATTCATTTATATACCAGACATGGTTAACTTGCAGCCAATTATAAGTCAAATGCTCTAAACCAATTGCAACAGTTCGTGCCTAGCTGTAACTGATGGAAAACTTAGTTGGCTAACACACTATGGGACATTTCAAAACCGCTCCCTCCCCTCTCAAACACTAACCTTTGCCTCAAGCCAGGACTGCCGCCTCTCATCCCTGGCTGCACCCAACCATTGCTCCCACCAGAATGTTCAAAAAGTTTCTCCGCACACCTTCCATGTTATAAAATCAATTTCTTTTATTAAATCATCATAGAAAAATAGAATGGCATACAAGCTGACGCGTTCCTGACCCTACCGGGTCCTTAGTTGTAGTTGTAATGACATGTTACAAACAGTCTTAAATACCCAGAGAGCACACCCCCTTCCACACCTCAACAGGTGACTTAACATTCTTAAAGGGAAATATCCCTGGTGGAAGGAGAGTGAACTCCAGTGTATTGCACAATTACCAACATACATATACGTTCACATAAAATATATTTTAAAAAAACATATCAGCAGGGCCAACCTACTAACATCCTAATTTATTACAACTACCGAAAAGGAAGAGAGGGAGTGGAGGAGGAATAAAAGAAGTTAAGCAGATGAGATCTGGACCCCTAGAATGTGAGTAGAAGGAAGGGAGGGAAAGTGGGGAGGGGGAAATGATTGCATGTTAAGAGTCACAGTCCATTCCACACAAAGCATAACAACCACCAACCCAGTACATCCCTAAAGGAATACAAACAGCACTGTAGTACGCATAAGTAAGAAGGCCAATCACCTCCTCAGTACCATAATAAGTACCAGAGAGACCCTTCCTCAGACTCAAAACTGAGACCGTATATGGAATTCAAACAAATAAATTAACATCCCATCTGTAGTTCAATCCCTTGGGTTCCCTAGTGCCCAAATAGAAGATCCATCTTACTTCTTGTTCTAATAGTTTCTTTTCCAGATCCCCACCTCTGCTGTCCAAATAGACCCTTTCAAAACCTTGGAAGGAAAAGTGGCTCAAATCGCCACCATGGCAGGAACGAAAATGCTTGGCCACATTAGAAAGATTCAAGCAGTTAACATTAGCTGCCCCACAATAATGCTCCGCAATCCTAGCCCTCAAGGTCCTCGTAGTGCAACCAATGTACTGCTTCCTACACAACTCACAATAAGGTACACTACCCCCCTAGTGCCACAAATGATGCACTGTTCAAGATCAAAAACTTTACCATTACTGTAGGAAACAGCAAAATTTCCAGTGGAGTGCACCTTACAGTACCTACACGTCCTCACCCCACACTTGTAAGAGCAATGGTATCTCAACCAAGTATACCCCTCAACGAACCTCCTGTCCTCATACAAACTGGGGGATTCATTGCTCCCACCAGGCCGCAGATGTGGCGGGCCTGATGGGGGAGAGGCCGAGTTGTGTGGGACGCAGCAGCACAAAGCCACGTTCCACATCTGCCTGGCAACTGATGTCAGTGCTGGGAAAATCCACCACCGCATGTCACCGCTGTAAACGGGAGCGTGTCCAGGCTCCAGCCAATGGTGAGGAGTGCACCAGGATCTGCATAAATGGACTTACAGCAGATAGTATAGCTTAATGTTTACATGCACCATACTGTATTGATGTTGGGAGGGAGATAGATAGAAAAGGGACACACAGTATAAAAACATTCTCTAGCAAATAGTAAAGCTATTAAAGGGACTACAACCTTGTATATAGCAATGCCTGCACAAGTTAATGAGGAGGAGCTGCACAATATACTTATGTGAGACCAGATCTAAAGCATATGTACAAACTAAATTAAACATTAGTACAAAAAATTGTAAATAAAAATAGAATATCACAGTGGCGACACAGAGGGAAGCAGGCATAATCATATAATATATACAGTACTTCTGCAGTTTGAATGAAGGGCAATAGATCTAGCTCCCTGTTAAGACCCCTAGGTTCCGTAATATCTATTTTCTCTCTCCATAAAAGATTCTTAATTCTATCACCCCCTCCCCTTGATGGAAGAACCCTTTCAATGATCATAAACCTATGTTGGCTGTCATGATGGTTAGCAGAAACAAAATAAGGTCATTTCTTTGTGCTGTGATGTTTTTCTGCAATAAGAACCATAATACGTACCTTCATGGTGTCAGTCAACTTTCTCATTTGGATCTATTGATCTGGTGTGCTGCCAGATCCACCTTGGCACATCCCATCCTTGTAATAGGAGTGCTCTACCATGCTTTTACACATAAGGCTTTTATAAGGGAAATACTGGTTAAAATAAGCTCATATTATACTTAAAAATGTAAACTCCATAGAGGAGAAGAGACCTTAAAGTGTACCTGAGATGAAAGGGGTGAAAAGTTTTAGATATACCTGGGGCTTCCTCCAGCCCCCTCCATGCAGATCGCTCCCTCGCCGCCGTTCTCGGCCTCCTGGATGGTCCCGTAGAAGCCCTGTTATCTTCAGCTAGTCGGTGCAGTCCACCTCCCCTGTTGCACTCCCGGGGCTGGGAGCATTCTACGCCTGCACACTAGTACTAGGCCTCTTGTCTGAGGATGGTCTTTTGCAAGTCTCGCCCTCTGATTGGTTGGCGAATCCTTTCTATACCTTGCAATTTAAAGCTTATGTGTCTCCCATGTACAAAAATAAAGTGTTTGGAGACACCAGACAGGTTGCTCATATTGCATTCATTTTTTTTTCAGCCAAAGGAACATAAATGTAAGAATGATGGTTAGCATGAAGAATTGTCACACACTAAGTATATAACCCCCACCCAGGCCCCCGTTCACACTGTGCCAAAAAAAAACAACCCAGAGGAGTCTAGGTCCATTACCCTGAGGCAGGTATTACACAACCTACTAGACTTTAAGTCTCCCAAGAGTATCCCCAATGTCTTCCAAACAATACCAGGATGTTAACACAAAGTCCCCCATCAGTGCTTTGACTTGTTGACGAGTAAATTGGTGCAGTATAAAGTTCCTCCATATTTTGAAAAAAGCTTTAGTTCTCAGTTCCTTGGCTTGTAGTGTGTTTAATCTTTCCATGTTGAATACGTATAGGAGTTCCTGTTGTAACAATGATATATCAGGAATTACTGTATCTTATCTAACCACTTACGGTACACAAAATAGCTCTCCTAGCTGCTATCAGGACTATATGGAATAAAGGTGATGGAATATTTCGATTATCCTCAGTAGACAGCTTGAAGTAATTAAATAACATGAGCATTTTCATCTTAGCTTTTTTTTTTTTTTACAGAGCTTGTTGGCATACCTAAAGCCTCGTCTACACGAGGCAATCCGGCGGCTCGATAAGCCGCCGGATCGACTCTTCCGCATCCCCGCGCGTCCCCGCTCGCCCGCGCGTGCGGCGGATTCAATCCCCCGCTTGTCCCCGCCTGCGCCGCTTATCTTCCGCTCGATTCCCTGCCATCGTCCCCTCGTGGGGAACGAGCAGGGAATCGACGGTGGCGAGATCCGACCTGTCGGATCTTATCAATCGAGCCGCATCAGCGGCTCGATTGATAAGGCACATCGTGGAAACCTCGCTCCGTGTAGATGGGGCTTAAGGACCTCATCCCAAAAGATCTGGATCTTGGGACAATCCCATACATCTGCATACAGTGCAGAAGATCTGCATTTTTGGCCTTACACTTAGGGCACCACGGATTATAATGAGGAGGAGGTACCTTATATTTGATGTCAAATATGCCTCTATGAATGAATAACAAATGAGAGGATCTCCATTTCTCATCTTTAAAACCTGTCTAACCATTACATTACCCTCTAAAATTTGCATTCCCATTCCCTCTTCCATTAATAGGTTTTCCCATTTTTTCATCTGCTATTTTTTGGTCGCGTAAGCCTCGAATTGCCAGATAAAAGTCTGAAAGTCTGAAAGATATCTAGATGGCAATTCAGGCTTTAAGAGATAGCATCAATAATGATCCCATCAAATCATTTTGTTGGGATCATTATTGATTTGTATCGATGTAAATTTTGAGCAACTAATTATTTCATTTGGGAATAGGAAAGGAAATCTCCTGGGGGTAGACCATATTTCATTCTCAATTCAAGGAATGACAGCCATCTGCCCTCTCGTAAGTCAAACATATTGTCCAGACATTTCAATCCTTTTTGATCCCAATTTCGAAAAAGTCTGCTGCTGTATGCTACAAGGTAAATTGGGATTTCCCCAAATAGGTAGGTACTTAGAGAATTGATGTGGGAGATCACATTTTTTTCTCACTGCCTTCCAGGCTGCTATAGTATCCCTAAAGAGGATATTATGTTTCAGTCTGAGTGGGATGTTGCACAATTGGGCATGAAGAAGACCCGTGAGGGACCAGGGGGATGCCTGTTCTTGTTCCAAATTGGTGTTGGAATAGTGTTTAGTAGTGACCCAGTCATGTGAATGACGAAGAAGAGAGGCCAGGTTATATTCTCTGATGGAAGGAAGATTCAGTCCTCCTAAATGTTTAGGTAAGGACAGTTTAGTTCTAGCAATCATAGGTTTTTTAGAGCGCCATATTAATTTAGTCCATGCTGTGTTGAGTGTTGCTACATCCTTGTGTTTCAAGAGTAGTGGGATCGTCTGAAGGGGATACAGCAGCCTACCCATAGACACCATTTTAATCAGGGCAACTCATCCTGCAAAGCCGAAGGGAAGATTCTGCCAGGTTTCTAGTTGAAATTTAATGCTACGTATCAATGGGGTATAATTAAGGTTATAAAGTTGAGTAGGGTCTCTTGATATATTGACCCCTAAGTATTTCATGTTAGTGGTTGTGACTCTAACTCCCAATGAAGACCAGAGTGAAATATCTGCTTTAGTAGACAAGGGCATTAATTCGCTTTTTTCAGGGTTAATCACAAAGCCAGAAAGTGCACCCAGTTCTCTAATTGTCTGCAGAGCTACAGGGACTTAGGTCACAGGGTCAGATAAAAAGAGCAAAATATCATCTGCAAGAAGTGCTTGCTGAACAATAGTGTCTCCTATTGCAATGCCTCCCAGCTTTTTCCTTAGTAGTATCACCAATGGTTCCAACGCTAGATTGAAGAGAAGGGGAGACAGGGGACAACCCTGTCTCGTACCTCTCCTCAGGGGAATAGTTTTGGGGAGAAAGCCCGGCAAGGCTATTTGAGCTTTGGGATTAGAATACATGGCCTTTAAGGCGTTTATGAACTGGCCAGTAAACCCTTGTTTATCAAGTACCCCAAATAACCAATCCCACTCCACCTGATCAAATGCCTTTTTCGCCGTCAACACCCAACACAGCTGCTGATTTGTGAGTTAATGGGTATGCTCAGACTTGTTCAAGGACTGCAACCACTTTGCAGATATTGGAAACTGCTGCTCTCTGCTTAGTAAAGCCCACTTGGTTGGGATGGATCAGGCATGGCATAATAAAGGCCAGCCTATTTGCCAATATTTTAGAGAGCAGTTTCACGTCTAAATTGATAAGGGATATAGGTCTATAGGAACGTACTTGTTCTGAGTCCCTCCCCTCTTTTGGGATCAACTTAATATGTGTTAAATGTCCTGTGGAAGGATAGGTACCTGTGAGTATGATCTTGTTAAATACCTTGGCTAGAACAGGGGATATTTCTTCTTTTAGGATTTTTGAAATATTCTGAGGAAAGCCCATCAGGGCCTGGAGCTGTACCCAATGCTAAGGCAGTTATTGCCGTCTTTACTTCTGCAGGGGATATTTCAGCATTTAATTCTGACCTCTCTTCATCTGTCAAGCATTTAAGCTGAATTTTCTCTAGGCATTTCTGAATGTCTGCTTTGGAAGGTGATTTAGTGGAGTGTAGGGACTGATAATAGTCGGCACATACTTCTGAAGGTTGATGTATTAATGCCCCCTTTTTTGTTTTTAACTAGGATTGGTTTTCTATTGGAAAACGTTCGTGTGGCTAAGGAAGCTAATTAATTCTGCCAATTTTGTCCCCATGCTTATAATACTGTAGTTTAATATATGGTCTATGAGCCTCTTCTCTAGCCCTAAACAGCGTATCACTATTTAGTTTACTTTTAATCCATTCCCTTCTATTAGTATCCATTGGATTTGTTCTGTATTGGTTATAGGCTTCCCCGACTAGCTTCACTGCTGATCCATATTAGATTTACATCTGCCTTTTTCTTTTTTTAGATAGCCCATAATTTTACCTCTAAGGACAGCTTTAGAGGCTTCCCAAAGAAGAATAGGATTGTCAGCATGAGAAGAATTGTCGCAGAAGTACTCAACCCACCAATTTTGCAATTTACCAGCGAAGTTCTCATCTCCATATAGCTGCGACGGAAAACGCCATATGAATTTGTGCCCTCCAGGGATGGTATCCAGTATATCACTTGTAATTGGAGCATGGTCAGAGATGACCATGTCATGAATTGCAGCTCTTTGAAGTCTTCCCATAAGAGTATCCCCAAGGAACAACACATCTATACGAGAATTTGACTTGTGCCTATGAGAATAAGTATATTCCCTTAAAGTAGAATTTAAAAAATGCCAAGAATCAAATAAATTGGTGGCTTCCATAACTGCGACAAGTCTCCTATCATGAGATCTTATCTGAATATCTACTTTAGACCTATCTTCCTGTGGGGAAACTACTGAATTCATGTCTCCTCCTACTAACAGATTAGGCGTTGCGATTTTAGAGAGCCTGGAAAAGCAGTGAGTCAAAAAAGGATTGATTATTCTCATTAGGGCCATACACATTCCAGATAATGAAAGTTTCTGCGGCTATCTTCAGAGATATATACACCCATCTGCCATTTGGGTCTGCCTCGTGTGAAAGCACCGTAGCTTGCATATTTTTGTGAATAACAATTAATACACCCATTTTCTTATGCAGCGCAGAAGCCCCATATACTTTCCTAACCCATCTCTTTTTCATATAATTGAATTGGTAAGATTCTAAATGTGTCTCCTGGAGAAGACATATGTTAGGGGATAATTTCTTTAGATGATTTAATATTCATGATCTTTTGCCTGCTGATTGCAGGCCTTTAACATTCCAAGAGACTACGCGCATAGCAAAAGGCAGCCTAAATAGCAGTGGGAAACAGACATTAAAATTCGCTCGTATACAGGGTAAATGACTTGAACCATAGGGCACAGTGTGAACCTAATTCCCTTTCTCCCACATCTCCCTCCCAAACCTCCCCAAACATATTCCTCGGAACTGAGGAAAACCAGAAAAAAAAGTTAACATGTAACTAGGAGAGAGTAAAAAACCTTTCCCGTTAGTGCACTTCACTTCTTCCCTGATGGTGCTCTCCCATATTACTCCGCAGCAGCATATTCCACAATCCAGCCCTTGTCTGAAATAGAGCATCAAAGACCCACTCTGTGTGCTCTTTACACCTTCATGGGAGCCGCAAGGCCCAAAGCTGCTGGTATTTCTTTAGCACAAATATCAAAAAGTTCCTCAGCGGATATCTCTTCCGGGAGGCCGACCACCCTGAGATTATTCCTTCTAGAACGATTTTTCAAATCTTCTAATTTGGCATGAGCAATTGCATTATCTTTAGACAGGGAGTCAATCTTGGCATTAGCATTGCGCAAGTCGTCCTCACAGTTGCTAATTCTAGTCTCAGTTTCCTTTAACCGCTTAGCCTGGCTTTGTATGTCTTGCTTGATCCCTTGCAGGGACTTTTTTATAGTCTCTTGTATCATTGCCTATAAATCTGGCACCAGGGCTCTCCCCACCTCCTCGGCCAGTCTCTTATAATTAATACGTAGGTGATATTTTTGCGTACCGTTACATAATGTGTCTTTGTCCGAGCCCCCCTCAGAGCTAGACTGCTGTCTTTGTACATCTTCCTCTGTGGCCTGCTTGTTGGCTTTATGCGCTGACTTGCCGCCCGCCATCTTGGGAGTCTCCCCACTTGTCTCTTTCCGCTGTCTCTGCTCAAGGCGCGTTAGGTATCGCTCCATGCGCAGTCTCAGAACACTTCGGAGCGTCTCCCCGGTGTCCTGCTGCTGTTGCGTGAGTTTGTGGCAGGCTGTGTGCTGAGAATTGGGCCAGATTGCGGAGCGGCACACCAGAGCTCTAACCTCGCTCTGTCACCATGCAGGTGCCGGAACCGGAAGTCGTTTATTGCATTCATTTTTAATGCTTCTACCTAGGCCATTTTAGTGCTCAAATTCGTTTGCACAAGGATGTACAATGTACTGCAATCTGTGCAGGAGATCATGTATACTACATTGCGCGTTTGGCAGTTCACATACTGCATTATTTCAAAAGTTTTATTCTGGGAAAAAGAACACACCTGATGTGTCTGCATGTCAAGTATCCACATTGTGGAAAAAAGATGGGCAATGACATGGAGCCCAAAGTGGGGGCATTGCGGAATGAGAAATGACACCCTTCAGATAAAATTGTATGGCGCTTTGGGTCCGCATGCAAGTCAGGGAGGTATTTGGCATTAACTTTCTGGTACTCAACACTATAGTGACAAAGGTAACCTTATTGTCCCTGCTTCACCTCCGGACCTGTCCTCCCCTAAGTAGCTTATCCTTATTCTTGTTTAGGAATGGTGGTCTCTCTCTGTTCTCTACTGTAGCCTCTGTTAAAGTGTAGCTGTTAGGCATAAAATCCAAAATCGATTCTCTATTTCTGTGGGTATAATAAGTAAAACTGATGCAAAACAGGCAATCCAAAATTTCATAACCAATCTTTCTTTTCTTTTCCAGAAGAATAACCAGTCATAAGCATGTCCCCTGCTCTTATTTCGTACATCTGTCGCAAAAGAGAAGTTGCAGTGCATGCCGTTTTTTTTTCTCCTTTACTTTCCTGTAGTTCAGCCTGATTGGCTGAAGCCACTATCCCTCCCACGTCTATTCCTGATTGGCTGCCTTAGTGTGCCACCATCCGCCCCCTCCTCGCACTCCCGCCGCATCCATTGGCATCCCCCGCCGCATCTATGGGGATCTCCGCATCCATAGGAACCCCCCACTGCTGCCACATCCATGGGCATACCTCCTCATCCCACAGCATTACAGATCACAGCAGGGGGGGGGAATAAAGGCAGCGCACACAGACTAACCTCATCATGGTTCCAGGCGCTGAAGTTCCTGTATTTACAGGGCCAGATTTGTACTTTCCAGTGTCCTAGGCCTGCTGCCTCCAACGCCCCCCCCCCCCCCCCTCCCCAAAAAAAAATATTTTGTCCAACACTCTGACTAGCGATCATTGGTTTGAATGGGCTGATTTCAGTTGTGCTGCTCTGCCCCCCATTAAGCTAATAATTCCTGTAATTTGCGCTCCTGCCCGAATGTGCACAGCGGCCGATAGTGTTCTGGGCATGCATACTTGAGAAATGATGCTGATGTATGACCGGTACTTGTCAAGAATGCGTAACACTGTACCGGCCTCGGTTGCTGTGCACATCTAAGCAGGTGCGGCAAATTACAGGGAGCGGGAGTGGCCAGAGCATGCGCTGCTTCTTTGTCCTCTGTGCGGCTGGCTGCAGTCAGAGCCACAGACAGGTGACAGGAAGCACGAGTGGCCAGAGCATGCGCTGCTTCTTTGTCCTCTGTGCGACTGGCTGCAGTCGGAGTCACAAACAGGTGGCAGAGCAGTGCAATGGAGAGAAGCCCATCCAAAACAGAGAACAGGTAAGTAGCAAACACCCTGTCAGGACCCAATTTGGATGTTCTGTTGTAATTATAGTGGACCTGACTCAGAACTTCCTCTCTGCTCTAAAAGATACGCAACAACATAGCCTTTAACCTTTCTGGCGGTATATTAAAAACCGCCAGGGGGCAGCGCTGCCGTTTTTTGCTATTTTTTTTTTTAAATCATCTAGCGAGCCTAGGGCTCGCTACATGATAGCCGCTGCTCAGCGGCATCCCCCCAGCCCCTCCGATCGCCTCAGGCGATAGGCGATCAGGAAATCCCGTTCAAAGAATGCGACGGGGCGGGATGACGTCACCGACGTCATGACGTCTAAGGGAGTCCCGATCCACCCCTTAGCGCTCCCTGGCGCTGATAGGCCAGGCAGCGCAGGGGTCTAGGGGGGGGGGGGGGCTCTACGGCGGCGCGGATAGCGGCGATCGAGCGCGGGGCGGCGGCGATCGGTGTACTGGTGCAGCTAGCAAAGTGCTAGCTGCGTCCAGCAAAAAAAAAAAATTACGCAAATCGGCCCAGCAGGGCCTGAGAAAACCTCCTGCGCGGCTTACCGCCAAGGAGGTTAAATAAAAGCATTTCTTTGTTACAGCTGATACAAATCCTGCAATAAATCTGCAGTGTGTCTACTTCCTGCTTTTATGGAAGCAGACATATTTTTAACATCCTGTGCTTTCAAATGAGCTTAGATGTTGTGGCAGTCAGGTGACACAGTGTAGAGATCAAATTACAACTTGTGACACAGAGGAGGGGGAATTAGACAGGCTCTCGAAATACATACATGGTACAGTTCTCTGTTTTCCTTCTGTCCTATGCAAGAGTTCAGCTCCACTTTAAAGCATCTGAATGACATTTATTTATATTTGCTGAAAAATCTATGCATCTCTTTTGAATGCTGAATGTACATATGGTGGTGTGCTCTAACATGTTGACAGTATACAGGAACAAAGTCTGAAGAAGGCTTATTAGCAGAAAGCTTACTCTTTTTTTCTTTTAAGCCAATAAATGGTATCACCCTGATTCAAAACTCTCTGCTTTCGCTGATGGCTAAGAGGGTACAATGCTCTACTGCTACAGGTAAGTAGAAGGTTACCAAACCATACACACTAGCATAGAGGTAGTAACAGTTCAGGTGCAGTGCTGCTCGGATACCCCTTTTCAAAATCCGGATTGAATTCGGATCTGGATACCTAGATATCCGATCCAAATCGAATATCCAAGTTTGAAATTTTGGAACCCGAATCGGATATCCGAACCCAGTATCCCAGATATCCGCCCAGATTCGGATATCCGGGTAGAAAACCGGAAGTGGGTTTTAAATTGCCTTTAAAATGTTTTTTAGGGTAAATGAGGCATGTAGCATCATGTTTTTTTAATGATATGGGGACTTAAAATCCCCCCTCAAAAAAACATTTCTCTCTCTCTCAGATGGGAAATCCGAGTTTGCTCGGATAGTGCTATTCGGATTTTAAAAAATATCTGAATTGCTATTCAATGTTCGGATAGTGGAAAAAGTTCAGATTATCTGGGTAGTTCGCATACCCGAATATTGGATGAGCACCACTGCTCAGGTGTCCTTTAAAATTACAGTTTAGCAATGAAAGGGAAGAAAACAGCATTTTTATTCTCGCAGGTCTCATAGATGGTAGGAGCTGGAGGACAGAAAATGAGTCAGGAAAGAGTTAACTAAGGAAGAAGAGACCACTGCTAGCTAAGAAAAACAGTCATAAATTAGGATTAGATACATTAACAACTGCTGGGGTCAGTGTCAAAGCTGTAAAAGAAACTAGCAGAGCTCAGTGATGTTTGTGAATGCCTGCATTAAAACTCAGTGGAACTTAGTTCTATCTGCTTTGTAATGTAAATCCCTCTTATTTCTCACATCCACTTGTATGTCCATCATGCAGAAGAATTATTTTTTTAACACATCAGGAAGTGAGAGAGAGATGCAGGGATTGGGAAACTCTGGAATTCAGCTATTAGTGCAGAGCAGGGCACTGGATGGCTGCGCTGCGGGACCAGAAGAGATGATTTACTTTGACATATGATCTCTTCTCTCTCCAAGTCATGCCGCCTTTCTTATCTTATCTAATTTTATCGCCCTAGGCCGTGGCCTTTCTGACCTTTCCAGAAATCTGGGCCTGTGCATATACTTTCTGCTCCACCACAGCCCTGTACGGCGGTTGTGCAGAGAGTATAGATGGGAACTCCAGCGCCTGGATCCATGAGAAGGCGAGTCTGTGTGCGCTGCCTTTATTCCTCCCCGCTGCGATCTGTAATGCTGCGGGGAGTAAGGGAGGAAATGAAATCAGGATTGGCTTCAGCCTGAGGGACCCAAGACGGCCCGTGCCAGGAACAGAATTCTCCTTACTTACTACATAAAAATCACTGAAATCAAAACATGGACAGTGCAATACATCTGTTACATAAGTAGAGCAAGTATTTATCTACTTACATATGTGGTTTTTTTTCCTGGTAAAAAGAGGTAGCTTCTCTTTAAAGAGGCGGTCCCAGATCATTTCCAGCTCCTTTCCTAAATCATCCGGTTGGAGCACTTCCTCACTACCTTGGTTATTTCCCCCACTAGAATAGCATTATGGGTATGTCGAGGGTGGCAGCTAGAGGCACGCAGTAATGAGTTACTGGAGCAAGAGTTCCTAAAGGTTTTTGTTTCAATCTTCCCTGTCACAGTCAAATAGTTAATTTTCGTGATATCCTAGTAAAAGAAAGACTTAGATTGTTAGAATTACAGTATCCCAGGAAAGCATCCAAAGCCTCCCTGGGACTCTTCCAAGTTAGCAGCAGATCATCTATATGTCTGCTGTACCAATACAGAGTCTGAAAAAGGGTTTCCAGCTCCAAAGATGTGGAGCTCTTCTCACCAACCCATGTAAAGGTTGGCAACGGAAGGGGGAAATTTGGCCCCCATAGAAGCTCCGCATCTTTGGAGGTAGTAAACACTGTCAAACGTAAAATAGTTATGTGTCAAAAGATGATCCGCTGCCAAGACCAGGAAGTCTCCCAGGGAGGGAGAGAATGAAGCATACTGTTTAACCACTTGAGGACCGCGGTGTTAAACCCCCTTAGTGACCAGACCATTTTTTACTAATTGGGCCACTGTAGTTTTAACCTCCTTAGCGGTATGCCCGACACTGTGTCGGGCATACTGCTCTGTGGCCCCAGGAGTCCCCCTTAAATAAATAAATGTCCCAAATGTGTGTAAATCCTCTAGCTAGCACTAGGCTAGCTAGTAAGAGTGTCCGGCACCCCTGGATCCCTCCGTTTATACGTTACCCCCCCCCCCCCCCCTGGATCCAGCAATCGCGCAGCCTCCCGGCACAGCTCCGGTCTCTCTATGGGGAGGATCGGGTTTGCACATGACGTCATGTGCGATCCTCCCCATAAAGAAGACCTGAGCTGTCCGGGGAGGCTGCGCCGATCGCTGGATCCATGCTGGGTAACGTATAAACGGGGGAGCGGCGGCGATCAAAGGGTGCCGGAGACTTCTTCTAGCTAGCCTAGTGCTATCTAGAGGATTTACACACATTTGGGACATTTATTAAAAAATAGGCCAAAAAGTAACAAAACCTCCTGAGCGGCGTAACGCTCAGGAGGTTAAAGGGGAACTGAAGTGAGAAGACTACAGAGGCTTCCATATTTATTTCCTTTTAAACAATACACATTGCCTGGCAGCCCTACTGATCTATTTGGCTGCTGAAGTGTCTGAATTACACCACAAACAAGCATGCAGCTAATTTTGTCAGATCTGACAATAATGTCAGAAACACCAGATCTGCTGCATGCTTGTTCAGGGTCTATGGCTAAAGGTTTTAGAGGCAGAGGATCAGCAAGAGAGCCAGGCAATGTGCATTGTTAAAAAGGAAATAAATATGTCATCCTCCATATCCCTCTTGCTTCAGTTGCCCTTTAAGGCCTAGCTGCAGGGCCTCACAACTCAGCACACAAGTGATTTCCTTTTCTCCCCACCAACAGAGCTCTCTGTTGGTGGGGTCTGATCGCTCCCCAGTTGTTGTTTTTTTTTATAAATATTTGTTTTATTAATTTTTGAATAAATGTAAGCATTTTTAAAATTTATTTTATATTCCACCCTCCCTCCCTTCCCCCGCCAGCCAATCAGCATGATCGGCTGTCATGGGCTTCATCCTATGACAGCCAATCACTTCCCTGCCTACAGAGGAGACAGCCTTAGATCGCAGCGCTGTACAGGGTTATTAGACGACGGTTTCGCCGTCTAACAGTCTCCGAGCCGCAATCTCCACAGGGAGACTGAAGGCGAAGCGGAGCTCTGCCTTCCAAGCAGAGATCCTACTTGCCCCATTGAAAGCCATTCACGCCAATCGGCGTGGAGTGGCCCTGGGGCTGCCGCTGTGTTCACGCCAGTTGCCGTGGAGCGGTCGGCAGGTAGTTAATGTGAGAGGCTCTAAGGCGTTTACGGTATGTGGGATGGAGGAACAAAGGGATGTGACATCCATGGTCACCCACATATACCCCTCTTTCCAGGTAATAGAGTCCAAGCTTTGGGAACACATTTTCCCATTTATCTATCAGTGTTCTAATGGGAGGGCGATTGTATCGGAGTATGTATAGCTATGCCTTTAGATCTAAGCTGAAGTCTGAAAACCCGGGTGTAAGTCTACTGTACTCATTTCAATTGTGGTATTAACCTACTTTTTAGCAGATTTTCAACTCCGAAGCACTGCAAAGTTAGGTACTTTATAGATAAGATGAAAAACTATCCTGGCAGAAAACTCAGGAAAATGTTAGTTCCCTGGAACCCCAGGGTTCCTTGAGGACTCTGCAGGGGTTCCTTGGCATTTTACCCCATCGTGGGGGAAGTATAATAGAGCACACCATAATAGGTGGTACTGTAACAAGAAGCACTAAATTTGGAGGTCAGGAGGAGACAGTATAATGAGTGGCAGTGTAATAGGAGATAGTGAAATTAGCAGCCTAACCTACTTAAAGACCATGCCTCCTAAAAAAATAAATGTAGGGGCTCCTCGAGACCAAAACATTGTTTGCAGGGGTTCCTTGAGATCCATAAGTTATTTACAGGGTTCCTCACGGTAAAAAGGTTGAGAAGGGCTGGTGTAGACTGATGTTCAGTCCAGCCAAGCTGCATGTTATATTCACATCAGAAGTCAGCATTGCAAACCCAACTAGCCAGGTAATAAAAAATGAATGCAAAAATGGTATACGTGCATTGCAAATAATGATCTATTCCACACAACATGCAGTATAAAAAACACAAGCCTGAACCAGGACTGCAGCCATTTTGGTGTTACTTCCTATTGATCTGACCTCCGTAGCAAGCAAAGTAAAATTCCTGGCAGTGAAATCATGAGCTAAAGCCAATCTGTGCCTTCTAAAAGCGTCAGTAAAATAACAGGTAATTAATGCCTGTAAGACTGCAGTTAGCATCTGCTAAAAGCACCATGTAACTACCATTTTTTAGTGCTTTCAGTGTAAATGTGTCTAAATGTAGGCAAGTTACAATATATTCAAGTATCATTGTTAGCCTCCAGTCCTTTCCAGGTGCAAGCATAGTTACTTATTCATCTTGTTTGAATTGAAAAAAAAATCACTTGTACTAGTGATGAAATATGCCTAGAAATGCACGTCCTTTTGACATTAAACCTTCACAAACAAACATTAATGGATCTACAGTATTACTGTGAAGCCTTCTGAGCATACAAGAAGGGTTTGGACCAGGGAAGTGTTACCTGTATCCATGCACTTTGTACCTGCACTTAATGGTCAGTGAAGGGTTACAAATGCCAAGAACCATTAAGTAACATTTTCCTGTCATACAAATATGGGTACTGTCAAGTTGTTTCTGTTGTTACTTTTTTTTCTGCAGCAGAGGTAAGGATCTACTGTTGGTTATAATTTTGTAGCTATTACCGTAATTAAAAACCAGCATTGATGTTATCTATAGGTAGAATTCCTGGTTCTCCACAACTGAGTATATCTGCCTGAGATTCCATATACAGTAATGTACAATTATCCACATAGAGCAGGCTGAAACGTTTCCAGCACGGCAGCACCACCCTGTGTTCAAGTAGAAAACTTCAACACATTGATTCAACGCAGATTTCAAGACCTACATGAAAATGTAAATTGAACTTTCCACTAAGGTATATTAAATAAGTGTTCTTTTGATTACCTAAAGTTTTCTAAAATTGGTAATTTTACTTGTAGTCCATAATGGAGTAAATTACAGTATTCCAGGCAAAGATATTAGAAGCAAAGCGGCTTATTTGGGTGCCACATACACCACAATGTTAATTGCTGCTATAGTGGTGCTCAGTGTAGAATTTGGGCACCGGATGTGCATCTTAAAAACAACATTTCCCAGAGAATATCGGGGGGGGGGGGGGGGGGTTAGAGGCATGTAGGTCAGAGTTAGGAGTAGGTAGAAGGTTGGTTAGTATGAGAAGACATTTAGTAATAGTAGAATATTGGTAAAATGATCTACTATAGGTATTAGCTAGTGCCCAATAGTAGAATTTTGGTAATTTTACAGATATCATACTAGCAGCTTCACCTGGTTCCCAAGTTACTGCAGCGCCCCTTTTCAGCATATAATTATAAGAGCATGCACTAACACTGTAGTAGTGTCCTGGGTGAGTAAAGGTCGGATGTGAGATGTTTTTGAGCTGGAGATGACAGGAGCTTATTAGGGAGTGAATTTGAAGAATAAATGAGAGAGAGGAATCAAATATTATCCCTAAACAACATGCTTGGGAAACTGACAATATAGGGGTGTTATTAAGGGCTCTTCTCCACGGGCAGTTGACCTGTGCTCAGTAAGCATTTACCGGGCAGCAGTAAGCAGTTGTGATAGTTTGAGAGGCTTTTCATTGCCTATCAACTGCTCATGGGAAATGAGGCCTAACATTTTTTGTTATATCAGGGAGATAAGTGGATTGAGACAGTGTAAAAATGATCAGTTCTGTTTTACTCATACTGAGTTTTCAGAAGCAAGAGGCCATTAAAGAGGAAATAGCAGACAAGCAGTCAGTAACACGTGAGGAGAGAGTTAAAGGGAAGGTCCAAGCAAAAAAAAAAATGAGTTTTACTTACCTGGGGCTTCTACCAGCTCCATGTAGCCATCCTGTGCCCTCGTAGTCACTCACTGCTGCTCCAGTCCCCCGCTGGCAGCTTTCTGACCTCGGAGGTCAGGGCCACATTGCATACATTTTTACGCATTCCAGCTAGTGCAGGAACAAAAATGTACATGTTGCACCACTAACGCGTAAAAATGTATGTGTTAATGTTCCTGCACTAGCGGGAATGTGTAAAAATGTACGCAATTCGGCCCTGACCTCCGAGGTCAGAAAGCTGCCAGCGGGGGACTGGAGCAGCAATGCAGGGCCGTTTCTTGGGCAGTGCGGGCAGGGCGACCGCACTGGGCGCAGACCAGCAAGTAGGTGAAGGGGGGCGCAGGCAGAAGGACATTAGCGCTAGGGAGCTGGTGACGCGCAGTGCAGCCAAATGGAAGAAGAAAGAAGATTACCAGCACGATCACCTTCCTTGACTCCTCCTAGGCTGCCTGCGTCAGACTTCAAGTCATCCTCATGTCACCACCATGTGATGACACCTGATGTCTTGTAGCGGTACTGCAGGCTGTCAGTGCGTGGCACCCATGGAGGAGTCGGCTTTCCAGGCTCTCCTTGCCTGGGTGTTTTCCTACTTGTGACCTGTGGCTGTGTTTCTGTTCCTAAAGAGAAAGAGTCCCCGAGTCCATGGGGGTCGGGGGAAGGGGGCGCAATTTTTACATCCTCGCCCTGGGTGCTATTTAGCCTAGAAACTGCCCTGCAGCAATGAGTGACTACGAGGGCACAGGATGGCTGTATGGGGCTGGTAGAAGCCCCAGGTAAGTGAAACTCATTTTTTTTTTTTGCTTGGACCTTCCCTTTAAGGTCTCAGACCAAGAGGTACAGCTGCGATCCAGACTTCCCACAGTGTGGGACTGTCCAGCCAGATTTGAAAGGCTGAGAAGTCTGAAACAGCGGGCTGTCGCTGCATAGCAGCCCCATACTGCTTGCCATTTTTATGGATGTTTAATAAAGAGCTATGCTTTACTGATAAAAGGGCTGACTTTTTTGGAGGTGCCGACCTAATTTTTGGAACTGTGTACTGCCATCTGAGGGGTACTAAAGTGGTCAGGCTCTCCATTTTTCCTATTTTCTGCTATTTTGACTTCCGTGGGTGCCGATCACATCAAGAAACTAGGAACCAAATGTAAACATCGCAAACAGAACTCAGAGGCTTTTAAACAGGGAAGCAGGACATTTTTGCTCCTGGGGCTAATGGACGATTTGTGCGCTAATGCAAACATCGGTTATTGGATGCCAAAAGCAGAAATTTGGGCATCCGATATATATCGTTTTGAAAATTAGAATGTTATAGTTTTTTAAAATTAGAAAGTTATAAAGTGTTTGAAATGTTTGTGTTTTGTATTCACAAATTTTTAGTTTTTGAAAATGATGATTTTGAAATGTATAGTTTTGAAAATTATAAGATTAAAAAGGGGGAATTTAAGGTTAAGCGTCAGGAAGAGTGGTTTTACGGTTAGGCATCGGAGCGGGAGGGTTAGGTTTGATTGTAGTAAAATATTAGTAACATTATGTTAATGTTTTTATAGTCATTACCACTGTAAATATTTTTTGTTTTCATTTGGTGCCCAATTCACAACAGTATTTACCATTAACCATTTAAGCCTTCTGGATGTAGCCTCTACATCCAGAAGGCCATCCCTCTAAGTGTACATGTTACGCTTAGAGTGACATAATGTAAACTCATGGCAAATAGTAAAACTTTTACATGTAAAAAAAAACAACACATATTTACATTTAAAAAAAAATTGCTATTTACATCCCACTCTCCCAAAAATATCCAAATAAAATGTTTAGTAAATACAAACAAAAAAAACATTACAATAAAAAAGTAAATATTTACCTAAGGGTCTAAACCTTTTAAATATCCATGTAAAGATGACATTTCTATTTTTTTTTTATTATTATAAGCTTGTAAATAGTGATGGATGCAAAACAGAAAAAATGCACTTTTATTTCCAAATAAAATATTGTCGCCATACATTGTGATCGAGACACAATTTAAAGGGAGTAATACCCGGGACTATTAGGCAAATACAATACGTGGGTTTTAATTATGGAGGCATGTATTTTAAAACTATGATGGGCGAAAACTGAGAAATAATTATTTTTTTCCGTTTTTTCTTATTCATCCTGTTAAAATGCATTTACAGTAAAGTAGCTCTTAGCAAAATGTACCACCCAAAGAAAGACTTATTAGTGGTGGAAAAAACAAGATATAGATCAGTTCATTGTGATAGGTAGTGATAAAGATATAGGCGAATGAATGGGAGGTGAAAATTGCTCGGATGCATAAAGTGAAACACGTCTGAAGGGTGAAGTGGTTAAAGGCCCATACACACGTCTGATTTTTTTAAACGACGGGTCGTTTGGACGTCCCGTCGTTCAGTCGTCCGGACGTCAAATCAGGCGTGTGTACAGTCCGTCGTTCGGCTGATAAGACTGGTCTTGAGCGATCCGCCAGGCGGATCGCTCAATACCAGTCTTATCAGCCGAACGACGGACTGTACACACGCCTGATTTGACGTCCGGATGACTGAACGACGGGACGTCCAAACGACCCGTCGTTTAAAAAAATCAGACGTGTGTATGGGCCTTAAGACTTACAGTATATCGGCTTTAACCAGCACCCGTTTTTCCTAATGTCTCTGTTTTATGCACGCATAAGCTCTAGTTTATTGGCTTATTTAAAAGAAAAACAGTAAGTTTTCAGCTTTTAGGCCTCTTTCACAGTGGGACGTTGCGGTTGATGTGACGTTAAAGTCGCACAACATGCCTCTAACAGCGCATGTAGGATATGAAACTGGACATTATTTTTCACTGCGTTATGTGTCTCTTGGTGCACCGTTTTCGTCGCATACTGATGGAACGAAAATGGCGCATGCGTTACATTTAAAAAACCTTACTGAGCATGTGCAACACACATAACGCAGCAAATGTATTGCTAAACGCACAGCATGTAGCACGTTGTAAATAATGCTACACGTTACACACAATGCAATGTGTGTACTGTGAATGTCGCACAGACTTTGTATTGCTGTGCGTTAGTCTGCGTTATAATTTTTAACGTGCGACTTTAACGTCCCACTGTGAAAGAGGTCTTCAGGCTTCTTCAGACTCTATTCCGGTTGACTGACAATATAGATACAATCGGAAGACGGAAGAGAGGGTTTTTTTTTTTGCAAAGATAAGTGTCATCCAGATACATTAATTACAAGGGATCTTGCAAGGATTGTGAGGTATTAATGACAAATAGATGAGACCCTTGGGTTTCCTTATGCCTACATAGACTCAGGGTAACATGGAGTTTTTTATACAGACCCTATCCTGTTCACTGTGTAGGTTACTGAGCAGGTGGCTCACTTGGGGGGCACAGTGATTCAAGGAGGGGGGGGGGGGCAGTGCCCCAGCATAGCGCCTATCCTCAGATACCTTTGTTTTAGATAGGCTACACATCCACAATTGGATTGTATGTGAGATCAGGCTTTGCCAGAACTCTATTCTTGAATCCCTTTGGGACTGTGCAGCTTTTGATCCCTGAAGGGCCAGATCCTTTTTATTTCTTTACATTTGCAGTCTGATTCCCACTGAAATTGGCTTCTGAACGATGCATGGAACTAAGTGGAGTTTAGCAGCAGAAGCAGGTGTAAGTAAACTACACTTCATCAGGTTTAAGAAGCCCCAAGTGCAGCATTGGTTTTACTATATGTGGTTACCAGGTGGTTAAATAAAACCAGGGTACATATGCAATTTACCTTTTCTCCTGAGTTTTCTCCTAGGTGATATTTTCACATGACCAAACATTTTTAGTTTTGTTGGATCAACCCCTTAATATACCAGGCCTAGCTCGTCAATGTTATTTTCCAAGCCGGGGTCCTGAGAGGGCCCCTCTTTTCTTTGAAAGCTGTATTATTAAACATTTTTTAATAACACGCTTATCTTAAGATGATGGTCCACACATACAATCAGATGTTTTTCAAAATGTAGATGTAACGATCGGTGTCAGCACACAGAGAGAATCTGATTATTGGCGATCTGCAGTATCACCAAGAATACAGATTATAACTGATTATTGATGATCTGCAGAATCACCGATAATCCAAGTATGACTGACCTCTGGACACCTTTATAGTGTGAGTGTTTTGGTGCAACAGTAATGACTTTGAGTAAGACCACCCAAGGAGCAGGTGGTCTCTGGCAGTACAGGCGATACTGCCTTAGGAAAGTACAACAACCTTCCAGCAGCCTGAGACCTCCCAGTGGGCGGAGTCCCAGGGTGCAGGTAGGGAGGGCCTGAGAGTGAGTGACACCTGAAGGTGGATGTCACTAGCAGGTCTGGAGACTATCTCTTAAAGGAGGAGATAGCTCTCGAGGTCGGGCAAGCCAGGTCGGCAACACACAGACAAAGTACAAAGACAGAAGACTGATTCGGTATCCTGGGCAGGCAAGGTTTGGCAACAGGTAATCAGAAATACGTAGGTACCGAATCAGAAAGCAGAAGGATAGTCAGGAATGCAAAAGGTCATAACAGATACAAACACTGCCTAGTCTTGGGTGTGAGGTCCGTGGCCTCAACACCCTGGAACTAGTCTGAAGTATAACAGATTGATAACACAAGTTCCCTAGTCTTGGGTGTGAGGTCCGTGGTCTCTACACCCTGGAACTAGTCTGAAGTATAACAGATTGATAATACAAATATTCTGGCTCAGTGTGAATTCCCAGGTCCTCCTGGATCTGACTAAGGTCTGAGTGCTTCCACGTAGTGATCGCAACGGCAGACAACTTGTGACTGGCCAGCAGCAACTATATATAGAGCAGTGCTCTCTGGCGCCACCCTTAAGTGATAGACCAATAGTTACTAGCCCTGAGGTCAGCTGACCAGCCAGGTCAGCTGATCCCCCCTTGGCCGTCATAAAAGTTCTGCCTCTCAGCGCGCGCGCATTCCTGAATCTGTGTGAACTAATAGGCCCAGCCACGCCAGACGCACGCCGCCGCTTGCAAACCGCCGTGCTGGACGCGGAACCAGCCGCCTTGCTCTCAGTACACGTGGCGGCTTTTCTGCGTTCTCTCACAGTACCAGATGCCCGCTCCTGCGTGCAATACTCCGGTTGGTCATCAATCAACACGGGGGGGGGGGGGGGGGGTGGAGGGGTTGTGAGCGGAATGGAATCCACGTGTACTGCCGGCTTGAGCAAGGACACATTAAATTATCTCACACCTCGCATGCTGGTAGGGAGATCAATGGCATACGTGACATTATTGATTTTTCTGGTTACTTGAAACGGACCCACAAATCTGGGACCTAACTTGGTTGACAGTTGCTTTAGAGCCAAATGTCGTGTGGACACCCAGACCAAGTCTCCTGGAAGAAATTCCCATTCTATGGAACGTCTCCTGAACCAGTCGGTTTGTGCATCTGCAACATAACATCTCAGAAACTGTTCCAGGGACTGATTGATTCTTTCAGTCTGGCCATTGGTCTGTGGGTGGTAGCCTGATGAAAAAGAAAGCTCCATGTCTAACTGATGGCAGAATGCCCTCCAAAACTTGGATACAAATTGGACTCCCCGATCTGACACTATATTTTCCGGAATGCCATGCAGCCGGAAAATGTGCTGGATGAAAAGATCAGCCAATTCCTGGGCCGAGGGGAGTCCTTTCAGGGGGACAAAGTGAGCCATCTTACTGAATCGATCGACTACCACCCAAATGACCGTCATACCCTCAGACCTGGGGAGTTCACCCACAAAATCCATGGACAAATGGGTCCATGGTTCACTCGGGACTGGTAAAGGCTGCAATGTTCCAACAGGTGCCTGACGGGAGGGTTTGCTCCTAGCACACACTGCACACTCTCTTACATACTCCTTACAGTCTGTTGCTAATGACGGCCACCAAGCACATCTAGCAATGAGATCCTGAGTTCTGGTGGCCCCAGGATGCCCAGCATTCTTGTGGGAATGGAATAGCTGCAACAGTTGTAGGCGAAAAGGCAATGGTACAAACATGACCCCCTCAGGCTTTCCCTCTGGAACATCTTGTTGGAACAGACTTAAAGTGACAGCCCAGTCTTTCCAGGTCTCAGTGGCTGCCAGGACCACTTTCTGAGGGACAATGGTCTCTGGGTCTGAGGGCTGTGCTGTCTCGGGCTCAAAACACCTGGATAAGGCATCAGCCTTGATGTTCTTACTACCAGGGGTATTCGTGATTACAAATCTAAATCTTGAGAAAAATAACGACCACCGAGCCAGTCGGGGGCTAAGTCTCTTAGCGCCCTCAATGTACTCCAAATTCTTGTGGTCAGTGTAAACAGTAATGGTATGTTCTGCCCCTTCTAGCCAATGTCGCCATTCCTCAAAGGCCAATTTGATGGCTAGAAGTTCCCTATTGCCTATATCGTAGTTTTTCTCTGCGGGTGAAAACCTACGGGAGAAATAGGCACATGGATGCAGTTTTCCCTGCAACCCGGAACGCTGAGACAGCACAGCCCCTACCCCTACCTGAGGCATCTACCTCCACAATAAAGGGAAAGGTGACGTCAACATGTCTCAGTATGGGTGCAGAACAGAACAACTTCTTCAGAGTGGAGAAAGCAGCATGGGCCTCTGGGGACCAGTGGTGAGTATCTGCCCCTTTCTTGGTGAGACTGGTGAGAGGGGAAATCACCGTAGAGTACCCCTTTATGACCTCCTGTAGTAGTTGGAAAACCCTAGGAATTTCTGGAGAGCTTTCAGTCCTACAGGTTGAGGCCACTCCAAGACAGCTGAAACCTTTCCAGGGTCCATAGAGAGGCCAGAGGTCGAGATTATGTACCCCAGAAAAGCGACAGAGGTTACTTCAAAAATGCACTTTTCCAACTTAGCATACAGCATATTTTGTCTTAACTTCCGTAACACAATCCCAACAGGTTTCCAGTGTTCTACGAGGTTGGATGAGAAAATCAGTATGTCGTCTAAGTACACTAAGACGAATTTGCCCAATACCTCTCTGAAGACCTCGTTAATCAGCTCTTGGAAGACGACCGGGGCGTTACACAACCCTGAAGGGCATCACTAGGTACTCGTAATCATGGCCGTTTCTACGGCCGTGCGAGGCGTGCCACCGCCCGGGGCGCTGCTGGGAGGGGGGCGCCGCAGCCGCGTGGAGGGCAGCCCGACCTCTCCCTCCCTTCCTCTCCCCGGGCCGCCCTTCGTGCGATCCCCCCTCGGACTGCACTGCAGAGTAATGCGCAGGGAAGCGCTGTGCATAACTACTCACCTCGCTGGCTCCAAGCACTGCTCTCTCGCCGCCAGTCTCCTCTCTGCCTACACGCTGATACACACACACACGCTGCTAAACAGGAAGCAGCGTGTGTGTGTATCAGCGTGTATGGAAAGATGAGACTGGCGGCGAGAGAGCAGCGCTTGGAGCCAGCGAGGTGAGTAGTTATGCACAGCGCTTCCCTGAGCATTACTCTGCAGTCCGAGGGGGGATCGCACGGAGGGCGGCCCGGGGAGAGGGAGGGAGAGGTCGGGCTGCCCTCCCCACGGCTGCGGCTCCCCCCTCCATCATGGGGGGCACCTACCTAACCTATACTGGGGCAGCTACCTATCTAACCTGTCCTGGGGGGCACCTACCTATCTAACCTATCCTGGGGGGCACCTACCTATCTAACCTATCCTGGGGGGCGCCTACCTAATCTAACCTATCCTGGGGGGCACCTACCTATCTAACCTATCCTGGGGGGCACCTACCTAATCTAACCTATACTGGGGGGCACCTACCTATCTAACCTGGGGGGCAGCTACCTAATCTAACCTATCCTGGGGGGCACCTACCTATCTAACTTATACTGGGGGCACCTACCTAATCTAACCTATACTGGGGGGCACCTACCTAATCTAACCTATACTGGGGGGCACTTACCTAATCTATACTGGGGCAGCTACCTATCTAACCTATACTGGGGGGCACCTACCTATCTAACCTGGGGGGCAGCTACCTAATCTAACCTATACTGAGCAGGCAGCTACCTAATCTAACCTATACCGAGGGCACCTACCTATCTAACCTATACTGGGGGGCACCTACCTATCTAACCTATACTGGGGGCACCTACCTAATCTAACCTATACTGGGGGGCACCTACCTAATCTATACTGGGGCAGCTACCTATCTAACCTATACTGGGGGGCACCTACCTAATCTAACCTATACTGGGGGCACTTACCTAATCTATACTGGGGCAGCTACCTATCTAACCTATACTGGGGGGCACCTACCTATCTAACCTGGGGGGCAGCTACCTAATCTAACCTATACTGAGGGGGCAGCTACCTAATCTAACCTATACCGAGGGCACCTACCTATCTAACCTATACTGGGGGGCACCTACCTATCTAACCTATACTGGGGGGCACCTACCTAATCTAACCTATACTGGGGGGCACCTACCTAATCTAACCTATACTGGGGGGCACCTACCTAATCTATACTGGGGCAGCTACCTATCTAACCTATACTGGGGGGCACCTACCTAATCTAACCTATACTGGGGGGCACCTACCTAATCTAACCTATACTGGGGGGCACTTACCTAATCTATACTGGGGCAGCTACCTATATAACCTATACTGGGGGGCACCTACCTATCTAACCTGGGGGGCAGCTACCTAATCTAACCTATACTGAGGGGGCAGCTACCTAATCTAACCTATACCGAGGGCACCTACCTATCTAACCTATACTGGGGGGCACCTACCTATCTAACCTATACTGGGGGGGCACCTACCTATCTAACCTATACTGGGGGCACCTACCTAATCTAACCTATACTGGGGGGCACCTACCTAATCTATACTGGGGCAGCTACCTATCTAACCTATACTGGGGGGCACCTACCTAATCTAACCTATACTGGGGGGGCACCTACCTATCTAACCTGGGGGGCAGCTACCTAATCTAACCTATACTGAGGGGGCAGCTACCTAATGTAACCTATACTGGGGGGCAGCTACCTATCTAACCTATACTGGGGGGCACCTACCTATCTAACCTATACTGGGGGGCAGCTACCTATCTAACCTATAGTGGGAGCATTAACTTATCTAACCTGTATTGGGGGCACCTACCTACCTAGCTAGTCTATACAGGTGACAACTATACTGGCTACCTATATTGGAGGCACCTACCTAACTAACCTATACAGGGGGCATCTACCTATCTAACTTATGCTGGGGGCAACTATTCTGGCTACCTATATTAGAGGCACCCACCTAGCTAACCTGTACTGGGGGCACCTAACTATCTACCGGGGACGCCTGCCTATCTAACCTATACTGTGGGCAACTATACTGGCTACCTATACTGGAGGCACCTACCTGGCTAACCTATACCGAAGGCAACTATATTGGCTCACCTATGCCTGGCTACCTATACTGGGGGGACCTATAGCTGGCTACCTATACTGGGGTACCTATTCTGGGGGAATCTATACTGAGTGCAACTAGACCTGGCTAACCTACACTGCAGGCACCCATACCTTGCTTCGAGGGGGGGGGGGGGCGCAATTTTTACACCCTCGCCCTGGGTGCATTTTAGCCTAGAAACTGCACTGCTCGTAATGCCCGTCGGGTGTGTTAAAGGCCGTCTTCCATTCATCACCGTCCCTGATACGCACAAGGTTGTATGCACCCCTTAAATCCAGCTTCGAGAAAATCTTAGCATTGGTGACCTGGGTAAACAAATCGTCTATTAAGGGCAGAGGATAACGATTTTTTACTGTAATTTTATTTAAGCCCCGATAATCAATGCATGGACGGAGGCCTCCATCCTTTTTCACAAAAAAGAATCCTGCTCCTGCTGGTGACCGAGAGGGGCGAATAAAGCCTTTAGCTAAATTTTCTCGGATGTATTCCTGCATAGCCAATTTCTCTGGCCCAGATAAATTATAGAGATGACCTCTAGGGGGCAGACAACCAGACCTGAGATCAATGGGACAATCGAAAGGACGGTGCGGAGGAAGTTTATCTGCTGACTTGGGACAAAACACGTCCGCAAATTCTGAATACTGGTCTGGCAACCCTTCAATGTGTATCTTGGTTTTACCCAATGTTACCTTCGCTAGACAATGATGATAACAATGGGTAGACCAGCTCGTTAGCTGACCTGAAGCCCAATTGATCTGAGGAGAGTGAAGTTGTAACCATGGCATACCAAGAATGATCGTGGACGTTGTCATCCGCAAGACCAGAAACTGCAAATTCTCTTTATGTAACACCCCCACTGTAACCCTTAACTCTGGGGTCTGAAACAGAGGGCGTTTACTCTGCAGAGGAGAATCATCCACAGCCGTAACCAGAATCCGTTGCTGCAACGGAAAAATGGGGATCCCCAATTTTTTAGCAAATTCGTAATCCATAAAATTGGCTGCTGAGCCAGAGTCAATGAAGGCCTCAGTGGTCTCTGTCTTACCCTTCCAAGATATAGTACAAGGAAGGAGCAAACGTTTATCATCTAGAGGGAACGACTGCGCGCCTAGGGTATTACCTCCGACTTCACCTAGGCGGCAGCGTTTCCCGACTTCTTGGGACAATTCTGTACTCTATGACCCTCCTCTGCACAGTACAGAAAGAGTTGCTCTGTTTCTCTGCGTCTCCGCTCCACCCGGGACAATCTCGACCGACCAATCTGCATTGGTTCTGGTGGAGGTGAAACGGGTGGGGACGAAACAGATGGAGGTGCAGCGTAGGAAACATATTTCACATTGTTCCCACTCCGAGTCTGTCTTTGATAACGTAGGAGATGATCAATTCTGACTGCTAATGAAATGGCCTCATCAATAGACTTCGGCTCAGGATGACCCAACATTAGATCAGAGACCACATCTGACAACCCTGACAAAAAACAGTCTAGAAGTTCGAATGAGTCCCATCTAGCTGAAACTGACCACTTCCTGAACTCCGCTGCACAGTGGCGTACCTAGGGCATTTGGCACCCGGTGCTGGGTATTAAAAGACACCCCACCCCTTAAAAAATGGGCGTGGCCACAACCGGCAAAAAATTGGGCGTGGTCATGACCGGATGAGGGTCGGAGCTAACTGTAATTTAAAGTATTAGCTAGTATAGTTGCCCCCAGTATAGCTAGTACAGTTGCCCCCAGTATAGCTGCCCCAGTGAAGCTAGTATAGTTGCCCCCAGTATAGATAGTATAGTTGCCCCCAGAGCTGCCCCAGTCTAGATAGTTTAGTTGCCCCCAGTATAGCTGTCCCCAGTATAGCTAGTATAGTTGCCCCCAGTATAGATAGTATAGTTGCCCCCAGAGCTGCCCCAGTATAGTTGCCCCCAGTATAGCTAGTATAGTTTCCCCCAGTATAGCTAGTTTAGTTGCCCCAGTATAGCTAGTTTAGTTGCCCCCAGTATAGCTAGTTTAGTTGCCCCCAGTATAGCTGCCCCCAGTATAGTTGTCCCCAGTATAGCTAGTATAGTTGCTGTGACGCCGGGCGACGCCCAGTCGTCCGAGGATTCGCGGCCGATTGTCCGATCGCAACCGTGATCGGAAAACTGACATTCTTTATTTTTAAAATAGAAGTTTTTCCTTCCTGCCTTCCCCCCCCTTTTGCCATGAGGGCTGAATGGGCCTGCGTTAGCATATGGCTAAAGCAACCTGGTTTAGCAAGAAATCCTGTTAAGGCTCCCGGAAAAGCTCTGGTGACACTAATGTGCTAATTGGGCAGAGCTGAAATACCAACAGAGTCTATTCAACAGGGGAAGCTAGCACAGCATGAGGTCTATTGACACCTACATTCCTCCCAGTCTTGACGGCACCGACTAGACTGAGTATGGAATGCATGGTGTTGATAACTTTGTCACATTTTGCAAATACCATCCATGGGAGGAATATGAAAATTACATAATTTTGTTTCCCTAATTCTGTAGAATATGGTGATACTAGACATAGCCAGGTAACCCGAGCAGGGGCTGAGATATGAATAATGGGGTCCCCGTGCGCCCCAAATATTGCAAGTTTGATGTCCTATGAACGTGTATTCTCAGCCCAATCTGAATATGAAATCGGTTTGCATGTGCGACAAAACCCCGGCGGGGTATGAAATTGGACATATTTTGTGGATGGTTGGAAGTTCCTCCCCTGAGAACTCACTGCCTGACACGCCCCTGGGCTGAGCTTGAGACTCCGCCCAGAAATGTCAGTGCTCAAAACTGATTGCATGAGGACCCCCAGCCAATTCCCCCACTTTCCATCATACCGAAAAGACTGCCACTGCTTGGGGAAATAGCAGTGGCCATCTTGCAGGCGGAGCAACGGCCATGTGGTTCGGCCATATTGCGAACTAACTGCAACAAAGGAACTTTGTCTTTTCCCGAACGGACTTTCCACAGAATCATAAGTATTCGTTCTTTTTATCCCTTTTTCTTTTATGTACTGTGTTATCACTGTCTCTCATCGTTTAATTGTTCACGATTGTCTGTATATATTAATTATTTATATTGTAACAAATAAAGGCTTTTTAAAAGGTCTTTACCTCTCAGTAAAACCTTCTATTCAGTATACACAGACGAGACCTAAACTTCCGAAGGGACGCTACTGTTTTGATAGATAGATAGGAATTGCACAGTTTTAACCGGTTGTTTGTTTCACAGGTCTATAGCCAGTTAGCAGTTTTCTCTGGGCTGATAGAAAACAGAGATGGTGGCAAATCTACCCCTGGGTTGGAGTAAAAGTGTATTTTCGTAACCTCACAGGCTCCCTACTGCGTCGTGACGCTCAAACTCCGCCAATTCTACGCAGATTGCGTCCATAGCTCTCAATCTGTGTGCTAGAATCGGATCGGACGGTTTTGCGTGTTCACGGCCAGTGGGGGGGCTCTTGTGACAGTTGCCCCTAATATAGATAGTATAGTTGCCCCCAGAGCTGCCCCAGTATAGTTGCCCCCAGTATAGCTAGTATAGTTTCCCCCAGTATAGCTAGTATAGTTGCCCCAGTATAGCTAGTATAGCTGCCCCCAGTATAGATAGTATAGATGCCCCCAGTATAGCTAGCTTAGTTGCCCCAGTATAGATGCCCCCAGTATAGTTGCCCCCACTATAGCTAGTATAGTTTCCCCCAGTATAGCTAGTTTAGTTGCCCCCAGTATAGCTGCTCCAGGAGGGGGGAAGCAGCGCTAGAAGGAGGGGCAGTGGGGGCAGCGGCGGGGAGGGGGGAAAGATCCCCCCCTCCCTCACCTGGGTCCCCTCCTTCTGCCTCTCTCCCCCTCCAAATGACAGCGGGGGCAGCGGGCAACTTACAGGCAGGGCGGGCAGGCAGAGACTACTTACTTCACTTCTGCGTTCCAGCAGCTGGAGCGCTCCGTCGCCGTCACGTGCCTCTTCTCCGCCTCCAATGCTGTGACACGCATTGGAGGCGGAGAAGAGGCACGTGACGGCGACCTAGCGTTCCAGCTGCTGGAACGCAGAAGTAAAGTAAGTAGTCTCTGCCCGCCCGACCTGCCTGTAAGTTTCCCGCTGCCCCCGCTGTCATTTGGAGGGGGAGAGAGGCAGAAGGAGGGGACCCAGGTGAGGGAGGGGGGGATCTTTCCCCCCTCCCCGCCGCTATCCCTGTCACCCCTTCTTCTAGCGCTGCTCTTCCCCTCCTGCACTGTCTGCAATGGGGGGTCGTGGTGACACCCCCCTGGCTGGCTGTCACCCGGTGCGCCACGCCCCCCTGCGCCCTATTGTAGGATCGCTACTGCCGCTGCATAATTTTCCACCGGACCATTGCCCTGCCGTAGTGTCTTGAGCTTCCGCTCAGCGGTAGAGGCAATGTCCGGATCAAATAAATTATAGCCATAGCTTTAAAAAATTCCTCCACTGAGGTTAGAGACGGATGCCCTGTCTGCAGACTATATGCCCAGGTCTGGGAATCCCCTGACAACAGAGTTTTAATGAATGTAACTCTCTGTGCCACGGTTCCTGATGCATTAGGCCTTAACTCAAAGTATGACAACACTCTATTTCTAAAATTCTGAAAGTCAGATCTTTGACCAGAAAACCTTTCGGGTACAACACTGGCGCACGGAAGGGGTTGTTCCGGGTGTCTGGAACCACCCCCTTGCACCTAGACCGGAAGTGCCTCCGGAATCTGAGCAGCGGCAGCCACTGAATGTAATAGTGCAGCTGCCGCTTGCTCATGTGTGTGCGCAGTAGGGGGGCCCGGGGCCCGCTAGCCGTGTGGGGGGGGGGAGCGCTGTCACCCTCCCTATTGAGGGACCCCCCAGCCAGATATGCTGCTTCTTCCCCGCAGCCCCGCAGTCTCCCGGAGGCAGATCAGGGCTACGGCAAGATGGCTGCCGAAGCCCTGCTCTGGAGACTGTGTCTCCAGTACAGGGCTTCGGGAGCCATCTTGCCGTAGCCCTGCACTCTGCCTGTCAGCGCGGGAGATGTGCTGCAGGAGGATCATCGGGGAGCTGGTGCCAGATGCCAGGAGAGGAGAAGACTTCTGTCAGGTAAGTGATTTGTTTTTTTTTTCACAGGTGCATTTTTTTTCTAGTTTCTGCTGCCCACATTACGATTTTCAGGTGTCTGCTGCCCACATTACGATTTTCAGGTGTCTGCTGCCCACATTACGATTTTCAGGTGTCTGCTGCCCACATTTCGATTTTCAGGTGTCTGCTGCCCACATTACGATTTTCATGTGACTGCTGCCCACATTACGATTTTCTGGTCACTGCTGCCCACATTGCGATTTTTAGTTGTCTGCTGCCCACATTATGATTTTCAGGTGTCTGCTGCCCACATTGCGATTTTCAGGTGTCTGCTGCCCACATTACGATTTTCAGGTGTCTGCTGCCCACATTACGATTTTCTGGTCACTGCTGCCCACATTGCGATTTTTAGTTGTCTGCTGCCCACATTATGATTTTCAGGTGTCTGCTGCCCACATTGCGATTTTCAGGTGTCTGCTGCCCACATTACGATTTTCAGGTGTCTGCTGCCCACATTACGATTTTCATGTGACTGCTGCCCACATTACGATTTTCTGGTCACTGCTGCCCACATTGCGATTTTCAGGTGTCTGCTGCCCACTTTACGATTTTCATGTGACTGCTGCCCACATTACGATTTTCTGGTCACTGCTGCCCACATTACGATTTTCTGGTCACTGCTGCCCACATTGCGATTTTCAGGTGTCTGCTGCCCACATTACGATTTTCAGGTGACTGCTGCCCACATTGCGATTTTCAGGTGTCTGCTGCCCACATTGCAATTTTCAGGTGTCTGCTGCCCACATTACGATTTTCTGGTCACTGCTGCCCACATTGCGATTTTCTGATGACTGCTGCCCACATTGCGATTTTCTGATGACTGCTGCCCACATTGCGATTTTCAGGTGTCTGCTGCCCACATTGCGATTTTCAGGTGTCTGCTGCCCACATTACGATTTTCTGGTCACTGCTGCCCACACATTGCGATTTTCTGATGACTGCTGGCTGCTGCCCACATTACGATTATTTTCTGATGGCTGCTGCCCACATTACGATTATATATATATACACTGGCTGTATGCAGGGGGAACTGGCTATATACACTGGCTATATGCAGGGGGATCTGGCTATATACACTGGCTATATGCAGGGGGAGGCATCTGGCTGCATACAGTGGGTATATGGGTATATACAGGGGGGGATCTCTGGCTATATATACAGGGGATCTGACTATATACACTGGCCATATATACAAGGGGGATCTGGCGAAATACAAGGGGGAATGTACTGAACGGGGAGTTATCTGGCTATATACTATAAATGGGGATCATATGGTTACTTATCCTAACTGGGGGGGGCCTCATCTGGCTACCTGTGTGATAAATGGGGGTCATCTGGTCACCTATACTAAAGAGGGGTGGGGTAATTTCGTTATCCATAATAAAGGGGGGTTATCTGGCTACTTAATCACTGCCACATTATATATATTTTGGCGAAACGCTACTGCATTATGTGTATTTTGTAGGGAAACACTGCGCATTGTGTGTATTTTGTGGAGAAATGCTGTGCATCATGTGGATTTTGTGGGCAAACGCATGCGCGGTAGTGTGCGGCTTGCCAAAAGAGACCTATCAGGAACCCCCCCCCCCTTGAAAATCCTGGATTTGCCCCTGTACAGGCATACATATGTCTGTGCTAGGAGGAGATCGCACTGTATTCACAGCCGTCTGAAAGACTTGCACAGTCCCAGACAAAGCGTTGATCTGGGTCTGATGACTGTCCAGCACTCGGGTGTAATTCTCCACCGAAGTGGCGAGTGCATCAAGACGGCTGTTGAGTGCGTCCATTTGGTTTTGGTCTGCCGTTCTGTAACGATCGGTGTCAGCACACAGAGAGAATCTGATTATTGGCGATCTGCAGTATCACCAAGAATACAGATTATACCGGATTATTGATGATCTGCAGAATCACCGATAATCCAAGTATGACTAACCTCTGGACACCTTTATAGTGTGAGTGTTTTGGTGCAACAGTAATGACTTTCAGTAAGACAGCCCGAGGAGCAGGTGGTCTCTGGCAGTACAGGCGATACTGCCTTAGGAAAGTACAACAACCTTCCAGCAGCCTGAGACCTCCCAGTGGGCGGAGTCCCAGGGTGCAGGTAGGGAGGACCTGAGAGTGAGTGACACCTGAAGGTGGATGTCACTAGCAGGTCTGGAGACTATCTCTTAAAGGAGGAGATAGCTCTCGAGGTCGGGCAAGCCAGGTCGGCAACACACAGACAAAGTACAAAGACAGAAGACTGATTCGGTATCCTGGGCAGGCAGGGTTTGGCAACAGGTAATCAGATATACGTAGGTACCGAATCAGAAAGCATAGTCAGGAATGCAAAAGGTCATAACAGATACAAACAATGCCTAGTCTTGGGTGTGAGGTCCAAGGTCTCTACACCCTGGAACTAGTCTGAAGTATAACAGATTGATAATACAAATATTCTGGCTCAGTGTGAATTCCCAGGTCCTCCTGGTTCAAACACACTGTAGGATCTGACTAAGGTCTGAGTGCTTCCACATAGTGATCGCAACGGCAGACAACTTGTGACTGGCCAGCAGCAACTATATATAGAGCAGCGCTCTCTGGCGCCACCCTTAAGTGATAGACCAATAGTTACTAGCCCTGAGGTCAGCTGACCAGCCAGGTCAGCTGATTCCCCCTTGGCCATCATAAAAGTTCTGCCTCTCAGCGCGCGCATTCCTGAATCTGTGTGAACTAACAGGCCTAGCCACACCAGACACACGCCGCCGCGTGCAAACCGCCTTGCTGGACGCAGAACCAGCCGCCTTGCTCTCAGTACACGCGGCGGCTTTTCCGCGTTCTCTCACAGTACCAGATGCCCGCTCCTGCGTGCAAACCGCCGCGCTAGACGCGGAATCAGCCGCCTTGCTATCAGTACACGCGGCGGCTTTTCCGCGTTTCCTCACAGTAGATGTTCAGAACCTGTAAAGCATAACATTTTAATTGTGTAACATAGTACACCAAGCAGAGGTTCCGGTGCGATCCTGAGTGTTTTACATTTTACTTTTTGAGAGAACATTTTAGAAGTCCAATTTGTGAGCAAATGGGGGTTACATACCAAAATCAGGAGTTTTGGGAAACTGAATCTTGCTCATCCCTAGTCATAAACTTCTAAGCACCACTGTATGAAAGCTTAATTTTGTTGTCTGTGGACATAGAGTTATCCCAGCCAGGGTACTATTTGCACTGAGTTCGTATGTTCTTCCCATGTTTGCGAGGTTTTCCTCTGGGCACTCCGGTTTCCTCCCACATACCAAAAACATACAGATAAGTTATTTGGCTTCCCCCTAAATTTGCCCAAGACTACGATACATGCACTACATGATACATACATAGATATATGACTATTGTAGGGATTAGATTGTGATCCCCTCTGAGGGACAGTTAAGTGACAAGACAATATACTCTGTACAACGCTGCAGAAGATGTTTGCGCTATATAAATACAAAATAATAATAGAGCTAATTTTTCAAATTAAGGAACACCATACCTATGATACATGTTTTGGGAATACTTCGCTGCATGTAGAACTAGGGCCCCTGGAGTCTGTGCAGGGAACAATTCTTTCTCAAGACTATTAATACATCTTGGTATAGAACACCATATTATAAAGCTCTCTCTCACGTCATGGATCCTCCAACATCTCTAACATGATGATACACAAAGCAGAAAGAACCCAGGTATGACTGAACCAAACATTGAACTATTGGACTATGAGCCATGAATAGAGTTGGGCCGAACGGTTCGCCGGCGAACGGGGTTCGCGCGAACTTAGGTGGTTCGCGTGCGGGTACCGCACGCGAACCTTTTGCGGAAGAAGTTCGGTTCGCCCCATAATGCACCTGAGGGTCAACTTTGACCCTCTACATCACAGTCAGCAGGCCCAGTGTAGCCAATTAGGCTACACTAGCCCCTGGAGCCCCACCCCCCCTTATATAAGGCAGGCAGCGGCGGCCATTACGGCCACTCGTGTGCCTGCATTAGTCAGAGTAGGGCGAGCTGCTGCAGACTGTCTCTCAGGGAAAGATTAGTTAGGCTTAACTTCTTCCTGGCTGCATACCTGTTCTGTTCAGTGAGCCCTCAGCCCACTGCATACCTGTACTGTGATCCTGCCACTGCATAGCTGTTCAGTGATCCTGCCACAGCATACCTGTTCTGTTCAGTGAGCCCTCAGCCCACTGCATACCTGTACTGTGATCCTGCCACTGCATAGCTGTTCAGTGATCCTGCCACAGCATACCTGTTCTGTTCAGTGAGCCCTCAGCCCACTGCATACCTGTACTGTGATCCTGCCACTGCATACCTGTTCAGTGATCCTGCCACAGCATACCTGTTCTGTTCAGTGAGCCCTCAGCCCACTGCATACCTGTACTGTGATCCTGCCACTGCATAGCTGTTCAGTGATCCTGCCACAGCATACCTGTTCTGTTCAGTGAGCCCTCAGCCCACTGCATACCTGTACTGTGATCCTGCCACTGCATAGCTGTTCAGTGATCCTGCCACAGCATACCTGTTCTGTTCAGTGAGCCCTCAGCCCACTGCATACCTGTACTGTGATCCTGCCACTGCATACCTGTTCAGTGATCCTGCCACAGCATACCTGTTCTGTTCAGTGAGCCCTCAGCCCACTGCATACCTGTACTGTGATCCTGCCACTGCATAGCTGTTCAGTGATCCTGCCACAGCATACCTGTTCTGTTCAGTGAGCCCTCAGCCCACTGCATACCTGTACTGTGATCCTGCCACTGCATAGCTGTTCAGTGATCCTGCCACAGCATACCTGTTCTGTTCAGTGAGCCCTCAGCCCACTGCATACCTGTACTGTGATCCTGCCACTGCATACCTGTTCAGTGATCCTGCCACAGCATACCTGTTCTGTTCAGTGAGCCCTCAGCCCACTGCATACCTGTACTGTGATCCTGCCACTGCATAGCTGTTCAGTGATCCTGCCACAGCATACCTGTTCTGTTCAGTGAGCCCTCAGCCCACTGCATACCTGTACTGTGATCCTGCCACTGCATACCTGTTCAGTGATCCTGCCACAGCATACCTGTTCTGTTCAGTGAGCCCTCAGCCCACTGCATACCTGTACTGTGATCCTGCCACTGCATAGCTGTTCAGTGATCCTGCCACAGCATACCTGTTCTGTTCAGTGAGCCCTCAGCCCACTGCATACCTGTACTGTGATCCTGCCACTGCATAGCTGTTCAGTGATCCTGCCACAGCATACCTGTTCTGTTCAGTGAGCCCTCAGCCCACTGCATACCTGTACTGTGATGCTGCCACTGCATACCTGTTCAGTGATCCTGCCACAGCATACCTGTTCTGTTCAGTGAGCCCTCAGCCCACTGCATACCTGTACTGTGATCCTGCCACTGCATACCTGTTCAGTGATCCTGCCACAGCATACCTGTTCTGTTCAGTGAGCCCCCAGCCCACTGCATACCTGTACTGTGATCCTGCCACTGCATACCTGTTCAGTGATCCTGCCACAGCATACCTGTTCTGTTCAGTGAGCCCTCAGCCCACTGCATACCTGTACTGTGATCCTGCCACTGCATAGCTGTTCAGTGATCCTGCCACAGCATACCTGTTCTGTTCAGTGAGCCCTCAGCCCACTGCATACCTGTACTGTGATCCTGCCACTGCATACCTGTTCAGTGATCCTGCCACTGTATACCTGTTCTGTGAACCCGCCACTGTATACCTGTTCTGTTCAGTGGACCCGCCACTGTATACCTGTTCTGTGAACCCGCCACTGTATACCTGTTCTGTTCAGTGGACCCGCCACTGTATACCTGTTCTGTGAACCCGCCACTGTATACCTGTTCTGTTCAGTGGACCCGCCACTGTATACCTGTTCTGTGAACCCGCCACTGTATACCTGTTCTGTTCAGTGGACCTGCCACTGTATACCTGTTTAGTGAACACGCCACTGCATACCTGTTGTGTTCAGTGAACCTGCCACTGCATACCTGTTCTGTGAACCCGCCACTGTATACCTGTTCTGTTCAGTGGACCCGCCACTGTATACCTGTTCTGTGAACCCGCCACTGTATACCTGTTCTGTTCAGTGGACCTGCCACTGTATACCTGTTTAGTGAACACGCCACTGCATACCTGTTGTGTTCAGTGAACCTGCCACTGCATACCTGTTCTGTGAACCCGCCACTGTATACCTGTTCTGTTCAGTGGACCCGCCACTGTATACCTGTTCTGTTCAGTGGACCTGCCACTGTATACCTGTTCTGTTCAGTGGACCTGCCACTGTATACCTGTTTAGTGAACACGCCACTGCATACCTGTTGTGTTCAGTGAACCCGCCACTGTATACCTGTACTGTTCAGTGAACCCACCGCATCAGTGCGCATACCTGTGCAGTTAAGTGAACCCACCTACCTACGTGAGTGCACGCAGTGTGATATACCACTCCGTGCATACCCGATATGGACAAAACAGGTAGAGGAAGAGGAAGAGGTAGTGGCAGAGGCAGAGGAAGGCCACCCGGCAGGTCTGCGCGAGGTCGTGTAAATGTAATTTCGTGTGGACCTGGCCCACAGTACAGTGCTCGGAAGAAGGCACGTCCCATCACCTCCCAAGATTGTCAGGACGTGGTTGAGTATTTAGCGACACAGAACACCTCATCTTGCTCAGCCACCAGCGCTACTACTAGCACCACTTCCGCTGCATTTGACACTTCGCAAGAATTATTTAGTGGTGGTGAAATCACTGATGCACAGCCATTGTTACAGCCAGATGAATTTTCACCAGCTCATATGTCTGCGTTACGCGACAACACTATGGATGTAACGTGTAAGGAGGATGAAGGACCTACACATTTGGATTTTTCTGAGGCAAGCGAAGCTGGGCAGGATGATTACGATGATGACGATGATAGGGATCCTCTGTATGTTCCCAATAGAGGAGATGAAGAGGGGGACAGTTCAGAGGGGGAGTCAGAGAGTAGTAGGAGGATAGAAGTTGCTGAAAGAAGCTGGGGCAGCTCTTCGTCAGAAACAGCTGGTGGCAGAGTCCGGCACCATGTATCGCCAGATTCGCCACCTATGTACAGCCAGCCAACTTGCCCTTCAGCATCAGCTGCTGAGGTGCCCACATCCCAGGGTGGCTCAGCGGTGTGGAAATTTTTTAATGTGTGTGCCTCAGATCGGACCAAAGCCATCTGTTCGCTCTGCCAACAAAAATTGAGCCGTGGAAAGGCCAACACTCACGGAGGGACAAGTGCCTTACGAAGGCACCTGCAGAAAAGGCACAAACAGCAATGGGATGGCCACCTGAGCAAAAGCAGCAGCAGCACACAAAAGCAAAGTCACCCTCCTTCTCCTCTTCCTCCTTCAGGTGCATCATCTGCTTATGCCGCTCTCTCCCTTGCACCTTCACAGGCACCCTCCTCCACTCCGCCTCTGCCCTTGAGCGGTTCCTGCTCCTCTGCCCACAGCAGCAGTCAGGTGTCCGTGAAGGAAATGTTTGAGCGGAAGAAGCCACTTTTGGCCAGTCACCCCCTTGCCCGGCGTCTGACAGCTGGCGTGGCGGAACTGTTAGCTCGCCAGCTGTTACCATACCGGCTGGTGGACTCTGAGGCCTTCCGTAAATTTGTGGCCATCGGAACACCGCAGTGGAAGATGCCAGGCCGCACTTATTTTTCCAGAAAGGCCATACCCCAACTGCACCGTGAAGTTGAGAGGCAAGTGGTGTCATCTCTTGCGAAGAGCGTTGGGTCAAGGGTACACCTGACCACGGATGCCTGGTCTGCCAAGCACGGGCAGGGCCGCTACATTACCTACACAGCCCATTGGGTGAACCTGGTGGTGAACGATGGCAAGCAGAAAGCGGCGGACCAAATTGTGACACCTCCACGGCTTGCAGGCAGGCCTCCTGCCACCTCCTCTCCTCCTGCTACATGCTCTTCGCTGTCCTCCTCCTCCTCCTTGGCTGAGTGGCAGTTCTCCTCTCCAGCTACACAGCCCCAGCTCCGCAGGGCCTATGCTGCATGCCAGGTACGACGGTGTCACGCCATCTTAGACATGGCTTGTCTCAAAGCGGAGAGTCACACTGGAGCAGCTCTCCTGGCTGCTCTTAAGAAACAGGTGGATGAGTGGCTGACCCCGCACCACCTGGAGATAGGCAACGTGGTGTGCGACAACGGCAGCAATCTGCTTGCCGCTTTGCATATGGGGAAGCTGACACACATACCCTGCATGGCACATGTCATGAATCTGGTGGTTCAAAGATTTGTGGCAAAGTACCCTGGCTTAGCGGATGTCCTGAAGCAGGCCAGGAAGTTCTGTGGGCATTTGAGGCGCTCTTACACAGCCATGGCACGATTTGCAGAAATTCAGCGTAAAAACAACATGCCGGTGAGACGCCTCATTTGCGATAGCCCCACTCGCTGGAACTCGACCCTCCTCATGTTCTCCCGCCTGCTAGAACAGAAGAAAGCCGTCACCCAGTACCTCTACAACTGGAGTAGAACGAAACAGTCTGGGAAGATGGGGATGTTCTGGCCCGACAACTGGACAATGATGAAAAATGCATGCAGGCTCATGCGGCCGTTTGAGGAGGTGACCAACCTGGTGAGCCGCAGTGAGGGCACCATCAGCGACTTAATTCCCTACGCGTACTTCTTGGAGCGTGCTGTGCGTAGAGTGGCGGATGAAGCTGCGAATGAGCGTGACCAGGAACCGTTACGGCAGGAACAGGCATGGGACCAATTTTCATCAGACCCAGCTGTTTCCTCAACACCTGCGGCAGCACAGAGGGGGGAGGAGGAGGAAGAAGAGAGGTCATGTGCAGAAGATGAGTCAGACTCAGAGGATGATGAGCAAGGTGTTTCTTTGGGGGAGGAGGAGGAGGAGGAGGGGACAGCGGCAGGAGAACAACCGCAGCAGGCGTCGCAGGGGGCTTGTGCTGCGCAACCTTCCCGTGGTATTGTTCGCGGCTGGGGGGAGGAGGTTGACTTACCTGACGTCACTGAGGAAGAGCAAGAGGAGATGGAGGGTACTGGATCCGACTTTGTGCAGATGTCGTCTTTTATGCTGTCCTGCCTGTTGAGGGACCCCCGTATAAAAAACCTCAAGGGGAATGAGCTGTACTGGGTGGCCACACTACTAGACCCTCGGTACAGGCACAAAGTGGCGGACCTGTTACCAACTCACCGGAAGGTGGAAAGGATGCAGCACATGCAGAACCAGCTGTCAACTATGCTTTACAATGCCTTTAAGGGTGATGTGACGGCACAACGCCAGCAAGGTACCACTGCCACTAATCCTCCTCCCGTGTCCACGCAGTCAAAGACAGGACGCTCCAGCGATCTCATGGTGATGTCGGACATGCGGACGTTCTTTAGTCCAACGCCTCGCCGTAGCCCTTCCGGATCCACCCTCCACCAACGCCTGGAACGGCAGGTAGCCGACTACCTGGCCTTAAGTGTGGATGTAGACACTGCTGTGAACAGCGATGAGGAACCCTTGAACTACTGGGTGCGCAGGCTTGACCTGTGGCCAGAGCTGTCCCAATTTGCCATCCAACTTCTCTCCTGCCCTGCCGCAAGCGTCCTCTCAGAAAGGACCTTCAGCGCAGCTGGAGGCATTGTCACAGAGAAGAGAAGTCGCCTAAGTCACAAAAGTGTTAAGTACCTCACCTTTATAAAAATGAATGAGGCATGGATCCCGGAGGGCTGCTGCCCGCCCCAAGACTAAGTCAGTCCCCGCACATACAGCATCTCTGCCTGCACGCCGTGTGACTGGCTGCCTGGCCTGCCCCAAGAAGACTAAGTCGCTCCCAGTCCCTCCACACAGCATGTCTGCCTGCAGGCCGCTTCACTACCTTCTCCGCCACCACCAACAGGGTCCGGGACTCCAGGCGGATTGCTGAATTTTTTAGGCCGCTGCTAGCAGCGGCCGCTGTAATAATTTTTCGGGTGCGTGTACATGACTGCCTAATTTTTCTGGCTGCACTGCGGGCAGCTGCAACAACAAAAGAAAAGGCATGAACATGCGCCCATTCCCCTTCGTGATCATTACCTTGCCGTGGTGAAGGGGCTTGCGTATCACAATGGAGCAATGACCGGCGCCTAGATGAGTGTCTCGGGGGGCACACCCACGATAATAAGGTCGTTGCCTCATTGTGGTCAGACCAAATTTGATCAGCTGGACAGTCACTGTTCTGTCATTCAGCTACATCAGCCAGGTGACTGACCATATGGGCTGTAAAGCCACCAAAACCTGCACTCTCGCCATGGTGCGCACCAGTCCAGCACGGCCGTCACTACACAAACAGCTGTTTGCGGTGCGTTACACGATGAGTTTGGTGCGTCAGTGTGAAGCAGTACCTTAATTACACTACCTGATTGATGTATACACATGCAAGATGTTTGAAAGCACTTTAGGCCTGTCATTTAACATTCAATGTGATTTCTGCCCTTAAAACGCTGCTTTGCGTCAAATCCAGATTTTTCCCGGGGACTTTTGGCATGTATCCCACTCCGCCATCCCCCCCTCCAGGTGTTAGACCCCTTGAAACATCTTTTCCATCACTTTTGTGGCCAGCATAATTAATTTTTTTTTTCAAAGTTCGCATCCCCATTGAAGTCTATTGCGGTTCGCGAACTTTAACGCGAACCGAACCTTTCGCGAAAGTTCGCGAACCCGGTTCGCGAACCGAAAATCGGAGGTTCGGCCCAACTCTAGCCATGAATTGAATCCTATCAGAAATCTGTGTAAAGAACTGAAACCTGCAGCCTGGAGGAGACACTATTCAAACTTGACACAGCAATATGATCATGAAGAGTGGACCAAACTATCTGTTAAAGGTGAACAAGTCTTACTGAGAGCTGCAAGAACCACTTGATTGCGGTGGCTACCTCTAAACATTGTTTACGAAAATATTGGTTTAAGGATCCCATAATTTTTGTCCATGCCTTTTTGTCTTAGATAGATTTTGTTGATTGAATATAAAAAAGCCAATTTTTTGGGTAAATATGGGATATACAGTACAATGATGGAAGCCAATTAAATGTCAGTTTCAAGTTATTTTATTCTCAATCTTTTTTTGTAGCGGAGTACTAAATTTGTCCATGTCTGTAAAGGTTCAGCTGGAACTACCAGATTTCTTTGATTATGTATACCAAGGAATGGGTAAATGAGAATCTTCACACATACAAAAAACTCTTCAGTGATATTTTCTGTAGCCTGTGTATCTACTTGACATTTCTCAGAATTATTAATTATAATACCATTATTTTAAGTAGTGCACGCTTTACCCATCTTGCACTTCATAGGACCTGATTCATCAAGGCATCTCCACAGATCTCCAAGCATTTCCTAGGGGAATATCATAAATACACCAGCAAACTAGAACTTCATTAAAATGTGTTGATTATAAAAGCACACCTGAACTGACATGTGACGTGATGAACATGGCTGGTACAGATGGTACCAAGCCAACTTAGACTTTGCCTGTGTTCACTTTTTATTTAGTTTTTTTCATTGCATAAACAGAGTGTGTATGCATAAGAGGCAGTTGAACTGCAGTTGAAAGTATACAGCTGGATTAAACTTGGCCGAGGCAGCTATGGACCACCTCGGTCGAGAATCAAGCATATGTGTGGAAGCCCCTACATCGCCTAAAGATATTTAGTGACAACCAATGCCTGACTGAACCCTGAGCACATTGTTTTCCCACTTCCCCGTCCCCCCTTCATAGCAACAAACTCCTTGCTAGCCTCTATACTAGTGACCAGTCTGTGCTGAACTCGGCCCTGTTGCCTGAGGTATCAAGTCACATGTGTACGAGGCTTAATGCAGTGCCAGCTCTCCTATTATCTGGCTGTCAAAACAAGAGAATGCCGAAAAGTAAAAAAAAAATATAACCCCTTAAATTTAAGAAAAGAAGGAGGTCACACTTGAGAAAATTGGCATTGTTTTGCTGCAATGCAAAAATACATGTAATGTTTCCCGATGGACCTATTGCAAAGTTAGGAACCCTCTGCAGTTCGAGGATGCAATTTTGGTATGTTTTAAGAATGGAGTACATGCATTATCGCATGCGATTTGTCATTGAAAATAATTTGTAATAGTAACAATTGACTGTCTTTCAACACAGGCAAATGCAAGAAACACATCAGTTGTGTTTTGCAGTACGGTTTTGCATTGGTTGAAATCAGCTGTGCTTCCCCCAAGTGTGACCCCTGCCTGAGACTCTAGAAAAATTCTGTACACCTAATTATCTCGAGTTTATTTTTTAATTAAGGTGCTCATTAATGGTACAATTTCTCATTGACTATCAACTATCCAGATGGGCAAAAATTAAAGGGGTATTGATGTTGGCGATCAACCACAAACAATCATATTATCGATCGGTTTCCCTGCCATTGGTTGATTGTTCGAGTGGATTGATTTTATCTGAAATGATGCTGTCAAAATTACCCTGAGTATTTTCTTGCTTGCTGGCTGCTTAAAAGGCATTTTATTGATAAGATGTGAAAACATCACTTAGGAGAAAACGTAGGAGAAAATAGGCTTTGAATAAGAGCCAAAATTATAGGTTTTTCTCAGTATGTTACAGCAAACATCTGGAATAAATCAAATGAATGGAGTCATTTTACAGCCAGAAGCGGTACAGTCTTGATACTAAGACGATCCCTTTCTTCATCAGTGTTTTATTTTAAATAAGGGAGATGTACATTTCACAGTATCTGGTATGTGTTCACATGTGACTCCATGTACATCATGTGTGTCTGGAAACAAAACAGTATATCCACAGTGCATTCAGAAAGTATTCAGATAGCCTTGACTTCACACATCAAACATGTACAAAGTGATAACAAAATAGGTGTCTGACTAAAGGTGCGTATACACGCACTACGGCCACCAACGACAGGTCTGTCAGACCCTCCCGCTGGGCGGACTTTCAGGCGACAGTAGCGCTACTGTCGCCTGAAAGTCAGCCCAGTGGGAGGGTCTGACGGACCCGCCGTTGGCGGCCGTAGTGCATGTGTACGCACCTTAAAGGTGGCCATACACTTTTGATTTTTAGTGTGGACATTCAGCAAATTCAATTACTCTGATCGAATCTGCTAGAGATTTTTTTGGCCGCAATCCAGTAAATTGGTTGTCGAAAGATATCGCTTAATCGGCCAGACCACTTGTGTTTGTCACATGACACAGGCACCCCGGGATAGAAGACACAAGGAAAAGATCCAAGGCATGGAGTGAAGACACGGGACACAGAAGGAGGTGCACTGGCTGAGACGCGAGATTAGCTCTGCTGACAACATGCTGGGGAGCACATTAAGTGGGTAAGATCGAATTTCATGCGGAAATCTACTGACAATAGTGTAGTGTATGGGCAGCTAATCGATCCCTCTGATCAGATTCGATCAGAGAGGGACCTATCTGATGGTCAATGTGGTGACCATCTATAAGTGTTTGGCAGTCTTGACTTTATCCAGCATGACATAGCACTGACAGAATCTGCAGAAGGTCTCTGCAGAAAAGTCCCATGCACTCGTGTGTGTGAAGCTGGCCACATCATATCCCAGAACACACCAGGCAGTAATTACTGATAAAAGTGCTTCAACGATGTAGTAAGTAAAATGTATGAATACTTCTGTTAATGTGTTATTTCCCTCTTTAAGACTAAAATTATGTCCACGTTTTCAGTACTGCTGAAAAAGTATGAACAAAATTAGTACAGATGAGAGAAAAAAAACCCTCATAAAAACAGGTTTACCACAAGGGTGCAACATAAAAAAATGAAGGCATCTGAATTCTTTTACTTTTGGATGTTACTTTGTATGTGTGTTTATTAGTGTGACTGGAGGCAAAACTCAACCTTTGACACAAATATTGTGTGTGCATGTTGTGTGTGATTGGAGGCAAAATTGTACACACAAAGCAAAACTGGCCACCTTTATATTTAAATATAACATTTTATTGCTTAGATTGTTTGATACAGAACAGCTTTTTTATTTTTATTTTGGAAGTAGCTGAATAAAAAGGAGGAATACAAGTACCAAAACAAAAGGGAGTTTCTGTTCATGTGGCATAGACCAACCAGTCTTGTATATAAATGCATAGCAGCAGTTTAGGTTCCCTTTAGAAAAATATGAATTTGTACAGTTTGATACATAAATTCCTGTTTTATTAATAGGGTTTAATCTGGAAGATTGATTTTGTTCTTGCACACAAAAAAAGGAAGAAAAAAAATCAATTGTGATCTTGGAATTACGACTGTTGTGTAGCCCAAGCTATATAAAAAAAAAGATAGTCCTCTACGCAATGGGGCCTTTATTGCATTCACAGTCAAGTGCTCATTGTAGTGATTCCATTACCTAGCTATTAAATATATTTATCAATTCATTTTTTTTAAACTCAGAACTGTCAAAGTTAAAATAAAATAGAGAATATTCAAATTGCAAAGCCCTGAGAAGAGAAGTAAAAGAGAAAGGTGGGGGGAGGGGTGGGGGGGTTTGGGGGGGGGGGGGAAGACACAAAAATAGCTGAACATGCAAACCTACTCTACAGTTCACCCAGAGTTTAATCATGGCATATACTTCACAGTTTAATACAACAAAGTGACAATAGTCTGGGAACAGCTCCTCCAAAGTACAGGTATGAATATTTGCATTCAGTTGAAATGAAAAAAAAAAAAAATAGCGAGTTTACCTTCTAAGGTACAAATATATTTAAATAAAGCTTTAGATCCATTTTTGATTATTGCTAACAAATGTCCCACTCTGACAGGTTGATCAGCTCAGATACATCACTTTACAGTAAAAATTCATAACATCAAACATTTAGGAGATACACAACATAAAAATAAAGAGATTAAAATGCAGGGGTGGATTTTTTTTTTTAAATTCATGTTGATTGCTAAGAACACATGGTAAAGAAAAATCAGTGAATCACCGTTTTCGATTTCTCATATACTAAAGCCAGTTGTCTGCACTGACATATATCTTGTACTGCTAACCCAGTATAGAAATATTTTACATATAATAAAGTCACAATGTTGCTATAGCTGCTGCTCTGCTTTACTGGTCATTCAGTTGATTGTCGGGCATTGCACACATACTGTGACAGTGTTGTACTGAATGATCCCTCAAGATTGACCGCTTAAATTTTATTGCCTAAATTTAATATAAACATTAGGACAGTGGTAAAAAATAAATCTATAGTTCTGCTGCCCTCCAAGGATAATCTACTCACGCTGCCTTAGCATAGGCTGGCTGAGATAGATTTTAAGCTGTTTACATATAAAAGAACAGTAAAAACGATTGACAACATAGGGTACAAACACAGAAAGTATTGTGATGCAGTTGCAGCCCTGCATTGGCAGTGACTGTCATTGTTTGTTGCATCTCGTTCGGTCTGAAGGGGACTACCAAAAAAAAAAAAAAAAAAAAAAAAAATCTGCTTTTTCTAAGCAATGTTGTTTAAAAAAAAAAAAAAAAAAAAAAAAAGACTTGTTTCTGGAAGATATTTTTCAGCTCAGTTTCTCTGAATGCATTTCAAAAGGGGACTTCAGTCACACTAATGTGAAGTTTCTTCAGTAACAAATTTAAACTCAGCCCAGAATGTGAGAAAATTACTTTAAAGTAGCATTCTATCCATATGTACATTTTGCATAAATTAGTATTAAAGCGATTTCTTCACACATGGTGCTAATAAGAACTGAGTGAAATATTCTCCATCAGGAATCTAATAGTGGTTCCATATCTACTACACTATCCAAAGGTGAAAAGGGTTGGTTTTCAACGAAGTTCGGGCTGGTATGACTGGAGGTCCTAACTGGTGCCTCCCATGGAAACAGTAAGGAGTTGGGTTTTTTTTTTTTAAACAAAATCGGCAACTACATTTGCGGTTTGGTCATGATAAACAAATGCACCAAGTGGTAGCTATAAAATGTGTTGTGTGTATACTACATAAAAGGTAATGTGCTTCTAAACCGATAATCTTTCACCAATGGTTTTTACAGGACTTCTTCCTTTACCATGCTTGTACCCCCAAGGTGCACATAAAGTTTGGGCATAGTTTGCAAGAAATAATAAGAAACATGTTGGCTGGAGAAATAAAAGGAAGCAACAGGACATTAGTAAGGTAAGTGTAAATAAAATGTACAACTTTCTGGAGACTGCAAAAAACTGAAGAGGGCAAATTGCACAGTTACAGTAGAGCATTTTACGTTTACCAAACCATACACCTTTGTATCTGTGTGTCGACTTATATGCAAAATATACATATACACACACACACACACACCAACTCAACATACACACAGATTATATATATTTACATATACTTTTCAATAGGCTGATTTTCAAGCGCCATAGTACAAACTGTATTCTAGCTTTTCTCTTTTCACCAGTAGTACATTCTGTCTAAGAAATAAGCTGGTCACGATGGTTAAGGCATCCGATGTTGGAAGACAGAACTCTTAGTCTGTTACAAAGTCCACCTCTTGTCCCCACCTCCTTGGCAGGACACATCAAAGTCTACACGCACTTTAATGCACACAGCCTCTGTTTTCAGAAGAGGTTTGGAATGGTGCAATGCAAGAGAACTGCCAAAGGCTAGCAATAAAAGGGGAAGAAAAAAAAAACATAGAACGGTTCTATTAATATATATTTATTAATACCAGGATTCAAAAGTTAACTGGTAATTTACAGGCAAATATTGCCCAAATTGTTCTGCAAAATGCAGAAACTAGTAAGCAGTTGAATTCAAGCAAACAGAATCAAGACAGGCCGGAGCAGACAGTTCCGTGGATGGTGATGTTTCGGCTGAATCCTCTCTGTATTTATCCGAGGTAGAACTACTACATAGTAACACCATTCAGAGACCTAAAGTAAGATCAAGCTCCAGAGTTCTAGACGTATATAGATTGCTTTTCCTGGTTTACAAAAATTGCTGTAGGGTTTGCATATGTTCTCAACCAGCACATTCCAGATGTAGGTCACGACACCAACTGACCTCCCGGAGAAGGATCTCATGTATTCCTCAACCTATCAAAAAGTTATTTTTTCCATTTTCTTAATTCTTCCAGTTATTGGCTTTAGTACTGAATGGCTTTCTCCGTGACTAAATGTTCACCTCTGGAACGACAGTGATTGATGCAAGATTTTCAATCATTAAAGGAAAACAATTAATGCTTTACTGGAAAAGGTCCGCTATTGAATAACTTTAAATTTCTCTTACATAGAAAATATATTTACTGAAAAAACTGTGGTAGCAAAATGTAATAAAGTAGTAAGGCACTCAAAATCCATATAAAGTTTGCATTATAGCGTAAGGTTATGGCACATGGTATGGCCTGCCATAATCCCCTGTAGCTGTCAATAGCTCCTTGAAATGGATCAAGTTTAAGTATGATTCTGTTTAAGCCACTGGAGAGAGCCATGAAACCTCCAGATCTCTGGCTCATTCCCTCCCTACAGCAGGAAGAGATGCCTGTGATGTCTAAGTGTTCGCTTTCTCAGACTCTCTATTGGAATTCTGTACGGCTTTGCGCTCTGAGCTTCTCCGGCAGTCTGTACCTTTAGCATCCGCCCCTGAAGCGTGCTTTGGAGTGCTGTTTCCAGACTCAAGTTCAGGTTTTTGAGATGATTCCTCAGCAGCACTTTTTTTGCTTCTGGTTACAGAGTGACTGTTGAGAGGTGAGAGTGTATCACATTCATTTTCTGATGTGTGGTGCGTGCTGCTCTGCAGGGACTCCGTGTCACTCTCATCCTCACCCCGAAGCAGCTTCTCCTCTCTGTCACTGTCCTTAGGATGGCCCTTCGCATCCCTGACTTTCTGATGGATCCGTTGGTGGCGCACCAAACTGTGCTTCAGAGTAAAAGTGCGTTCGCAGGTCTGACATTTGTAAGGCCGTTCACCTAGAAGACAAAACATGCAGGTTCAGAATACAGATCTTACAGCATTGATGCTTATGGGCCGGCATATGGTTTAGTTTACACTGATCAAGCAAGATAGCATCCAGAGATTTTCCCCATTTCATGAAACAAAAAACAAAAAACTTCAAGCTCTTGGCCTAGAATTGGCAAATTTTACCATATCCTTGTAGTATGAGGGCCAACAGACTAACTACAACAATCCCACATGTAGGTGGTAAAATTGGCCGGCCCTTGCCCAATCAAAATTGGATGTGTTAAAGCTTAAAGGACTTACGAGGCCATGAGGAGTAAAAAAAGTTAATTACTTGCATGGTCGTTTCAGGCACGGAGGACGCCGTCCGCGCCGCTCCGCCGGGTCCCCCCGCTCATTACCCCCCCGGGCCGGCTCCCGACCCCACGGCCCGGGCTCTCCTTCCTCTTCAAAGATGGCCGCACCCTCTGGCCGCGGCTGCGCAGCCCTAGGGCCAACCCCTCCGATCCACGCTACGTAGCGTGGATCGGGGGGGGGTTGGCCCTAGAGCTGCGCAGCCGCACTCGCCGCCAGGCGGACTGCGCAGCCGCGGCCAGAGGAAGCGGCCATCTTTGAAGATGCAGGAGGGCCCGACCCGGACCGTGGGGTCGGGAGCCGGCCCGGGGGGATAATGAGCGGGGGGACCCGGCGGAGCGGCACGGCGGGCGCGGACGGCGTCCTCCGTGCCTGAAACGACCATGCAAGTAATTAACTTTTTTTACTCCTCTTGGCCTCGTAAGTCCTTTAAAGAGAGTCTGAAGCGAAAAGAATGCTTGCTTTTTACCTGCTATTTATTTTAAGCAGTATGAGTAGAGGTGAAACGCTACATTCCCGCGGCAAAACGAGGGCTTTATACCCTGCAAGTCCGCAGGGCAAAATGCGGGCAGTGCTTCATGAAAGAGGCAGAGCTAAGCGCTGTAGCTCTGCTTCTACTGGAGTCAATCACCGCCTCTCCTCACCCCTCTCAGTCTTCCTTCACTGAGAGGGACGGGGAAAGGTGGAGATCCACGCACAGATGACCTCAGTAGAGGCAGAGCTACAGCGCTAAGCTCTGCCTCCCCGGGCAGCAAAATTCAAGTCTTGGATGTTTGCCCCGGGATTTGGGGGTATAATGCCCTTGTTTTGCCATGGGAATGCAGCGTTTCACCTCTCCTCATAATGCTTAAACTAAATAGCAGGTAAAAAGCAAGAATTATTTTCTCTTCAGACTCTTTAAGAATGCAAAAATTGCCCCTCCCTCGCATACATACATATTCCATGAAGCCCAAAAATGTGTTATTGTTTCACAGGGTCCCTTTCCCAGTCGTCTTCAGAGCTGATTAATAGTGACATCCCAGAGAAGCTCAGCTTTCACCACAACTAGTAAGCCTGGTACACAAATCCAATTTTGATTGGCCAATGAATGACCAATTCTGCTGCCTCCATGAAGTATGAGGGCCAACAGATTTTGAATACTATGAACAGATTGTGTAGATATGCTTTCATACTACATGGGAGTGGCCAAATTGGCCAATCATAATTGGATGTGTGCACATTGCATTACACCGTACAAAAAGTGTTATACTGAGGGTAAAAAATCCATGTAATGTTACATCGTACAAGGAGGTCTTTTTGCAATGCTAGTTTCTTGGGAAACCGAAAAACTACTATGTTATCTCTGAATACCAATAAACCTATTCAGAAGAGCAGACAAAAAGAATAATACCAAAATGACAATCTAATTATGCTCGTCTGTGAATGCAATATGCAGAATTGTTTTTGTGTTTGCTGCTCTTGCTCCTAGCATTGCTGGAGATAATAGTCAGGTCGCCCTCAACCAGTACCTCAAACTGGCTTACAGAGCTTAAAGGAATACCGACGTGACATGATGAGATAGACGTGTATGTACAGTGCCAAGCAAACAAACTGCAGTGGTTTTTTTTTCCTCTCTGCCTGAAAGAGTTAAACATCAGGTATGCAAGTGACCATTTTGGTCCAGTCTGGACCTGGTGTGGGATTATAGTGTAACGCTCAGGATAGGAACACACTAGGCAGAATCGCATATGCGTTTTCCACTATGTGCTATGGGGAACGCATGTTCTAGGAGGAGGAAGATTGATACAATTGTTAATCTCATCAGTTTATTTTCACCCCAGTATTACTTTAATAGAAAACCAATAGAGAAAATGAAATTTGGAAAGTTTAGTTCCACTTTCGAGCAAATAAATCTTGGGAAAATTACCACTCAGATGACTAATGCAACAAGACAGGGCATCATGGGAAAACAAAGAATGCCATAAATCCAAGCGTTGCATGTAACATAGCTGGCATATGTTCAGCCTATACTGCAGTGATGCACACAGTAACAATCTTTACATGTTACTGGATTATAAAATTATTCCCATATTGCATTCAGTGTACAAAAGACTAAATGGAATAACGTGACTCTACTCTGAAAGGTATGTAAAGAGAATTAGAGACCTCACAAACCTGTGTGTGATCTCATGTGTCTTGTAAGATCCTGAAGGGACCAGAAACGCTTGCTACAGACAGCGCATATCTTCTTTCTTTTGTCAGCTTTCGTCCCTTTGGTCTCAGATTTGGAGTCTTTGTCATCATCACTTTTATCCAATGATCTTTCTGCCTTCTCTTCTAGTAACTCACTGCATTCTTTGTTCTGTTCATCTTGCTTAGCCTCCACAGGAGATTTGCACACTTTTAAATCAACTGGGAGCTCTTCTTCCTGGTCTTCTGCTTCCTCGGAAGGACCTTCAGTAACTAAGTGACAGGGAGGAGTTGGAAGATCTTGGCATTCGTTGTCACTGCTTTTTTCTTGATGCTTGCCCTCACATGAGTGTGCTTTCTTGTGCCTGCCTAGGGTAGCAGGATACTTAAAACTTTTTCCACAAACATCACAAGAGTTGCTTGCTGCTTGGTCACTTGGTGACAGTTTGAAGTCTATTAGTTTGCTTGCAAAATTAAGATCCAGGCTTTTATTGCTAACAACATCATCTTCTAAGTGTTCAACTCTTTCCTGTTTGGCCTTCTCCTGGTCTAGTGCCAGGTTTTCAGGCTGCTTGTTCGTGGGCACCTCATTGGCTTCCATAAGTTCAGTTTGCCCAGCTTGTTCCTTGTCCTCAAAAGTCAAATCTAGTGCATCATTTTCTGCAGCCGAGAAATCTGCATCAGATTGACTATCTGTTAAGAAAAGAAGACGTACATTTAAGCAAGTGTGTCATAAAAATGCCAAGACTAGTGCATTTACTAAACAATCTTAATTCTAAAAGGTTTTTTAATATAAAAATTCAAACACTACCACATTACGGAAGTAATTCCTGTGGCTATTTCACAATACATAACGCATGCATGAATTCGACTTTGCGCATGTGTTCCCAAAGCACAGCATGTAATTTGCAGTGCATTATAGTGCAGATGTCAGCGGCCACAACACGATGACACCCAACAGGAAGTTGTGTGCCTTGTGTGATAAAATCTTTCCAGCCATACTGTGAACGGTAACATGAGGATTGCAAACTATGTACAGTGCGTCATAACGGACAGCACCACAGATAATGTGAAATGGGCCCTATTGGAGGAATACATCTCTTAACCTCCTTCGCAGTAATCCTGAGACTGGCCGAGGGTTGCTGCGGAGGGGGAGGGGGTGTATATGCAGAGCTAGGCATTTGTAACTCGCCTCCCCGGGATCCAGAGGCTTTCAGTCAGTCTTGTTCCGGTCCTTGGCGGCTCTTGAAACCTTGGGTGACATCGCAGTTGTCACATGAGGACAGACAGTGATCTCAACCATGGGGGTAGAGCACCACCAAGTGGACAGTTGGGAGAATTGTAGCATTAAATCCAGTGGAGGTGAGTAAAGTGCAGAAGGTGCTGCAGATCTACCTGTGGTATGATTTTTTCCCGTTTTTAAGGTTTAAAAGCATATGAAAAAAATTGTACTGCTTAAAAATAAATAAATAAATCAGGAAATATTCATACCGCCTGCGAGGTTAAAGTGCATCCAATGAAAGTATAACTGATAGAAGTCAAGTAGTTTACCATCACAAAGCCCCATCTACACGATACGATTCTGTGTGTGTTTTGATTACGATTCTATTTACAATCCGACATATCCGATCGGGATTCGATTCAATTCGATTTACCATTGTTTTGCAATGGCAAATCGAATTGAATCGAATCCCGATCGGACATGTTGGATTTAATTGGATCGTAAATACAATCGTAATCAAATCGCACAAAGAATCGTATCGTGTAGATTGGGCTTAAGCATGATAAACCACATGACAAACTGACACATTTTCCAATCCTGCAGTACTAAGTAAGCATGAAAAATGTACTAGAATATGGGTTCAGCTGAAGTTAGGGCCTGCACACAATGAAAACTGTGGTGCAATCGACTGTGGTGTTCTGCAGCGATTATGGGTGCGATCATTGGGAAGAAAAAAATCCCAGCAGGAAGTTAAATAGGAGATCACAAAAGAAAGATGCATAGCACTGTGTTTGCCATGCAATTTTCTTGTGCTCCCATTAATTTAACCCAATCGAAAATACAGCAGGTACTACGTTTGTGAATTAGGTGAAAATCAGATGGCACTACTGTGTACAGGGCACTGTGATTACTGTGTAAACCACAGTGGACTTTCCACAGGCAAAATGCATGCACCTTGATTATTTTTATGACATGCATGCAGTGTGTACAGGCCATTAAGAGTCATGTGTTATCAGGTCTTCTGCAGAAATAGGCAGTTAAGCTGGCCATACACTAGGCCGATTCCCGCCAGATCGACAGCAGATTCGATCACTGGGATCGAATCTGCTGTCACATCGTTCCCGCAACACGCCGAATTTCAATCCATTTCGTCCGATCCCGTCGATCGCTCCGTGCGGAAAATTACCGTCGATCACCCGCGGGTAGGGAGCGTGTCGCTAGCAGCGTTCGAGTACCCGACGACCGACGCAATAGAGCCCGCATACATTACCTGCTCCGCCGGCACGATTGCCCCCGTTCACCGCTGCTCCGTCTCCATGCTGGTCTGGTCTCCGGCATGCTTCACTTCTTCTAGCCCGGCAGGAAGTTTAAACAGTAGAGGGCGCTCTACTGTTTAAACTTCCTGCCCGGCAGGAAGAAGTAAAGCATGCCGGACCTGGAGACCAGAGCGGAGACGGAGCAGCGGTGACCGGGGGCAGTCGCGCCGGCGGAGCAGGTAATGTATGGCGGGGGGGGGAGCGGCGGCAGCAGCAGCACCACCACCACAACAGATTGTGAACGGTTTCAGGTTGAAATCGGTTCACAATCTGTTTGCAGCAAAGGTAGCCATACGATCCCTCTCTGATCAGTTTCGATCAGAGAGGGATCTATCTGTTGGTCGAATCTGATGGCAAATCGACCAGTGTATGGCTACCTTTAGGCTGCTTACACACCAAGACGTTACAGGCGCACGTTAGTGCGCCTGTAACGCTCCCCCAACGCACAGCAATGTAACACAAGTGGGCTGTTCACACAGCCCACGTTGCGTTACATGTAACGCTGCACGTTCTGCGCAAAGTGCAGCATGCTACGGCGTTGGAGCGGCTATAGCCGCGTTAGACTGTTTGCACATGCGCAGTGGGGGGCGGAGAGGAGGCGGGGAGAGCCAGCTACAGTAGCCGCGCACATGGCTACTTAATATTCACTGCACTGGCGGGCGCTGATTGGCCGGCGGGACCACGTGATGCGGAGTGTCTCGCTCCGCATCACGTGGTCCCGCTGGCCAATCAGCGCCACTCTGGGAGACATTATAGGAATCGAGCCGCCTAACGCGGCTCACTCTACCGTCGGCTTTTGCAGCACCATACATTGTGTTAGGTGCACGTTATGCGAGCTTAACGTGGCACCTAATGCAACGTCTTGGTGTGCAAGAAGCCTTAGGATAGTTTTGGAAATAGTGTGGGTAAAAGGTTTGTTTTCATCAAGAATAAAAAAAAATAAAAAAAATTGGATTAGGGATTAGAGATGGCAGCAGCTTGCCAGTGTGAACAGGCTCACGTATACACATTAATTTGCAGCTTGTAGGAGTACCTTGAGATCTTTACGTTACAAAGGCATTTAAATACATGTGAACAAGCTGAAGATATAACATCATGTGGGGGCTAATGTCATATAAAGAAACAATATCTGTGTAGTGATCAAACATTAATCATGAATGTGAAAATCAAAATACCAAAAAGAAAAAAACAGTGTGAATAACAAAAGGTGTTGTGCAGGCTGGAGACACTACCTGTGCTATCATGTGATCCAGCATCACTTTCCTTAGAGTGGGCCACAAGACCGTTTCTTCGCAAGGACAGATTGGCAACTCCATGTTTGCGTAAGAGATGGCGCTCACAATTTGATTTGGTAGAAAAGTAGGCATCACATTGTGCACAGGGATAGGGCTTCTGACCTGAAGCAGAAAACAAAGTGTTTAGCAAACAAGATAAACTTTTAGGTTAACTAAACAAGCATTCAGATCAAGGTTCAAACAGAGAATCAGCTACCGTGGCAGGAGGTTGCTGCTATTTTGGAGACAGATAAATGCACTATGTTGTAATGTCATGGAGATGACAGGGTCTGAGAGTCGGGAGTGATGTGGGCTGCAGTAACAGAGGAGGGAGACAGGAGGACAACAATATCCTTCAGAACAAGAGAGGCTCTTTAGCTTGGACACAAAAGAGCCATTATGAACGCCCATTCTGCTTTAATCTGTTTTAAGTTGCTCATTTTTCTGCTAATTAGTTAAATCTGCATTAGGCGATCATATTCACCAATCATTACTGCCACGCAGTCATGTGACCACACTGTGCCTAATAGATATCCATGACTCCCGGGATCCAGGAAGCGGTTTTAATCAAGACACAATCACAACACAATTTACTTTATGCCCCCCTGAATTATTTTATGCAGGACCTGGTAACCAAAGCTGACCATCTACAATGCAATGATTTTGTGCAATTAGACATTCGATTAAACAAAAAAAACGTCTAATTGAGCAAACATTGTGATTTCCATCAGCACTGCGATTAACCCATGATCAGCATTGCAATTGACATAAAGGTTGAAATACAAAACTGAAATGTTGGTTCTTGGTGATGCCGATTGAAAGCACAGTTGTACAGTGTATGGCCAGCTTAATTCTGCCTCCAAGGTTTACATTAAATTTGAAAGTGATTTGGCATTAATAAACACACAGTATTTTGTGCATTGTATGTCTGCACTTTTTGCAATACATGCGTCAAATGTACCTGAAAAGTTGCATCAAGTAGCTCCTTTTTTCCAATAGATTAAAGGTTCCCTTGTCAGTACAAAGCAAATCACCTGACCCAGTCCACCAACTCACACTGCCTTGGGGAGATTGACTCTTTGTGGCCAGCACTGCAACGATAGTACAGCAGTTCCTCCAGTAGGTTTATAAGAATCTGCAGCACTGTAGTGCTGACCATAATAAGCTAATCTGTTAGCAGCACAGAGAGAAGTTTGGCAGGGTTAAGTGATCAGCTCTGGGTTCACAGACTGACTGGGGGTGGGAGGGGAGGATAGCTCACAGACAGCTTTTTAGTCTAACCAAGTGTAATACACTAAAAAATGTTGCGTAGCAAATTGTAATGCACACAACATATACTAAAAACAACAAACAAACAGGAGGCTGAACTAGAGCTTTAAATTTTGCTGCTAATAAAGAGTCTACAGGAAAACACAAAGGGGATGACTTACAAGGCTGAATGATTGCAACTGCAGTCTCAAGCTACCAGGACAGCAAGTGGAGCAGCGTGCAAACACAGGACTGCTGCAGTCTTCTGCACAACTTGAGCACACACTTGGCCAACCCCAGTAAAAGGTTTCCCCATTCATTGCCAGACATCACAGTGCTTGATGGGTAGGCTTCTCGCAACAAATAATTAAGTTGCAGTCCTGCCTTCCAATACAAAGCAGGATTTTTCCAACCTGTGAGTGCCCATGCATGCACAGAGCGTGAAAAGAGGGAAATTGCCAGCATTGTGTGCCAATAGCCTACTGCAGCTAATGCCAGGAACAGAGGATGGTTGTGAATTGCATAGTAAATTCCCTATGTGCCAGCCGGTTTTATTTGTGAAACACAGGATTTCTTGCTGATCACAGATTGATGTAAAGCTTTTTTTTTTTACATACAAATTATTTTAAAGCACAAATTCTTGTGTCGCTGACTGACAGAAAGGTTTAAAATCAACAGTAACCCCCAGCCAGCAAGCAAGCCGCTGGGAGATCAACTCACCCAAGCAATGGCGAACCCAAATGTGCATGCCGTGTGTAGTCACGTAGGCGCCACTACATTGTCCTTCCGCGCCCCCCCCATAGCAATAGAACGCGCCATCAGCTATACAGCCAACCTCACATCTGTACAGCCTGGCCCAGCAATGTCACCCAACGGGGTCGGTCCCAATCCCCAACTGCCGACATCTATCACAGGTGTGTATACACCTTAACATGGACATGCTTTTCTACGAGCTTATTTTCATAGGTAACAACTCAACTTTAATATTTGCTATACTGGAAAACAGTAAGGGACATCAGACAATTTCTTAGTAGGCCCCAGTACAAGTAGTACCTATATCTATCTCATGTGACATATCACTTCAGGGACATTTTGATCATATTAAATTATTGCAGATAGTATCCTTGATCTCCCCATGTTTGTGTGGGTGTTCCAGTTTCCTCCCACAACTCAAACACATACTGGTAGCTGACCCGACTCCCCTCCCCACCAAGCTGACTCTATGCTATGGTAGGGATTAGGGCTGCACGATATATCATTTTAAAAATCGATATTGCGATTTGCGGCAAGGCGATTTCCTAATCGTCAAAGTAATGATTTTTTTCATGCGTACAATTTTACGCGTGCGGGCTTCTTACGCATACTTTTTTAAGCATTCCATGCTTAAAATGGTTTGTATTGGCCGCGCAGCATGCTTCCTGCTTCCGGCCAAAAGGAGTGAGCCATAGTGCCATAGTGAGTAGTGTAATGCGGCCAGCACGTTGCTTGTGGAGGAGAATGTTCTGCACATCTCCTGTTCTGCACTTACACCCTGTCTCCCGTGGTCACACTGTGTGCTGTACATTTGCTCACTGCCCAGGATCTGTTATCTCTCCACTATCCTGTCGAGCAAACAACTTGGATCACCACCACTGCTCAGTAAGGCCTAGTGCACACCAAAACCGCTAGCAGATCCACAAAACGCTAGCAGTTTTGGGTGCGGATGAGTGAGTTTAACCCCAGTGCACACCGGGCGGATCTTGATGCAATCAGCCGGGTGTTCACCGGCCGCATTCACGTGGCTAATGTATCTCTATGGGCTGATGCACACCGGCGGTTTGAGGTTTTAATAAGCAAATCGCAAACGTGCAGCAAGAGGCACGTTTGCGGCTTGGTAAAAACCTCAAACCGCCGGTGTGCACCAGCCCATAGAGATACATTAGCCACGCGGATTTTCAGGCGGATTCGGCCGGCGGATCCGCCCGGTGTGCACTGGGCCTAAGTGACCACTGCCCAGGATCTACTGTGGTACTCAGCTTTGCATTTATTAATACCTGTTATTTGTTTTGGTAAATTCACAATGCAGTAAAATTTATAAACATGACAGAAAATGACATCATACTATCAATTTGATAGTATGATGTCATTTTCTGTCAATGCATTTTTTGTAAATTTTACTGTACTTTGTGAATTTAATGTTAAAGCTTGATTTGAAGAAAATAGTGAAAATCCCAATTTTTGACAGAAAATAAATAAATAAAAAAATAAATAAATAAAAATCGCTATTCAATTTTTTCCTAAAATCGTGCAGGCCTAGTAGGGATATTATATTGTAATAGACTTCAAAGAGGCAATGAATGGTAACATTTTTTTTTCAATGTTCACAATAAAGGGCTGTGAAACAACACCAGTGCAAAATATGAAAAGCAAATGTGTACAAACCAAGATTTCTTACCTGTATGTGTAAGCATGTGTCTTTGCAGGGAACTGGCCCAAGGGAAAACACGAGGGCAGTAAGGACAAGTTATTTTTTGCAAAGAATTGGAGTAAGAGTTCCTCTTTCCCCTTTTTTCTTCCCCACTATCTCTCTCATCCTCGCTGGTACCATTTTTGTCTGTATCCTTAATGTGTTCAGTGGATTGCAGATAAGGGCTGAATTTATTAGTGTCTGTTGTGGCCAACATCTTCTCAACACTTGCAAATTCACCACTTGACTCCAGATCTACACCAGGAGCTATTTTGGGTTTATTTTTTGTTCCTTTTTTTCTACCTCTTTTCTTCGCACCTACAACTAAGGCAGTGGCTGTACTGACATCCGTTGGACTTGCAGTGCCTCCACTAGTCTGGGGTGGGTCACTGAAAGCCATCTGATCTTTCTGATGTCCAACTGCCTTGGGATTAGAAGGTCCAGATTTTTCTGAGGCTGGGATGCTGTTTGCAGGAACCTGAGAAGTTGGTTTTGCGATATCAGTTTTCAATAAAGTAGAAGCAGATGATACAGAAGAAATGATTTGTGCAATGGAGGCCAAGGGTGGTAGTTCTTTAGACACTGGAGGCTTTGGCAAAAGTGGAGGTGGTTTTGGCCTCAATGGGCGAAGGATAGTTCCACTTCCAAGTACAGCAGGAGAAATGATTGGGACAGTCAAATGTACAGGGGTTTTCACTTGTTTGGAATGTGTAATAGTTGAAGCTTTTTCTAAGATTTCATTGGCACTTAAAGAAACTGGGCATGGCTGGCAATTATACAGCGGACTTCCAGTGCTACTTATTTGCTCATGCATCTTTGATAGAAGGTGGGCATTATCATTGTCCTTTTTCATACTTTTAGGCATGGAGAGGTCAATAGGTTCCATGGAGGAATCATAAGCCACAAGAGAGGCGCTGTAGATGTGCTCCTCTTTAACTTGGAAATCACTGGTGTTCTTGTTCTTCTGAGAAAAGTCCAAGGGCTCATCAAGCTCTGTAGGAAAACTGGCAGTAGGTTCAAGTTTAAAAGAGAAAGAAGGTACCCCCCCATGAAGAAAGCCATTTTGTGGTTCCACGTAAGATGCAGTAGGTTTCCGATCCAGGTAAGTGCTTTCCTCCAAGACTGGAGTGTCTGATCTACTTAGGTCTGGACTAGAAGACCCACACAGAACATGATTTTCTATTTCCTTCTCTTGCACATGCTGGTGCTGTTTAAGAATATGGTGGATACAGTTTCTTTTAGCAGAAAAGGTAGTGCCACACTCTTTGCATTGAAATGGCTTCTTTTTCTGAAAGTTGGTGTGGCTTTTCATGTGTATGTGAAGGGCACGGTAGGTTTTCAAGTCTTCCCCACAGCACTTACAAATCGTGTCTGGAGAACAGAGAGCATCCACCATTTCAGATGTATTGGTGGATACATAGTCTATATTCTTCTCTATATCTTTCCTAGTGATTTTGAGGTGCTTCTTACGAAGATGCCGCTCACAGTTTGCCTTAACGGTAAACGGGTACTGGCAGATCTTACAGATGTACGGCCTTTCACCACTGTGGGTTCGGAGATGGCGTATAAGCGCTGCTTTGTCTGCTGCAATATAGTCACATATGTTACATTGGTAAGGTGATATCCCCAAGTGAGTACGTATATGAGCCCTCAAAACACCAGAAAATGTAAACACCTGATCACAGAAACTGCAAGGATACAATACTTTTTTAGTTTGGGCTGCTTTTTTACCATTTGATCCAGAAATTATTGATTTTAGATCCCCTTCGGCAGCCTCTGGTTTGATCTTTGCCTCCAAATCTAAAGGCATAAAGGCTTCTATAATACTGTCCTGTTCTAGCTGGGTTTTAAGGTCTTGCTGACTTAAAGTTTCAGACGTGGATATTTGGGAATTTTGAGCAGAGGAACTGCAAGTGACTCCAGATCTAGACTGCATATATATTGCATTTGTGGCAGATTCCACTGTATTTTTAGTCATTCTTAGCTGTTGGGGAGGAAGACTTGGACTGATGCAGCCAGGAGAAGCCTGTTGGTTGGTAGCTGCAGAAGGAGGTGTTGAGGCAGCAACAACAGACCGAGGGGTCACTGGTGGCTTTGGCTTTATAGGTGGCATATGTTTGAAAGCAGCAGGAGAGGTTTTAGACAAAGGTGGAAGACTGATTTGAGAAGGTGCAGAGGTAGCCATCTTTAATATTTGCTGTATATCTGCTAGTTCTCCAGAGAAGGGTTTCACCACAATACTGTTGTCGGGTTGTATAGTAAATCCTTTTTGGAAAGGCTGCAAAGAAAGCAATTTCAGGTTCTCCCTTGCAGGCGGCAAAACTGTGAAAGGTCCACCCACAGAAGATGCCTCTAAAGGGGATAATTTCAGCATGGTTGTGCCGCTACTAAGCTCATGAGGTAGATTGCTCTTCATTGCCTCGGTTTGTACACCCTGGGCACTTTCCAGTGAACTGTCCTTCTGACTGACTGGCTTGATGTCTTTGGTGTGCTGCAGGCCCAAGGCAGCCATAAAAGCTATCTGGTCTTGGCCACTCTCATGCGGGTGCTCGCTTTCATGCTTCTTGTCAATCTGATCCTTGTGGGTCTCCATGTGCAGCTTCAGAGCAGAGGGCATTGGGAAGGCCTTGTTGCAGACGTCACAAATGAAACTGTGCAATTCACTGATGCATCTTCGTAAGTTAGTCTCACACCAAACCTGTGGCGGTAAAAACAAACAAACAAACAAAAAAAACGACATGTATGTTAGTTTTGTACACTATAAAAAGTATGATCTACTTAACTATGCTTTAGAAATACAAAGTGCTTCATTCACTATACAGTGCTGCTGCGGTGTTTACACAGAAATGCACGCTCCTGTAACTACAGCACGCTGTGAAGTATCACGACTGCGATACTTCACTTATGCAGCCACTACTATATTGATTTACGTTAATTAACATAGTAGTTACTATGTTAAAATAGTAACTACTATGTTGATTAACATAGCAGCAGCCGCACTAGTAAAGTATCGGGGTCGCGATACTTCACAGCATGCGGCAGTTACAGGAGCGTGCACGGCTTTGTAAACAACGCACGCAACTTAAAGATCCTTTTACACTTAACCTCCCTGGTGGTAACCCTGAGCTATGCTCGGGCTCGCCTCCGGGAGCTCAATGTAGAGCAATGGAGTGCAGCAGCATTTTGACTCACCTTCAAGGGGATCCAGACTCAGGCAGCTATTCTACTTCCTCTCTACAGAGGCTCTGAATCACTCAGTTCGACATCAGTGATCTCACTGTAGAGCTAAAGCGCCACCCAGAGGACGGAGAGAAAATTGCAGCACTGGATTCCAGGGAGGTGAGCGAGTGCTGGGGCTGCTGTTGGCATTCGGGCGGGATGATTTTTTTCCTGATTTCAGGTTCTGAAACATGCTGAAAGACCCTAAAATCCGGAAATAATCATACCACCAGGAAGGTTAATCAGTTGCGGTCAGTTATAACTGAAAGACAACTGATTTTCAAAGTAATGCCCATTTGTTCCTGTGGCTCAGTTCCTTCTATACTGGTTTTAACTGAAAGCTTTTTCACAATGCACTGCTATGGAGGAAAAAAAATAAAACCGTACCAACGCACACCAATGCTTTAAGTGTAAAGGGGCCTATTGCTGTTACGCAACACGACCACGCATAGCTTGCATAACGGGCATACGTTGTTTGTATAGTGAATCAAGCCCAATATGTTGTAATACAATATTATGCACACATCTTGCTGATGTGGAGCTAATGTCAGCATAACCACAATCAAATCAAATCAATGCATATAAATAGAATATGGAAACTTGCTATCTTTTAAGCTGCATATCACTCTGGCTATGGATGGGTTAATGTCTATCTGGGTCTAAGGGCAGGCCTGTATTTTTTTTTCTTTTTGTCCACATGCCATGTAAAGCCTTGTGAACTGGGGATTAGGATGATAAGCCCTTTACTGCTATAGAAACCCAAAGAGCATTGCATGTCTTGCTGTGATACACTGCATCTAGCCATTTTGCACAAAACACACAGCTGACCATCCTCCTTTTGTTCTCCATTTTTAAATTGCAGCTTAGTGCAAGCAAAGTAGTATATCTTAGACATATCCCCTCCCAGAGATTAGCTTTACTCCTGATGTTCAACTAATTAGTAATTATTACTTGGGAATAAAACAGATTTAACCAGTGGAGTCTAGATGTAACGTATGCATAATGACTACATTGCACTGCAGGACAGATGGTATGAATTTATTGCTGTCAGGTCTTATTATCAGGGCCACACTGCATACAGCAGCTCACACCTCACGTGTCCCTAAAAGTGTCCTAAAGTGTCCCTATTAACTCAAAACCCTCTACTGCTTATACAGTCTCATTAGGTACACAAACGCTAAAATAGGGTTATATTTAAGGATGCAGAAATTTGGGTACATACATAATCTATTTTAATATTCACTACAAAAACCTCTGTACTAAAAGAAAATGCTATACTGATCAGTGGTCTGTAGTTTCCACATAACCATGTTTAGTACAATCGAGCACTGCTTGCAGTCTTCTGTTCAGTTGTGTACATGCTTGTATTATGATGTTGTATTGCCATTGTTCCTTTTCCTAAATGTGAGGACACAGATTTCCAAATGAATTTAGAAAAAGACTGCAAACAACCCTAAGGGCCCTTTCACACGGTGGTGGTGCGGCGCCGCAAATTGCCGCACTGCTACCGCAGCCTAATGAAGGTCTATGGGGAAGTTCATATTTCCCATGTTACGGTATGCTGCGTCAGAAGTGCCCAATTTAACGCTAGCGCATATCTACATTACCATGCGGCTCTTGCGGCGATCTGCGTTGGCCCAGAAGTTGTGTTAGTCTATGGCGACGCAGCGTTCTTTAAACACATTTGCATTGCGTGGAAGTGTATTTTTACAATCTAGTGGGTTCCAGGCCTAAGGTCAGTGATGACTCACAATCAGATGCAATCAGGTTTTTTGCAGTCTTGATTCATCTTAAATGTTCTTGGTAAATATTAATATGTACTCAATTAAGTGCATTTAATTCTTGGTATAGATTTTTTACTGGTAAAGTTGAACTCATGGTAGCAATCCAAAGCAAAGCATATATTTAAGGGCAAGTAAAAACAATGGAAGGAGCGCAACAAGAATGTGGTTGCCGCTATGAGGTGGGCTGGTTCCAAAGCCCCAAGGTAAAAGATCAAAACCGCAAAGTACCTCAGCGCAAAGTCAGACCGCTCTGCTGTAAGCAGAGGTTCAGGAATAATAATCAGAGCAGTACCTGTATCGGTAGTTTCCCACCTCAGGATCCACACAGTGTGCCCAGGAGTGTTAAGATACTTGCTGTAATCCCGACATCCAAAGGTTAACTGCTGGGTTTAGCAGCAGCGCCGTTCGAGCTCCGCTCTCTGGTGCAGCTGGATAGCCTCCCCGGTCACGTGACTGCCCGAACTTTCGGCTTCCGTTCTCCTGCGTGTCAAGCTGGTTGTCGGTGGCTGCTGACTGAATGTCAGAGTAATGCAGCGCTCAGAGCTGTAAAAGAGTAAGCGGCAATATTGCAGCTTACTCTTTTACACCAGGGAGGCTATCCAGCTGCACCAGAGAGCGGAGCTCGTCCGGCGAACGGCGCTGCTGCTAAACCCAGCAGTTAGCCTTTGGATGTCTGGATTACAGCAAGTATCTTAACACTTCTGGGCCTGAACCTCTGCTTACAGCAGGAGCGGTCTGACTTTGCACTGAGGTACTTTGCTGTTTTGATATATTTAAGGGCAAGTTCAGATTTGAAAGTCCATCGTCTTACTGACAACACACACGATAATGAAGGGAGATATTATTAAGAGGGTACGTACCTGAGAAATGACAGGAAACTTCTCACAAGAGAAGTCAGTAAAGCCCAAGTCATTAAAGCCTGCCGGAATGGAGGGGTTGTTCTGGATGAAAGGCTTTCCGGATGGGTCTTTGGGGAGTAACTTGTGGATTGTAGCATTGTGGCGCAGTAGACCCCGGTGGGTGCGAAATGAAATGCAACAAATGTCACACCTGCAAGTTTGAAAGAAAATAATTAAAATAATATAAATTAATGATAAATAAATAAAATGATGAAATAGGTGTAAAACCTCATTTTCTGCATTCAGAATGTACTCTCTTGACATTAAAGGGATACTTAAGTCAAATAAAAAAAATGAGTTTTACTCACCTGGGGCTTCCCTCAGCCCCCTGCAGCTGTCCGGTGCCCTCGCAGCATCGCTCCGAACCTCCTGTCCCCGCCGGCGGCTGCTTCCAGTTTCGGCGACAGCCACCGACAGCCTGGGAACGCGAGTGATTCTTCGCGTTCCCAGCCACAATAGCACCCTCTATGCTGTTATGGCAGCCTTCTTGCCGCAATAACAGCATAGAGGGCGCTATTGTGGCTGGGCACACGAAAAATCACTCGCGTTCCCAGCCTGTCGGCGGCTGTCGCCGAAACTATAAGCAGCCGCCAGCGGGGACAGGATGATCGGAGCGATGCTGTGAGAGCACCGAACAGCAGCAGGGGGCTGAGGGAAGCCCCAGGTGAGTAAAACTCATTTTTTTTATTTGACTTAAGTATCCCTTTAAAGCCCCCATTGCTGCCAGCTCCCTCTCCATCCCAAGAAGTACATAAAAAAAAAAAAAAACACCACATACTAAATACTATTAAATACTTTTCTTTTGCTGAAAACCAGGATGGTCATGTGACCATCATTGTTCCATGTCCTCATCCTTCATCTTGCGCTCGTCGATTCGCGTCGACTCGATTATTTCCAACATGTCCGATTCGCGTTTCGATCGATCGTTAGGTCGATTTGGTATACTTTACATGTAAATCGACCTAACAATCATCGAAATGCGCTCAGAAATAATAGAGTCGACGCCAATCGACGGGCGCATCGAGTGCAGGAACGCGAAGTGTGTATCCAGCATTAGGGCTGGTGCACATGTGCGTTGCTGTCAGTTTTGAAGCACTGTACATTGTTTGCAATCTGCAAAGTACCATGAAAGGCATTTACAGTGCAGTAACCTGTTGTTGTACAGTGCGTTATAATGCGTCTACAGATATTTTTGCGGACATTGCATGCTAAAAATGCATGTGTTTTAGTGAACACTAACGTGCATGGTACGTGTTAAACACACACATGAATGTGTCAGATAGTGTGAACAAAGCTTTAGTCAAATCTAAGGTCTATTCAATTAAAAAGACTTGCTTATACATGGTGGTCTTAAAGCGGTATTGTCACCATAAAAATCAAATTTCAACAGCAACTGGTCTGAGTGTATTAAGTGATAAAGATGCTATTCCTGCATTCAAAACTTTTTCTGCTGTTATGGTTTGTAGTCATCACATATTTTAGGAGCACTGGCCCTAGTGCCAAAAAGTTGAATGCTGGGAGTTCTTTTGAATGCCGGGAGTTTTTTTTATCTATAATATATTCCTCCTCTTCCATTTATTTCCCTGCCTAGCTGATCACTTCTGTTTACAAGCAAGGCTGAGGTGACTCAGTGATTGGATGTGTAAATAAAAAAAGACTCTGGGAGGAGGGCAGCTAATGAATACACAATGGGCAAGAGAGGGGGGGGGGGAGGGGGGGAGTGGAGGTAACAAGAGTCAGGGAGGATATGATGTCAGCATTAGCTTGGCAAAATGGCCACTGCCTAGAATTGGATTTTCTGCTTTTCCTTTGTAAAATTCACAGGAATCATTAAGTGGATAGCACGATACATCTGTTATGTAAGTAGAAGTAGTATTTATCTACCTATATATATATATATGTATATATATATATATATATATATATATATATATATATATATATATATATATATATATATATATATATATATATATATATATATATATATATGTGTGTGTTTTTTATTTCTAGCTTAGCATGGGTGTCACTTGTTCTTTAACAAACGCATGCATTTCTTTTGTTAAATAGGAAGCAATGGGCTGGTAGTTGATTATCATCACAAGTACAAAGTGGCATATTAAGTGTTATGCACTTCATTTGATGAGTGAAAAGTTTCAAGTCTTTCATGTTATCTTTAACAATGGGATCACAAAGTATTTCAATATAAAAGAAAAGAGAAATGGAAACTGCTGTTTGGCAGTGCTCCTGTCACAATACATAGGCACGGCAGGATTACTAAGAACCGGTTCACACAGCCGGTGTCAGCAGGTCGTTTCGGTGTGCTGAAAACGAGCAGAAAAAGTTTTGCTTCGGTTCCCGGCATTCTGGCGTCACATTTTGAGCTCCGCTTAGGTGGACATGGAACCACAAACGCAGCCGACGGTCAAGGCTACATGCAGTGTCTTGGAAAACTCAATCGATCATGGTGCAAACTCAATCACTGCCAACCACCAGCAAACGGATTGAGATGAATGCTGCGGATCATCTCAGTGGATCCCGGCAGTAAACAACATGCACAGTCACCGGCAGTGTACCCTCTGAACTGGCCCTTATACTAATGATAAATGTTTTTAAAATGCACCCTTACTAGCCACCTTGCTGTAGTAGAGCTTCTAGCCCCACCACACTGTGCCTATGGGATGGTATTTCAATGAAAACTAAAGCAGGATTTTAGAGGCAAGTTGGGCAGGAAGGGGTGGGGCAAGATAAGGAGCATACTCCTAAGCACAAAGCATGGTTATATTGCTAATCTAATATTAAACTGATTTTATTCCTGGCCATGTGACAGTCATAAGGAATATTTACGTTACAAGCAAAACCTTAAAGTTAGCAGTCAATTTTCCTATACTTTTACTGTATGATGTGCTGTATGCCTTCATTAAGTTGTTCTACCATACTTGGCAGGCAGTCAGGTAGTCAGACTCATGGAACCACAGGGCCATCTATTTTGGGGTGTGTAAACCAGATCTAACCAAAAGGTAAACAAGTAACCTTTTTGACAGCGTAGCACTAAGGTTTGCTATAATCTGTGTGAAAGCCATCAACTATTTTAGTCTACATTTAAAAATGCAGTTTTGATCTAATCACTGCAATGTTCTACATGCCCAAATAGCAATGTTTAAGGCACGCTGCCTTCTAAATGTACTGGGCAGTGCTGAAGCAGCATGTGTTGTCTCTTTCTCATGGGGACCGCCCTCCCGCTGTCTTCAAATTCTAAAAATAACTTTATTTGCTTTTAACACTGTAAACAGTAAATGTACACATGCTATAATAAACTGTTGTCCCTCCTCCTCACACCATGGAAGCAGTCATGCTGCTCTAGTATAACATACTGGGTAGTCTGTACAGCACTCAGCCCCAAAACCTTGCCAGAGGGATTGAGTCCCAATCCTCATTGTGCACAAGTTCACACCTTTAGTTCTGCCTTTCTCTTAGATTAAAAGATTTACAGTTGAAGCTGGCGGAAAGGTGGAGGGCAGGGCAGCTAGCTGGTCATTGCCATGACAGAAGTGATTTGACAGTAGTGTGAGAACCTTAAGGTGCACATTCATGATCCAATTTCACAAACTATACACCATCCAATCTAATTGTTGTGATCAATTGGAAACGATCATTCTGGTTCACCAATGAGAGACAAAATGATAAACAATCCAATCAGACTAGCAACCGCTTGAAAATTCAGATCGATGGAGCAATCAATTGATGACAAGCTATCATCGATAGTTCGTACTATTGACCGTATAGAAGACGTTAATTGGCACCTTTACCTGGCTTAAGACTGCAGATTGGCTTATAGAGTTTAGCCTGTCTAATTCCCCCTCATCTGTGTCTAATCACGAGTTGTAATTTGATCTCTCCCGTCAGCTGACGGCCATGGCAGATCAACCAATTTGAAAGCACAGGATGTTAACAATATGTCTGCTTCCATGAAACCAGGAAGTAGGCACACTGCAGATTTATTGCAGGATTTCTATCAGCTGTAACAAAGAAATGTTTTTCTTTAAAAGTTATTACGCTGTTGCTTATTTTTTAGAGCAAAGAGGAATTTCTAAGTTCAGGTCCGCCTTAAATACTCGCACGTTGCCATAGACTTAAATGACTTCCGGTCTGATGCAGGAGCCGCACGGCAACGTAGGTATGGTTGGGAGTTAAAGAGGGCACTTGCGGCGCAGCGTACTACAATGTGGGCAGTATAAAGTACCCCACAGACTAACATTAGGGTGCGGTAAATTTACCGCGCCGCCCCAGTGTGAAAGGGCCCTCAGGATTGGGCCATCACAGAAACATAGTAATGAGTACAGCAAATCAGGATTCATAGAAGAGGATAGAGAAAAATGGAAATATAATTTTAATGAAAGGTAAAACGTAAGGTACACTTTGATTTTTAAGATGGGGTTACATGACATCAAACCATAATGCAAAAGACAAGCATAATGCACAAATCAGCTGACAATCTAGCATTGTGCATACAAATGTGTTTAGTAATATGCAGATTATTTTATTTTGCTGCAACTGCTAGTGGTAGTTCTGTAGTAGATTTACTACCAACCCCAATCCCATCCCCCAAGACTACGGGCAGCATTATTATTGGAGTCCTCTTTCCCACAGGGGGTGTCACAAAAGGAAAACAAATCCTTGCTATACCTAGAGGCTTGTAATAAAAACCTCTCAGGCCAGCATTCAACACCTGTTGACGTGTCTTCAAATTCAGAAGGCCAAACTGCAGACAAGCATGAAAAGACATCAGGGAGAAACATTTGGAGCTGTCCTTGTCACAAAGACGCTTTACTTCAAGCCAGTCATACCCTACAAGTCTCCTGCATCTTTTCTGTAAGCTGCTCTTCAAGGACATGGCAGGTCATTGTAAATCCATCCCAATTGTCCTATAGGCAGCCATTAGCCAGCATCTGAGCTTAGCACATCATCTGCTAGCCCATAGGATTCTTACCTTGTACATTTCTAGAAACACCATCAACACACTCTTTAGGGGAGAAATGATACATAAGTGTTTCTCATATGATTTTTACACTGCTTGCAGTACACTGTGCCCAGACTAATTTCAACACACATCTTCATAGCAGAACTGAATGCTTGCATTAGTTGTATTAAAAAAGTCTGGGTGGTACCAGCTGATCACTTTATGTTGAGATGATCCCTTGACAGCCTTGTTCACATTGCGTTCGGCTTGCGTGTACGTCTGCAGTGGACCCCCCCACTTTCTTAAAGCGTTTTCTGGTGATTTTCTATGTGTTCGCTCGTTTTAGGGGGCGTTTTTGTAAGCGCTTTTGCAGAGCACTTTTGAGCCGTACAAAATAAATATAATTTATTTAAAAAAAAATGCTCACGCAATCGCTTGCCAAAGCGATTCTGTGAGCGTTTTGAGTTTTTCCTATACCTTCCATTGAGGCAAATCGCCTAAAAAATGGCCCAAGCACCGCTTTCCTAAGCGGATCACAAACGAACCCCTCAGATATAAACTCTCTCATAGAGAATCATTGTACAAGCATTATCCTACGGCAGTAAGAAGTTTGGGAACAGCATCTTTAGACCCTATTCACACTCAAAAGTGCAAAACGCCGGCGATTACCACTGGAGTTTTGCGGGAGTGATTTTTCCACGATTACACACGGAAAAAATCACTGGACACTGTGTCGATTTTTCCACGATCGCGTTTAGCGCTTCTATAGCACTGAAACGCGATTGCAGGGAAATCGCCTGAAAATGGTGCAGGCTACGCATTTGCCGATTTGCGTTAATCGCCCAAGTAATAAATGGGCCCATAGGGTTTAAAGTGAATGGGTAACCTTTTAAAAATAAAAAAAGTCAGATACTCACCTAAGGAGAGGGTAGGCTCGGGCCTAATGAGACTTCCCTCTCCTCTCCCGGTGCCCGCTCCCCCTCAGGATCCCCCGTAGCAGTATTCGACCAGTTCGGTCAAATACTGTCACTTCTGCCGCTGAAGGGAGGTTTCGGAAGTCAGAAGACTTCCTTACCCTCTATGACGCACTCGCGCGTGCGTGGTATGGAGCGGCCCGTCTTCGGGAGCCCGAGTGCTCCCAAAGACTTCCGAAGTCCCCCGCAGTGGGGGATTTGAACGGAGGATCCACCGGGCACCGGGAGAGGAGAGGGAAGGCTCATTAGGACCGAGCCTTCCCTCCCCTTAGGTGAGTATCTGACTTTTTTTTTTTTAAATGGTACCCATTGGCTTTAATAACACTAGTGCTTTAAAAAGCGCTAGCGTTTGAGCGTTTTGCCGGAGATTTCGGTGTGAATGGGGCCTTAGTGTAATGTAGTGTGGTCAGCACTAGGGATGGTCAATGAGATGCAAATAATTTTAATGCAGGATTATGCAAATGTTGTATGCAAATTTATAAATCTTGAAAATGGGCCAATAAAGTTTTACCTCAGCAGGATTTGATTGGTTCATTTTAAAGGACAACTGAAGTGAGAAGAATATGGAGGCTGCCATATTTATTTCCTTTTAAATAATACCACTTCCCTGGCAGCCCTGCTGGTCTATTTCACTGAAGTAGCGTCTGAATCTCACCAGAAACAGGCATGCAGCTAATCTTGTCAGATCTGACAATAATGCCAGAAACATCTGATCTACTGCATGCTTGTTCAGGGTCTATGGCTAAATGTATTCGAGGCAGAGGATCAGCAGGACAGCCAGGCAACTGGTATTGCTTAAAAGGGAATAGATATGGCAGCCTCCATATAACTCTCACTTCAGTTGTCCTTTAAAGCTGCATACATTTGCATTCTAAATTTGCATCAACTGGAAATGATATGCATCTCATTGACCATCCCTAGTCAGCTTTGCACCAGGAAGCAACGTGGGTGACTGTGCTCTGCGGTACAATGCATGGCTCCTGCATAGCGCTAGCATTAGCAAGCTCAAATACTCCTAATGCACACAATGAGATTTTCTGGCAGATCGATTATTTCCAACATGTCCGATTGATCTTCCATAGACGTGAACAGCAAATCGATCGGAAATCAGATCGGACATGTTGGAAATAATCGGTCTGGCAAGAGATCTGCCAGAAAATCTTATTGTGTGTATTAGGCATTACTCTATCCTCAGTTACAACATCCCCTGCTTATTACAGATCTGCTGATGGTAGTTTATTATATTTAAATTAAAACAATATCTGCTCATTTTTTGCTGGGTGGTTTTGATTCTACCTTCGATGCTGGTCTCAAAGTGTAAAGCTAGGAAAGCACTGTAAGGCCTGGTGCACACCAAAACCTGCTAGCAGATCCGCAAAGTGCTAGCAGATTTTGAATCGCTTTTTTTTATTTTTATGAGGCGTTTTGCGGATTGCTGCTGCGGATTTCAGTGTACCATATTTCATATATCGTTACAGTAAAGCCGTTACTGAATAGCTTCTGTAACAAAAACACCTGCAAATCCGCTCTGAACTGCCGTTTTTCAGAGCGGTTTGCGTTTTTCCTATACTTTACATTGGAGGCATAAACGCCTCCGCAATCCAAAAAATGCCTCACCCCGGGAGTATGTGTTTCAGCAAAACGCCTCCCGCTCTGGTGTGAACCACCCCATTGAGATACATTAACCAAGCGTATCCGCACTCGCTCGGTGTGCATCAGCCCTATTTTTCCTAGTGCAAGCATTAGATTTGATGAAACATCAAATCTAACAACAATCTATTCAAATCTATTACTATTAAATTGGACATGTCTGTTCTGTGTCCAAGCCATGCCAGCAATACAGAATTCACAGCCTTGGATCTGTGCAGTGCATCAAGAGGAAGGTACGTCATGCAGGTGCATCATGGGTTTATTTTAAATCATTTTATTCAGTTAAGGTTTACTCTAAGCCCACACAAACTACTTGAGCAAAGTTACTGTTTTTACTATTATATATTATGAACTGTAATTTACTAAGTATGTTTACTCTGGACCTGAACTCTCTGCTCTAAAAGATAAGCAACAGCATAATAACTTTTAAAGAAAAACATTTCTTTGTTACAGCTGATACAAATCCTGCAATTCACCTGCAGCATGCCTACTTCCTGCTTTCATGGAAGCAGACATAGGGTTAACATCCTGCATTTACAAATTAGTTGCTCTGCTGAGTTAGCCAGCTGATAGATCAAATTACACTTGTGATTAGTCACAGATGAAGAGGGGGAATTAAACAGGCTAAACGCTCTAAATACATACAGGGTGCGTTTTTTCTGTTTCCTTCTGTGCAAGAGTTCAGGTCCACTTTAACAATATGAACAAGATTTTTTTTTCACTTTACAGGGTAAGGATTATAGACCAAAGGTCTGTGATTTAGTACAGGCTGGCCAGTGTAGAATAGCTCTGTAAGAAGCAGGTATCTACAGCATAAATACAAGCCAGCACCGGACTATAGTCTGTTTTTCAGCATCAAGTTGTCCCTAGCCTGTGTAGTTTGTATTATCCATTCAACAAGATCGGCAGGCAGAGAAAGCACAGAGTGTGAATGGTACAGTATTAACAGGTCGGTCATCTTAACATTTGTATCCCTATTAGACAACTCCAGTTATGTAACAGTTCAAAGTGGGTAGGAAACATCTGCGTTCTCTTGCGGATTTTTCAATTAATGATCCAATTAAGTTTACAGCGGAGACATTCAGCCTCCAGGCACTATAATTTAACAACCATTTAGCTCCTCTGCTGGGCGATTCTAAAGCTCTGGAGACCAGGGTGTTATTAATATGGTGTACACAATAAGGCACGTATGAAGCACAATTCCAGAGATACACAATAGCTATGCAGGAGATTTCCTGGATGTCAACTTGCACTCTACACAAGGCTGGAAATGTACTTCTATGATCGCCCACCAATCCCACTTTTCTTCCTGCTTTTATGGTCAAATGGGAGACGTCTCCCCTGTCTCTGAGAACTGACATCACACAGCTGTGCTGGATAGGGCTGCTGAAGGACAGAGGCAGCTCCCTCCCTTACTACTGACACGGTGGGCTCTGCAAATTTCCAGCAGCACAGCCAACAAGCCATGGTAGCAGCTCATTGCTCTAAAGCACCTCTCACAACATCCAGGAGAGTTTAGCTCTGATTTCAGCCCTCCTACAACATCACATGACGGAAGAAGAGCTAACGGGAATGAAAAAGTAATGGCAATCCAAATTGCTGACAAATTTCTGAGTTCTTAACGGCTAATGAACAGAAAGATTAGCACTTTTACCCTTTTTGTAGCATAAAAGCTTTAAAGCTGAGTTGAAGACAACTAGGAAGCATAACTAGTAAAAGTAGCCAGTACTGCCTTTATATCAGCTGCAGGTAACTTCCTGTACAGCAGTACTCAGAATGGAATAGGAAGGGCCAGCACTGTTGGGTGCTTCTGTATTACACAGGGCTGTCATTCTAGGAGGAGGATTTTGTAGGTCTGAAGAACAGTGGACACTGGGAAGCTTAAAATGAACTGGAATCCACTGCTGTCACCAAGGAGACTAGTAGATTTGTAGCACTGGGATACTGGGAGAAGAGGTGATAAGCTTGCCTTTTTTAAACCCAAAATGATGGTAACTGCTAGCCATTTATGGAGAGACTGAACTGAACACACGCTCAACTGAAGTCTTTTTAAATGTCGGACAAACTTCAGATTTCACCCTGTTGGGCGACAATTGTGTGCAAAAATGTAGCCAAACGACAGGACATGCAACAGATTTTTGACTGATCTGTCTGGCGGACCAACTCACACAACTGTTGGGCAGATATAATGCAGCTGCCCATGTGTCTACAATGTTAGAACGACATTGTTCTACTGAATGCAGGCATACTGTGCATACTGTCGTTTCTGCTTGTGCGCGCAGCATTTAAATGAGTTGGTCGTTTGCAGTATCGGTGTGGGAAAAAAGACTTGTCCTTTCAACAAAGTCACCAGTCGCTTCTGCCACGTCGGCCGTGTGTTTTCTGCGACTTTTGTTTGGCACGTGAACAAGCCTTAAAGAGGAGCTGTAGTGAAAATAACATAACAAATAAAATTGCATATTGTTTATAATATTAATTTAGGCTACTTTTACACCAAGACGTTGCGTTTTAGGGGACGTTATGGTCGCATAACGTGCCCCTAATGCAACCTATGGTGGTGTTGAAGTTGGACATCAGATTAACCACCCTGGCGTTCTGATAAGATCGCCAGGGCGGCTGCGGGAGGGTTTTTTTTAAATAAAAAAAAAAACTATTCCATGCAGCCAACTGAAAGTTGGCTGCATGAAAGCCCACTAGAGGGCGCTCCGGATGCGTTCTTCTGATCGCCTTCGGCGGCCAGAAGTAACACGGAAGGCCGCAATGAGCGGCCTTCCGTGTTTCGCTTACCTCGTCGCCATGGCGACGAGCGGAGTGACGTCATGGACGTCAGCCGACGTCCTGACGTCAGCCGCCTCCGATCCAGCCCTTAGCGCTGGCCGGAACTGTTTGTTCCGGCTACGCTGGGCTCGGGCGGCTGGGGGGACCCTCTTTCACCGCTGCACACGGCGGATCGCCGTGCTGCGGCGGCGATCAGGTAGCACACGCGGCTGGCAAAGTGCCGGCTGCGTGTGCTGCTTTTTATTTCATTAAAATCGGCCCAGCAGGGCCTGAGCGGCAGCCTCTGGCGGTGTTGGACGAGCTGAGCTCGTCCAGACCGCTCAGGTGGTTAAGCTGCGTTATGTAGCTCTCAAAGCAGCCGCTCCAGGTTAGTGATAGGAAGTCCGGATCTTTTCCAGGATTCGGATCATTTGAATCGGATCATTGAAAATATCCGGATCTTTGAACCGTATCATTTGAATCATTTTACTAGGAAAGCAGACTGGGTGAAATGACTAGCAGGACAGGACTTTCCCTGCACTGTATATTCTGTATGTTCATGTTTCTTCCAGACAGACATCCACTGTGAACCGAATCTTTCATTGTGATGATCCGTATGATTCGACTCACAAAAAAGATCCGGTTCAAATGAATGATTCGTTCATGATCCGGACAACACTACAGTCCTACCAGGAGTCTCTGCACTGCAGTGAATATTAATTAGCCATGTGGAGGAGGAGGGGAGACCTCCTCCTCCAACATTACTGAGCATGTGCAAGCAGTCTAACTACAGCATGCAGCACTTTGTTTAAACGTGCTGCCGTTACTATGTAACGCAACGTGGGCACTGTGAACAGCACAATTGATTTTATAGTGCTGTGAGTTAGGCTGCGTTACTGGCTGCTATAACGTGGGACTTTAACGTCCCACTGTGAAACCAGCCTTATAGATTATTTAGTCAGTGTTTGCCCATTGTAAAGTCTTTCCTCTCCCCGATTTACATTCTGAAATGTATCACTGGTGGTAGCATCTTTAGTTCTGCCAGGTGATCTGTACAGACTGTTTGTTACTAATTTAGAGTTCTACGCACAGAGAGAGATATTGCTTGCTTGGCAGTTGGAAAACTATCGGTTATTTCCCACAATGCAACAAGGTTCACAGAGAGCAAACTGTCAGGACCTTGGTCATGACATAACACTGTGGGAGGGGTTTTGCCACAATATTAGCCATACAGACTCCCCAGATCTAGTCGAGAAATATGGTTTTCAATGAGATGTATGGGTTTGAACCAAAGGAAAGGAATGGTAACACACAGAAAAACGGCACATGCATATACTGTACGCCATGAGCCCGTTTTGTGGCCATATGTATTCATCTAATTACAAAAGCTACATAACACATTGGAATTTTAAACAAACATACACCGAAAAGATTGTCTGCTTAGTACTGAGCACCTTCAACATCAAAAAGACTAAAGATTGCATTTAAGGTGGATCTGAAACTCATTGTGACCAGTGCCTTGTCCTCTAGGACTGTCAGTCATCATCAGTCTGCATATCAGTAAATGCGAAAGAGCTGTGACATGTCTTTACTACTGGACAGCTCCATCCCCCAGAGAGTGCAGGAGAGGCCTGGAACAATAGTGTGGAAACAGGCGGTGCAACTCAACGTGAAAGCCTCTTCTGTCATCTTCCAGTATAAAAATACATATGCAAGAAACATGCATGCACACATACCAACCTCTACTCCCAAATCTGAAACCATATCATTAAGGCTTCCTATTTTAAGGCTGCTGGTTATAGATTGGGCAGATTGCCACTCACATTCCAGACGCAGTGCTGCTGTTTTGGTCTGACCCATGCAAAGCGATCTAACAAGACTTTAGCACAAGCATCCCAAGCACATATTAACGTAGGACAGGCTCTGAGACACAGGAATCACTGCTGCAATGTGCAAGGAGACCATTAACTATCCAGTATGTAAGATACACATTTACATATGTTTTTTACGGAGTTGTCAATTGCATCATGTTGAGGAGAACCTTATATAATGTGCAATTAAATAGATCATTATGCCATCTTGTCTGCAAATTACACACAGCTACTGGGAAATTAGTGTTGTACCAACTACAGAGCAGTATTACGTTTCATTTACAGTGATCACAGTGACACAAATAGAATGGCACTGAGGGTGGAGAGTAACTCAGCAGCCAATCACAACAGAATACATGAAAAACCAAAATATTCCTGGAGTCCTGCTGTCTGCAGCAGCATGGTTCTCATTGTCCAGCAACAGGAGCAGTGCCATTCAGACAAATAAACCTGACATTTCCATCTCTGGTAACACCTCAGATAATGAGCATCCTTCATAGTCAGAGGACTCAGTGTAGAGCCCGACCACAACCAGAACAACAAAGCAAGCAGACTGTGACTTATCAGGGCTATTTCTCACTGCCAATCATGATCACAAGCATTGCAATGCAATTGCGATTTTTCCAAATTTTACCACTCATTTCCGATGCGGTTTCGTTTAATTCTTTTACAATTCTTACTTTATGGTGGTGAGAGTGCATTTTTCCAATCCATTTAGTTAGCAAAAAAAATAAAAAATAGAAATTGAGGAACCTGAAGCAAGGAAACGCACTTCATTTTTGATAAATACCATGAGGGAAGGCTCTTCCAGGTCCTCACTCCATTCCATCGTTCCTGCACCGTCCCTGGTTGAAGTTGCTAGGTCAAATAGCTCTTCAGCACTTCTTGGACAGCATTCAGAACTACTCATATCCCCGAGTACTTCCAAGGGCTGCCCAAGAAGTGCTGAAGAGCTATTCCATCTAGCAGGTTGAATAACTTTAACTTGGTACTGCAAAGGAACTACGGGAAGGAACAAGGACCAGGAAGGCTCTATGGGATCCAGAGTCTTCACTTTACATGGGCAAGTATTAAACCTAAAGTGAGGAAACTCACTTCAGGTTTTATTTAACAACTTCCAGACACGATAATTGAAATCTACGCCCTGTTTGGGAGCCCGCCGCACGCTCCTGCCAATTGCGCAGCTCTCCCTTTGCTGCAGCACACTCACCCTGCTGTCAGTATTACAGCAGACCTTCATGAGCTGGCCAGGAGCCGATTTCATTGGTCCTTGACCCTGTTATCAATGTGAGCCAATCCCGTGGCGACAAAAGAGTGAGTGAGCTTCAATGAAAAGAGATCTTGGTAGCAGTGAATCTATGCTGTGTGATGTTGGTAGGCCCTGTTTTTCAAAACCGGCGGTCTCTAAAGTAATTAAAGTGCATAGTAAATTTTTTTTTTGCACTCTCACTGACTTTACACAAATATAAACACTCAAAAACTGTAGCAAATACACAATGCTAGGCCATTGAGAAAAAAACGTTTTGGAAATAAAATTGAAACTCATGCAGTGAAAAAAGGGTCTCAGACTTAAAGAGGAACTCCAGTGAAAATAATTTAATAAAAAAAGTGCTTCATTTTTACAATAATTATGTACAAATGATTTAGTCAGTGTTTGTCAATTGTCAAATCTTTCCTCTCCCTGATTTACATTCTGACATTTATCACATGGTGACATTTTACTGTTGGCAGGTGATGTCAGTGGAAGGAGATGCTGCTTGTAAACAGCTGTTATTTCCCACAATGGAAGGAGGTTCACAGACCGGAAACTGTCAGGACCATGTCCTGACATCACACTGTGGGAGGGGTTTCACCACAATATCAACCATACAGAGACCCCGATAATCAGTTTGTGAAAAGATTTCTCATGGGAAAGGGGGTATCAGCTACTGATTAGGATGAAGTTCAATTCTTGGTTACGGGTTTCTCTTTAGGAGTCAGCACTCTCTGCCCGGGTTTGTAACAAACAATGTTGACTGCTCTAACATCAATAGTTTGTAATGCTACAACAATAGCTGCAATGCAGCCAATTATCAACAGAAATATCACAAGAAACATGCAGCATTTTATCAACACTTTCAGAAACCATTTTCCGGTATAAACACATACTAGTAAAATTAATTTTGTAAACCAATGTTTCCTTTCGCGGTAAAAAGCAGTGCTGTAACCCTGGTGACATAAGACACTATTCTACTACAATGCTCCTGAATACTGTGGTAGATTTATCAAATAAAGAAAACTGGAGCAAATGTGGAATGGATACCCAGAGCAACCAGATTTCTGTTAAACTAGGCAAGGATTGTGAATGGTTACTCTGGACAGCTGCTTCATGTTTTTTCCAGTTGTCCTTATTTGATACATCAAGGTCTGCTCCACATGAGCATTGTGGGAGAACAGTGCCATCTGTAACAAGTAAATCATGCATCCAAAGGGAGGGATCATAGGCACGCATAAGAACATATCATTACAGGGATGAAGCAGGCCTTGGCTCAAGTTGTGACACATGACTGCACCGACTAGGAGGTGCCAGAAAAAGATAAATTGTTGCAAGGAGACCTACTTTCGCTGTAGCACAACCCTTAGGGCCCTTATCCACTAGTGCGATTGCGTTTGCTGAATCGCAAAAGCGCAAATCACTAGAGATTTTAAAATCGCTAGGGTTTGCTAAATAACATAGGAATCGCGGTGGGTTATTTCCACTACCGCGATTCGATTTTTACACAAACGCATTTGCATGGCGGAGCGTTTATTGCCGCTATTTTTCTATGCCCTGCAGTGCATAGCAAAATCGCAATCGCTATCGCCGGCAAAAAGGATTTTGCTGAATCGCAATCGCTAGCGTTTAGCGCTAACGATTGCAAGTGGAAAAGGGCCCTGACATATACCTGTCTTCTGAAACTCCCAGAATATCTTAAGAAAAAAAGGTGGTGTTATTGCATCTGGACCAGACTAGGGGGTAGCTGTTCTGTTGATTAACCCTTTCCAATCCTATGTCACACTATGTCAGACACTGGCATTTCCCAATACAGGCCCAATGTTGGACATAGTCAGAAATAGGAAAACATGGCTGTCCTTAGGGGCCCTGCTGCTAAATAAAACCCAGCACAGTGTCAGTCCCTTTAGCTCAATATGTGAGACTAAGTTTGACAATTTGTTTGCCCCTGCCCCCCCCAATCCACCACATAACTTAAATATAACCTGGGCTTATTTGGGCTTGCCGGTAGGTGTGCAGGCTATGCGTATTACATGTATTCTGACACTTTAATCCCCTTCAGTACCACACTGTTACCTTATTACGTTAGCACGCATGCTATTTGAGCAAAGTTACGTCGTGTGACAACCCATGGTAACTAATGGGCTAATTCACATTTAATGTGATTTCTACATGTGGTAACAAGAATACAACATGCAGCTTTTTCCCACACACTACACGTTATGGCTATCAAAATCATAAGCCATTTTTCCTAACCACATGCATTATAACGGAGATGAAATTGCATGATATGCAGGAAAATGACTTGGTGCAAGTATGAACCCGCCCTCGAGTCTTTTATAAGATGCTGATTGTCCACTGTATTTCAGAGGACTACGTTCTCCTGTCCATGAACGGAGCACAGAGCACATCATGCACAGCTTTTTTCTCTGTGCACAAATGGCTCCATGCTACTGCACAGTGTGGTACAGCTGCATTTGTACACAGATGGGACCGTGGCCGTGGAGAAAAAGAGGGCCCTGGCGACCAGCGGTGGTCTCAAGAAGGATCTGGATCTACAGCTCTGTTGTGTGCCGCTCGTTCTCCCCCCTTGTAAATGTGGGCTATTGAACTTGTGCAGGTAGTGGGGAAGAAGGCCCACATTAGTGCTTTAATTTTCATAGTTTACATCCTCTTAACATGATGGCCATCATACTCATTGCATTCCTAATGGGGTCCTCAATTTTGAGAGTCATATTATCACATCTTAAAGTGAACCACTAAGCACCAACCCATACTAGCCGACAGCCTGGTTGTCCAGACACCACATTGCACTGAGGTGTGAGTACGTAGCATTGTATCCCAGAATCCTCCTGGGACAGTAGGCGAGGGGCAAGATGCTGCCTCCTATATCCAACAGCAGGAAGGAGGACGAGTGGCTGTATTAGCTCCACAGGGGAAAAACAGGGAGAGCAAGGGGCCGCTTAACATGCTACTCCTCCCTAAAGGCATTACATAAAGCTGATATACTATGATAATGCAGTGCCCAGCCACCAGAACATTTAGCAATGAATGTTGCTATGATGGGCCTTTCACAAGCGATTTCATGTTTGTTTTATTCCTGGAGGTGGGTTTATAATGTATGTGGCATAGGGCAAGTAGAGGGGATGGCCAGTAGACAAAATGATCTTTGTAATATTATACTCCTATCTGTAGATTCACTAACAGTTTACTTACTTTAAAGGGGCTTCAGGATGTGCCTCCATGTGAGTGTCCAGTGCAGACTTGCATGTAAATTCTTTAAAGCATATAGGGCAGGGAACAACATCTTCTATCTTTTTTACTGGCTCAACTTGTGGAACTTCTTCAACCACCTTCAGGAAAGCAAAAATGAAAGTGTGATACTTCATCACGGGGATGTCATTAATAATGTGTCTTCTGTATATAATTACTGTATATACAGTTGCAGAATTCAGCCATTAAACAGTTTTACAAAATAATCTGCACAGGTCCATACATATTTATCATCAACTGGATCAAACACGAACGAATTACACGGCACACGGCGAAAGTCAATCATTTCTTGGACTATTTTTTTTTTTTAATTCTTACTTTGTAATGTAATTATTTATTTTGCAACTCCCTTGTACCAGTATTTCCATGTGATTTTAAGAGCGCAACAAATCAGTCTAATGACTTCACAACTAGAAACAACCGTTACCTTTTTTGCGGGCGGGGCCTCCTCCTTCTCCACTTCTTCCTCAGGATTAAGCTTTCTTTTGGAGCTCAGTCGCTTCCTTTTTTGTGGTGATGGAGGACTTGTAGTCACTGCAGCATTTGGGTCTTTTTCATGAATCTTCATGTGTCTAGAAAAATATCACATACACAATGAATACAAAGCCAGTAATATAAATGTGATTAGTATTATACTGTGTATTCACAAATTAAAGAAACCTTAGTTGAACTGATAGACTAGAACCTCCTGATATTACTCAGTGTTCAGGGAATAATCACTTCATATGGCCCAGCTACAGTGATGAAGGCTTATGAAAACCTATGCACTGCATACAAAACTACGCAAGGCTGCAAATCTTTAGTAACAGTTATTAGAGGGATAAAGTGGTTAAAGACTACACTAATTTCAGCCCAAAGTGAAAAAGCCGGACAAGTTTCCAGAGATTGCTGCAAGAATAGGAAGTCTGCAGGCAGTGTGCCTGGTGAATAGAAAGCAGACATTTCAAGTCAGAGATCTCTCAAGCAAGTCTCCTTATTTGGCATTGCTCTGGTTTGCAGCTCTGTGCTAGCCAAATCCCAGGCCTTCCACACATGACACCAGAATGGGGATGAAGGCAACTAGGCCAAATGCTTAGGGTAAAAGAGCAGCCATATTTTACTAGAATGACTACAGTAGGCACATGTGTGCTTGTGTGCTAAATGCAACCACAGAACCAATCTGGCCTAATGTCTGTTCTGAAATGTTATGGGACGATAAATAAGCATTAAATCAACATCAATAAATCAAGAAGTAGACTTCTGACATAGTGCTGCTATGGTGTGTACAAGTTAATGTGGTGGAGCAAATGTGTGCTCCAGTGGTGTAGAAACGGATGAGAATGCTTCCAGGTACTTTGCATGGTCCAACATTGGTGTCAATCTAGAAGTTGATCTGAACCGCTGATCAGTAAATAGATCATTCACTATTCATTAGGAAATATATTTTGCGCCTATTACCATAAATGCCATCAAGTCATGTTATTTTGTGGTCATAGGGCCCTTACACACCAGAGAGCGTTCTGCGGCTCATTTTCTTTTTTAAAAAACGCTTCAATTGACCTGCATTAAAATTGCTGCAAAACTGATGGCGTGATTTTAATGTGAGTCAATGGAAGCGGTTTTAAAAAAAAAATGAAAACAACCCGCAAACCGCTCTCTGGTGTGTCAGGGCCCTTACTTTAACTGCCATCTTGGTAGAAATAGGTTTCAGAATTAAGGCACCTTCCCAAATCATGTCAAAATAACATCTATCAAACGTTTACATAACATTTCCGGCTAAAAGTAATAAAAGTCATAATGGAGGTCAGCATGTTTTTCTAATATATTTACATATTTTCAGGCTGTATGTATGAACTGTATTTTCTAAGCAAACATCAGCTGTGTGCAGGGCTGCAGGAAGTTAGTGCACATCACTGCTGGAATGATCTGAAGAATCTCTGAGTGGACGTAAAGCAGCGAGTATAGTCATGCTACCCCCCTTGGGCAACTCTGGGATTGCAAAACTCTGTAATGAGTGATCTGCCTGAGACAGGCCCGAGTTTCAGGCATCCAAGGATTCCACTCAGGCAGCAAAAACTGTACACTGCATTTTGTAAGACAAGGCGGCCATTTAACAAAGCTGAAATTAGCCTACTGCTCACTGCAACCAAGCGTGAAAATATATGAAGTACATTAATCCATGAAAGGGGAACCGTGCCCCTTTGACACACAAAATTCTTGCGTGGAACTGATGACTTAAAAGACCACTACATCGAAAAAGTAAGTTGTTAATCGACAGGTTTTGAACTAGTCCTCATGGGGGATTCTCAGGGTTTTCTTTGTTTTCAAAAGCACTTCCTGAAATGGCAGTTGCTAAGTCTAACTGCCAAAATAGTAAGATACCAGCCAGCTTCCCTACTCACTTGCACACTATTTTGGCAATTAGACTTAGCAACTGCTGTGTGACATGGGGATTATTTTACTCTATCAACTCTGTATTGAGCCATGAAGTTTAAACATAAATAAAGTTTTAGCCTACCAAAACACTTTAAATTCTGTTGTGCAATGCGGATAGCCCGGTAAATACATGGCAAGCAGAAACAAGTGTGTTCTCCCTTTCCACCACCTGCAACTGAGCAAAGGAGAATGGCCAAAGTCCCTCCCCAAGTCAGAGGACTGCATTGTGAAGGTCAGCAGCTATTCTGCTCTACCCGTGGGTACACGTATGCATGCCACGTTCCCATCGTACATACTGCCTGTGTCACCCATTGACTGCATAATCCACACAGTAGGCACTAATCATGCGGTAATGCGTTGGCATTGTGGCGATCTGAATACTGGCATGCCTGCGTTGCATCATGTGAAGCATGCAAGTCTCCATAGACTTTCATGGCCTTGCGGTGGGGAAAAGTACCGGGGTGCGACGCAGAGTGCAAGGAGCCTCAAAAGATTGGATGACATTTTGTTTCCTGTTCTAGAGTAGCCAATAAGCAGAGGAATTTTACACACTGTACATGACCACAACCTCTTGTAGCTTTTTAGGTGCACACAAGTAAAGTATACTAAAAATCCTTAAACCTGTTAGGGCTCGTTTCCACTAGTGCGGTGCGGAATCGCCTGCATTCCACCGTGGACGAAATCGCATGCGGGTGCGATTCTGCATGCGTTTTTGCCGCGATTCCGCATAGGTAAGGTATATGCGAATTTAACCATGTCACTGCCTGTGTAAATTAACATTAATACCTATGCGAAATCGCATGCGATTTCGCGGCAAAAAACGCATGGTCACCCCGCATGCGATTTCCCTATTAGATACATTAGTGGCGATTCGCGCACATTCCTTCTGCACGCGAAATCTGACGGCTCTGCCGTGCAGATTTCTGCCGCACCAAAAAACGCTCCCGCAGCCGCACAAGTGGAAACGGCCCCATCCACTTACATTGCCTATGCTAATCCGCGTGCAGTGCCCGCATGCGGATTCGCACTAGTGGAAACGAGCCCTTACATTTTTCCAGTTGCACAGGAAGTAAATGAAAGCACCAAGTAATTAAAACCCTAAGACCAGAATTCAAGAGACAGCAGCCAATAACTTTGCTGGAAGAAAAAAAAGCAAAATACATCTCTGCTTGGCGTAAGATTGCCGAGCTGCTTGCCAGTGAATGTATTAGGAAAATGCTGCTTGTCTCCACATGTGCCGAGACAGAGGATGGATGAGTGTAGTGATACCCAGGCAGACACAGTGATGCTCCTCTAAACACACCATACAGAAAAAAAACTCTTTTCAGTTGGAGAGTGTGAGGGGGAGTGAAATAGGATACTGCTCTGTTTGCTAGTTCCAGCCTGCTCAGTAAAACAGGTCAGACAAGTTTTCACTCACTTTTTTTCCTGTGTGCTGTGTGAGCTGAGGTGAAGTCCCAAGAAGTACCTTACAATTGTGAAGAGATGCATGACAACCTGGACTATGAGAACATTGCTGCTGATCCCAGCTAAGCCTCAGGTTCACTTTCCATTTTGTTAACACCTTTAATGCTGGGTATGTATAGCTGACTAGTCAAGAACCATATCCTATAACATGAGCACAGGAAGCACCACTGATGCAGATTGCTTGCTTCTTGCCTGTGCCGATTCTCTGTTGATAATGTCTTCTAAATTCTTTGTCTACTATTTGAGGGCAAAAGTTTGCAAGCTCCACCTGGGTCATATCAAAACAGTGGGGTTGCTGAAAAGCTAGAAAATTTGTGGCTGTGTGGCTGCAGTCATGTGCAGCCCCCCACACAAAGAAATTACCATAATAGATGAATGTGTGTGTATATGGCTACAGCAGCACACACTGTAATTCAGTAACACCTCAGCAAACCTCACTACAGTATATTCCGATATTACTCAGAGGAGTGGGTGGACACAATTACTGTCACTTAAAGGGCACCTGAACTCAGAACGTCCTCTCTCTAAAAAGATAAGCAACAGCATAACATTTAAAGAAAAACATTTCTTTGTTACAGCTGATAGAAATCCAATATATCTCCAGTCTTTCTACTTCCTGCTTTCATAGAAGCCAACATTTTGTTAACATCCTGTGTTTACAAATCCGCTCTCTGCCATGGCAGCCACCTGACACAGCTAAGGGATCAAATTACAACTTGTGCTTAGCTACAGATGAGAGGGAATTAGACAGGCTAAACTCTCTATATACATACAGGATGCATTTCTATAGGTCTTCCTTCTGTCCTGTGCAAGAGTTCAGGTCCACTTTAAACAGACTTTTTTTTTTTATTAACTCCAAGGTTTGCTGGCTCCCTTTGGTTTCCCGTTATCCCTTACTAAATCAACCTCATGTTCACATCAGTATAATGTTTAGTAAATCCATCTACTCATTTACGCTTCAAAAAAGAAAAATAGATATTTAATCCCTAAGGCTGGTTTCACAGTGGGACGTTACAGGCGCACGTTAGAGCAGCCTGTAACGCAGCCCACCGCACAGTACTGAAAAATCAATGGGGCTGTTCACAGTGCGGACGTTGCGTTACATTGTAACGCTGCGTCACAAGACAACGTACTGCATGCAGTACTTTAGACGCGGCTGAGCCGCGTTAGACTGCTTGCACATGCTCAGTAATGTGGGGGAGGAGCGGAAAGCGGCCAGGCACATGGATAATTAATATTTACTGCACGTTATGACATGCAGTGTTTACTTCCTGGAGCAGCCGCTCTGTGCGGCGATTGGCCGGCGGGACCACGTGATGCCGCATGCGCACAAGAGTGCGCATCACGGCATCACTGACGCCAGAGTGAGCTGCACAACGCGGCTCACTCTGACGTCCAGATCCAGCACCACCAGGCGTTCCGTTAGGGGGACGTTATGCGACCTTAACGCCCCCTCTAACGCAACGTCCTGGTGTGAAATTAGCCTTAAAGTTCAGTAGAAGGGAATATAGGAATAGAAGTGTCAGATCTGTAGTTATTAATCTGTAAAATGACCATGAACTGGATTGTCAATAAGAAAAAAGGAACAGACCCGAGGGCATGAACACAACTTCCAAAATAAATTGAGAAAAGCACATGTTGAGACAAACTCTGCAGATGGGTAAAATCACATTGCGGAGTTTATGGAAGCTATCGCAGAGATGGACGTTAGACAAAATTACCACATGGTACATATACCCCAGGAAGTACTAGAACATGCTGCGATTAAATAATTATAGTAGATTTTGATATTAAAATGGGGGCATTAAAGTGGACCTGAACTCTTGCACAGGACAGAGGGAAAAATGTAGAGAAATGCACCCTGTATGTATTTAGAGACTTTATCCTGTTTAATTTCCCCTCTTTTACAGTGGTGTGAAAAACTATTTGCCCCCTTCCTGATTTCTTATTCTTTTGCATGTTTGTCACACTTAAATGTTTCTGCTCATCAAAAAACGTTAACTATTAGTCAAAGATAACATAATTGAACACAAAATGCAGTTTTAAATGATGGTTTTTATTATTTAGTGAGAAAAAAAACTCCAAATCTACATGGCCCTGTGTGAAAAAGTGATTGCCCCCCCTTGTTAAAAAATAACTTAACTGTGGTTTATCACACCTGAGTTCAATTTCTGTAGTCACCCCCAGGCCTGATTACTGCCACAACTGTTTCAATCAAGAAATCACTTAAATAGGAGCTATCTGACACAGAGAAGTAGACCAAAAGCACCTCAAACTAGATATCATGCCAAGATCCAAAGAAATTCAGGAAAAAAATGAGAACAAAAGTAATTGAGATCTATCAATCTGGTAAAGGTTACATAGCCATTTCTAAAGCTGTGGGACTCCAGTGAACCACAGTGAGAGCCATTATCTACAAATGGCAAAAACATGGAACAGTGATGAACCTTCCAAGGAGTGGCCGGCCGACCAAAATTACCCCAAGAGCGCAGAGAAAACTCATCCGAGAGGCCACAAAAGATCCCAGGACAACATCTAAAAAACATTAGTTTTTTTTATGCTAAAAAAACATCTCAATGATTGCCAAGACTTTTGGGAAAATACCTTGTGGATCGACGAGACAAAAGTTGAACTTTTTGGAAGGTGCGTGTCCCGTTACATCTGGCGTAGAAGTAACACAGCATTTCAGCAAAAGAATATCATACCAACAGTAAAATATGGTGGTGGTAGTGTGATGGTCTGGGCTTATTTTGCTGCTTCAGGACCTGGAAGGCTTGCTGTGATAGATGGAACCATGAATTCTACTGTCTACCAAAAAATCCTGAAGGAGAATGTCCGGCCATCTGTTCGTCAACTCAAGCTGAAGCGACAATGACCCAAAACACACCAGCAAATCCGCCTCTGAATGGCTGAAGAAAAACAAAATGAAGACTTTGGAGTGGCCTAGTCAAAGTCCTAACCTGAATCCAATTGAGATGTTGTGGCATGACCTTAAAAAGGTGGTTCATGCTAGAAAACCCTCAAATAAAGCTGAATTACAACAATTCTGCAAAGATGAGTGGGCCAAAATTCCTCCAGAGCGCTGTAAAAGACTCGTTGCAAGTTATCGCAAACTCTTGATTGCAGTTATTGCTGCTAAGGGTGGCCCAACCAGTTTTTAGGTTCAGGGGGCAATTTCTTTTTCAGACAGGGCCATGTAGGTTTTGAGTTTTTTTTCTCACTAAATAATAAAAACCATCATTTAACCACTTCGCGTCCCTGGGGTTTTCCCCCTAAAAAACCAGAACAGTTTTCTACATTTCACACTCTTCCCATTCATTAGCCAATAACTTTATCACTACTTATCACACATACATGATCTATACCTTGTTTTTTTCGCCACCAATTAGGCTTTTTTTCGGTGGTACATTTTGCTTAAAATTATTTAATTTTGAACAGATTTTAATGGTAATAATAGGGAAAAAAAATGAAAAAAGGAATTATTTCTCAGTTTTCAGCAATTATAATTTGAAAATAATAAGTGGTACCATAGATTAAACCTACACATTTGATCTGCCCGTCTGTCCTGGTTATTACAGGGTTTAAAGTATGATCCTAGTACAATGTATGGCGACAATATATTATTTGGAAATAAAGGTGCATTTTTTTCCATTTTGCGGCTTTGTATTTTTCTTTAATTGTTGTGGCACTTTTTAATCCTCCCCGCTCCATGGTTAGCAAGACGTGCTCCTTTATACCCCCCTCCCCCATACTTGGCCAGATGTGCCCAGTTACCCTTCCCCAGCCCCTGATGTGCCTCTGTAACCCCCCCCCCCCCCCACTTCAGTAAACCAGACGTGCCTGTTTATCTCCCCCCCCCCCCATAGTTAGCCAGATGTGTTTTTTATTACCTCCCTCCCCCCATTCATAGCCAGGTGTATGCCCTTTATGCCTCCCCCTCCCCCATTTATAGCCAGCTGTGTGCCCCTTTTAATTTGTATCCCCCCCCCCCCCCATGGATACCCAGGTGTTGGCCCTTTAAGAAATTTTATTTCCCCAAATGCCAGGTGTCCCCTCCACCCCCTCTGCAGAGCTAGGCGCAGGGAAGCATTAGGAGTAAGAATCTCTCACCTGACCTTGTTCCAGTGCCGATCACGATCTCCTCCCTGCAGTACCGCTGACAGCCTCACTATGCTGACCGGATCGGGTCCCGGCTTGATGACGTCATCAAGCCGGGACCCGGTTCACTCAGCATAGTGAGGCTGACAGCGGGACTACAGGGAGAGGATCGCGATCGGCGCTGGAACAAGGTCAGGTAAAGATTGATACATTGTAATCCTCCATGCTGCCCGATCGCAGCATGGAGGGGGAAGGGGGGTATTACAGAGGATCGGGCGGGGGGTGGGAGGATCGGAGACCCGGGAAGGGATGCTAGTGTAGTGTAGTTAGGGGGAGGGGGGTTAATGAGCCCAGGAGCGTGCTAGCACGCCCGCTGTGCTCATTAAATGACAGCAACTTATAATCACGTCATGTGGCTTTCAGGAGCCACTTGCAATGACGTGATTATACTGTATGCGGGATGTAAACTGGTTAAAACTGCATTTTGTGTTCAATTATGTTATCTTTGACTAATAGTTAACGGTTTTGGATGAGCAGAAACATTTAAGTGTGACAAACATGCAAAAGAATAAGAAATCAGGAAGGGGGCAAATGTTTTTTCACATCACTGTATGTCTAATCACAAGTTGTAATTTGATCCTCCCGTGTCACATGACTGCCTACGGCAGATAAGCAGATAAGCCCATTTGAAGGCTCAGGATGGAAACAATATGTCTGCTTCTATGTATCAGGAAGTAGAAACTGTACAGATTTGTTGCAGGATTTGTATCAGCTGTAACAAAGAAATGTTTGTTTTTTTTGTTTAAAGGTTATTATGCTGTTGTGTATCTTTTAGAGCAGAGAGGAGTTCTGAGTTCAGGTCCGCTTTAAAGGATACCACAACTGACATGTGGCATAATGAGATGGACATGGGTATGTACAGTGCCTAGCACACAAATAACTATGCTGTGTTCCTTTTTGTCTTTCTCTGCCTGAAAGAGGTAAATATCAGGTATGTAAGTGGCTGACTCAGTCCTGACTCAGACAGGAAGTGACTACAGTGTGACCCTCACTGATAAGAATGTCCCCCTTTTTTATCTCTTTCTTGCTCTCAGAAGCCATTTTCTTCTAGGAAAGTGTTTTATAGTTGGAATTTCTTATCAGTGAAGGTCACACTGTAGTCACTTCCTGTCAGGACTGAGTCAGCCACTTACATACCTGATATTTACCTCTTTCAGGCAGAGAAAGAAAAAAAGGAACACAGCATAGTTATTTGTGTGCTAGGCACTGTACATACCCATGTCTATCTCATTATGCCACATGTCAGTTGTGGTATACTTTAAGTAAACACCATCGTTCATAAAAGCTGAAATGTTGATGATGTTGAGAAAACTAATCTAATAAAAAAGTTTGCTATACAGACAGTGATTTGCTGTATTGGTGATGGCGCTGTGTGCATCGCTCCAAAAAACACGTTTGGAGAACTGCACCATTTCACACAAAATATTACAATAAAATTTTACAATCCAAAAAAACGTACATTATATTTAACACCATATGCTGCAAACAAGCACATTCCTTCTCATCTTTACTTTTCATTCCTCTCACATTGCATGCAAAATATACCTGCTTTTTTTTTTTTTACTAATTTTCCTACAGGTGGACATACACTAGCAGATGGCCACCAGATACGACCAACGGATATGATCAAAATCCGATCAGATAGGGATCTATGACTGCCACATACTGGAAATAGATTTTTTTTTTTTTTATAGATTTCACCTATAAATGTATTAAAAATCTAAGAAACTGGCTCCGCACTGGAGAGTGTTGGCAGTGGAGTATATTCACCTGTGCACTCATCACATGTCCCATCTCCAACCCCTCTGGCAGCCTGTACTCTTTGACCCGGCGACACGTGTTACATGACCACGTACATGCCAAAGTGTCATGAAGTACAGCCACCAGCGGACAGGTGAGTATGCCCACACTCTGCACAGGCCACGGGAGGACGGTTTTAGATGGAGGAGACAGACCAGAAGTCAATCAGCTGCACATCTACAGTCACACCCCCAATTGAGCGAGATCTTTCCACCCGGAGCGCCCAATAATATCAATTGATTTTAGCCAAAAATCTATCAAAATTGTCATTGGATGGCTGTGTTGGGGCACCTTGACTCTGGACTGCTCATTTTTGGTAATTAAAACCTCTAGCCACCTATCCAGTTAACTAGCAGCTACACACGGTTTGCCAGCTTCATGTTCCCACCTACAATGCGTTTATCATGTTAAAAGAACTCTTTAGTAATGTCATAATAAGATGAACAGACACTGGAAAAAGAGCTGCAAGACAGTGGGTTTGTGATTACATCTATTGCCAGACTAATGCTGGGAACCCACGTTGCGTTTTTTCACCCGATTTACTGTGCGATCAATAGTACGAATCGAATCAACCAAAAAAAAAAAAAATCGACGGTAATTGTATCGTCCGCCTGCTACATACGTGTACGTTTTCTGTTTCGTCTTTACTATGTTCTCTACTAAATACGTCCACTATTGATGACACTGCACTCTGATACGCCCCCTAAACGCCTTTATATCATACACACAATCGAGCCCCTTCATCGATCACGCCAACACACGATAAGATAGTAGTCATTTCAACCATTTATTCTACACATGTCCAATACAATTTAGATCGAGAACACACTCGATTCTGCCCATAAAATCACTCAAGTGTGCTGAAAAATGCTTCAGATTTCGGTTGCGATTCGATTCGTACTATCGATCACAGGGGAAATCGGGTGAAAAAAATGTAACGTATGTTCCCAGCATTAAGTGCACCTGTCATGAGGGAAGTAGTGAAGTGGCCACTGATGCCCTTGTGGAAGTGCTAGCTGCCTAACTGTAAGGTTGGCTAGAATACTTTCTCAATTACTCATATGTAAAGGTATGCAAAATAGTAAAGTCAAAACAGCTGAGTAATTCAAAAAGTATTGAGAGAGCCAAAGGATGTGTAGAACAATAAGTTATTTGCTTTTAGTTCAGGAAAAACAGCCTCTCTATCTTTCTAAAAGTCTATTTTAAGATCTGGTTGTCTCACTCTCACTGAATTCCCTTTTCTTACATGGCTGTTAGAGTCTCGCCACTCTCAGGACTGTGTTCTTCTTGGCATACAGACAAAAGCAATGCTGGCACTCCTTTTTCATTCTTGCACTTTTCTTTACAGCTATAAAGCTAAAATGGATTTGGCCATTTTAGCTGTATACTGAATTCTATTACGAATCAGCCCAAACAAGACCAGGGTGCATTTATAAAAAGTTACACCTATGTAGGTGTAGCCATTCCTGCAGTCACACATCTGCCATCAGTTATCACTCACCTGTGCATGTTCCCATTAGTAGTGAAGGACTGCCCACACATTGAACATCTATAAGGCCTTTCTCCAGAGTGGACAAGCATGTGGCGGTCCAAAGAGCTGGCAGAACTCAGGGATTTCCCGCATATACTACAGCTATGGTCTGTCCCTCCAGTGTCAGTGTTGTGCTGCAAGACAGAAGAAAACATCATTGTTAGTATAATTTTACTTTACTGTGCTTCAAATCAGAACTCAGACCTTCATTATTTCATTTTAATCAGCTGACACCTCGACAGGAAATATGGTTTTCCTCAGAGATGGAGAGCTACTGAGACCTACATATAAAAGCGATGCAATGAAAAAAATAAATAAAAATCAGTGTGGAATATTGCAGATGGTAGAATACCTGTAATTTTACCAATACTCAACTACCTCCTGCTATGGCTAGTAGAATATCGGTAGTGTTACCAATATTCTTCTATCAGCCTGTATTTTCCTATTCTCACACGAACCTTCCCTGCATCCTACTCTCACTGCTTATATGCTAACACTTACTTCCTCCCTACGCCTCACACTAACTTCACCCCTACCTACACCTAACCACCCTTCCTAAACCTAACACAGCCACCTCCGCTATGACCACAGCTACCGGCCGTAGCCAATAAATCAGCACCCAATTAAATGGGCTGCGAATTGTGCACAAATTTACTGCTTCGCTACAGAGAGGGAAAAACTGCACAAGGGTGTGAGTACAAATAGAGGTTTGCATTTTTTTAGTACAATTTTCTTAGTACAAACTGAAATCCTTTTAAGAAAAGCACAAGCGTTGGAATAAGAGGAATACATGTAAAAAGATTTCCACTAAAGCAGCTGTGAAATCATGCGGCAGGCAGGGTGAGTGTAGGGGCAAAGGGCTGAAAGGTAGGGGGGGGGGGGGGGAGGCTGACTGAGTGGCAAGTGACTGCAGGCGGGGTGAGTAAGGAGAAGAATGCTCTCGGCCAGCGATCAGCCAACTTAATGCACCTGGTGGATCACTGGCTGAGGTGTGGGGGGGGTCGCTGTACACATACACTAGATTCTCAGCAGAGCTTAACATTTATATATGTAAACTTTTGTCACAAAAAGAATAACTTCAGTTTAATTACAACAATGGGAAGTATACCTGAACCATTATATTTAGGACCACTTTATTACCAACAACCTCAAAACACTTAGTAGTTTGTGAATAGAACTGCAAAGTGATTAACCGCTTCTGGACCGAAGCAGTACAAATCCATGTCCAGCAGGTGGTGCTGCGGGTCTGACAGGACGTAGATTTTACTGCTTTGGAAACTGCACATACCCGCCGACGCTTTATCCCGCCACATTTCACTCCCCCTGCCATCATACTGTTGTGTGAGCAGGTCAGGAGCCGATTTCATTGGCTCCTGAATGAGTGACCACGGTAAGCCAATCTCATTGGCTTACACTGACGGACAGGGTCAGGAGCCAATGAAAGCAGCTCCTGACCGGCACACAGCTCTGCCGTCATAGCGACGGCAGAGAGAGAGGAGCCTGCGGTGAGAGAGTGGAGTGACTGGCAGGTATGTGCCGTGATTCGTCAGTATTCAACGTTTTTGGTACCAGCAGTCTCTGGTCCTTAAGGGGCCAGAGACTGCTGGTACGCAAGTGGTTAAGGCCTGCTTTACACTGGATGGATCAAACACTAATCTGTGTAAAAACTGATCAGTTTTTATTTGGCATCAGTTTTTGATTAGTTTTTTTTGAGCCAGGGTTATTAGTCCTAAATGGCCTGATACAGATCACATCACAACATTCCAGTGGGACTTAAAGTGAACCTCCGGACTAAAAATCTACTCAGCAGAACTGAAAAGGCTTGGTGTTTCTTTAACAGTTTCACAGCATCAGAACTTTGTTTTTCTTACCAAAGCATCATTTTTTTTTGCTGCATTTTTAGCTAAGCTCCACCCATCAAAGAAAAAAAGCTCTGGCTTTTTTCCCCCTGATGCTGTGCAGAGCATGATGGGATTTCCTATGTTGTTCACGTTGCCTAGCAACTGGGAGAGGCGCTCAGGACACAGGACAGTTGGAACTGTCTCATGCTCCCTGTCACCTTTCAACCAAAAAGATGGCTGCCATCATGAAATCAAACATTTGCCTGTTTTTTTAAAACAGTGTGGGTAAGAGATTATATTACCTATCTATTTTAATTAACATAACTAATGTAAGTTAATGACAGTATGTTTGTTTAGGCTGGAGTTCCCATTTAAGCTACATATTACACATGTTCAATCAGTATCGCCCATGAGGATGGCACTTGAGCCTTCTGGCAGTACTGCAGTGTGTGAGTGGCATACAGATATGTCCCACAGCTACAGCTGAGGGGTGTGTCTGCTTCTATGGAGGAGGGCAAAGGTGCAGCAGACAACTGAGTGCTTTCTAGCAGGTGAGGAGTGAGGGTAAGGAGAGAAACAATGGGCTTGGGTGACACTGTCGCTAAACATCCACCATGCCAGACCTTTATGCAACCTTGGGGGGACACCTGTACACCAGCTGGATTGATTCTCAGACGAGATGCTCTTGAATTGTCACCTGGTTCACACTAGGGGCGATTGCGCTGCACTTGCCGATCACCAAAGCACTAGTGCAGTGACATCCTATGAGTGTGTTCTCACAGCAGCGTTTTGATTTTTAGAAAATCGAAATCTTGCTAAAGGTACCATTTTTTCCAGAGTGACTCGGCTTAAAGGAATGTGCAGTAATAAGTTTGTGGACAAAACTGCATACTTACCTAAGAAGAGGGAAGCCTCTGCATCCTATAGAGCGGGGGTGCCCAATAGGTCGATCGCCTATTTGGAAGATCGCGGCCATGTGGCTGCGTCACAAAATTTTGCGTCCGGCAGCTCCCTCCCATCAAATCCTGCTGCCGGCCGCTAGCCAATAGGAAAGTAGGAGCGGAGAGAGGCGACGCGGCTATAACATCATGGCTGGGGGTGGCGCCGACCACAACGTATCCACGCACGCTGCCCGCCGCCCCCCTGCCGGAGCGTTCCCTCAGACACCGTTCTGCACTCCAGCCTGCCGCGGTGGAATAGGAAGACAAGGATGAGCCCCAGACACCGCTGCTGGAGCTGGAGGGAGATAAGTGGCACCTACGCTACCTACACTGAGGGCACATCTACCTGGCTACCTACACTGAGGGCACATACACCTGGCTACCTACACTGAAGGCACATACACCTGGCTACCTACACTGAAGGCACATCTACCTGGCTACCTACACTGAGGGCACATACACCTGGCTACCTACACTGAAGGCACATCTACCTGGCTACCTACACTGAGGGCACATACACCTGGCTACCTACACTGAAGGCACATCTACCTGGCTACCTACACTGAGGGCACATACACCTGGCTACCTACACTGAAGGCACATCTACCTGGCTACCTACACTGAGGGCACATACACCTGGCTACCTACACTGAAGGCACATACACCTGGCTACCTACACTGAGGGCACATCTACCTGGCTACCTACACTGAAGGCACATACACCTGGCTACCTACACTGAGGGCACATCTACCTGGCTACCTACACTGAAGGCACATACACCTGGCTACCACCTATACCTGGCCACCTATACTGAAGGGACCTATATCTAGTGAAGGGACCTTCACCTGGCTACCTATACTGAAGGGGCCTATACCTAACTACATATACTAGAGGCACTTGTACCTAGGGGCTCTTCATGACCGGGGGGGGGGATCTGCAACATTTGAGAAATGTTCGTAGATCTCCTGGACTCGGCAAGCTGTAAAGTAGCTCACGAGCTGAAAGTGTGGGCACCCCTGCTATAGAGGCTTCCTACGGCATCCTCCAGTCCACCGTTGTGACTCGCAGGCCCTCCAAAGATTACCAACAAGAGCTCGTTAGTAATGTGATCCTCCTCAAGCACTTCTCTTCAAGCATGAGCGCAGCCATACTGCACCTGTGCAAGTCTGGTTGTGCCTTCACAGTAAGCCGGAGCCGCTCGTGCACAAGCTCCATGCTACTGCGCAGGCACAGAAGACTGAATTAGTTGTCGCATATAGAACAGGTCTTTATTAAACATAAGTGTCACATGTGAAGCAATCCTTCTCAATTATCTTTGCTAAAAATACTATTGGCACAGAACCTAGCTCGTTTCATCCATGAATGGCACTTGCCTTTCCTGCATGAGAAGAAGGATACTGAATGTAGAACAGGAGACACCGTACCTGACGAATGTGCATAGTGAGCTGGTGCTGGGAGTTGCAGACCTTTTCGCACAGTGGGCAGATGTAAGAGGACTTCTCCTCCTTAGATTCCTGATGAGAAAAACAAGCCAGTTAGAACACACATTAGCAGCAGTAAAATGTATATATTGGTAGTTGGTGAAACAGCTTAGTGGTTTTCATTGATCCTGTGGTGTTGTTCTGGCGTCTTTGGCTATCCACATACAGGTTAATTACAGCCCCGATATGCTAAGCCTATCAATACCTATCCAGTTTGAATTCGATCAGATGGTGATCGATCCCTACCATATACAGCAAGTTCAAGTTCACTAATGGAAATTGCTGCTGCCGTTTCCATTAGTTTAATGTACCTTGCGTTTTGCGATCAGAATCAAATTGCAAATCGCAGGGTAGTGGAAAAAGGCCCCAAGCTAGTGCAGAATCTTACTTATCTTCTTACATAAATGGCCAGTATACCAACAAAATGCTTCCTAAAAGGTAGGCAACTGCTTAAAAAAAAACACAATACCCCAAAAAATAAAACAGTCACACATCCACTCATTTCAATGGTGGTTGTTTTACAGCCATCCAGATGTGGCAGCAGGCTAGCCACCCATGTGAATGAGCCCTTAAAGCACTTTTGTAAGTAGTACAGAAGTGTTTGCAGACAAGCCAACAAAGCAGGTAATATGTATGATAAAGCTGTATAACTGTCATGCCTCAGTATATAAATGTGAAGTTATCCTTTAAAAACAAAAAAACACAGAGCGCATTGTTTTTGTTTTGTTTGTTTTAATCTGACCAGGAAAATTTTTACTGTTTTCTGTGTTAATTCTGGTCATTTCCAAGCTAGCTATGGAACACTGCCTCCTGGTGGCAGCATTCTTGTGGAACAATCATAAAATGGCCTTTCTGGTTTTCAATGACCAGTCCACTAATACACACCACAGTTACATGTGAAAATGTATGCAATGCAACTAGAATTGAAGAGGAATTCAGAATGTTAAGCCTGCTGGGTTTATATGCCAACGCTTGGACAGGTATGTAAGATATTCTCCGGTCTATGTATACCTTTTAGCCAGATTTATGTATTATTGGGATGTGTATTCCTTTACATCAGGATCCCAGTAAAAGTATTGCTGGCTCACCTTGATTTGAAGAACGGCGCATAATCTAAGCCATCATAGCAGATGGTGGTTTACACAGGAGTTTATTATTAACAAAAGGACCAAACGTTCTCCAATACCAGCACAGTGAAACTATGACTGGAGTTTGTAACCTGCTGCATGCTTGGCTACTCTGCTGTGCTTCTTGTATAAAGGTAGATAAAGTTCTGTATTTTCTGAATAAAAGAACACCAGGGTAAAAAAAAGCATATAAAGTAGTAGATGAGATGAAAAAAACAAAAACAAAACACGCCTAGTCTAGGCAAGTGTTAGTCCTTTAACCTGTAGGTCTGTGTGTGACCTTTTCATAAATGTGATAACTGTTTTGCTCAGTGTTGTCAGTTAGCTTTAAAGAGGAGCGCACATAAACTTGAGGATTATGGCCAGTAAAAAAACTACCAGATTACATGGTCTTCTGCATCTGGCTAAACATGAAAAACCCTTCAAAAACAGTAGTTATTCACTGACAAACCATTAGGCCCTGTTCACACTTGAGATCGCCAAATGCTAGCGATTAGCACTAGCATTTTTCGCCGGGGAATTCTAAGCAATTAACGCGCATTTTCACTGGATATTTTCGTGATTAAAATAGATTGCAATCGCTCAAAAAACACTGCATGTAGCGCATTTTGCACTGATTGCAAATTGCCAGCAGCGATCGCGGCAGTGAGATCATTGCCATATACTTAACAATGCACTAGTGCTTTAAAAAATGCTAGCGATCGTGGTAAATGCCCGCTAAAATCGCCCAAGTGTGAATGGGCCCCTACCATAACTCAAATCAGCTTGCTATTCTATGTTAGAAGAGGATGAACACTGAACTGTGCCAGACAATGCCAGACTAGAGTCATAGAAAAGTGGTTGTTCCTGAAGGAGTGGCACTGGCATGACTAGTGCGTAACTCACTTCAGTTAATAGCTCCCGTGAAAAACATGACATGGATTGTTCAAGATACTATATAAGGTGTCACATGAAATGTCAGCACCATGTAAACTTATAGTAATAATACCTGATTTCTTCTTCCAATTCTATTTAGAGGCGTGCATTTGACTGGCGACTTAGTGTTCTGAAGATTCCCTCCATTTTCCACCACATTTGCTGTGTTCATCACTGCTGACATCATGGCGTTTACAGACGACAAGTCGCTGACTTCGGATCCATTCAGAAGGCTGCCTGGTTTCATAGGATCTTTTACAGACACCATCGCCTTGGCTGTAAAATAGAGCAGTACACACACATTTAAGGGCGCGATTCCACTTGAGCAGTGCGCGTCTGCGAGATGCGCGCCGGCTCTTCTGGGTCTGCGGGGAAAGCAGACGAATCCCATCAGCCGTGCCATGCATGGCTATGGGATCCGCAGCCTCCCTCGCCAATTCGGATGGAAAAGCCGGCCGAATCGCTAGCGGTAACGATTTGGCCGGCGTTACCATTGGCAGAGTTTCCCCGCACTATTCACCTGTGGGGAAACTCTGCGGATTCGCGGCGGTTTCCGCTCAAGTGGAAACGCTTCCTCAAAGGGCAGATCTATCCTGCTGCTGGAATGCATGAGAAAAGTACAACATCTTATTCAGAGCCCTATATTCAGTAAACACTCTATTTACATCAGTTACTTTATTGTGAATACTGCAGTTTTCCTTGAGAGTTGTAGTAAGACTGTATATTTTTATTACGCAACCTTGCTACCAGCTAGGTGCAATCTTCTCTAAGGCCTGGGACCTATTAGGAGAGCTTTTGCAGGGTGTCCCAATCACCAATGGTGGTACAACAATGGATCCCTAGGGGGGTGGTACCACTAACAGCACTGCGATCACCAATAGATCCCTATATTGGGAGAGATCGCTTCAGTGGCTACAGTAGCCAAATCACTCTGGGGAATCACAGAGAAATTGCGACACTTACGCAATTTGCAAAATCGCGGGTGCTTTGCAATTAGTGCAAAGTGCCTGTGGTGGGGTCCAAGGCCTAATGCCTGGTAGACACAATGAGATTTTCTGGCAGATCGATTGTTTCCAACCTGTCTGGAAATGAATTGGAAATCAGATTGGATATGTTGGAAATAATCGATCTGGCAGTAAATCTGCCAGAAAATGTTATCGTGTGTACCAGGCATTAGATCCCCACCACAGCAGGAGGTGTAAAACACCTTCTTAATTTAAACTTACAGGAGCAAAAATACTGTTTAGCAGCCATATTGAACATTAACAGAATGATATATTAAAAACACCCTGGAGTTCTCCTTTAAAAGGCCTTGCTGACTTGTTTCGAGTTCAGTGCCGTAAATGTTGTTTTAGAGATCCTTTCAGAGGGATAGTACAGGTAATAAATAGATCTCCTATTAATGTCCAGAGTTCTGTAACATGCCCTCAGCAGATCCAATATGTGTAGATTCATTATACTCAGTCTGGTCTTCTATTTCCCTAGAGCATGCCTTCTCTAGAGACAAAAGGCATATAAGCAATGATATACAAAGGCATGTTACCTCCATTCTCCTTAGCTGTGTGTTCACTCATGTTCTGGATGTCTTGTGTGACACTTGGATCTGTCACGATGGTGGCAGAGACGCTGAATGTGGAGTCAGCAGAAACAGCTCTTTCTAACACTGCAAACAAAAATGTACATGTTAGTAATTGCAACCATACAACTTGAGCACAACTCACAATATCGGAATCATTGACATAAACATTGCATAGGAATAAAGGCAAATCTACACTGCTACTCCAATGCATGGCTATGCAGAGAGAATTAAGACAGATTTGAGTTTAAGTGCACAGAATAAAATTGTTAAGCTGGACATACACCTACAGATCTCCATGCAATGTTCCAAAGTGATGGATTCCTTTCTGAAAATAATCAGTTCAGAAGGAATGGATTCCTACCATACACTGCACATTCATTTCCAATAGAAAGCAGGGAATCTATTGAAAATCAATTAAACTGCAGAGTTGCACTGTTCTATGCCGTGCAAAGCTATGAGCCATCAATCTACTAATTCTCTTTCTCTCCCCCGATTGCTTTACATTTTTCATCCTGTCTGGTAAATACTTTCAATTGATTTTTAGTCAAAATCGATCAAAAAAGAAAAATCAATCGATTGACATTTTGCAGAATAGATTCCTAGAAGATAAATAGAATCTGCAAGGAATCTAATGAGAAAATCGAGTGCATGGCCACCTTTAGTGCACCTATTTACCTCAGATTTGCCCAAAACCCATGTATTGGTGAATATTATTGGTGAGTTTATCTACATCATCCATTGAATCTAATGTTTGTCAAAGTAAAGGTAGTTCAATAGATTAAGAGCAACACACCTGGGGAAATCGCGTGCAGGAAACATCCACAATTCAGGTCTAATGGAAAGGGGCCCTAATGGTGGTAGATCTGTATATTTTCTTGTATAAATAAATAATAATAATAAATGTTAAAAAAACTAATTAGAGGTGGGGGCGGGATATCAAAAAACAAGGCCCTCGATCAATTTTGATTGACTTATAAATGAAGACTTGATTGAGAAAATATGGATTGATTGATGTGAAGCTGTCAGTAGTTGTGTTTCAGTTTTCTAAAAGATATATGACATAGGGCTGGTGCACACCGAGCGGCTTTTTGAGCGTTTCTGCAGCCGCCTGCGGCTGCGGATACGCTTGGTCAATGTATCTCAATGGGGTGGTTCACACCAGAGCGGAAGGCATTTTGCAGAAACGCATACTCCCGAGGTGAGGCTTTTTTTGGATTGTGGATGCGTATCTGCCTCAATTTTAAGTATAGGAAAAACGCAAACCGCTCTGAAAAACGGCAGTTCAGAGCGGTTTTGCAGGCGTTTTTGTTACAGAAGCTGTTCAGTAACAGCTTTACTGTAACAATATATGAAATCTACTACACCAAAAACGCTTCACAAAACCGCAAAATGCTAGCTGAAAAGCTACAGAAAAATAACAAAAAGCGTTTCAAAATCTGCTAGCATTTTGCGGCTCTGCTAGCGTTTTTTGGTGTGCACCAGGCCTGAAAGAGTGGTAAGAAGCAGTGTAACGATTGATGGAATACAAGCCATAGATCACAGATTTGAAATGCATTAGCCAGAGGATTAGCAATGCAGACAGAAAACTAGCTATATTTTACTCGGGAGAAGTAGACTTCAATGTGTGCTAAAATACCAAGAGCCAAGGTGTCTGTGAGAAGTAATCATCTTGCTTCAGGAAATGCGATGACAGAGTTAAGCTATAATAGGTTAACAAAACTATTTAATAGCTCAGCAAGGAGCGGAATGCTCTGATAAATATCTATATACCAGCAGACAAATTCATAATGCTGGCTGCTGTACTCACAAGAAAATACATAACTTGCGTTCGGACCAGCCAAATATTTTACTGAATTTGCATAAAAAGAGAAAGAAGGAAAATACCTACACATTATTGTGGCATGTTTGCAAAGTTCTGTACTGTTAACCATAGAAAGTCTCTGTGCTCATCACTTTACTGTTGCTGCTTTAAAAGCACAAAACATCAGGAAACAGGAGGATGCAGGGAGGGCCACAGCACTCAGGAGGAGGGAGAAGGGAAGCAGCGGCTGACTAACAGCAGCCACAGCTCTGAGTCACTGTGAAAGCAAAGCATACAATCTATGCACACGCAGTACAATACATTCAGCCTATAGAGCCACAGCCATCTCCCACTGATGTGAAGTGTGCTACTCATGAGCTCTCCCACTGGAGCAGATGGGAAGAAGCGCGCACAGCTCTGAACGTACAGGAAAGAGGAAAACCAGGATGTGCAGCAGAAGGAATGTGACTAGAAGCCAGAGTAAACCCATTGCTGCCAATCTTTCTAACTGCCTCTGCAAACAACGGGTTAACATTCTGGGCAAATTTTCATATGTAAGTCAAGCAAGTCAATGAAGCAGTGCAAGGATCAAACATCCTGGTTTTCCATGGACAAGGGTGCCAATTAACTCAGCAGTGATGACACCAAGCCTTTTGTTAGCCTTCGCAGAGTCATTTTTTTTCCTTTTACATCAGTTGACAAAGGTGCCTTTCTGCTTTACTTCATATCTGTTTTGTGGACGATTAACTAGTTATTTACCTGGTACACACATGTATGCTAATGACACGTTTTGTAAGCATGAAGATAGGAACAACAGCAAAAAAAAAAAAAAAAAAGGCAGCAAGCCCTCCTTGTCTTCACTTGTTATGCTTTATTCCAAAACTTCCAACATTTTGGAGGTGCGGTGGTCCCCTTTATGTGCTACTATATGCAATGAGACATGCTCCCACCACACCCAAACAGTGAGAGTATGGGGAAGTAAGCACAGAGCCACTCCCAGGTGAATACAGCCACACACCACCGTGATAGTAGAAATAGTTTAGGTGTGGTGGTAGCACGTCCAGTTGTGCACCTTTGACAGAATTTCAATGAATTCTTCTGTTATGTTTCTTGTCACCCTTGGCTTGTCTATGCTGCTACTGTCCTTGAAAAAGGGTCCCACAGTGGCTTGGAAACATTGGAGGTTTTGGGATAAAGCAGTACGTGTGATAGTTTGTTCCTTAGTCCGTTTGAAAAACAAAAACAAAACAAACAAAAAAACACATCTGTCCATCAAGTAAAACCAGGAGGAAAAAAACAAAAACAAACAATAAGTAAAAATTAGGTACTGTACATTTCAGTACTGCATCCTCACCTATTCCAACTTATCCAGAGCAAGACAAATAAAAAAAACCTTCAAGGCTTGAGCAAATTAACCTTTAAAGGAAAAAAAAATCCTTCCCAACTCATCGTGGTAGTCAGATACAATCCCTGGGTCAACGCTGCTGGGAATTAATTAGAAAGTATAGCCGTGGATGTCCTTCAATACAAGGAAAGCATCCAAGCCTTCTTATAGAATGCTTCCTGTGGTAAATATTCCACATTTTAACCACTCTTACTGTAAAGAACCCCTTCCTAAATAGATGAAAAAGCCTTTTTGCTCCATGCGAAGATCATCTCCCCTTGTCCCTTGTAAAACCTTAGGGACAAAAAGCTCATCTGCCAAGATTTTGTATGGCCCTCTTGTGCATTTATCCATGTCAATCAAGTCGCGCCCTAGTCTTTTTTTCCAAGCAGTTTGTCCAGCTTTTCTTGGTAAGCGAGACCTTCCATCCCTCTAATTAATGTAGTTGCCTGTCTTTGTACAGGCAACTACACGGTAGGGCAGCACAGTGGCATAGTGGTTAGCTCTCTTGCCTTGCAGCGCTGGGTCCCCGGTTCGAATCCCAGCCAGGGCACTATCTGCAAAGAGTTTGTATGTTCTCTCCGTGTCTGTGTGGGTTTCCTCCGGGCACTCCAGTTTCCTCCCACATTCCAAAAACATACGGATAAGTTAATTGGCTCCCCCTAGAAAAATTGGCCCTAGACTACGATACATGCACTACATAATATAGACATATGGCAATGGTAGGGATTAGATTGTGAGCTCCTTTGAGGGACAGTTAGTGACAAGATGTATACATATATATACATACACTGTACAGCGCTGCGTAATATGTCGGCGCTATATAAATACTAAATAATAATAATAATACCTGTTCATGTATGGCACTCTCCTTCCTATAATGTGGTACCAAAATCTGTATTCCATACTGCGCATGCGGCCTCACATTGCTGATAGAAGTATGGCCTCACATTGATGATAGATGTAGATTTTTCTACTTGGTATAAATGGGCAGCACCATCTGCCTCACAGTTTACAGCAACCGTTGACTTACACTGGCCACATGAGGAGTGCAGGATTACAATAAAAAAAAAAAAAAATTTGTGATGCACTTTATTCTAAACAGTGTGGTTCGCTCTCAGTTGTGTTTCTTTCTAAGCAACTTGAATTATCCATGACTGTTTGAAGTGATAATGTAGGCATGTGGAAGGCAGAGTGCTATGTGCCTTGTGTGTTTATGCCTGTGCGAGTACCACTGTATGCAAATACAGATCAGGCATTTAAACAGTGAAATGTCCATCATAAAAAATTGTAAATCAGTACATTAATTCCAGCACACATCTCTTCCACTTTACAATTTTAACAAAATGGCGGTGCATCGAGAATTATGCAGGTATGCATGAGACATCTGTATATTATCAGTAAACACTGTGATGATGGCACATTACAATGACGTTCATATGTATGAAAATAAACCTGTATGGATAAAGCAAACCAAGACAGACACTGACCAGTAAACCTTGCCGAGGTAAGTGGATGATGGGACATTTGCAATGCATGCACCCCCAAGTGTAAAAGTACCCAACTTTATATTAGATCAGATCTTGGCAGACTTATGAAGCAGGTGATTTGAGCATGCGGCTCGGCAGGTGTCTAATTGGAAGTGCCGAGAGGGTGAGTTGGGAGCCCGAAGCAGTAGTAATTGTTTGTTTGGCTACATAAGTAGCCAATCTGATGCTATATAGGTTTGTATTCGAGGACCTGATCGGCTACAAATGGCAGACGCCAGAGGGGGAGGTTAGGTTTATGCTGGGTACACACTATGAGATTTTCTGGTCGATTTACTGTCAGATCGATTTCCAACATGTCCGATTTGCTTTTCGATCGTTTTCCGAGCATTTTCCAATCGGTTTCCGTGCACTTAAATAGGAAATCTATCGGAAAACGATCGGAAAGCAAATTGAACATGTTGGAAATAATCGATCTGACAGTAAATCGACCAGAAAATCTCATAGTGTGTACCCAGCATTAGAAGGGGGGATTGGTTTTAGGCATTAGGTTTTGGAGGGGGGGGGGGGGGGGGTATATTTAGGCACTAGGAGGGGATTAGGCATTAGATGGTGAGGATTATTCTAATGGTGGCCACTAATGATCCAAGTTTTTTCATCCAATCGTACCATTTCTATGTAATATAAGGGTCTGTTTAAATTATCCATTCAGTATATTGACTCAGTTTACCCTTCTACTACATAGATTTGGTAAAATTGGATAAAAAAGATTGGATCATTAGTGGCCACCTTAAAGCACTAGGAGGAGGATTCAAGCGAGAATGGCCACTGGGTTTGTCTTTAAAAAAGCACAGGTAATTTAAATGGCTGACATTTTTATCATCAGCAACACCTGTGTGCCCAACACATGCAGCGGCTTTACACGTACTCGACTCATCCTCTGCCACAGGATTTTTCCTGCTTGAGGAGTCCCACAATGTATTTCTGGAGTCTGACAGCCACAGTCATGATTCATTAAAGGCAAATGCATTGTGGGACTTGTAGTTCCTTAACAGCTGGAGAGCCAAGTTTGCAGATCACTGCGCTAGTCATACAGATATATGAAGCATCCTACTTCCATTCTCCCCGTATATGTGATAAAATGCAATGCAATTCTTGTTCAGGAAGGTGAGTGCAGCCACGAGAATGTATTCAACAAGCCCTTAATCAGATATGTAAAAAGGGTCCACGCGTGGCAATGGTGGGGTCAAGCAGGAGATAGGAAGCCTCTGGACCATTCTGAGACTTTCCTCTACAATTGGATGAAGCATTTGACAGTGATTTTCTTGACAGACAAAAGGAGATGACATAACAGATGAGGGAAGCTCCACAGGAATTTTCTTACAACTGACCTTCAACCACAAGGCTGCTCCCCGGCTGCTGGAAAGGCTGGAACTGGCGGGGCCCAGTTGAAAAGCTTGCTGGCAGCATCCCTTCAATTCCTCCTCCAGCTGGGCACCAATACACTGCAGCCTGATGGAGAGAAGACACAAGAGGTGCTTAGTTCTGTCGCAAGTATAGAAGACATTACAATACAACACTGGTACAGCAAAATAAAACTGCTACTCTGCTCCATTGGGAATTTACAGATTTAAAAGCTGTTACATTCTTGATTTTTTAAAAAGGATAACTTTCTATATAAATCACGCAAAGCAAACAGGTTTTTGCGGAGTAGTGCAGGTTAAGAACCTTTTGTTTCCAATCGCTTGGGGATCACAAACTGCTATGTGCAGTAAAACTAATGGGACCCGCGGTGGACCTTTCCATTCCAAACACAACGCAATCGCGCAGTACACACAACAGATTGCGGCAGAATAGTAGTGTAAAATAGGAACGCGACTGTATTTCTTAGGGGAAAAGGTCCTATAAGGTATTAGCAGATTTCGTCAGGTTTAGTTTGCCTGAGGTTTGCTGAGCATTTTCTGTATTCGGGAATACAGCTGAAGATGTAACAAAACTTCCAAACAGCACATGACCTATGATGCTTTTGTTACAATTTAAATGAAAATGGAAAATATGCTTCACAAAGAAAGCAGTTCTATTTTCACTTTCAATACAGGTGACTGTACATCATGCATTGATCCCCAGAGTTAGTGTTTTGTGGTATGTTCACACTACGTGCACTGCATGATGCATACGCTATGACACAGGCACACATACTGTGCACATAAACGCATGTTACTCCATAGGTTGGTTAGTTGTTGTGGAACCCACAGTAGAAAGCGTTAGGATAACGTGATCCATTTTCCTAACATCAGAGATGTGTGGAAGCAACAAAAAAAAAATAAAAAAAAAAAAAAAATGGAGCTAGTGATGGCCAGTTAAGGCACAAGTCTTGCCTAATTCATACATTGCAGATTTCTGTCAGATTGACAGTTGAATCAATTATTTCCAACGTGTTCGATCGATTTTGTATAGAATGATTGGGAAAAAAATTATTGATTCGACCCATCGGACAGGGAATTGCATAGTGTGTAACCAGGCATTACAGGGAAGAATACGCTACAATTTATCCAAACAACAGTTAACCTGTAGGATTGTCAAAGCCTCTAAAGCCGCATCTACACGAGTAGATGCGGCCGCGATGCTCCTTATCAATCGAGCCGCTAATGCGGCTCGATTGATAAGATCTGACAGGACGGATCTCCGCACCGCCGATTCCCTGCTCGCTCCCCGCGAGGGGACAATGGCAGGGAATCGAGCGGAAGATTAGCGGCGCCGGCGGGCACGAGCGGGGAATCGAATGCGGCGGGCACGCGGAAGAGGCGATCCAGCAGCTAATCGAGCCGCCGGATCGCTGCAATGTCCCATAGTGTAGATGGGGCTTTAATCACTCTGGATCTGGATACAGCCAATTCAAAAGTCAAATCAAACTTTTGAACTAAAGGGATTTGTCCAGTATCACTTTGTATCATGTGAATAATAAAAAACTTTAAGGCACACCTTTCATAAGAACAAAACTTTTCAAGACAATACACTCAGAGTTCATATGTCCAGCTGATGCTTTTGGTCCTCTGTACACACAATAGGAGGCCAATCTAGTGTGTGTACAGAGCCTAATACTTGACCAGCTGATTTTGTAGCTCCCACTTCTGCCCACAGCAGGACACCTCTTTATCATCCTCCTCGTTCCACCTTCATGGGACAGAATAGGGTTGCTCAGATGAGAATGGTGCAGCCTTTATACACGACTATTCATAAAAAAATGTCACCATAAATAAATAGTTGCAACCACAAAAAAAAAAAAAAAAAAAAAATCGAACATATGGGCGTAGCTTTAGAATGCAGACCCACAATCTGGTCATTCTGCAAGCCGATTGCTTTGTAATCAGATGTTAGTCTATGGTTTGCTTAGCAACACACTTTTGGTAAAAATGTTATCACACAAATCCTAAGTCCCCATTGTAAAGAAGCCATTTCAGGCACCGTGACACTTTGCAGTGAAGAAATCAATGCAGTACTTCTGGTTTGTCATGTGAGAGCCTGAGGATGCTAGAGCACATTCCTAGCCAAAGTTCACAGAAATAAAATGAGGAAGGCAGATGATGGCGTATCAGGGGACGAAAACACAGTTCCTTCATAGGTCTCCTGTGCATAACAATGCTACTATATGCTTTTCACTGACTGGCATTTAAGGCTGTCAGTCATGTGGGGGAGGGCTGTTTATAAATGGAATATTAGCAGTGTGTGCGCTAGGAAAAGTCTCCTAAAATGCAGATATCTTTGAAAGTTTTTGCTTTATTAGGGCTGGTTCAGACGGACGCTTGCAGAGCATTTACTGCCAGCGTTCGGGGCTTGGCGTTAAACGCTCCCATTCAAGTGAATGGAAGCGTTTGTACCAAGCTTTTACGCGCGTTTGCACGAACGCGGCGTTCAGGTCCTGATTTTCACTGGCGTTCAAGGAGCCCCTGGAACCTACATGTTGCTTCCAGGGGCGGTTAACCGCGACAAGTCATGTCCCCCTAGGGGAAGAAAAAACGTGACCGCATCCGAACGCAATGCAAACGCTGCTGAAAGCCCGAACGCATTGCCGCCGTGACGCCAACGAACGCGACGCCTCCAAACGTCCATCTGAACCAGCCCTAAGGGCCAGAGGATAAAGCAGAAGGAACAGACTGTAAGAACACACACACTTGTCAAAGTATGGACTATAATGCTGGGAACACATGATGCAATTTCCGGACAGGAAGTTGTACAGTGTGTATATGTCCAAACTGCTCCTGATCGATAAAGGGATCAAATTTCTGATGATAACTTTGCAAAATTGATCCCTGTCTTGATTGAAAAAGTATCAGACATGTTGGAAATAATCTCCCTATTCCAGTCGCGGGGTGGGAGATTTCATGTGTTCCCAGCAGAAGGCTTAAAGGGAACCCGTATGGAGTAAAATTATTTAAAATAAACACATGAAGTAACTTCAAATGAACATATCAGTTGCTGTCAGTTATAGATCAGTTGCTGTCAGTCATAGCTGAGTGGACAACCAACGAGTGAAGAGGCGGCACACAAAGGCTTTGCTGATTAAAGCATGTATTGAAAAGCGGAGCAACACTACGTTACAAACCATCACGGTTCTTCATCAGGTGAAAAAGGCTCCACTTTTCAATACATGCTTTAAACAGCAAAGCCCTTTGCGTGCCGCCTCTTCACTCGTTGATTGCTCATTGCTCAGGAGGTGACCTGAGCGAGGTGTTGCACCAGCAGTTCCAGGAAAAGTTTTCCTGTGCGGGTTCCAGGACCGTGGTTCCTTCATGTTCTCATAGCTGAGTGGACAACTGATGTGCCCGGTAATGTCCATGTTTCCCTATGGCTCAAGTAGACGATGTTACAGTTTAACAGTGTGCTGACTAGAAAGCGGTTATGGGGTAATGGCCATTTTCAAAAATAAAGGACGGAGAATTCCCTTGATCACAGTGGACAAACAAGACGCTGGAAAGAAGAAAGATGGAGGAGTAGACTACACGGGAGGTAAGTATGACTTGAATATGCTTATATGGACTTTCAATTTTCAGTTCAGGTTTTCTTTAAGGTATCTTGTGGATACTGTAAAACCATTAATCTGTGAGGCGGGACCTATATGGAACAGGCATTTTTGGGGTACTTGTTGTGTGCAACTGTTTTTAAGTAGGTGTTAAACGTCAACATCCAAAAAATAATAAATTTTCTTTTAGACCAGGCCAATGTTTTTGCATTGGTTCACATTCCTGTTCTTTCATTAACATGCTTATTGTAGCTGTTTTTGGCAGTGGACGGGGTAAACTTGGACACTGACTGGTCTACGAGCCCTTTCACACGGGCAGTTGAACTGTGTGCTCACCAAGCGGTAGCGAGCATTTACCAGGTACCTGCCAGCAGTTGTGAGATTTCGACAGTCTTTTCACTGCCTGCCTATCAACTGCTCGTGTGAAAGGGCCATAACCTACACAGCAAACTTTTGATTGGCCAAAATGATTGTGTAAGTAAGCTCTCATACTACATGGAATTGGTAAAAATTGGCCAATCAAAATGGTATGTGTGTGCAAAGCTTTAGGTTTCTGTCGCCGATACTACATTGAAGATGTACAATTGGTCAATCATTAGCCAAACAAAATTGGAAGTGCGTACCAGGCTTAATGTTATGGCTGATCTCTTTCTGGGCCATGCTGATACTTTTTGAAGCACAACAGTGTTAACAAGCATCCAGCTCCATCTAAGTGTACTTTGCCTTATATACACAGCAGTAAGAGCTAATGATTATACATGGATGAAGCAATAGAAAGTGCAAAGCAAAGGCAGCTCTCTTTACAGATTTTTTTTTTGTAGCCTTGTGGCAGACCCCACCCTTCTCTTAACATAAGATAAGCAGTCTTACCCCAGGAGGGGAGTACCTGTAACAGGTTAGAGCATACACCACTATTGATTGGATGCAGATGCAAATAGCTGCTGTATCCTTTGACAATGTAACTTCTGTGGCACACTGTACGGAACTAGCTACAAGATGTTCCTGGGGCGGTTGACAACAGTGTTACCTGTATTTCATACATTTAAGTTACAATATATTGCAAGAAATAGGAGACACTGAGTGCTGCTTACTGATTGCAATCATTAAGGAAATAATGACAAATAATGCCCATGTGTGTAGATGAATGGAGACGTTTGATCAGTGAAATCACTCCTTCACATGACCTTTATGAGAAATAACACTGCAAATGTAGAAGAGCAGAACAGGGCTATGTTCTTAGAACCATTTTCCTTGAAATCAGTGCTTTCCTTTATTTAGCTGAGCTGTTCTCTCATGGAATGTGTGAAAACCAGTGCACTCTGGGGAGATTAACACCCTGCGAACCAGCCAATCCAAATCTTCCATTCACTTACAAAGAGATCTCTTTGGCCTATAATCTGACAGAAAGTTCCACATAATTACAGTCACGCTAATGAATTTAAAGATGCAGACTTCATTGCTGTTCCAGCATCTCAGCAAAACTCCGGCAAGAGACTAGAACAATGCACTGCAGAATGTGTGGCCACATGAGGAAAATGTTTGCTCATCACCAGACTGAAATGAACTGGGAGTGTTCTAACAGAGCACACACAGGTTGTTCTACTGCAATAACATGAAAAACAATCACGTTTACTTTTGTGGAAAAAAAACAAAATAGATTTGTAGTAAAGCCTGGTATACACCATGCAATTTCCCCTTCAGACCCTGATCAGATCGCTAATCAGATAGAAGAAAGCTAGCATACACATGCATGCAATTACATTTAGGATCATTTTTACGATTGGATATCATTCAAAAACGAATTGAAAGAACACACACACGGAACAATAACCAGCATTTTCATCCATATTTTTTAGCATGTCCAATCTGCTTCCAATTGAGAGAAAGGTCGATTTTATGCTGGGATTGGTTGCTGACTATCAGTAGGCTGTATATTTTTTCCCCAGATCCGAACATTGTCTGGATTGTAAATAGGATGTGAAGTGAAAATAGCATGTCTGAGCATTATCAAACCACTTATTTTTTTGCATCAAAAGTGATAATTGATTTTTTAATAGATGCTTTAATGTTACACATCTCCTCTGTCTGCGAACCAGACACAATCCAGTCTTGTTTTCAGGACTTTCATTATGTCCAGTCATAGTGGCGTCCAGATCCAGCAGCCTTTTCTGTGTGAGGATGCCCCACCTTCCACTAGATGCTGCTGTGTGTTGTGTATAGGAGAAGATTGCTCCAGTAAAATAGAGGAGCCAATGCCTGTCAATCACAGTCACAGGACATTCTAGTACCGGAGTTCCCAAACCCTGTCCTCAAGGCCCACCAACAGTGCATGTTTCGCAGAAAACCACAAACCTGCACAGGTGAGGTAGTGTCTCAGCAGAGCTGAATAACTGCCTTGCACTGTTGGTGGGCCTTGAGGACAGGGTTGGGGAACAAAACCACCTCACAGAAAGCTGCTGCGCATGCAGGAGGCATGTGTAATGTTCACTCACACTTTAAAACAAAATTATTTTTTTAACTGGTGGATAAGAAAGTTTATATACAGCTCAATGACCCAATTCTCTCATTGTGCAACTGATTTTGCCCAGAGTCATTCTTTGTAATAAAAATATAAGTGAGATTATAACTTCAGCGAAGACAAAAAGGTAAATCCAGAGATAAAGTTTGATAAATTATACAAATTTACACTTATTCTGAAAGAGAGGCGCTTGGTCCAAACACACAGCCTCTCAGCCAGTCATTCAATGTGAGGAAGAGGCATGGAGGCTAACTGGTGAGGATTCATACTTTGTGGCATTAATCTCAGGGTCAAATTAAGGCCAGGGTGCTATGTATGGAGTTTGGCCACTCAATTTCTTAAAGAGTGACATTACCCAATTGCTGTCTGCTAAAATATATATACACCACGCTTATAAACTATAAATGCAGGCTTTATTAAATCATCAGAACCTTCGATGAGCATTTCCGTTCACCTGACACTCTCACTGCACAGTGCAGAGTTTGTGTCATGCAGTGGCATATGCAGAAGATTTTCCATCCCATGCACCTGTTGCTCATTAAGTTGCCTATAGACAAGGGATGACAGCCACCCTATACATTTCAGCTGGGTGTTCACTGTTACACAGTAGCAGAAAAAAAGCTGTAGCTGAAGACAGCTGTATCTGTATCATGCTTTTACATACCAGTCACTCTAGATCTACAATCACCTTTATTTGTATGTGCTGCAACTACCTCTAGATGCAGCTCTCTTATAACTGAATGTGTACAAAGTTTTCAGATTTGTAGAACCCCTGGAAGGGGGGGGGGGGGGGGGGGCACTTGGCCACCTTAGCTAAGGTTAGATTAGATTAGCATGTGTGCTCAACCCCTCACCACTTTTTTTTTGGTAAACTATAATAGCAAATGTGAGATTTGAGTTTTAGCTTGAGCTATACAAGTCCCACCTGCTGGATTAACAGTACATGTTATACTATTTAATTATTTGGGTAAATAACTGTGGTTATATAATCTATTCTCAATACTGACTACAGTAGCCCAAAGTACTATAGAAATCCTCTAACATTGCCTCCATCAGTGATAACATGTGCACACAGTGAGCAGAAGCTTGTGCTCTTCTCATACTACTCATTAATATACTGTATTTTACAGTACAGTGATGTAAAAATATTTATCCCTTTCCCAGTTTTGCCCACTTTTATATACTTTATGCTGAATGGCTTCTAATCTTTAAACCATACATAATATTAGACAAAAGAAAAGTGCGCAAACAATATAAACTGAAGGGGAAATAAAATAGATCTGGAAAATCGTGGGGCTAGAGGAAAAGAAAGAAACAAGAACGTTTAAGGGCCCGTTTCCACTATCGCGAATCTGCATGCGTTTCCTGCATGCAGATTCGCACAGCCAATACAAGTGGATGGGCCTGTTTCCACTTGTCAGTTTTCCTGAACGTTTTTCTGTGCAGGATTTTTCTGCACGGCAGAGCCCTCAGAATTCGTCTGCGTGTGGAATGCATGCGAATCGCCGCTAATGTATTTAATAGGGAAATCGCCTGCGGCCTTGGTGTGCGAATTTTCATGCGAATTCGCATGGAAATCAATGGAAATGCACACCGGCACTGCCATGGTTAAATTCGCATACAGCGTCATTCATGCGAATTTTCATGCGAATTCGCATGAAAATTTGCATACACCCGCATGCGAAATTCGCATCCGCATGCGAATTTTTACCGTGGCGATTCGCACCGCACAAGTGGAAACGGGCCCTCAGAGTCAATAACTTTAAATAGAGTATTTTGAAAGCTTAAATCTGTTAATAAATGGGAAACTATTAGATGTGTATGCAGACTTCTTCATTAAAAAAAATAACTCTGCAAGAAATGCATCTGTATCTTTAGAAGATCTATCTTCTGTAAGACTGCAGAGATTTTTTACACATGAGTGTGCTGTGTCTGTGTGGGTGAGGTTTGCCCAGAGGCTGCAGTAGTAAAAGGGATGTGAACAGGACTACCTTCTACTGGTGTTGCTACAATACACTGTTTTGGAGATGGATTTCCTGCTGCTGTGAACCATGCTGCTGCTCTTGGCTGAAGAGGTCTGTTCAGCTGGTTTAAATATTACTGCCTTGAGCTTTGGAACGCTGCCCATGTGAAGATCTTCCCAGAAGCCTTTTCATCAGTCTGATGCTCACAGCTTTCTTGTAGGGCAGAAGTCTTATGGACACTAAACTATCTAGACTCTGGCATGCAAACATTTCTTCATTTACCCTTTCAGGACAATAGAAAAAGGTTATTGGTTTTGCAATTGTGACATTACAAATTTACATATTAATATCCAGAATTCACCACTCCTTTATGCAAATCCAGAGCCCCCAATCACCTCACAACTCCCTCATAACTGTGCGCCTTCACATGTGCTTACATACTGATTTTGTAACTGGCTATCTGGAAAATGTTTTGGACGTGACAGGAGATATCAGGCAACAGCATGAAGCTGAAATGCAAGACGAGCAAATACAACTGGCCCACAAATGCTTCTCATTTGCCAGAGTACAAATCGGAAAAAAGGTTGGGTGTAATTAGACTGACGTCTGTCAGGAGAGAAGACAACAGGGGCAGTCAACAAATGATCCAAGTGTAACACTATACTCCTATAAACAAACTTAGCTGCAGCATCAGGAAGTACCAAGACAACAGCTTCCTGGCCAGCACAGAAGTGCTGGGACTTGTACCATTTAACACCAAGAAACTGTCAGATCATCAGCAATCAGCATCCTTCCCTCCCTCCCCCAGTGTAAAATCATTTGTGTACTTGCTCTAGCCACATAGTCAGGCAAAAACTGTGCTTTCTGCAGCTGTTTTGCCCCTTATGCTTCTGAAGGTCTCTTGGGTCAAATTAACACAGATGAACCTTTAAAAAAGTGTTCCCACAAGCAATGACAAAGTACAATATACAGCATAACTGCATACTTTGGCTTTGATGTGTGTGTGTTTTTGTTTTTTAAAGGAATACAAAGACGCTAATCTAAATTCCACACAAATATATTACCTTACAAATATACAGTAGCTGTCATTTGCATTATACACTGAGCAATCCACCCCAGTGTCACTGCAGTTTTACATAACAGAGCGCAGTACTAGAGGACATTTTTTGAACATCTTACATAGCAGATCCATGTCACACAAGTGACATTGTGAACACTGTACACATTAATATAGACCAGCAATGGCGTAGCTGTGTCAGTTTTTATGCATGCTTTCACAGTCTATTAACTAGAGAGAGGCAGGGATTGCACTTACTGTAATCGCGCATGGTTTGTTGCAGAAAACAAGCACAGCTGCAGTGGCCATTGAAGCCAATGGCCCTGCTCGGATAATGATTGTCGTTAGCGTTCATTCAGGATTTGCATTCACATTTTCCTGCAGGTTATTAAATTGCACTGCTTTCTGCTTTTTCCAGCATTACATGCTGCATATGAAAAACTGCGGAATGAACGTGAAAATTGGGGGTGGATAAAGCAGTCGCAAGCAGGTAGACACTGACAGAGACCCAGGAATTGCAGGGCAGAACGCCGCTGCAAGTGTGTCCGGGCCTGAATGGTGCTGTGCTGAAAACAAAGTGGATCAGCCGCAACTGCTAGATTTGTACTGCTCAATGCAGTATAAAGCTAACCCAATGTTTGTGGGCCACAGAATGCTGCATCTGATTACATTTATATGCACACGCTAGATGGTTCTCAGCTAAGGTGGCTTGGTCTAGCATGTGTAGAGGCGCTACTATTTTTCCCTTGAGGCGCACGATAAAGTATGTTCCAGCAAGTGGGGTGAGTAGGAGAAAAATTGGGCGCTGTTAGGGTATCAGTTGCTGCTAAATATTAGGCATGACTCATTTACATGATGTCAGGGAGCTCCAATACACACACCAGTTTTTCAATTCAGACAATCTTTATCCCCCACCTCCAATCAAATAAAAACAAACAACTAAAGCGAGAGGGATATGGAGGCTGCTTATTTATTTCCTTTTAATCAATACCAGTTGCCTGGCAGCCCTGCTGATCTATTTGGCCAAAGTAGTGTCTGAATCACATCAGAAACAAGCATGCAGCTAACCTTGTCAGAAACATCTGATCTGCTGTGTGCTTGTTCAGGGTCTATGGCTAAATGTATAAGAGGCAGAGCATCACCAGGATAGCCAGGCAACTGGCATTGCTTAAAAAGAAATAACTGTGGCAGCCTCCATTTCCCTCTTGCTTCAGTTGTCCTTTAATCCAACTATCACCAAGAGTGTCAGGCTCCAATAAAGCAAAAAACCTTCAGTCACTAGGCAACAAACCAGATAAATCTAATCAGCCCAATCTAAACCTAGGCATATGGATGGTTTGTGTGGCTATGACATAGTTAAGACAACATCCTAGATGGACTGATGTTATCAAGTACAGTGAGCACTATGGAATGCAGACGGTTTCCTTACTGACAAGGCATCCCCATCATGTACAGGCACATTTCTGCCTTACAACTGCTACACATTTAAACAGGCATTTTGTACACAGTAGAAGGTAACTGAATGCAGGATAAGACGTTGAAAATATTTGTATTTATATATGTTCCATAGTAAACTAAGATGTTATGCTGTACATCATCCTGCTAAAATGTCAGTATTCTCAAGGGGGAAAACTAAAGAATTGCTGTCCTGTGGTTCACCAGAGACGCATAAAACCTAAATGGTGTTTACAACACAGAAGCAGCAACTGTCAGCTGACTTTTGAAAGTGCTTCTTGCCTTACTGTATTCATTGTGTGGTGCAGGCAGTATGGATTCATGGGCGTGTGACGCAGGCAGTATGGATTCATGGGCGTGTGACGCAGGCAGTATGGATCATGGCGTGTGACGCAGGCAGTATGGATCATGGCGTGCGACGCAGGCAGTATGGATCATGGCGTGCGACGCAGGCAGTATGGATCATGGCGTGCGACGCAGGCAGTATGGATCATGGCGTGTTACGCAGGCAGCATGGATCATGGCGTGTGACGCAGGCAGCATGGATCATGGGGTGCGACGCAGGCAGTATGGATCATGGCGTGCGACGCAGGCAGTATGGATCATGGCGTGCGACGCAGGCAGCATGGATCATGGCGTGTGACGCAGGCAGCATGGATCATGGCGTGTGACGCAGGCAGCATGGATCATGGCGTGTGACGCAGGCAGCATGGATCATGGCGTGTGACGCAGGCAGCATGGATCATGGCGTGTGACGCAGGCAGCATGGATCATGGCGTGTGACGCAGGCAGCATGGATCATGGCGTGTGACGCAGGCAGCATGGATCATGGCGTGTGACGCAGGCAGTATGGATTATAACGTGTGACGCAGGCAGTATGGATCATGGCGTGTGACGCAGGCAGCATGGATCATGGCATGTGACGCAGGCAGCATGGATCATAACGTGTGACGCAGGCAGTATGGATCATGGCGTGTGACGCAGGCAGTATGGATCATGGCATGTGACGTATGGACCGCAAGCTCTCAGCCAGTTAGGCAGGCAAATGACAATTTTTAACAGAATAAATATGGTAGCTTTGAGGCAAAGCTACAGAGGTAGCACAGAGGTACGGTCATGCTGAATTCATGTACCTCTGTGCATTGGCCGTTCCTCCTCTAATGGAGGAGGCATGCTTGCTGCAATGTTCCCTCCTATCAACCTCCCATTTCCTCCTCTTCCTCGCCCCATTCTCTTCCCGTAAGAGGAGGAAATAGGAGGATGATAGGAGGAAACATCACAGCAAGCCTGCCTCTTCCTGTTGAAATTTTTTTTTACTTTACCCAAAAGTAACATTTTTCAAGGAATGTCTAGATAACGGGGAACAAGGGAAGGAATAGGCAGCGCACAGAGGTAATTGGATCCAGTATGAACATACCTCTGTGCTTAGCTTAGGTAGCTCTGCCTTGCCTGTGCCAGGTAACCTTTAGGGCTCGTTCCCACTATCGCGAATCTGCATGCGTCCAACGCATGCAGATCCGCACATGTAATACAAGTGGATGGGCCTGTTTCCACTGTAGCGTTGTTGAGGTGCGTTTTTTTCAGCGTGAAAAAAACGCACAAAAGAGCCAACGATTTCGCCTGCGTCGGGAATCCGTGCGAATCGCCGCTAATGTATTTAATAGTAAAAACGCATGCGTTTGTTACATGCGTTTTTACCCGCGATTTCGCGTGCGATTTCGCACCTTTTTCAATTTTATTTAGCCCTGGCAGTGTCATGGTTAATTTCGCATGGCACCCTGCCATGCGAAATCGCAGGCGAAATCGCGGGTAAAAACGCATGTGGAAACACATCCGCATGCGTTTTTACAAGCGTCGGAGTGCGGCCGAAATCGCGTCGCAACAGTGGAAACAAGCCCTTAAAGCGAATATCCACATAATGGGCAGATACTGACAATTCTGTGTTTGACAGAGTTTGTGACATCCCTCTAGCCATCAGTACAGCCTCTAATAAAATATTAGGTGAATGGAATTTATAAGTAAAATGTCCTCTACTGGTTAAAACAAAGCATGATTTGCTGTGAAATTAAAGGAACTGCATAGATGTCCATTTCCTGCAGCAGACCCCCCCATGATGCGGATCTATTGTTCATCCTCCATCACCCACACCTAGATGGTCTCTAGTCTTTTTCATGCAAACTAATATTTAGGAGGATGCTACATTGGTGGTATTGTGAGGAGGTGACAGTAGAATGTGAACAATACACAGGCCACACGAAGCCTGTAAGAGCAGTGTGTGAAATCTCAGTTTCACATCCTATGTTCATAGAACAAAAAAGGAATTTTCTTCTCATGTATAGTTTTGGCGGAAAAAAAGGTCTTTATCCATCTGCGGTATATAGAGAGACAGCAATTATGAAACACATAAAGTCAGCGGTAGTCCAAGGGTTAATTTTAAATAGCAAAAAGGCAATTTAGCCGGTCAAAAATGAGACATTTCATTTTATTATGAATTTAATTCTAGCAACATATAGGTTTATGCATACACGTTGTATCACTTTTCAAGTATATCACTGTGTTGCATTACACACATACCCTTTACCTCTTTGATCTTGTGAATTTGATATTACATACCGTATTCCAGCTACTGGTAACTAAATGTGCACATGAATAAGGGGTTCCACTAACCAACAGTCTACACTATTCAGCATCAACCCAGGAAACAAAAGTGGATAAAATTGATCGGACCAGCATAATCAAGCAGACCATGACAGCCACTTTGTGATGTCCTATATTCTCTTCATGTATGTGCGTGGTACAAAGAATGCACTGTCTCACAGATGACTGCTGTGTTTTTCAGAATACAAGCTCCCAAAACAAGGATAGCATTTGTCTGCTTGAGAGCGCCATTCTGAAAGTAATGACTTACAGCTGGAGAACTCTGTCCACTAGTATCATCTGTCTCTCACAGGGTTTTTTTTTTGTTTTTGTTTTTTAATTCTTAATTTGTGATCTGCCTATCCTTAATTTCCCTATTGCTTGGCTGGACCAAGTGTAGTGCAGATCATGAGAAAATATTATAAAACTGCAGACTGTAAAGTATTTCTACGGGTGTGAGTTAGACTGTAATTAGGAACTGGCATAAGCACTGATAATGGAAATAAAATATCCTTATTTTCTGCAGGTACAGTGTTACCAACTGCTAAACTTGCACACCACAGTACCATCTGTTCTCATGTCTCAAAGAATTATCTGAGCTGCTAAAGAGAAGTCACAAACCCAAACAGTCACTCTCAGATCTGCACAGAAGAATTTTAAATGACCATATCTGGGTACCATTAGGGCCTGTTTCCACTAGAGCGAATCTGCCGTTTCCTGCATGCAGATTCGCATAGACAATACAAGTGGATGGGATGGTTTCCACTTGTCAGGATTTCTGAGCGTTTTTCTGTGCAGAAAAAATCTGCACGGCAGAGCCCTCAGATTCGCATACAATGTATTTAATAAGAAATTTGTATGCGTTTTCGTATGCAAATTTTACCGTGAATTTGCGGACGTTTTCGCATAAAATCAATGTAAAAGCACACAGGCACCGACCTGGTTAAATTCACATACTCATTATCATATGCGAAAACGCCCGCGAATTCGTGGTAAAATTCGCATCCACGTGCAAATTCGTTTTTGCATTTCCGTGACTAATTCGTGCCGCACAAGTGGAAATGGGCCCTAAAGAGGATTCTCTAAAATTCCAACAACTTGGTAGATGCTAACCTGTAAAAACTTTCATAAGCTGTAGGTAAGCACTAGGGATGATCAAAGAGATGCAAATACTTTAAGCATCAAGTTTAAGCAAATTTTTTGAAGCTTGAAAATGGACCAATCAATTTAAACCTGGGTGGGACTTCATTGGTTCATTTTCGAGCGGCATATATTTGCGAATGGATAGAAAGCCCATCGCTTATGTGACATTACTTATGTGAGAATACATTACACAAGTGCTTTTAAAGGCGATTTTTAAAATCGCCAGAACTAAAAAACAAAACAACCCCCCCCTCCTGAAATCGCCACTGATGTAAGCCCTTTAGCATTGTAGCCATGATAGCAGCCAATGTAATATGAAGTAAAATACATCGAAAAAACACACATTATCAATGGCAACCTCCCGTTTTCCATCATGACAGATGAACCTATTCAAGTGCCTGTAAAAGTTATCAGTGGTTTTTAGAAAGTTGCGGCTGGATTTAGGTTTCATAAACTCTCAAAGACTCGCATAGGCCACAGTAACATATCTAAGAAGGTCAGTGTGGATAGGAAAAATCCAGCAGCATCATTCATCTGTAATATAAAATAGAATACAGTAGCAGCATCATGTGCTCTCCAGCATTTGGAAGTCACATGGAAGTGGTAATAAGAGAACAGCAGGCAGAGAGAGAACTGGTTGAGATGCTACACTGGCTGCCTCAGTGCTAGGGAAGGATAAACACATGAGCAGGCTATTACTTCTGAATTCATTCCGTGCTGCCCATGTGCTCTGGCAGGTGTGGCCATGCAGCATGGAGAAAGCTGTATGTCACATACAAGCCAAGCCAAGGAATGCCTGTGTTACTGGATAGGTCGACACTCAGGACTAAATTCTAGCCAGCAGATGTACTATATATGGTATGTTTATGGCTCTAGCAAAATGACATGCTAGCCCTCCTGTCCATGTCAAATAGATTGTTAGGGGCTCCGCACGGCTCTCTATACCTCAGCTTAATGATGGCAACTACAACCGCATGTCATTGCCACACTGCAGGATTTTTACAGTCCCTTCAGTTCAGGAGATAGGACTATGACGAGACGGACACACAGCTATCCAAGAATAAAGCACCTTATCAGTATCTGCAAGGAACTGTTGTCTTTATTGCATCTTGGTAACTGCATTTCCTTGCAGCCAGGCAGTGAAGGGGTTAAGAATGCTGCCTGTCCACGTCTCTCCGCTGTAGAATGATGGGCACAGACATGTGCAACTTGTGGGTCTTGAGCAGCGCACAGAAACAGCAGGGCCTTTCTTTGCCAGCTGCTGTTTCTTCTGTAGATCTCTGTGCTTTACCTCCTCTTACAAAACATCATTAGAAAAAGTCTGCCTGTGAAATGTTTTCTCTGTGAGTGTGGAAGATGCTGGCATTGTGCAGAAATATGCAGTTAGCTTTGCAGATGCCTAGCAGCACACACAGATAGAAGTGGAAGAGTCTGAAATTCTTGCCAAACCTGTTACTCCACATTGTGCGCCTCACTGGTTATCACTAGTCCTCTGCACTGTGGCCTGTGTGCTGCTATGACTGAGCCTCCTTCCCTATCACACCCTGTGCTAACAAAGCAGTATCAACAGCTACACGAGATCACCGATTACAGCAAGATGTCCTAGACAGGATGCCCTATTCTCACCAATGACAAACCTATATGGCAAGGCATATACAAACGGCCTTATTTGCCAAGTACAGGTCCCAGTAAAGAAACAATAGAGGATTCAACAAACCTGGACCGAATTTATGTAAAAAAAAAAAAAAAAAAAAGTATTTTAGGTAAAGATGGCAGCCTCACCTGGGTCATACTGGAACGTAGTGAGGCTGCTGAAAGTATAGATAATTAGCAGTTATGTGACTGCAGTGACAGTCTCATCCGCATGCTCACCGTGAACGATTTTTCCCGCAATATATTGGTCGTGAATTCATATACACAACTAAAGTAACAACCACCATTCTACATAACTTTAAGCAAATCTCTGTACAGCACCACAAAAGATGGTGGTGGTATATTAATAAAAACTAAAACTATAATATCCCTGACTATGATTTGATATGACCCAGGTGAGATTAGCAAAGACTGATGGGTCTAAGGATGGAAAGCAGCAGTCTAAAAGAGCCACAAAACAGCACAGGGCGTGGGTTGCAACAATCCTAGGTACCCGGTTTAGCTTGAGACGTAGCCTTTGAGTGCCATTTGCAGTTTTTCAGGTATTTATTTACTGTACAGCCCAGCTACCATGTGTGAATAAACCCTCAGGGCCTGTTTGTACTACAACATACAGAAAACAAGAGACATTCGCCAGCACAGAGTTATCAGCATAGGTATGTTATTTTTTGTTTTTATAGCAGGTTTGCTTTATAATGCTCTACAGGTTTAAAATGTATTGGAAAATAATTGCAGCCGTGCATTTGAAAAACACTGCAAGTGATCACATAAATGTGAATGCTAGTACAGTAAGTGTTCATATGTAAAATCACATGCACATGTGGTGCATAAAATGAAGGATTGAGAAAAACACTATCAAATGTCTCCAGTGGGAGCCAGACCTTCTTAGCAGTCAAGAGGTCATCATACCCTCACTAAATACCCTCAGGGATCACTGGAGAGGCTTTTGTAACTCAGGTCCAAGCTCTCCTCCCTCACAGCTATGTGCCAGATACTTTGCTATCCAATTTACCTTCCCAGACACCATTTTTATGACGGAGGGGACTTTATCACACTAACGGCTTCATTCACTAAGCCGGTTAGTGAGCCTAAAGAAATAATGGGTGCAAACCACAGAGTTAAGTGGTTTGTGCCCACACATCGCGCACAGCCCAAGGCAGTGTGCGCGCAGCCAGTAGTAGTGCGCGGTGCGACGTTAACGTCGCACCCGCTGCTCTGTAAACGGCGCATCTGGTGCCCCTGAAGCGGCGCACTGATGCGCCGTTTGAGTTTACAGGGCAGCGGTGCGACGTTATCGTCGCACCGCACATTATTACCGGCTGCTCGCGCACTGCCCTGGGCTATGCGCAATGTAGCTTTGCGGGCTATTAGTGCCCGCAAAGCTATTTTTCAGGCACTAAGTGGCTATTCACTCCGGCGCAATCACTTAGCACCGGTTTGTGAATCCAGCCCTAAGTGGGCAACACATCACTCTCACGGACTGTTGAGTTACCTCTGAGTACAGTTACTTTTGAGTAACTCTATAGTTCTTCCCCTAATGCTTGACTCAACCCCTCTCCCAAAAAAACCCACAAAAATTGCACTAGATCCTAAGTATTTAGAGTCCACCCGAAGTGAGAGAGACATGGGTGCCATAATTATTTCCTTTTAGACAATACCAGTTGCCTGGCTGTCCTGAGGTCTCTGGCTGCAGTAGTGTCTGAATCACACACCTGAAACAAGCATGCCGAAAATCCAGCCACACTTCAGTCAGGCAATTTGTATGGATTAAAAGAATATAAATATGTCAGCTGCCATATCCCTGTCACTGTTGTCCTTTAAAAAGAAAAAAAAAAATCTTGAAATAAATACATTTTAGTCAGGTGGCCAGCGAGGGGCTGGGTGTTATGGGGCATCCACATCCTTTGGAGTCTGCTCTCTGAAGCACACAACCACACCCCCTTCTTTGGCTTCCCCAAATGTGCTATACTAGGCCTATTAAACATAATTTATAAATAATAAGAATAAAAACTATAGCAGAGATGTAACTGCTCTATTGTACAAATTGCAATGTCTGAAGCTCTCCTCTTGCACATGGATTGCAAATCAGTGGCCTCTATAATGAGCCTATGGGCCCTTTTCCACTAGCGGATCGCCGGCGTTTTGCCGATCCCCAGTGCACCTGGATTCAAATGTAAATTGTGATGCACTTTTCCATTCGCGCATATAGATTTTTTGCAAATTGCAATCGTCGGGCTGCACAATTATTGATGCGATCAGGTTTCAATCCCAATGGTTCACGTCACAATCGCACCAAGTGGAAAAAAAAGCTTTTGCAAGCGCCAATGCAATTGCACTTGCAAGTGGAAAAGGGCCCTTAGTTACAATGTTGGAAAGACCTGGACCAATCCCGCACACTGGAAGTAGATCAGGAGGGATTTCACAAAGCGTAAACCTGTAAAGTCACATTAGCAACATGAAGAGTTCATATTTTTATTCTTGCAAGTTCAGCTTCAACACAGATGACATCAGAAATATACATTTGATGGGAAATATTTATCAAGTCCAGCAAAATAAATCAAAAACATGCTTAGTGAAGAAGCCTTTTCAGACACTCATATTTGTATGGAAAGAATAGTTGCTGCTTGTGACTCCTTTTCTTTCTTAAAAATAGCAACTGGAACACTGTTAAACTGTGCTACAGCTGAAACAATAGCACAATGCTGGCCTTGCTTCCTGACACCCTGTACTGGATTAAACACATGGCACAAAAATGTCCCCAATCATACCAGTGCTCAGGATCAGCGCAGTCTTTCCCTTGTGTGCTCTATGGGATTTTACAGGAAAAAAAATATATAAAAAAGTTGCCATATAAAATGTTCTGCGTGCATGAACAAAGTTAGAGGGGGCGGGAAGGTGTGGTGAAGAGAGGAAGGTTAACTAAAACATGGATTGCTTCAGCTGACAGTTTATCCACAATCACTGTACAGGTGAGCTAGTGTTCCATGTAGAAGGGGAAAGAAGAAGTAGGTTCTGTCCTGGTGCAGCTTGCAGTAAAAATACTACAGCAACTGGCTGACTTGTGTCTAGCTTAGGAGATCGCTAATGTGAAAGCTGGCAACTACAGACACCTGTACTCACACTAGATTGTCATCTAACAGCAAACAATCACTGAACAAATTATTGTGCATCAATAGAGCTTAACAGAGTAGATCTAAAGCTACAGTATATACAATCGCTATACAGCCAAGCTGGCCGATCGGGGTTCTCCTGTCTGAGAATTCATCATGTGTACATGTGTCTCAAACCAACTAAAAAAAAATCTGGCATTTGCCCAAGTGCATTGGTACCTTTCTTTCCCCACCTGCTAGATGCCATTGTGCGCCTCCCACCCCTATAGCAACAATATGGATCACTTTGTTATGGCAGAATGATGCATCTCTACATTGTTCATTTCCCACAGTGCCACCTGCAGGATCGGGCTGGATATGTACCTACCTAAAAGCATACCCGAATTAAGAAGGCTATGGAGACTGCCATATTCATTTCCTTTTAAACATCTAATACTTTTAGCCATAGACCCTGAACAAGTATGCAGATCAGATGTTTGACTCAAGTCTGACTGGATTTGCCGCATGCATGTTTCAGGTGAGCGGTTCAGACACTACTGATGCAGTGAAGATCAGCAGGATGCCAGGCAACTAGTGTTTAAAAGGAAAGAATTATAGCAGCCTCCATATGCCTATCAATTCTGAGGTCATATTAATGTCACTGTCCACATCTTTGTCCTAAGAACTTGCTTACAGAGTTAGAAAAAAAAAAAAAAAAAAAAAGATTATTCACATAGGTGGCCAACCAAATCTCTTTGTGCGGTTTTCACTCCGCAGCCTCATGTTGCTGCCAGGTCCAGTTCCGGCAGGGGTGGACAGATTAATATGGAAATCAGGAGCCAGTCAATCCAATCCAGGAGCCAGATGGAAATTTTTAGGAGCCAGCTCCATTTTACAATTACAGAAGACACATTACAGAAGACACAGGAAAGTGAGCTGCCAGCTGTAATTTGTAAGGAGTCCTGGCTACCTGGCGCTTGGGATATATCCAGGCCCTGCAGTCACACTAATATAAAACAGTTTGAACATAAAGGCATTCGTTATCAGTCGTTTGACTGCACAGCTGAGAAATCACATGCAACATCCCGCAGGCGTTTACTGTTGCAATAAACCTTAATGGAAATGTCCCCAAGTGCCAGTAAACAATCGGTGTCACATCATGATCTGATTGGCAGTTGCAAAATCATTTCTGCATGTTTAGAGGAAGTAGTTCACAATTATCTGGGGGATGCATCACTTCCTTATTCCCTACCCCATTCTGGTGTTGAAATCCACCGCCAGGTTAAAATGTGTAGAACCCAAGTGCTGCATTACTGTCAAACAAATGCAACATTGTAACCACACCAACCACATATAGAATAACCCAGCCTAGGAAACCTGAAGTCAGATTGATATGGGGTTTGCTGTATTAATTTTCTTGTTAACAATGCAGATTGCCTGCCAGCACCTCTGGGTAATGATGCTGCAACGGTCCTCTGTTTGGCTACCTTTACCTGGGGAGCGACTATATCTGGCTACCTGTACTGCAGGGGTCACCTGGCTACCTATAATGAAGGGGGAGGGAGGTACATCTGGCTAACTACACTGGGGGCACCTGGCTACCAATACTGGGGGGCTACATCTGGCTACCTAAACTGAGGGGACATCTGGCTATCCATAATAGGAAGGGGGAGGCTACATCTAGTTAACTATAAGGGGTCATCTGGCTACCTATATTGGGGGGGGGGGGGGGGGCTACATCTGGCTGACTATAACAGGTCATCTGACTACCTATATTGGGGGCTACATCTGGCAAACAAAGGTGTCATCTGGTAACCTATACTGGTGGCTACCTCATCTTGGTGCACCTCTGACTACCACATCAGCAGCCTGCTCAAGTCTATGGGTTTTAGATTTTTACACACTCGCCATGGCAGCTATGCAGCCTAGAAACTGCCCTGCAATTTTTACTGGGCATTTGATGAAAAATACCCAAGACATCTACACATCCAAAGTAATTCTTTCAGTGTTATTTAGAAGAAAATGTTGCAAGTAATATTGACCTTTCCACATCCCCTACTGGTTCATTTTGCGATGGTCCTCTGCAATCACCAAGCTCTGCAGCTTAACTCCCTTTACCTTCACTACTGAGTGGTTTGGCATGTGGTTTTCAAACGATAATCTCCTCATATGAACCCAGACTTGTGACACATTTCCAATAAAAATATAACTTACAAGGAAAGTATTGGTGATTTGAAACAAAACCATTATTAGATTTGTGCCTGTTTTGGCCCTATAAGCTACAATCGGCGCTGACAGCTCTTCCTCAGCTGTGCCCTACAAAATGTTACAGCACTGCCCATGCAACCAACACCTGAGATGTTCACTGGAATACGGGTGTGCAAATCTAGCACAGGATGACCTGCACATTCATTGGTTTTATTTTACTTAAGTATAAACAGCTGCTGGACTTGTCAGCACTACAGCATGAGAATATTCAGATTCTAATCTCGCTGGTACCACTACATTGAAAGGTCTCAGGCTCTTCTGTTTTCAAAGCATTGTAATACAACATCTTAGTGATCACCCCTAGAAGGTAACACTGGAAAGCCAGCATTCCACAGCTAGGGTATCTGTAAGGCAGGCAACAAACACGCAATGGCCTACAGACCTGAAATGAGGGCGCCTAGCAACAAAGGAATCTAATGAAAACATGTACAAAATGCTGATAGGTCAACAGTTCTGCCAGTAGGCATTCTGTAAAATCTTTATATGTGCTATGTAGTTACTTGAATCAAGACTTTTGTCAAGTTTACGTAAAGCTTTACTGTAGATGTAACATGGAAATAAAGATTATTTGCATACAGCATAAAAGGAGTATGCTTTAGAAGCCATAGAAGGGCAGCTCTCAATGAGAATGAATATGAACAGTGAGGGATCTTCCACAAAGTATTAGTACCTGCTGTAATGTCCGTAAAGGTGGCCATACACTTATAGATTTGCAGCAGATTCGATTATCAGATTTCGGCCAGATGCCTGTCAAGTTGAATCTGACAGGAATCTATCTGATGTGTGCCACACACTAGGAACAGATTTCCAATAGATTTCAGAAAGAATCGATTTCTGATTGATCGATTCTATAGAATCGATCGATCTTTGAAATCGAGCAGTGTATGGGCCCCTTAAGATGAGACACAGTATATGAGATTAGGCAGATTCCCTCCAGCCTGTGGAATGAAAGTCAATCCAACAAAATAATCAGGTATGAAGGGATGCAACAATTGGTGTGTGTAGAATAGAAAATCTTTATTGTCATTGTAACAACCGAAATTGTACAACGAAATTCTTAAGTGCAATTTTCCAGCAAAAACAAATACAGCATAACATTCCATTCCTACATACATTACATTGCACACACCCCTTATCAACATGGCCACTTAGCAGCATTTAACATAGAAATGGCTGAAGGATAAAAACTGTTCTTTAGTCTATTTGTCTTAGTTTTTATAAGTCTAAAACGTTTTCCAGAAGGCAGATGTTCAAACAACATGTCCTGGATGTGAGGCGTCGCTTAAAATTTTCTTAATATCCCTGAAACAATAAGACGTATATAATTCTTCTAATGGAAGGAGAGGACAGCCAACTATCCTCTGGGCTACCTTAATTACCCTATGAAGCTGCTTTTTCTGTGCTACTGTGCAGCTTGAAAACCACGCACAGAGACAGACTAGGACACTCTCCACTGTACTGCGGTAAAAAGACACCAACAATTTCTCAGGAATATTATTCTTCCTAAGCACCCTTAAAAAATATAGCCTCTTCTGTGCCTTTTTCACTACTTCAGCAATATGTGACCCCCCAAGTCAGGTCCTCTTTAATAGTAACTCCTAAAAACCGAAAGTCTGTGACCCTTTCTACAATATTTCCATTTATAATAAGTGGCTGAATGTCATCTGCCTTCTTGTGTGTGTGTTCAATTGTGAAATGCTTAAAAGTTATTTTAAAGAGGAAGAGATCATTTTCATCTTCTAGGACATAACTCAGCATGAAAAGGAGACACACACACACACACACACACACACACACACACACACACACACACAGGAGGACAGGTACTAGACTATGATCCCTAAGGTGGCCATACACTGGTCGATGTGCCATTAGATCGACCAGCTGACAGATCCCTATCTGATCGAATCTGATCAGATAGGGATCGTATGGCTGCCTTTACTGCAAACAGATTGTGAATCGATTTCAGCCTGAAACCGATCACAATCTGTTCAGCTGCTCCTGCCGCCTGTCCCCCCCCGTATACATTACCTGAGGCTGGCTCCCGGGCGTCTTCTCCGCACTGCACCGCACCGCTGTTCTTGCTCCATCCCGGCGCTTCCTGTGTTACTCCGTGACCAGGAAGTTCAAATAGAGCGCCCTCTATTTCAACTTCCTGGTCACCGGAGTGACACAGGAAGTATAAGCGTACACTGGGACATGCGGAAATGCGGTGCAGCGAGGAGAAGAGGACCCCGGAGCCAGCTTCAGGTAATGTATACATGCTCGGATCGGGCCCGAATCGTACGCCGCAAGCGACGCGCTCCTACCGCCGGGCGATCGAGGGTAATTTCCCGCACGGCGCGATCGACGGACCGATCCGATTCCGGGAGGAAATCGGATCGGCGGGTGCGTTTAGCGCAAGCGATTGGCAGCAGATCCGATCCCAGGATCGGATCTGCTGTCGAAACGGCCGTGAATCGAGCCAGTGTATGGCCTGCTTAAGAAAAACTGGTGATACTGAGCAGACACAAGCCAGCAGAATAAAGTTGGGATGCAGTTATTGCAGAGCAGTGTGGGATGCTGGGCAGGCTAAATCTAACAGTTGTGCACTCACTGACAAATGGTCCATTCATAAAGCAAAAAAAAAAAAAAAAAAAAATTCTGTATGGAGGCTTCTAATTCTACAGAGAAATGGAGGGCTGCTGTCTCCTCTCCCTCCCACACAGTAGGGCGAAAAGGATGGAGCGTGGAGAAATGTACACATCTTGGTCATCTGTGTTGCTTTTTCCATGTTGTCCCCTCTCTCCTTGCAAGGAGAGAACTGTTGTCAAGTAGAACATTCTAATAGGAGAATGCTTAGTATACTATGCATCATTCACTACATCGTAATGACCACAGAACTAGTCAAGTAAAGAAAGCATCCTATCATTTAGTAAAATTAACGTACCGGTAGTAATATTGCTCCTGCACTTCCTTTTTAAAATGACATGGTTGTACAGCCATCATATTTCAGAAACATTTTACAGCAGCCACTATGGTAAACCGGTCCAGAGTCATAAACTTCTATCCATTGTTCCCAAGTGATTTCTTTGGGTAGCTATTATTTACTTCTTGAAATCTGCAGTCCATCCCATAAGTTTCTTGCAATGCACATTCCATTTCCAGCTGCCAGGGATAAAATGGAGGCCTGCGTTTAGCTTTAGAACTTGTAAATAGAACATTTTTTCCCCTTGCATTCTGCTATAGATTTTGAAAGTTTGCTTATTGACAGAGTACCTGTTGAGCATGAATGAAAGTTGGAATCAATGGATATCATGTTCCACGTAAAAGTGAATGCGGAGACCAGCTTAAACTAATACCTCGTTCACACTGGAGCGCTTTACTAGCGATTTCAGCTTGTCTGTAAATCACTAGCGCTTGAAAAAGCTCTATGGCAATGCAAATCAATGGTAGTGCTCGCACTGTAGCGATCCTCAGTGATTAGTGATTTACTGAAATCTCAAACACTGTGCATGCAGCATTTTTGTAATGATAGTGATTTTGGAGCAATTGCATTTAAAGAGAAACTCCGACCAAGAATTGAACTTTATCCCAATCAGTAGCTGATACCCCCTTTTACATGAGAAATCTATTCCTTTTCACAAACAGACCATCAGGGGGCGCTGTATGGCTGATATTGTGGTGAAACCCCTCCCACAAGAAACTGAGGACCATGGTACTCCTGGCAGTTTCCTGTCTGTGCACCCTGTTGCATTGTGGGAAATAGCTGTTTACAGCTGTTTCCAGCTGCCAAAAAAGCATGCAGCAGCTACATCACCTGTCAACAGTAAAAATGTCACCATGAATAAAGGTCATAATGTAAATCAGGGATTTAAAAGATTTTACAATGGGCAAACACTGACTTAGGCCTGATGCACACCAAAAACCGCTAGCAGATCCGCAAAATGCTAGCAGATTTTGAAACGCTTTTTCTTATTTTTCTGTAGCGTTTCAGCTAGCATTTTGCGGTTTTGTGAAGCGGTTTTGGTGTAGTAGATTTCATGTATTGTTACAGTAAAGCTGTTACTTAACAGCTACTGTAACAAAAACGCCTGCAAAACTGCTCTGAACTGGCGTTTTTCAGAGCGGTTTGCGTTTTTCCTATACTTAACATTGAGGCAGAAAGGCATCCACAATCCAAAAAATGCCTCACCCCGGGAGTATGCGTTTCTGCAAAACGCCTCCCGCTCTGGTGTGAACCACCCCATTGAGATACATTGACCAAGCGGATCCGCACCCGCAAGCGGCTGCAGAAACGCTGAAAAAGCCGCTCGGTGTGCACCAGCCCTAAATCATTTATACATAATTATTGTAAAAATTAAGCACTTTTTTATTACACTATTTTCACTGGAGTTCCTCTTTAAATGTTAAAGAATCCCAAAACGCAATCATTCCAAAATAACTTTCCTGTACAGTGATAAGTCACAGCAAAATCGCTTTGCGAAACGCTAGTGATTTTGCTAGCGTTTGTGATTCCCAGTGAAAATGGGCCCTGAGTGTCTATTCTCAGAGAGGTGTTGCATTTTCTATGCAAAGGACATCTTTAAGCTGCTTTTTGTCATGTGCTGCAACAGATGCAGTAATGATAGGCTCATGTAATACTATGGCTCTGTCCTGCGCTATCTGCCCTCCACTATGCACACTGGTTCACAAAGACAAAGGGCCATTGGTTGGCACCCACTACACAGAAAAATCAATCAAAAACAAATTTTTGCACTTAAGTAGCTATTGCCCCTGTGGAATCACTAGCATATGCTTGCATTAGGGAAGCGCTCTAGTGGGCCATGGCACCGAGTCTTAGTTCACACTACGAGCCAAAACAGTCCATTTTCCATAATGGAATACAACCGAACGACGGACATGTCAATTCACATGCCCATTGTATCAGTTTCAATGAAGGAACACAATTCACGACAGTGCATTTTTCCAGAAACCAGATATACATTGGACATGTTATGATAGCAATGCTATTATGACATGTCCGATGCAACAGATGTGTGAACAGGTTTTCATGTTCCGTGGATGGTGACAGCACATCCAGAGCACTGAATTGTGTGGTGTGGACTGAGCCCAAAGCCTCCGGCTAGACTGTCCTCAGCCACGGTGGCTGGATGGGTCTATCTCAACCAAGAATCCAATACATGTGCAGTTGTCCACCAAGGTAGATCAATGATCTGGCAGGTGACAATCAGCAGCTGAATACCTTGTTCCCCTCCTTACCCTGTCTGTGGAAGCCACTCCATCATTCCTTGCACCGTTGTCCTTCCTCCCTACCATGTCGGTACAACACTGGGGCCCTGCAGTATTCCTCAAAGGATGGAGTTCAATCCTGGTAGCCGAGGAGAAATTGTGCACATGTACATCCCACAACTCATCTGATTACATCTAATCAGATTGTACAGAACTTAGATGACCAGTTTGGTGCCTGCACAGGTCTAAACCACAGGTGACATCTACATGTACCAATGCAGAGCTCCAAATCATAGTGAATCTTTTTAAAACAGTAAAAAAACCACTATTAACTTCAGATACCATGAGGCTCCTAACCAGTCACTGGAGGCAAGCTTCTGTTTTTAAAATGTTATTATACTTGAAACCTCTTAAATATTAGTAAAGTTCATGACAAGTGTTCTGTATTATTGCTTATTGCTTCAAGTGTTCTGTATTATTGCTTTTTCTCAGTCCAGCAAACTTAAATCTATACAACTTGTGCTGAATTCAAATACTGGTAACAAACAAGATGGCTGCTCTAACAAATCTCCTTTCAAAATAAAGTAACTCAAGACACTGCTGATGCAGTATGTGTGGTGACCTGTATATAGACCTAGGGAAATAAATGAAGTCTTTAATTCCAAGATGTCCTTTGGTAAGATCAGCTTGACATACTTGAGATAAAAGTTATCATCCTTTTCTGTTGAATACAATACCCTGGCCACACTAGTTAAATATTTTTTAGTTTGTTATTAGTCAGACACAAAGTATTTATAGCCAACACACTGCTGTGTTTCCTTCATGGCTGTTGTGACATGCAAATAGGCATAAATACTAACAGATTTTCAATACTATTGGGGAATAAACTATATGGGAAGAATGTTGAAACATGATTATGTATCGTCGCTTTAGAAAAGTGCATCTCTGCAGACCTGCTATTGCAAAATCTGCCTCCGTGCTAATCTCTCTTCTCTGCTACAAATCTCCAGGCAAGAGGATGCAGGCCAAAGTACAAGGCAAGAACATTGGCCAACTGTTGCTGCAGCCGCTTGCCTCCTCCCTTCAGAGTGTAGCTGACACCAGCCAATCCCTGCCCTGCCAGCAGGTGTCCCGCCCTGTAGAGCTTCCCTGACTGACAGCGCTGCTCTGTTGAGCAGAAGGTGAAATCCATCTGTGAAGGGAGAGCACTGCATGAAGTCCTGTCACAACACTAAACATAGCTGTCCTGTTCAGATACGCGCTTCAGCTCAGTTCTGTAATATGCAAACCTCGATTGTGAAAAAACATGACAGCCTTGTGTACAAATATCAAAAGATTCTGTGCAACTGTTGTGAAAATGACTGTGCACAAGAGTTAAAATATCGTCCAAGTGGTGGAAACCACCACACAATACTAGCATTGACAACTGTTGCCAGAACAGTGTCATCCTTTATAATAGCCCATGTAACGCATACACAAAAGACACTATGAGCTGCAAGATGCAGTGTACATAGGGATACACAAATAGCCTTACAGACATAGTTGTGCTTTAAAAATGTAAAATACAAGAAATAGAGCTTAAAATAAAGATGGAAAAAAAATAGCTCATCCTTTTGACCTTGGACTCATTTGCTTCATCTCAGTCTTTCGGTACACTCTCTTTGCTAACCATTCAGCTCACTGCAAGCTCTGATAATAATGGTTAATGTTTACTGAAACCTGCACATGAACTGTACTAAACCTGATAGCAGAACTTTGCCTTTTCAGCACTGAAAGAATCCACCAAGTACAGTCACAGGACCTGTAGCATACTCACCAAGCAACATATCTAATGCATTGATAAAAGCAGGCTTTGCAGGGAAGGGGATACTGCATTATGCTGAAAGGCTGGGTTTTTAAGTACTGTTTTTAACCTACCTAGCTAATAAAGCAGCATTGTTGTATGTGAGGTATGAAAAAAAAAAAAAAAAAAAAAAAAAAAAAATGCCCTGCAGTTTAACAAAAAATAATACTGTAATAATAATATACCTGCTGCATGACTTCATAGCATCAGATTTCCTCATTAGAAATCTACAACTACCTGCTCATTTCCTCCACCAACTCTCCTAGTCATTCTGAAGCCATGATAGGTTGTCAGGCAGAAGTGGGAGTGGTTTCAGCTGGCAGCAATTTATCCACCCCTCTACATGCTCATGTGACAAAACAGCTAAACAGGGAGTGTTTCAGACTGGCTGGATAGGACCAGGCAACTATCAGTCCATGAGAAACTCTGTACTGACGGGGCAGATACTTTTTATAGTTTGCAATAACTACAATGTTTTATACAAAACTTGGAATGCATAATTAATACCCTCTTTCCCTGAAAATAAGACCTACCTTGAAAATAAGCCCTAGCTGGAATTTTGAGCATGCTTGGAATAAAAGCCCTACCCCGAAAATAAGCCCTAGCGGAAGTTGGAGAGGAGGAAGAGGCAGCCAGTAAGTGGGGACACAGTAGTGCAGTGCCAATCGATCACTGATCCTGTCATCCTAGCACACAGCAAGGTTATCAGCTGTCAGTACAGTAGCATACTTTCAAATCCATGAACATCACAGTACAAAGGAACAGGAAATGTTCTGCTGAGAGACACTTCCTAATAGAAATATAAGACATCCCCTGAAAATAAGCCCTAGCACATCTTTTAAAGCAAAAAATATTATAAGACAGTGTCTTATTTTCGGGGAAAGATGGTATCAAATAATGTTTTATTTTATTTTAATGGCTATATAAAAAAAGAAAAGAAAACACCTCTTCCTGAACTGGGGCATTAAACGTGTATATATATATTTTTATATATATACACGTTTTTATATATATAAAAAAGTCTTAACCAATCCCCCCCCCCCCACCTAACTTAACAACACCTCCCCACACCTAACCTTAACCTATCCCTCCCCCCACCAATTCACCATAATTATGATGTCAGGGCACCGCCATAAGCGCCATTATAAACTACACCTATACTATAAAATATCAGGTGTGCTGCAATTTATAGCAGCGCCCATGTTTCTCCAAATTTCTGGCTTTGACTAGCATCATGATAAAGCAGACAAAGCTGAGAGGATCAAAGCCTGCAGCTCTAGAAGGCCGTTCTTCAGAAAGCTGTTAGATGATGAGAATGACAGGTGGGTCACTGCCTGGTGATGGCATCAGACTACAATATTCCACCACAAGTTATTGCTTACATGCAACATAAAAAGGTGGCAGCCAAAGCTATGAGCAGTTGTTTGGGTAGTGAGAACCTTTAGGTCTGTATGGATCTTAATGGACACCTGAAGGGATATTGGAGGCTGCCATATTCACTTCCTTTTAAAAACAATACCAGTTGCCTGGCTGTCCTGATGTCTTTGTCTGCAGCAGTGTCTAAAGCCCAATCTACACGATACGATTCTTTGTGCGATTCTATTACGTTTCTATTTACGATCCGATTAAATCTGACATGTCCGATCGGGATTCAATTCGATTTGCCATTGCAAAACAATGGCAAATCGAATCCCGATCGGACATGTCGGATTTAATTGGATCGTAAATAGAAACGTAATAGAATCGCACAAAGAATCGTATCGTGTAGATGGGGCTTAATGCCTAGTACACACGGTAAGATTTTCAGGCAGATTTACCGTCAGTTCGATTATTTTCTACATGTCCAATCTGATCGATTTTCCATAGAAGTGAACGGAAAATCGATCGGAATCAGATCGATCGGAAATGTTGAAAAGAATTGATCTGGCAGGAAATCTGCCTGAAATCTCATCATGTGTAGTGTACTAGGCATAAATTACACACCTGAAACAAGCATGCAATCCAGTTAAACATCTGATCTGCATGTGTGTTCAGGGTCTATGGCTAAAAGTATTAAGGGGCGTACACACGTCTGATTTTACGCTCAATTGTCATTCAACTAGACCTTTGAACAACTTGTCATTCAAACAAGGCGTTCAAACGTCTTGTACACACAGACTACAAAATGGCTGATGCGGCTCGATTGATAAGTTTCAACAGGTCCGATCTGGCCACCGCCGATTCCCTGCTCGTTCCCCATGAGCGGACAATGGCAGGGAATCGAGCGGAAGATAAGCGGCGCCAGCGGGGACGAGGGGGGGGGGGATGCGGCAGAGGCGATCTGGCGGCTAATCGTGCCGCTGGATCGTCAGTCTAGATCCAGCTTTAGAGACAAAGGATCTGCAGGACAGCCAAGCAATGTACATCGTTTAAAAGGAAATAAATAGGTCAGCTTCCATGTCCCTCAATTCAGATAAGGCCCATTTTTTAACACTCTGCAGTGACTGTGCTGTTTTCACTACATTTCAACTAATGTTTGAACAGTATTGTACCATTATCTGTAGTGTCTAATGTAATGCGATTGCATGAATATATTCAATACATGAAAAGAAGGTGTTTTGAGTGGTTTAGGATTGATAACAAAATGCAGAATTCACTTCACTTCCCCAGCAGGAGCAGGATGCTCTCAGAGGTGTACAAAGGTAAGTCTTTCGTGTTTACCGTCAGAGTTGGAAAGCAATAGAGCTGCAATCCCCTTGGAAACAAGCTGCACCCTATGTTTGATGAACAAACAATGGTACCTTTTCAGCAAGTACCAAGCAGACGGGGCAAGGGGCAGCCAAAGTCACACAAAACAAAAAAAACTTACAGTTAGTGAGAATAAGAAAATAATAAGAAAATACTCCAGTTTAGTGCATGTATTTTCTGCATTTCCGTGTTATTTATATAGGTATGGAAACATTTAAACAGATCCGACAAGAGGCCCTAATGTTCAATATATTGTAACAGTTTATCACTACCTCCAGCAAGTAATAAAATAAGGTGTGCCTCCTCATCCCCTCATCCAGTAAAAAGCACAGTCAAACATTGAGAAAAATACCACAGAGTTACTTGGCCTTGGGGAGTGGCAGAATCTTCAGTGAATTGAAGGAATCTCATAGCAGCAGTTACATGCTCAAACATGGCCTAGCAGGGTAACAAACAGATAACTGATGCTACAGAATTCTTCTTGTACACGCTCAGTTACAGCACAGTGTTCACAGAGCAGGCTGCTTAATGACTTATCTGCGGTTGTTATGTACATTGGCAATGATGGGATACTATACAGTGTGGTGGTCCTACACACATCACATTAAATTACTCCTGAGGGACATCTGAATGTTACATCTTTACATCTGTCTGAACAGCCCAAGCAATCACATATTCTGGTGTAGGGACTGATGAGCATTGGCTGACCATGCCTTAATATATGCAAATCTCAACTTACAAGGAGACCACAAGGGGAAGAATACCAGGCTGTAATTATCACTTTACTGGTAGGTGATGCATTAGCATAGCTGATGGGTAAATGACCAGCAACTATCACCTTTGATTTCCTCAGTGCTGCTTCCTCTTCCAAGCCAGCAGAGATACTTCACTCATCACTAGTGCCAAATTCACTACATGGCTTAATAGCAGGGGATTTAAAAGGCAGTTTAGAAGGGAGGTAAATGTGTTGTCACAGCAGACGGTAAAGCAAAAATGTCACTAGCGGTCATTGTGGAACGCAAGCAACCGGCCAGGAAAATCCTATCTGGAAGATTGCTTTTCCCTGGGAAGCTTCCATGCCTTACCACAAATTATTAGACTAGGTGATGTTTAGGTCTCTAAAGCTAGCCATATACTCAGACTGCCACTCAATGAGGCAAAATGATTGAGCTCTCTCTGATCAGAATGTTTGAAAAAGCACATCGTTTTTCAATAGATTTCAGCAGGACACCGTACACAAGATAAATGAAACCCTGCTGAGGCTGTCTATAATGCTAGGTACGATGCAGTTTTCTGACAGATCGATTATTTCCAACATGTCCAATTCTGATTTCCGGTCGATTTCTGTTCACTTCTATGAAAAAACAACAAGAAATCAGATCTGACATGATGCAATTTTCTGGCCGATTTAAGGCCCATACACACGTCGGATTTCCGCGGACGAGTCGTTTGAACGTCCCGTCGTTCGCCCACTAAATCGGGCGTGTGTACAGACTATCGTTCGTTTGATAAGAGTGAGTTTGAGCGATCCGTTACTGTCAGATCAATTATTTCCATCGTGTACTTGGGCTGGATTCTCAACATAGGCAGTCATCATGCTAGGTACCATGATTGCCTATGCTGAGAATCCAGCCCAAGTACAGCAGCCCGCTACCCCTCTCCGCCTCTTGGCTGACTGGGCGAGAGCATTGTTCTCTCCACTTGCCCCACACACCGTGTGACGTTGCTGCCCTGCACCGCACCCCCCCCCCCCCCACACACACACACCATGTGTCGTCATGCCCATACTTCTCTGCATCCCTCACACACACACACACTGGAACAACATATGCCGCTTGCCTGCAGGCCAGTGATGCATCTGTCAGCCTCAGCCATGCAATATTGCCACCACGGGCAACATGCCTCATATGTGTGTATGAGGCTTAAATGATGGCAATGAATTACTGGCGCATTCACAACTAGAATAATAATCTTTGAGTCCCCAGGGTGAAAAGCGCTAAATATTGTTATTTACCATTGTAGATCTAAATAATATCAGATATGCCTGAAAACAGCAAAGGAGAAAGCGCTATTCAGTAGTCTTAATGGCATGGCTCTGCACTTCTGACATTCTGAGCAGCACAGTAATAACTATAATTTCTGAAGTAATCTAGTCTGCTGCTGTCTGCAGAACAACATGAAATGTGCTCAAAATTCTATCAGGGTCAGACATCACCTTATAGTTATAAAAAGAATATACCGAATCTAGTTAAGAAGCTGCATCCTGTCACTAGAAGTCTAAAAAACCGTATCAGTACACTACTGAAGGGTTAAATGTCAAAAGAAGAGAGTTAAAACTGACAAAAAGGCAACAAAACGGCACAAGATGTAAAAAGGTGCCTCAAACACAAGGCTTGAAAGGAGCAACAGTTGGTGCCCAGAGCATTTATCCCCCTCCCCCTGCTCTCCATCTCTTCCACACCCTTGCAGCAACTATCACAAATCCTCAGGCCTCACGACTGCCAGCTGACAGAATTGTTTAGTCAGCAACAAGAGGTAGAGATAGAGAAAGCCTGACTAGTCCATCACTCAGCCCACATCCCCGCCGCCTTGCTACACAAGCACACTTTAATCAAGTACCATTTACACGCTGGTCAGTCATGAGGATTCTTAATTATGCCGTATGCTTTGACAGTTACATAATTATAGCTTACCAACTCCCCTTATTGACATCCGCTCTTTATCCACTAAACTGCAAGCTCTCATGGGCAGGGCCCTCTTTACTACAATCCCATCTACATGTGTGTGCATGCATTTAGCATAAGATGTGCTTTACAATAGTTTCTCTGTATTGCCCTAGTTTGTCCATGTAACTGGTTTATAAAATAATTTGTGCAGCACCATAAAAGATATTGCACTGTATAAATCCATAAACCTTATATCCAGTAGGAATAAGTTTTGTATTAAACTAACAATACATCTACAGGCTGTTTTATACACACCTCAAACCTATCCAAAACCCTCAGTCTCCTGGTCACTGTAACCAATTTCCCAGTGAATTTTATATACAGGACACAAAACAAGTCTTTCCCAAATATACCTCGCTTTAGCCTTGGTACTAAAATAAGCATGAATACCTAGAAAGAATCTTCATTTCAGCCTATGCCTAGAGGCACAGACCCACCTAGCCACACATTCACCCCTGCCCAGAACAGTGGCTGGAATGCAGGGACAGACAACAGCTGCAGAATTAAAGAAAAAGCTTATAGTCTGGATTTCCTCTGGCATAGCTAGGGTTAAGGATGCCTTATGAAATATGAATGAAGCAGGTTCAAACAAAGCATACGAATTTCAATAATAGACACCTTGTAACTTTTCCATTTCCTGAGACAGATCAGCAGCAACAAACTGCTAAACTGCTTAAAAATGCTACTTTAAAGCAAGTCTTAGGGCCAGTGCACACCAAAAAACAAACAAAACAAAAAAAAAAAACTCACACATCCATCTGGTGTGATCCATCCCATTCTAATACATTAGCCAGGCGCATTTTGAAAGAACTATTTTTTTCTAAAAGTGCTTAGAAGTGCTTTTGGTGTGCACCAGTCTATATAATTATTTTAAAGTCCCAAACCAACACTAGTGTTACGCCAACCAGAATGACTGTGTTCATTTTGGTCACCGGTCCATCATAGTCTGCAACAATCCATGCAAGCTAGGCTCAGGAGAGCTGCAGAGAGGGATCTCCCCAGGGTCGAGAACGTTTGGATGCTAAAGGGTTAAAAAGTTCTGTTAAAGGCAAGGATGCTAAAGGTAAGTTGTACTTTACACTCAAACACTGTACATGTATAACCACATACTGTGCAAGCACTGTAAAATGACAGTTGGAAAGAGACTAAGCTTTTTAGGGGAACCAACAGTCCTGGAGGAAGGCAAATGCAGGGTACAGATCCAGACTTCCTGTTCCACCATGATTAACAGACTAAAAACATTAATGAATAAAACTACAAACCACAAATAAGAAAACAGACAACTGGCATTCCTCATCACCTATTTTATCTGTCCATGCATTTGGCCTATTAACCTAATACTTGACACTGGCTTGCATTAAGGGACTACAAAAATAATAAGATGGACCCATGTAAAAGGATGAATACTTAGCATATTACCCTCCCCCCCTTTAATTAGCTTAATGGTCTAATTCCTTCCATTAAACTTCAAGCAAAACAGTTGCCTGGATCTTGGCCTAGGTGCAGTTCAAGCCTTTGCCCCCTAAGCCCACAATGGCTATCATTCATAAAAGTGTGGTCAGTAATGAAAATCAGTGCGGGAAAACACCGCTTTCGGTAGACTTCTGTGTGGTCATTCATAAAAAAAGTGTACAGCTGCGATAGCAGTGCGGAGATTTCCCGAACTAGGCTGTTCCCGAACTAGGCAGGCGATAGGCTTGCGGAAACACAGGAAGCTGCCAAGTTGATACATCTCTGTGTGTTCCGCTCTTACTGCAGCTGCCTGGGAGGTCTGTCTCCATTAAGTTAGCATGGTTATCGCCACATCCGAGGGAGCGGTATTCCCCGTCATCATACCGATTGCGTTAATTTTTATGAATTGACATTTTGTAACATTTTTTAAGATAATCACCGTACAAGGCGGTAATTTAATCGCTCTACTCGGGAATGTCAGCTTTTCATGCGGAAACAGCTTTTATGAATAAACACTTTGCCAAGTCCTCGGTAAATTCAGCTGTTTTCAGCATTTCCGCATGCGGAAATGCTTTATGAATGATACCTAATGTAGCATAAATCTCTGCCCACTTTCCTCTGAGGTGAAGGATGGCACAGCTTTACCTCACTCTATTGATGGGAGGAGGATGGTACTACATATGGGTAAAGCTAAACTCTGACAGTCAGGTTTGCCCAAAGTCTGACAGGAGATTAAACCACTAGAGCTTTAAAGAGAACCCGAGGTGTGTTTAAAGAATGTTATCTGCATACAGAGGCTGGATCTGCCTATACAGCCCAGTCTCTGTTGCTATCCCAAACCCCCCTAAGGTCCCCCTGCACTCTGCAATCCCCCATAAATCACAGCCGTGCTGTGAGGCTGTGTTTACATCTGTAGTGTCAGTCTCGGCTGCTCCCCCGCCTCCTGCATAGCTCCGGTCCCTGCCCCCATCCCTTCCCTCCAATCAGCAGGGAGGGAAGGGATGCAGGCGGGGACCGGAGTTCTGCAGGAGGCGGGGAGAGCAGCAGACTGACACTATAGAGATAAACACAGCCAGCTCTGACAAGCTGTTTGTCAGCAGCGTGGCTGTGATTTATGAGGGATAGCAGAGTGCAGGGGGACCTTAGGGGGGTTTGGGATAGCAACAGAGGCTGGGCTGTATAGGCAGATCCAGCCTCTGTATGCAGATAATATTCTTCAAACCCACCTCGGGTTCTCTTTAACATGATCCGTTCAATATAAGTGCCCAATAAAACAAGAGTAACATTTTCAGGGCAACAAAGGCAGTAAGCAAGAGTTTAACACTACTGTAAGGGGTTCTAGCTTAAAGGGAAGGTTCAGGGACTGTTTAAAAAAAATAAAAATCCGCATCCACTTACCTGGGGCTTCCTCCAGCCCGTGGCAGGCAGGAGGTGCCCTTGGCGCCGCTCCGCAGGCTGCCGGTGGTCTCCGGTGGCCGACCCGACCTGGCCAGCGGCCAGGTCGGGCTCCTTCCGCGTTCCAAAATGCGCCTCACGGTGGCGCGCTGACGTCATCGGACGTCCTCCGGGCTTTACTGCGCAGGCTCAGAAGGCACATTTTGGAACGCGGAAGACCCCGACCTGGCCGCCGGCCTGGCCAGGTCGGCCACCGGATACCACCGGCAGCCTGCGGAGCGGCGCAGAGGGCACCTCCTGCCTGCCACGGGCTGGAGGAAGCCCCAGGTAAGTGGATGCGGATTTTTATTTTTTTTTAAACAGTCCCTGAACCTTCCCTTTAAAGAGACTCCGTAACAAAAATTGCATCCTGTTTTTTATCATCCTACAAGTTCCAAAAGCTATTCTAATGTGTTCTGGCTTACTGCAGCACGTTCTACTATCACCATCTCTGTAATAAATCAACTTATCTCTCTCTTGTCAGACTTGTCAGCCTGTGTCTGGAAGGCTGCCAAGTTCTTCAGTGTTGTGGTTCTGTGATACATCTCCCCCCTCCAGGCCCCTCTATGCACACTGCCTGTGTATTATTTAGATTAGGGCAGCTTCTCTCTTCTCTCTTATCTTTTACAAGCTGGATAAATCGTCCTCTGAGCTGGCTGGGCTTTCACATACTGAAGAATTACATATAGGCAGAGCTGTCTGCACTCTGCAGGAAGAAACAGCCTGACACTTCAGTGGAAGATAGCTGCAGGGGGAAAGAAACACACAAATGATCTCTTGAGATTCAAAAGGAAGGGTGTATACAGCCTGCTTGTGTATGATTGTATTTTCTATGTGTGGACATACTGTACATCAATCTACTTCCTGTTTTGGTGGCCATTTTGTTTGTTTATAAACAAACTTTTTAAAACTGTTTTTAACCACTTTTAATGCGGCGAGGAGCGGCGAAATTGTGACAGAGGGTAATAGGAGATGTCCCCTAACGCACTGGTATGTTTACTTTTGTGCGATTTTAACAATACAGATTCTCTTTAAGGCCTTGTTCCCACTATAAGCACTGCCATGCGCATTTTGGCAGCACGTATAATGTGTGTCATGCAAGAAAGGCATAGACCGCACTTTTGCCGTTCCCATCATATGCACTGCGCAGCACTGCGTATTTTTCAGGAATCGCAACGCTAACCCATTCACTGTAGTGAATGGGATCAGCAGCACAGATGGCGTGCAATCGTAGTTGCTGCGTTCCGATCGCATGGCCATCTACGTTAAATGATGTGAAGGAGGCCTTAAAGCCAAAAATTATGCACACAGATCTAGATACATATTGTAGCAGGCTGCCTGGCATCTGACCAAAGTAGCCCTATAGCATGGGAACATTACACTATATAACCTCCCTCAGGAGGTAGAGACAGATTTGAATGGCTCTATGAACTCTGTAGAGCACTGAGTTATGCATTGGCACTGTTACTATGTTAAATTATGCATGCTGATAATCTACTCCAACATTTGTAACCATATGTGCAAGAAAAAAAAAAAAAAAAAAACAAAAAAAGCTACTAAAATTAGAAGCAAAAACAAAAACACCACATTAACAGTCACAAAATGCAGTACAATTAGAGAAGACAGCTTTAGGGGCCGTTCACATTAAAAACGCGGACGGCCACGCATGCGGAACGCAACGCATGTAAACGCACGCCATCCACGTTTGTATGCGTTGCGTGGCTGATCCCATCACTGAAAAGTGAATGGGACAGCCGCGCGTTTTTGCAAAAACCGCGTGCAGCATGCGTTCCCAGACCGCACTGGTCCGGAACGCATGCAGAGTGAACATCAGACAGTACACTCTATGCACTGTCTGATGTCGTGCGCGTCGGCCTCCCGCACGCGTTTCCAAAACGCGGCTGGAAACGCGTGCAGTGTGAACGGGCCCTTAAGCCGTTAATAATTAATTTTGGCTGCCTGTGTCCAATTAACCCTTTAAGTGCTAAGGATCCCACACTGTCTGCTGGCATCAAATACTTTAATGGAAATCAGATTACCCTGGGCAGAGTTCCCCATATCTCCCCCCTCCCTCCAGCGCTGGGATGATTCCTACTCTTGCAACTTCCTCCATCTTGTGAGAGAAGCATAGACAGCGAGCCCTTTGCATCTCACTTCCTCAGTGACGTCTGAGTGATCCATGCCTAACTTTTCAGTGTTCAAACCTATTTGATAGAAAAACAAGCTTCCAAATGCAACACCTCGCATACTTTAAGAATTCTTAAAGAGAACCCGAGGTGTGTTTAAAGAATGTTATCTGCATACAGAGGCTGGATCTGCCTATACAGCCCAGCCTCTGTTGCTATCCCAAACCCCACTAAGGTCCCCCTGCACTCTGCAATCCCTCATAAATCACAGCCATGCTGTGAGCTGTGTTTACATCTGTAGTGTCAGTCTCAGCTGCTCCCCCGCCTCCTGCATAGCTTCGGTCCCTGCCCCCGTCCCTTCCCTCCAATCAGCAGGGAGGGAAGGGATGCAGGCGGGGACTGGAATTCTGCAGGAGGCGGGGAGAGCAGCAGACTGACACTATAGAGATAAACACAGCCAGCTCTGACAAGCTGTTTGTCAGCAGCATGGCTGTGATTTATGAGGGATTGGAGAGTGCATGGGGACCTTAGGGGGGGTTTGGGATAGCAACAGAGGCTGGGCTGTATAGGCAGATCCAGCCTCTGTATGCAGATAATAATCTTCAAACCCACCTCGGGTTCTCTTTAAAGCAGAGACACAGATGATGTACGAGATAACACTATCAATCTATACAGAAACATCATCTTTCTCCATGAAAAAAAAAAAAAATGTATTAAAATAATAATGAAGAAAAGACAACTTGTCAAAAAAGGCAGCAATATATTTCAGAGCAAAATCATTGTAGGAATCACCCAGGAAACTGCAGATAATTATTCAGCATGGTTGTTCGTGGAACATTATTACACTGTCACATTAAGTCACTGGACTTGGAGAGACTGTTATTTTGTCCAGCTAATAACTGCATGTCAAACATGTATTTTGCATGTAGCAAGACCTCTAAAGAGCAGTTTACTACAGTAATCCCAGCACACTGAGAAAAAAAATCCCACTGACTTGCTGTGAAGCCTTGAGTACTCAATCTCTCAGGTGATAGTATGATGCTGAGAGCTGTACAGACACGTCACTAGCTTCTAGAGGAGGGGGCGGGGGGGAGGAGAGATAGGTGGCACACAAGAAAGTGGCTTCCTGTGGGAGGGGTGAGAAGGAGAACAATGCACTTGTGCGTTGACTTGGTATCACTAAAGTAACTGCTTGCCAGGTCTTTAGGCAACATCAGGGGGCTCCTGTAGACACGCTATATTCTTGTTTAAGGCGGTCCTTAAACAGCAGTTTCAGCCAACTTTAGTCCAGCATGTGTGTACAGCTTGAATGTAGAAATATAGCAGTGAATTGCTGTGGAGAGACAGTCTAGTGTTTTCTGCATATATTTCATGGTAAGTGATTAACAGATCATTCACAGTTGTGTACATGTGTGCAGATAAAGCACAGGCATTTCGCTGCATCACAACGTATTCTGAGATTGCAAAACTAACCAAATACAAACCAGTGTGAACAGGCCCTTGCTATTCTAGTAAACCAGGAGCTAGGTTACATGGAGGAAAACACCACTGTCTAGTCTTCCAGTTATGTGACAGGAGCATGGCAAATACTGATGAGAGGGGATTAAGATGCTAGCTTCCTTATGCCTTGGAACCGCTGAGTCAAGGATTCTCAAGGAACAACACAAATAAAAAAGGACAGGCTTAAAGGACATGGAACTAGCATTTTTAAAAGACAGTAACCTATGGTAAGCATCATATTCCTTTCATTTCAGATTTCAGTTATAGAAGAAAACCAAATAAACTGTGTGCCACAGAGCATTTCAGAAGGTGCTTTATCTGCATACACAGGACCAGAATGTTCATCATCTTACAATTATTGTACTACAGAAATGAGGCGAGTTTGTAACAGTCTAGGAGATACTGGTATCAGATGTGACAGACAGACATAAATAAATATACCCACACATAACCTGCATCCACTTTTATAACCTTTGCTCCTGCTTTAACGAGTTGCTGCACCCTTTGCTTGGAATTCACCCATGACACACCGTCAAATTTCCCTCTGCTATTACCTTCACAAGAGCTCACTCTCAGGCAGCCATGTTACAGATGAACAGAGAATGCTGCTTGCTCCACATTATAGAAGGGTTTCGATTTATTTCTGAGCAAGACCATCCTGATAACTTCATGCACCAATGAGAAGAAAAAGCATCCTCCTAATTTTATAATTTATAAAATGTATAAACTGAGGCCAGCAAGAAAGGTGCACAGAAAGCAGAAGCAAAAGCTGAGACGCTGTCCCTGGCATCTAACAGGGTTTCAGCTCTTGGGCGCAGCAATAAGTGTGACTGCCCCTCTGCTTGATGTAGACTAGGGTTTCTCTTCTGGCAAAAGCCACAGTGTACTAAGTACCCCTATATCCACTTACTAGCAGTACGCATGAATTGTGCTACATACAGGTCCGAATTTCTAGAAAGGCCACAAAGATCCAGGCCTTGGGTTGGACATGGAAAAGGGTTTTCTAAGTATGGAAGAGAAGGCTGCAAATGAGAAAGGGAGGCAGCAAATGGGGAACAGTACAGTACATTGAGGAGGGGAGCTGTACATAAATGTTACACATGAAAGAGAAGGCTGCACATAGAATGGGAGGGGCACTGCTGCATATGGTTAGGGACCAACAACAAAGGTGGCCAAGGGGTGCAAAAAATGTAAATCCAGCCTTGGCTGCGCACCTATGATCTATACCAGTGTTTCTCAACATTGTATTGGTATGTACCCATTTTAAAACCCTGTACTCACCAGGTACCCCGTAGCATAGTAAACATTATCACAAGTACCCCTTGGCAACTATATATTTATTCGTAGTACATGATAATTGGTTCTAAACTCATTCCAAGCATTTACTATTGCTTTTATTTAACTAAAATACTAATTTGGTGTTGTTTATATAGGATTTATCATTTTCTAAAACTCTAAGTTTGTTATTCTTGGTTAAGTATATCAAGCCTGAGTACCCCCTGGAACCATCAGACGTATGCGTACCACACGCTGAGAACCTAGGATCTATACCAGTGTTTTAGCTTCTTTATAGTATGTACCATTTAAAAAAAGAAAAAATAATAATAAAAAAAAAAACCCGCAGGTATTAATCTTGTGTACAAATATACTCATGTTTTCCATACATTCCATCATCTTACAGTTGGCTCAGGGCCTTTACCGCCTACGAATGTAAATACAGCTATACAGTACAATAAATATACACCATTTTTAACCTTTCCATTTTCAAGCTTACTGTTATTTATGTTCAATGCTGCATTTTATATTCATACATGGACGCATAGCAAATCTAGATGTTGAATAAAATCTATTCAGTCGCGTCCCATCGGAATATTAATTATAAAAATTAAAAACAAACAACAAAAAAGTTATAAAATCACTTTTTTGTAATCCACCCTTTAAGTGCTAAGTTTCTAAAAAGGGTGATCAAGTTTTGCCTTCAAATGAATGTTACCTCTCCGCACCAGATACATATGCATTGCACTGGATGGACAGGTTAGCGAGATGCACATATGTGAGCTGTCCCTTAATGCGGAGGAATAACATACATTACAAGATAAAACACAAGCCAAATTCATTTTGTTTTTTGAACTTCACAAAAAAAATGACAGTAGAAAAACCACGGCATTATAAGTTATGGAATGTTCATTACCTCAGTTACAATACATTTTGATTGTCTATAACCTGGATAATGATCCATACAGTAAATCAGATTTTTTGAAATTACCAAGACAACAAACTCCAATGCACAAGAAAGGTATATCAGCAGGCTCAGCTGTGGACTCTCCTCAGGCCTGCCAGTAACGGGAGTGCTACAAGTCGCCTAACAAAACACAAAATGGGGGCTTTGTTTTTGGTGGAAACAAGTGGTCTGCTTACTATAAATAAACATGGTGTGTGACAGGACATTACTATTGAAACCTTACAGAACAGCATATTCTAAGCATCCTTCTTTTCCATTTGTATAAGCAATCTCACATCAATTGCCCTGACTGCAGAGCTAGGCACACGCTTTACATTTATGTTGCCTGAAATGAGTGTGTCAGAAGATAGTTCTGAAATGATTGCTATACGGACAGGCTGTTCTGCTCTATGGAGGTTAATCTGTGGAAACTAAGCAGAGTAAAAGTATCTCATACAGTACTTGATCAGTGTGTTATATATAGTGGGTTAAAGCAGACCACTTTAGTTGTGTTCACACACACCATAACTGTTACTCGCAGGAATCGGTACTCTGTGCTATGGTGAAAGTTGCACAGGCTCACTGAGTGGCATGTACTGTTGCTATGGGGGTGAGAGTGACAAAGCAGGTGTTCAGGTTAAGGATGGGAACAATGAGCATGCTAGATCTGTAAGTGACCTAAGGATGGGTACACCGAATCAGCCAGCACTGGCGCATAGTGGTGCCATAGGGGTATGAATGCCTAAGGCCCGGGACTCACTTGCAAAATGATTTTTTAGAATCATTTTGCCACTAAAGCAGAGCGATTTCTAAAGCGATTTCAGGGAAAGCGGTTTTGGGCTCTGATTTCTCCGTGAAATCTCTCTGAAAATGCTGCATACAGGGCGATTGTGGAAAATTGTAATTGCGCCTGTAGCTCATTTCCATTGACTTTTAGCAGCCTAACGCTTTGTGATATTGCGGGCAATTCTAAAGCGCGGTTGAAAGCGGTGGGCCCCATGCCTCAAGCAAGACTGAGACAGTCAGTAAATTAATGCAAATTCCGCTGCTCCTTCAGCATTAAGTGATTTGCGATTGTGTTCCTCTGTCCTATGCACACTTAAGATGCAAATAATTGTGGCTTGCATGCAAGTTTCATGTGACAATAGTAGCAGGACAGTCTGGCCCCAGATACATGTGGGAGTCTTAAGCCCCATCTACACCATACAATTTTTTTGTCCGATTCGACATGTCTGATCGGGATTCGATCCAATTTGCCATTGTTTTGCAACGGCAAATTGAATTGAATCCCGATTGGACATGTCGGATTGAATCGAATCAATGAATCGAACAAAAAAATTGTATGGTGTAGAGGGGGCTTTAGAGCAGCAGGAATCAGTACTACAGGTTTCATGCACACATTAGTAACAGGATTCATCCAATGGTAGCAGAAGCTGGGCACAAGTGTATATTGGGCATCTGATGAAGCAGTAGCACTGCAAAACAGCTGTCAGCCCACTGTTTGCCACTTTATATGTGTGGATTAATAAAAGTACCAGTATTTGTTTTATGAAATCTGTGCCCACCTTTTGCTACCACTGTACAAATGTCAGGAAAACCGTACACAGCTTGGAATAAGAACAATCAGGTTCAACGAAGCTTAATTCCAAACTGCATACAGTTTACATGAAATTTTATACAAGCTGGTTTCATTTTCACCACATTGGCCACCTCTAGGTCCTGTATATTACACAGAGATGTGGTGGTGTAGTGGCATAACCACAACAACCTCAGTGTTCTCCCCAGAATTTTTTTCCAGCCGGGTGGCATGAAAAAGTAAGCCGGGTGGCGCGAGATGAAAGAATGCAAGGCCGGTGATTCTCTGCACAATTCTGCTTACAGCAGAGGTGGAGTTGAGCCAATGACTGCCGGGGTCTTACCAAAACCAAGCCTGGGGAGAACACTGAACCTGAATGGATGCTACTGACTACATTGGTAGAAAACGGAACAAATAGCACCGGTCCACTCCACTGATTGAAAGTTTTGATTTAAGTCTGTGGCTCACATCCAATTTTAATCAGCCAATCAATGTTTGGCAGCATCAGCTCAGGTAATCTGGCAGACCGGATCACTCTCCAACACACTGAGGAGGCAGAGGGGCTGCGGTGCACACACTAGATTTTAAGCAGAACAATCTAAGGTGTATATGAGCCTTAAGGTGCGTACACACATGCGACTATAGTCGTTTGTAACGATCGTTCCCCGATCTTTACCAACGACGATCGTTACAAAAAACGAACCACCGACTATTAAGGCAAACGACGAACGAGCCAAATCGCTACAAAAGAAAGTTCTGTCTCGGCGGATTTTAACCAACGACGATCGTTTGCAAAAGTAGTACATTGTTGGAAAAAGTCATTCGTACTAGGCTTGACATGCGCATTTCACTATTTCTCCCTGAAACTTCTCATTTTTATGCGCAGGCGCAATAGTTGCTTTACGTGATGTAACGTTCGTTCTAACGAACATATCGTTACACACATTTAAAAACTAACTTTACTCAGGTCGTTCTTTCATCAATTAAAAGCTCGTTCGTCGTTCTCAACGAACGATCGTTGTCGCATGTGTGTACGTAGCACTAGGCTGTGTTGTGTTGTAAAACGCTGTATGATTCAAGTGGTCCTTCAATCATAAATAAGTCGCACTTTTCTAATTTATTATTCTGTGCCCCCCCCCTCTTTCACCCCCCAAAAAAGGGTACTGAATGTTCCTTAAAGAGACTCCGTAACAAAAATTGCATCCTGTTTTTTATCATCCTACAAGTTCCAAAAGCTATTCTAATGTGTTCTGGCTTACTGCAGCACTTTCTGCTATCACAGTCTCTGTAATAAATCAATGCATCTTTCCCTTGTCAGACTTGTCAGCCTGTGCCTGGAAGGCTGCCAAGTTCCTCAGTGTTGTGGTTCTGCTACGAATTTCCCCTTCCAGGCCTCTCTCTGCACACTGCCTGTGTATTATTTAGATTAGAGCAGCTTCTCTCTTCTCTCTTATCTTTTACAAGCTGGATAAATCGTCCTCTGAGCTGGCTGGGCTTTCACATACTGAAGAATTACAGACAAGGGCAAAGCTGTTTGCAGGAGAAAAAAGAGCAGCCTGAAACTTCAGTGCATGAGAACTGCAGGGAGAAAGAAACACACAAATGATCTCTTGAGATTAAAAAGGAAGGCTGTATACAGCCTGCTTGTGTATGGTTGTATTTTCTATGTGTGGACATACAGTACATCAACCTACTTCCTGGTTTGGTGGCCATTTTGTTTGTTTATAAACAAACTTTTTAAAACTGTTTTTAACCACTTTTAATGCGGCGAGGAGCGGCGAAATTGTGACAGAGGGTAATAGGAGATGTCCTCTAACGCACTGGTATGTTTACTTTTGTGTGATTTTAACAATACAGATTCTCTTTAATGTAACTCATCAGGACCTCTATAAATGCATGTGGTTGGAAGAAGTGAGCCATTTTACAGAATGGAGTAACTCAATCACCTCTTGTAGAGTTGCATGGTTGTGGCTGTTAATATTAACCAGCATTCTCTAGATGCCCTCATTGGGAATGGGAGAATAAAATGGTTGAGGCCGGAACAGTCCATTCGTATGTGTTATAGGAACATTTCCAACATCCAGCATGCTGGTCACACATTTTCTAAATACTATTTATATAGCACTTCCTGAAGCTTATAAAACAAAACAGGTATTTGGTAAGCTAACCAGTCACCAGTGAGTACCCAGCCTTTTCACATGTTGCATCATCCAGTGTGTTTAAGCATCACCAAAGCAGGCTGGTCCTATAACTGCATGTTATAAAGATGTTAATCAGTCTTTGTGCTGACCTCTTTGAAATGCTGATTTTACTCTGGGAACATTATCTTATCACCAGTTTTACATGTCTGGTGAGAGCGGGAATAAATAGTGGGGAGAGGGATTGGGAACATAGGGGGAAGTAATAGGTTATCCATCCATACCTGGTTTTCCATCGTGGAGTGCCAGCTTTCTGTCCCAGTCACAAGAGGCTTCACTTTGAGTTTCTGCAATTCATTAGCATCTATTAGCACTACAGTAACTACAAATTCACAGCTTTTCTTTCAAAACATTAAATCCCTGTCTCATAACATAATACAGCATTGGATTCCTAGCACATGAAGGATGCCTTGTGGCATTAGTAGTCGAACTAGAAGCAGCAATTTTTATGCTTGTTTTTTGTGACTAGACCACTAGCATCTTCATCACAAACACGCCACTGTTGTCCAACCTCTCTTTAGGAAGAAGGTAACCCAAATATTAAAAATGAGTTTTAATTTGTATTTACCAATTAAAAATGTTAAGGGTCTGTTTCCACTAGTGTAGAATCCCAAGCGTTTATCCGCTTGTGATTTTGCACATTCCGTCAGTTTACCGCAGAACTATTCCCTATAGCCTTGCATGGCAAGGCTATAGCGATTTCGGCTGCAGCGTCGCAACAGCAAGGGTGTCGTGTCAGATTCAGAAACTGGCGTGGCTCCCCAATGGAAATTGGCCCTAATTTAAACTATTGGTAAAGAGGAATTAAGCTATGTATCTGTTTTCATTTCTGACCCAAGTTCATATTTAATATGTACGCATCACTGGTTCCTAAAGATGCGTGTCTATGTAGTACAAACGGACAGAATGTTGAAACATAAAAATAAGAAAGTATTAACCAAGATAATAATCCACTTTCAATTAGTGTTCTCTCACAGGGTTAGTTTTCTCATCTTCTCTACATAATACATTTGCCGCACCTTGCAAGTGAAAAGCTAAAAAGTAGCTCAGAAAAGCAATAGCAAACTAAAGTGACTTTGGAACAACTTGTGTTGAGTACTTTTTGTTTTCTGGGGGCTAAACATGTTTAAGGTGTGAAAACATCTCCTGTGAGAATTTAATTGAATCAGTACCAGTGAGTCACTCAGGAAGATCTTGCAGAACATGACTACAGATTGTAGAAATGTAAAGAATTTCAATTAACATGGTCAAACTCATACAAGAAAGCTATTTAAAAACACAGAATTTCACTGAGATGTTTAAAAGTCCTTTAATCCATTTTTTAAAAAATAAGTTCTGCATTATTTTCTTAAAGGACCACTGCCATGAAAATCTTAAAATGTAATGTCAGATTTCTACTACCTACTGTAAGTGACAGCAACATAGGAGAAAAGTAATTCATGGCTCATTTTACTCTGGAAGAAACATGCTTCTTATCTGTATTTACATATATTTTAAATTTTAAGATTTTCACGACAGTGGTCCTTTAATATGAAATGAATCCACGTCAAGATGTTCAGACAAGGCAGATACCCCAAACAATTTTCTATTGTAAAATCAAATCTTCCCATTTTTTTTTATTACATCAGACAACATTACACCTTCTGAAATTATCACATCTTTCTTTTTACAGTCAGCATTACATATCACAACAAAACATCACAGTATCCAGAGTGATGGTAGCATGTGGTCTAAACACATTACAAATTCCTCTGTATTAAACATTCCACACTATCATTAGTCCCGCCATAGAGATACTAAATGTTTAAGTTCTTTCTCATAGTTCTTTCATGTACCGGTGTAGCAGATTGCCAATCAAAAAAGGACTGCACTCTCCAACTACAATTTAGCCTGATGGAGGCTTAAGCTGGCCACTAACGGTCCAATTTCTAGCGAAAAATCGTTCGAGCGATCAGAAATTCTGATCGGATTGGTTGTAAATAATCTCAGTTGATGGGCACAATCGATAATGAACGATTATAAAAACAATCGTCCGATTGAATTTTCGTCGAACCAAAATTTCGATTTTCTTGTTGGTCGTGATAGATAGGAAGCAATGATTGGTTAGTTGATGGTGTAGTGAACGATTTTTCGTCCGATCAGAATTTCTGATCACTCGAACGATTTTTCGCTAGAAATTGGACCATTAGGGGCCACCTTTACACAGGAGGTAGTGTGTGACAACTGCCACTATTGTGTTGCTTAGGAGAGGGTGGGTCTACAAACTACTCTGTCATTTATCTGTGTCCTGTGCCTAGTCTAAAGGCCCATACCCATGCTGGTCTGAAATCGGCCTAGGTGCACTATAATGGGCATCATGGCTGAGAAATGGGTTGGTCAGGCCAGCGTGGGTACAGCATTGAAACTATGATCACTAAAGATGGATGAAGAATATTTAGTGATGCCCGACACAGTATCACATGGTTCTCACCACTCATCGCCTGCTGGAAACTGCTCCTTGGCACGCGATCATTGTCCCTTCACCCCCCCCCCCCAGTTGCATTTGTACAGCCACGCCCCCTTGAAAGCCAGAAGGCGGCGAAACGTCGGGGGAAGCTGCACGGTTCCTGCATGGGACGCCACGCCGCCCTTACCACCGTCTGAAGCCCGCACCAGGTCTGTAAAAGGGCATCTCCACTCTGCCACGCATGCAGTCCGTTCGGCCGACGGACTACCTCTGCTTAGACCCGGGCTTCCACCTTCTAGCCTGCCAAGCTCTGTCACCTTAACGCTGTGGACAGTAAAGAGTATGCTTTCCTTCCTCACCCTGGCAGTTCCGTGAGCTGACATCTGGGGCTGGTGAGATTGTAACCACACCATTGTTAATCGTGGGTACAGATGATGTTGCTGGCTGGATACAATTGGGGCTGAACTATGAGCTATCTATGCATTGCTATCTGCCTACAGCTTTTTGCTTGATGCCTAACTCATTATCTGCTTGCTAACCTGACTACCTGCTTAAACTGGCTTTCACATTGTGATGCAATTGTGACAAAGGCAACAGCCTGGCAACCCTGAGGAACAGATATACTGCATTTGTGATTTATTGCTCTCAGTGATCCCCAGTACCTGCTTTCCCTTGCATATTGTCTATATCTGAAATTATCAGACTGTCATTATTTAGTCCAGAAGCCGGCGTATGAGTGTTGGTATGTGTGAGGGTCTGTATGGATGAGTCATGACGGGGTGGCCATCCCATGTACTTTTTTATATATTTGTCATTAATTAATAAAATTTGATATTGTTCTAGTCATATTTGACACCGTTTTGGGCGAATTTATTTGTATTTATCCTTGCTGGCGTGTATGTTCCACTATTTAATTTTTCCACTGCCAATTTTTTGATTGTTGCAGTTGTACAGCATTGTGGCTGCGATTGGTGTCCAATCCCTTGGGCGACAGAGCTAGGCTACATATCCCCTTGCAGGTATGTAGCTTAACAAGCAGTTCTGTTTACCAGGATTAAGCCCTTTCCAAACATCCTAGAAGTCTCTGCTGAGAACTATATTTTTATAATATTGCTCTTCATTATATCATAGCTTATTGATTTATTTTTGCTAGCAAAACATGAGACAATGCAGTCAAACCAATCACATTATTAGGGATGAGCGGGATCGCTTTTGCAATAAAATAAACTGTCCCAGGGTGCACAGGGTTAACTTACCTATATCGCCGCCGTATTGCACACTGCTCTCCATCTACCTGACACTTCCACCTTCAGAGCAGTACTTCCGGCTATCAAAGCAGAAGTGTCAGGAAGATGGAGAGCAGCGTGCAGCATAGCGGCAACAATATAAGCAAGTTAACCCTCTCTGCTGCAGCACGTGAATCTATACACTGGGAAAAATTAGCTTCTGGCAAAACTGATCTTGCTCATCCCTGCTCTTCACTGTGAGAAAGAACAGCATAAACTGTTGCAGATATTTAAACTGCACGCTATGAAGGTAATTTGAATTGTGAAAAATGAATAAGCTAACAGGGAGCATTGATCATATGGCTACTAATTTTAGCTTTAGGCTACTTTCCCACCAAGACGTTACGTTTTAAGGGACGTTATGGTCGCATAACGTGCCCCTAACCCAACGCATGGTGGTGTTGAAGTTGGACGTCAGATTGAGCTGCGTTATGCAGCTCTCAAAGCAGCCGCTCCAGGTTAGTGATAGGAAGTGCGTATGTTTTTAAAGATTCGGATCATTTGAATCGGATCATTGAAAAGATCCGGATCTTTGAACCGAATCATTTGAATCATTTTACTAGGGAAGCAGACTGGGTGAAATGACTAGCAGGACAGGACTTTCCCTGCACTGTACATTCTGTATGTCCCTGTTTCTTCCAGACAGACATCCACTGTGAACCGAATCTTTCATTGTGATGACTTGGATGATTCGACACACAAAAAAGATCCGGATCAAATGAACGATTTGTTCATGATCCGGACAACACTACAGTCTCACCAGGAGTCACCACAGTGCAGTGAATATTAATTAGCCATGTGGCTGGCTGTGGAGGAGGAGGAGGAGGTGAGACCTCCTCCTCCAACATTACTGAGCATGTGCAAACAGTCTAACGTGGTTTAGCCCAGTATAACGTACAGCATGCAGCACTTTGTTTAAACGTGCTGCGTTACTATGTAACGCAACGTGTGCACTGTGAACAGCACATTGATTTTACAGTGCTGTGCTACTGGCTGCTGTAACTTGGGACTTTAACGTCCCACTGTGAAACCAGCCTTAAAATGTGTGTACTTAAACCCCATCTGTTTCTGCAGTGGTGCTTTCACTTCTGATGCTGGAGTAACACTTTATCTTTTCCTGCTGCCCGTGAAGTACAAATCCACAAACAAATGAAAACTTGGATATCAGAACATCCTCTCTTCCCAAGATCAGATGACTAAGCGTTCAACCAACACCCATCAAAATCCGATTTTTAACTACTACAAGAAACCCCTAGAGCGTAACACAGATTTGGAAAGCAAAGCACTCAGTTTAGTTTCTGGAGCTGCACACGAGAAAGGGTGCATGCTGGTGATGAATCAGTTCTGAAATCTGGCACTGATGTATAAGTTACCTTTCCAGCATCTTGTTACCATCCTGAAAGAGGATTTATCTGCTTTGCTTCTGGAGGGGGCCTGCACTGCACTGCAAGGCTTTTGCAAGTAGGAGTGAAAGCTCACAAAATAACACCCCCACACCTCTAACCGGTAGTAACTGGTAGTACCTTAACCCACTCCCTCCCAAATGAAAAAGCAAACACCATAAGAGGAAGATGACTGACGCACTTTATATGTTATGAAGAATGCAGATTGCTACTTCCAGCATTATGATGACAAGAATTGCTTTATGTATCACTTTATTTTCTTAAAGGATGCTCTTATTCTGTACAGTGTCTGTGAAATGTTAGCTAATTCTCATTTATCAAAAATACCTAAACAGAAAGACAGTGGTTACATATTAAACCACATATTGCTGCAATGATAATGAATGCACTGAGTATGTATTTTATAAGAAATAACAATAAGGAATACTGACAAAAGATCCAGCAAACCTTAAAGAAAAACTGCAGTTTGTAGAACACTGATATCAAAGGTCCCGAAGAGAAAAAAAAAAAAAAAATCTGCTGTGAGGGAAATGAGTTCCCAAACAGGAAGAGAGACAGGCGGTCCAGATCATTAGTTACTAGCCAACATCCTCTTCAAGAAAACCATCTTGCTTAAAAAGATGATGCAACTGAACCTAGAACCACACTGCACAACAGGCTCTAGTTTAAAACCGTTGTTGGATAATTATAAAAATCCAGCTGCTAGCCTAATGTTATGAAGGTTACAAGTCACAAACTGCAAATCACACATTCTTTCACAGGCTGTTGCTTTGACCTCGATTCTCATATTAGCTGCTGGACAGGAATGCAGAGCAGTGCACAGTATGCCTACATACATGTATACACCTGGACCAAGTCAAGGCTTTCCATAGAAACTCAGGGAAGGAAGAGGAGGAGGGCTGTGGCAGTTACTTGCTAACAACCACTTGCAAAGATAAAAGACTATCAATAGTGGGGGGGGGGGGGGGGGGGGGGGATTTCTGTTTCTGCTTCCTAAACAAAAATTGTGCTTTTACCAGCCCATTGGTACAGGAGACTGTGGTCAAGTAAATATTTTGAGGCAGCCACCAGCAGGAGATAGTGACAAGGTATCTTCAAAAGAAAAATCTGCTGTCTCAGCACATCTGGAGCAGACACCATCAAGCATACTCCATTCTCCTGTATAAAGTTCTATGGTCAGAATATCAAAAGAGCCAACAAATAGCCAGAGGACCTACAGCTTTGAGGGGACCAGTGATGAGATAAGAGCAATGTCTTGGTGTACAATCTGGCATTTGAGAGGATATTTCACACAGAAAAAGGAGCAGCTATCTTTCATGAGATGAGTAATTGCTGAAGTTCTGTCAAATCCTGACTACACAGACCATACGATGAAATCACACATATATACAGGCATTCTTTACACTAATAAAGTGGCTTTTTATTTTGCACTTTCATTATTAGGTGAGCACATTAGTCATCACTAGTGAAATTTCTCAATTCCTAGAAAACACAGTTGATCTTTAAACACATGGTCCATTTTTCAAGGTCACATTACTCCCCTGGTATATGTTCCTCCTTTTTAGAGAGGTCAGAAGCTGGAATCCAGAAATACCAGCATCCATTCTTTAGTATGGAAAAATAATATTGCCCCAGGCAACTCCTCCTATACAAACTTGTTGCATAAACTAAACACATAATGATAGTAACATGGTTCTTAAAAGAAGCTCAACTTTAAATAAAAAACAAACAAACAAAAAGCACACCACAAACACAACACCCCCCCCCCCCCCCGCAAAAAACGCAAGATTTTTATCTCAATGCTTGGGTTGCAGACAAGATACCAAAAGCCTCATCCTCACTCATAAAAGCAGGAGATTTTGGGCAGTAAAAATTAAAGTGGACTCAAATTAAAAATACAAGATTTCAGAAATAAAATCTATTTTCTAAATTATAATGTCGGATCGTAAATAGAATCGTAATCGAATCGCACAGAGTATCGTATAGATTGGGCTTAAAGAACAAGCGACACCCATGCTAACCTAGAAATAAAAAACACATATATAAGTAAATAAATACTACTTCTACTTACATAACAGATGTATTGTGCTATCCACGTAATGATTCCTGTGAATTTTACAAAGAAAAAGCAGAAAATCCCATTCTAGGTAGTGGCCATCGTGCCAAGCTAATGCTGACATCATATCCTCCTTGACTCTTGTTTTCCCCCCTCCCTTCTCTTGCTCATTGTGTATTCATAAGCTGCCCTCGTCCCAGAGTCTTTAGACACTCCCACTGAGGTGTATACTAACAACTGCGCTGTATTTTTTTATTTACACATCAAATCGCGGAGTCACCTCAGCCTTGCTTGTAAACACAAGTAGTCAGAGGGTGTTTCTGATAAGCAGCTAGGCGGGGAAATAAATGGAAGAGGAATATAATCTAGATAAAAAGAACTCCCAGCATTCAACTCTTTGGAACGGTTTGGCACTAGGGCCAGTGCTCCTAAAGTATGTGATAACTACAAACCATAACAGTTTTGCAAGTTTTGAATGCAGGATTAGCATCTTTATCACTTAATACACTCAGACCAGTTGCTGTTCAAATTTGATTTTTTTATGGTGACAATACCGCTTTAAGGGATGTCACTCATGATTGTTTCCAATCAGATAGATTTTGAGATCGGTATTGCACAAAAATCGATCGGACATGTTGGAGATTGAAAGGGAAATTTCCCATTGATCTGAGGGGAAAATTGTACCATGTGTGCCAGGCATCAGTCAACTAAGGGCGGCAGAACAGCGGAAGATTGACAGCCCATGGCGTTGCACTGCATCTAACAGTGCAATGCTGCAGTTCCCTGCTGTGTGTGGTAGGAATGGATTCCTTTTGGAGAGGAATCAATCGTTTTGCCTCATCGGGTGGCAATCTACAAGTATATGGCCAGCTTGAGGCAGTTGCCTGGAGCAACCAAACAGAATGGTTGTAACATGTAACAAATTATTATAGATGTACAGTATATATATATATATATATATATCTCATTTGCGTCTTCTGTAGTATTGGACAATGTACTTTTGCCCCAGTTTTCTTAGCACCTCTTCTGGTAAATTAGAACAACAGTTGCCTCCTCCACAGAATATCATTCTTAGGGAGTTAGCAATAGTAGCAGGTAACTTTCTACAAAAATACTAGCATTTGCCTACAGAATTACCAGCTTTGTTCATTCTACCTGCAGGGAAAAGCTATCAGGTACAAACTTAATATAATAAAAAGGAGGATCCCAAGTCAGTGCATCACTAGCCTTGGCAAGAAGCGGAGCAGGTAAATCCACAGAGCACTGCTTTAGCTGCTGCCTTTGCTATGGCAACCAGAGGTCCTTAGCGTTACCATGTGGCTAACAGCAGCTTGAAGAGGATGCAGCCATGTACCCTGGCTAAAGCTAATCTAGCTAGGATGGGTTCAGACAGGGAGGACATCTGTTACTGACACAGATCCAGCCAGTTGTCTCTGTCTTAGTTTCCAAATGCTATATGCACACAGGTTTTTCCAGTCACAAGCCATGTTAACTTATCAGAAAAGGAAAAAAAAAGCCAATAAATAAAGATCCTGGCCTGTTGGTGTGAGGAGGATGCTCCTGTGTCTACAGAGCTCTCCAAACTGTACTTGTTTGCTTGTGAAAGGCTTGCATTGAATAACCTCCTTCACAAGATGGACACAATAAGCAACTCAAAAAAAGTAAAATGAGTTAAGTCAGTCACTTAACAAGTTTATCTTACAAATGCCAACAATGACTACAAAGAAAGTAACAATGCCTGTGGGGGGTTTCAAATAAAGTCCATCCACCCCTATTAAGAAGTCTGGAGTCTACAGGTGAATCCTTGTCAGGCCATTCATATCCCTGGCAGAACTCTACTGAGGCTTTCAGACTGCCTGAGCTTTTCTTATTTGAATCACACTGAGCAAACAGTCTCCACCCGTAACATACTGCTTTTGTGTGAAGCACCTTTTCACTGAAGTCTACCTTTGTTTAATGGCAGGATTGCTAACAGGCTCCAGTGAAAACACGTTACTCCGGAATGCTTCTATTCTGCCAATGAAAACAGCATAATGCCTTACCTATGCATTAGATTGTAAGCTCTCCTGGCAATAGCCTTCACTGCATCCTACCCATAACTAAGTTTTTCTTCTAATCATATATATTACTATATACACCTATACAATTACAATTTATACTTTTTAATAATTGTCTCCAAACTTGCCACACTTCTGTGAGGTAGCATCAAGAAACTAACTATAAGCCGAGTCAGAGGACCTCAGTAGCTGATGGACAAGATAGAATTGCCTATGTTGATATTAAGTGAAGAAAAAGATTGATGGAGTATTTGTGTATACAAGACCCAATGCTATTGAAGTCATATCATCAGTCTCTGCAAGTGAATGCCCTGCAAAGAAGGATCATAGTGTTCCTCAGTAATATCTGTTAATATTCAATCGCATCACATTTCCTGACCATTTTCCTGACCCTTCTACATGACATTACTCCATGAAGAGGCCAATTACCCTGAATGTGAAATTCTCGGTAGGAGTATCCCATGTGTAGGGTCACCTGCACTGTACACTCATGTAATAGCCTGGCAAGATGGAACATTGTAAACTACTATCATTGTGCATTTGTGTGACATTGCACTGAGCATCTACTAAACCTCCAGAAAGCAAACCGTAATAGCAAGTCTACAGATAGGCAAGTTATAAGTATGGGAGGAAGGAATTACCAAGAATTCCCTTCATTTAAATTTTTGTGTTGTCCGAAGTATATAACTGGGGCACTGGTGTGAAAACATCCTACACCATTATTAAATGGACACCAATTACAGGACATTATGGGGTGATGCGGATGATACATAGTAAATATATCAATTTTGCAGGATATCTAAGAAATAAGAGAAACACATTCTGAAAACCATCCTCCGGTCCCCTCGCCGTGGCTTAATTTAATTTTCTCAGTTCGTAGGACACTGCGCCTGCGCGGCCCTTGCCTCGCACAACCTTGCTCCCGCCCACGTCCCCGGGACACTCCCGACAACGGAGTGAGGGCGCACACGGCCAGTGGCCGTCGACCTGTAAGTCGGCGAAAGGAAAGTGAGCCGCGGTGGGGGACCAGAGGATCGTTTTTTCCCGATGCAGGCACAGGACATCTGCAGGGGACTGGTAGACGCCATAGGTAAGTTAAACTTTTTTTCCCCTCTCTCCTTACAGGTTTCCTTTAAAATTGTTCATATGTTATAGTTTACTGCATTACCCACTGTGTAACAAATCTGAGGTACATGAACAGTTCAGAAAATATTAATGTATGTATAATAACACATCTTATTAAAGGGGAACTTCAGCCTAAACAAACATACTGTTATTAAGTTACATTAGTTATGTTAATCAGAATAGATAGGTAATATAATCTCTTACCCACCCTGTTTTAAAAGAACAGGCAAATGTTTGTGATTCATTGGGGCTGCCATCTTTGTCATGGGGGCAGCCATCTTTTTGGTTGAAAGGAGGTGACAAGGAGCAGGAGACACAGTTCCAACTGTCCTGTGTCCTGATTACCCCTCCCAGCTGCACACACTAGGCTTCAAATGTCAAATTCAAAAGTAAAAAAAAAAAAAAAATTGCACCAAAACAGCAGAACAAGAACAACAAAATCAGAAATCCCATCATGCTTTGCACAGCATCAGGGGAAAAAAAGCCCGGGCAGTTTTCTTCTGTGCAGCTAAAAATGAAGCTTGTACAAGAGAAACAAAGTTCTGATGCTGTGAAACTATTAAAGAAACACCTGGCCTTTTCAGTGCTGCTGAGTCGATTTTTAGTCTGGAGGTTCACTTTAAAGAGACACTGAAGCGAAAAAAAACTATGATATTATGATTTATATGTGTAGTACAGCTAAGAAATAAAACATTAAGATCAGATACATCAGTCTAATTGTTTCTAGTACAGGAAGAGTTAAGAAACTCCAGTTGTTATCTCTATACAAAAAAGCCATTATCTCTACGACTTTCAAAAGTCGTGGAGAGGGCTGTTTTCTGACTTTTATTATCTCAACTGTTAGTTAACTATTTACTTTTCCTCTGGCAGAGGAGAGTTCATTAGTTCACAGACTGCTCTGAAATAATAATTTTGAATGCAGAGTGTTGTGTAATCTGCACATATTAGAGAATGATGCAATGTTAGAAAAAACACTATATACTTGAAAATAAAAATATGAGAATATTTTCTTTGCTGCTAATCTTCTAGTAATTATTCATAGTACACAACCAATTCATTATATCATATATTTTTTTTCGCTTCAGTGTCTCTTTAAATATACTGTATGTATATATGTAAAATATTAGGGATTCTTTGGAAAACCTGTATTGACACACATGGTGTACAAGCATTCATAATGAACACATTACCTGGGGTTTGCAACTTATGCTAACCCATAAGGGCTCAAACCCACTAGCAGCCTTTTATAACCACTAGCGATTTGAAAAAGCTCTAGCTAATGCAATGCTATGGGGGATTTTTACAAAATCACATCGCTCAAGTGGGATCACACCCATAGCATTACATTAGCAAGAGCTTTTCAAATCACAAAGGGCTCAGAAAAGCGCTCCTAGTGGGTTCCAGGCTTAATGGTTTATTAGGAAGGTTCAAGTTTATATACATTTTCTGTATGAAACTGCATTTTGATATAGGTGACCAAGTTAAAGTCAATATTCTGTACTGAATGACACAATGGAATGCATTGTTTCATTACCCATTTATAAAAAAAAAAAAAAAAAAATAAGCCAAACATAAAAGTAGACAACCTGTAAGCTATTCTTTGGTGTTGACTTTCAATGCCATGCAGTTTAAATAGTAGAGAAAGAGGTTTCCAAGATTATCTTATCTTTGAACCATTACCTACTTAGCAATAACTTATATTAACATCCCTAAATGCATTACATGATTAGCATCTATATTGAGATTTAGACATTGGTCTTCAGTGATGATGCTATTGATGGACAACAAAAAGGAACACCAACAAACTTAGCATATGTTAATACACTTGTCTTCAGCAACAAAACTGACTCACATAAAATGTGGATGACTTTGAGCATTTCGCTTTAGAAAGTTGTTAATTGTTGCAAAAACCAAAGCATTACCTCAAACAGCAAATAAGTAACTTCTCAAACTTTTTTCAGAGCTTCACTAGGCTGGGATCACACCTGTATTTTCATGGACATTTTCTGCACAGGAAAACTGAGTACCAATGTTTATCAATGGCCTAGCTTGAACTTAAATGCATTTTTCACATGCAGGAAAAAAAAATAAAAAATGATAGCAGCGCAGCGCTTTGTGTAGTTTTGCTATCAATTGCATTAGCTGCTGTCAAAAAGAAGCTTTTGCATTTTCCCAGAAACACACACGGTGTGCAGAAAACACATGCAGGAAAACACGCACAGAAAACTGACAGACAAGTGTGCGCCCAGCCTGAGACAAATGGATAATAGCAAGGCAGTACATTTGCGCACACAAGCTTACAGGGCTAAAGTTTTGTGTTCAGGGAAGGACAAATTAAATACCAGGGCTGTGGAGTTGGTACAAAAATCATTCAACTCCAACTCAGTTTATGAAACCACCGGCTGACTCCGACTCCAGGTACCCAAAAGGACTCCGACTTCTTAGTCTAATTTTTACAAAGGCTATGGATTTGGTTCAAAAAATTATCCAACTCCACCACCGACTGACTCCAGGTACCAAAAATGTCTCTGACTCCACAGCCCTGCTAAATACTGAACTCATGAGCCAGCTCTATTGACAACAGTTAGGCCTCTTGCACATGGATGGCAAAATGGTTATAAATGCCATCTTGACACCCAATTGGCGTGAGTAAATGCCTTCCAGTTTCAAAATACTACAACTAAATGGGAGGGTTTATAACCACACGCCTGTCAACAATTGACACAACAATTCCGCTTGAAAACCCATGTCAATGCTTGCCGGCATTGACAAGGTTAAAATCGCGTTGTGCAAACCGCGAGCGACTCTGCGTGAAAATCTGCATAGAAACGGCAACGAGACCGCAACCGCATGCGGATTCGTTGCCGCGATTTTCCCGTCAAAATCGCGCCGCACTAGTGGAAACGGGCCTTGAAGCACCAGATCTGATGCAAAAGCTGCAGCACATTACCACATGAAAAGGGCTTACCGCATGGATCATGCACGTTAATGGGCGACGCAGGCAGTGCGCATGACAGGAGCGTAATGCGACATGCATGCATGGACTGAGGGAAATCCCAGTAACATTTACTGCCCAGAAGGGAGTACGACACTAACCAGTACTAACACCAAGTAAAACCAGCTTTAGGCCTCTTGCACACTACATGCGTTTCTGATTGCGATTTTGATCCAATTTTACATGCAATTCTGATTTTTAATCGGTCCTGCATGCTGCGTTTTTCTTCTTGTGTTAATAGCATCCAGGGAAAAATCAGAATCACAAATCGCATTTGTGATTTGCAGTGTGTAAGAGGCCCCTAGCATTCTGTTGTCAGCAATTCATGTGAAAGAACCCTTAGCAGAAACCTAAGCAGAAAGTTAGGAGCCAGCTAAGCTCTGGCTACCTAGCCCCTGGGATATAGCCCTGTTTATATCAGTTAATGTTGGCAACTGATACGGAGCCAATAGAAAGCCTTGAAATCAGTACTTTGAATAGAATGACTGATCTAGGCAGTGAATTGTATGAAGTTCTCAGAGGAGAGCAGCGCCCTCCACACCTCAGTGCTATTGTGTGAGGGCTCCATCCTTTACCTGATTGCAGATAACAGGATCAGGAAAATGTCCCACCCTTTACAGCATGTTACAACAATGATTCATTTTGCTTCTGTGTGTCTGTATTCTCAGGTAATAAACCTGGTGGGCAAAGTCTTTTCACTGAACAGTTTGCATGCACATCCAATATGATCTCCCTGAACGCTTAACCCCCACAGTGCCGGTAATGCCTCACAGAGACGAGAGACATTGCTTCAGTGCACACTTACAATCCACATCCATCACTCAGTAGGTTTATAAAGCAACAAACACTTCCCTTCATCCAGAACTAGGACAACATTATTTAGACCTTTTTCGTAAATAGACAGTGCATAACTTTCTGCTGCTTGCCTTAGAATCTAAACTTGCATATAACAATCCAATTGTGCAATGAATGTACGATCGCTCCCAGATTGGAAGTCAGGTATTGATCGATTTCTACCATATTGTACCCCAGACCTCAGTTTCAGCATAAATCTATTGAGCATCCACTGAACCACTAGAGTTGTGCAACTCACTCAAAAAGTAACCAAATTTGATACACTAGGCAACAAACAATGAAAATGATAATTTAAGTGACTGAATAAGCAGAGGGGAAAAAATAAAAATAAGTCCATAGAAACCAATAGATTCTAACGTTCTTTACTGACGAAAATTAGTAGGACTATTTTCATGCTGACATGTTGCGGTGCATTGAATAGTATAAATGCACAGCAAATGTAATGCAATTATATTTTAGTAGTACATTTACATCAGCACAGTAGCAGTGCAGTGAAATCCATCACAATAATGCAAGGCATGCTGTGCGTTACCGGCCACTGTGTGCGTTTACAGATGCAGTGAAGCATACTTTTAATGTACCGTATGCCTCACTCTATGCGCCACATTTCCAGAGTAACGCACAACGCAGTTTTCTACCTCACTTGCAATCCTTTCTTTACAGGATGTTTAGTGAAAAAACCCAGTGTGAAACTAGCCCAAGGCCTCTTTCAGACAGGCGGTTGAACTGTGCACTTACCAGTTTAGCTTCCCATTTGCTTGCCGCAAGCGCCGTTTCGATGAAATTAAAAATGCAACCGAATGGCAGAGTTTGTAACACCACATGTCATCGTTTGATACATGGTGGCATTACCTGGGAAAAAAAAAAAAAAGTCATGTCTGGTCACGGCCACTCAGATGTGACTCCAAATGGGAGGCTGCCTCTTTACCGCTGATACTGAGCGCTAATAGGCACCCAGCCGTGCACAGGAGCAGCTGACTGGCAGTGGATTCAATGCCTTCAGCCTCCTGTGTAAAAGCGGCCTGAGGCCTGGAACCCACTAGAAAGCACAGAACGCTATCGCTAGCAATTTGTGGTAGCGTTTTGCAAGTGATTTCCCTGCTCCTATACAATTAGAATAGAAACGCTTCCAAAATGTCCTGCGATTGCGATTTCCTTAATCACAATTGCTCTAGTGGAATCTGTCCCCTCCGTTAACATTGGCAGAACGTTTAGGGAAAATGCTAGCGATTGAAAGTGCTCAAAAAAAGAAAACAAAAACGCTCTAATGGGTTCCAGGCCTAAAGCTGGAGCTGTGCATTACAACCTTCTAGGTGCTTGTTCCTGTCAAAACAAGAATTTGGGTAAAAATGTTTCTTGATGCAGCCAGACAAGAACAAGGTTCTAAAGATAGCTATATCCAAAACTAAAAGTAATTATTTCCTGCAGTAAAAACACGGTGTAAAGTGTCTACCTGTAAACTTGTGACAAGAATGATTCAATTCAGAAGGAAAATAATTTTTCTATATGGTAACTGTAAGCATGCTGGACAGTTATTCCACCCTTTGTCACATCACATGACTAATCCACACATGTGGTCAATTTTCCTATTGCAGACTGTATAATGAAAACACCTGTCAAGTTGCTAAGGGCAACAGCCTCTTTTTTTAAGTTTCAATAAATCATCCCCAGCCTCTGCAGCCAGCAGAGCAGTGTGTCTTTTAAATGGTCACATCGGAGCTGACGCTGCCTCCACATGTTTACCCAGGCTACTTGTGCCATCTGACAAAACATCATGTGTTCTGCTAACAGCAGCAAAGGACTTTCACAAACGGACACAAATCAGGCATCTTAGCTCTTACTAACTAAACTTTATTCTTGTAAATGTAAAGGAAAAAACGCTCATCTTGCCTTTTACAAAGATATGAGGGTTAATTTTAGCTCCCTTCTGTTTAGCTGCTTAGCAACACTTATCCTATGACCTTCAAAGCACCACCTTCTTTTAAAAGGGATAATGAATACCACCATCTAAAGGACTTAACTTTATTTGCTTTTCTTCCACACAGGAACACACACACTACAGCTCTGTAACATAAGACATTATTTTCATTTTTTTTCCACGCTCGTGAAAGTAAAACTCACGCCTTAGCGCCCGCACAACCACCTGACAGATTCTGTGGATCTCACCACGAGATAACCTAAGGTATACAAAACTCTGTCACCAGCTCTGGCAGTATACGGATTTCAGTTTAAGGCCTGGTGCACACCAAAACCCACTAGCAGATCCGCAAAATGCTAGCAGATTTTGAAACGCTTTTTCTTATTTTTTCTGTAGCGTTTCAGCTAGCATTTTGCGGTTTGGGGAAGAGTTTTTGGTGTAGTAGATTTCAGATATTGTTACAGTAAAGCTGTTACTGAACAGCTTCTGTAACAAAAACGCCTGCAAAACCGCTCTGAACTGCCGTTTTTCAGAGCGGTTTGCGTTTTTCCTATACTTAACATTGAGGCAGAAACGCATCCACAATCCAAAAAATGCCTCACCCCGGGAGTATGCGTTTCTGCAAAACGCTTCCAGCTCTGGTGTGACCCACCCCATTGAGATACATTGACCAAGCGTATCCGCAGCCGCAAGCGGCTGCAGAAACGCTGAAAGAGGCGCTCGGTGTGCACCAGCCCAAAGAGAGTCTCCATGCAGTAAAAGGACACATGTACAAGGTCAGTACAGAGAGTCAGGGAAAATGGAAGCATCCTCATCCTACCCACTAAGCTCACAGCAACATGTAAAACAAACTGAGGTAAGAACTCTGTAAACCATCCTCACTAACTCATTCAGCACAGAACAATCTGTGCACTGCAGACTAAATAGACTACCCAACAATTGGTGGATTTTATTATTCTGGACGCACACTTTACAATCCTGATTGTACCGAGTTTGTGCAATATTACCAACATATATTTAATATGAGGGCCTATGTAATCATGTCTATGCATTACAGTCATTCTGCTGACCTTTATGTTACATAGATGTTAGTATCCCTGCACAAGATAAGTAGATAGCGGCAGGTGTCCAGATCACATAAAAACACTGCTCTCACCATACAAGTCCTAAATGCACTTTCAGAACTGTGCTGCCCATCTTCAACTTAAAGGAAGACTGTAGTGAGTGTGATATGGAGGCTGCCATGTTTATTTCTTTTTAAACAATACCTGTTGCCTGGCAATCCTGCTGATGTATTTGGCTGCAGTAGTGTCTGAATAACACCAGTAACAAGCATTCAGCTAATCTTGTCAGATCTGACAATGTCAGATACATCTGATCTGCTGCATGCTTGTTCAGGGTCTGTGGTTTAAAGTATAAAGCTGCGTACACACGCCATACCAGATGCAACGACGGGTCCACCATACCCTTTAGACGACAGTAGCGCGTGTGTATGCGCTGTCGGCGGACTGATAAGGCTGTTTCTGAACGATCCGCTGAGCGGATGGTTCAGAAACAGCCTTATCAGTCCACCGACAGCGTGCACACACGCGCTACTGTCGGCTACAGATCGCGCAGCGGGAGGGTCCGGCGGACCCGTCGTTGCATCTGGTATGGCGTGTGCACGAGGCTTAAGAGGCAGAGGATCAGCAGGATAGCCAGGCAACTGGTATTGTTTAAAATGAAAGAAATATGTCAGCCTCCATATCCCTCTTACTTCAGGTGTCCTTTAAACCTGAGATCTCAGCTCTCGGTGTGCAGTATTAACATGCTTGGAAAAATCTGTTTAGTTCTACCATAAAATACTGGAAGCAAACATACATTTAGGCCAACATCATCTCTATGGCAAATTGCTCTCTAGCCCCCCCCCCCCCCCCATATGAGGAAGGGGTTAAGTACAAACTTCAGCCCATCTGACTCTGCCTTGCCTGACAAGCAAAGAAGTAAAGATAGTATAGGTTGCCCAACTACAGCTAATCCGGACTGATGAAATACACAGCACATCAGGACTACAGCAGGAAGAGTGCATTCAGTTCTGTGAAAACTCCCTCTATGGCCAAGGTGTGCCACTGATGAAAGTCAAACCTACTAGAAACTTCATGGATGATGGGATGGTGTGCAACAGCAAAACACTTCCCCGTACAATCACACAGCTAGCCCAAGTGATCTCCCAAAGCTAACAAATAAGCTATAATTATTTAATGATGTGGAATATTCATGTGGTAAATCAAAGAGGACAGTAATAGCGTTGAGCTGTCAATTGAAGCCTGCTTATATCTGCTATAAGTAAATACAGATGGATAAGCATTATATCTTATACAGATGGATAAGCATTACCGGTATATCTGACTTGACAAAGTAAAAAAAAAATACTTTCCATCCTTCCACAACTCTGCATGTCACATGCTAATCTGCATGGAGGTAGGGAAAACAGGTATGACAAGGCTCTTGAGCTAAAGAGTTAATGTGCAGGAGGAGAGTGAGTACCCTCCATCAGACACACACACACTTCCCTCCCCTAAGTTAGTGCAGAGTAGTATGTTGGTGCTGCTGCTGTGCTGGCTCTTAAGCCGTGTAGAATTTCGTAATGGAATGTGAACTGCTCATCCGGATCTGGGCTCCTTCTATCTCCTAACCAGTAAGGAGCAGGGGAGGACAGATCTGCTGAGACAGGAGAAATGCTCTCTTTCTCCTCCTCCTTTTATAACTCATCAAGGATGCCTTTTACAGAGGCACATAGGCCACCGACGTGCTACATTTCATAAACACTACAAAAAAAACAATGATCTATCACATACTACAAAGTGCGATCACACTATAAGGAAGTCATAATAGCATGCAGTAATACAGGCTGTCCTGGAAGAGGAAATAGGCTGAAACTGCTTGTAGAGCTTCTACATGCCTCTATCTAATCATCCTAAACTGGGACATGACACATCTCATCAGCTATGAAACCGATAAGTTCTACAAACGCGAATTAAACCCAACAAAAGTAAAAAACTTTCATCTCCATCTTCCCCACAGGAAACCAGGCACCACAGAGCAGGGACACGGGAGTGGAGAAGGAGACTGCCCTGCTTCTTAGCAACCATTAGAAGGTCGCAGTCTCCTAAGAGACGAGGCTTTAGGCAACAGGGGAGAATCATAGAAAAAGTCAGCAAAAGTTCTAGTAGATCTAAAGACTCTAGAAACCGAGGGGAATAAACGTTTTGTAAACGTAATTGCCCTGGAAAAAAAATGTTCTGGCTGAGCGAGTGATGATCAGCTTAGGAAAAACGAGCATCTACGCAGAGGGATGATGGGAGGAGAAATAAGGAGTTGCTGAAGCCATCGCGAAGTTACAAAACGTATAGTTCACATGACAAAGTTTTCACCTTTTACTATCGCTCGCAACATCCCCCCATATGCGCTTTGATGCCACACTCCTTCCTGTACTCATGATGACGATCGTGGCCAAGTCTTGCGACGTGTGATTCCTCTAATGTTCCGCACGCCACTACTCAGCAGGAGAACAGATGCTAGGCAGAGTCACTAACTCACCTACTCATTGCTGATCAACCATCTTATGCTTTGGCGACCAGCACGGAGGAAAGTTCTGCCTCTCCCCCGGGGTGGAAAGTTTGTCAAGGCCAACAAGCACGATCCCCCACCTCTCTCTGACACAGCAAGTGGTATCAGAAAACAGACGGAAGATACATGGAGGATGCAACCAGCACAGAGGAGGACAGGGAGGGGAGATCTGCCATCAGCCGAGACACTTCCCCATATGGACGATTCTCATGCTCCGTTCTCCGCATCATCTACTCAAAAGTTACCTTTCTGATCGAGGAAAGTCTGAACAGATGTCCGCACAACATAAAATACGCTTAAATTAAAAGTTATGCCAACTTTATCCGAACTTACCTTACAAGGGATGTCTTCATCTCACAAGCTGGATGCCATCTGAAGCAGTCGGTGGTAAAAGTTGAACATACCCAAAAATGTTAATAAGAATTATCTAAAAGTGTAAAAAAGTCAAGACAAAAACTTTTTTTTCCTAGTGTGGTAGTGAGAAAGTTTGATAGTCCTTTCTACGCGAGGCCACTGTGCTAACAGCAGCACCATCCAGGACCTGGTGGTGCTTGCTAGTTAAAAATAAACTTTGCTCTAGGAGGAGATGATCTGGCTGGATTCCTGAGCTCAGCCAGTTTAATATGGATGAGCATCAGGTCCTGCAGGCAAAATGCTGCTCTTGGTGCTGCTGCTGTTGCTGCTCAAAGCTGGTTGGTAGAGAGACTTTAACAAGGAAGGGGAAGGAGAGTCAGGAGGGCGGAGAGAAGAGGAGAGGGGGGAGGGGAGGGAAAAAAGCAACATCATCTCCTCTAACATTGGGCTACAACTTTAAAAAGAAAGTTTTTTTTCACAACTATGATGCTTGCAAACATCTTGAGCATACATCTGATTGGTATCATTATAAACTTTGCTCATTAGAAACGTAATGCAATAAGATTGGCTGGCCTGGATAAAGCCACCTAATGACAACGTCTTGCAAAACTCCAAGATAGATGAATAGATGATGAGTCAAAGCGCTTAAATCCACACTACACATAAACTAGATCTGCCACTGGGATATTCAGACAACAGTATTTTCGTGTTGCTCAGCTCTGGGAAAAGTAAAAAAAACAAACAAAATTAAAAAAAAACTTTGACTAATAGTGTATTTATACATCAGCATAGTTACTGTAATATAAAGTTAGATTTGAGTTTGCACTGTGAAGGGCACAGTGGTCCCTGGGTGATGCACAGGCAGGGGGGAGCACAGGGGCAGAAGATGCCTCCCTCCCTCCGCTGGCCGCTGCACCCTGCTCGTTACACAGGTGAGGTTTGGCAGGGCGGAGATCTCGCAGCAGCTCAGAATGACTTCTGTGGATGTGCAAAGTTCACAGGTCTCACTTTATCTCTCCTTCCTCCACACTTGCTCCTCTAGAGCAGCAAGTGGCTAAAACTGTACCAGCTGACCTCTATGGAGGATGGTGGAGGGGTGGTGCAGTAGGAACCCTGGGAGGCAGGTAGAGCAGGTTAGAGACTTCACTTTTTTCATATCCTTTTCCCCCTCGCTCGTCCTCCCTCCCTCCCTCCATGATAAAGCAGCCATCACGTGTTTCATCATCTCCCAGGGACGTGTTATGCAGAGCCTGCTGCGGCTGCCTCTTTCTCTGTAGTAGCATCCCATCACTGTACAGCACAAACACTTTCCATGCAAATATGGATTCCACTGTGCAGCTTCCTAAGCTGCACCATCCGACACTGGGAAGCATGAAATTCACCTGACAGGTATATGATGGCTAAGAGGAATGGATTGCTCACAGCTGCCCGATTACACCAGTACTTCTATAAAAGCACGTTAAAATGTAAAAAACTCAGGGAGAAGTAAATATGCAACTCTCAACCAATCAGAATACAGCTTTCTGTTCAGCGTTGGAGTAAGGAAGAATGATTGCTATGGGCAACTACAGCCTTTCTACTTGATTACAATTCCTTCCTCATTATTATTTGTAAAAAAAAAAAAATACAATTATTATTTATTGTATTATATTTGTGCACCAAGCAGCCACAACATTAAGACCATTAAAGGTTAAAAAAAAACGATTATCATATTGCATCTGTCACGGTATAGGATATATTATGATTAGCTTGTGAGCCCCTCTGAGGGACAGTTAGTGACAAGACAATATACTCTGTACAGCGCTGCTTAATATGTTGGCACTATATAAATACTTAAATAAGTCCATCATAACAGACAATATAATTGCAATGCGTTGTGGGATCCATCAGCATAGCGCACAGCACATAGTGCGTTTACCAGACAATATCCACATGTATACAGTGGAGGCAGGGCCGGATTTACCATAAGGCACTGTAGGCAAGTGCTTACAGGTGCGTGATGATGGAAAGGCGGCCCACTCACCTCCCCTTGTGTCTCCTTCCCTATGCAGAGTCTTGAGCAGAGCATAAATGAGAGGGTACTCACCTAGCTTTCAGCTGACAAGCTCTCCCTTCAGTCAGGGGCATCTCTAGGTACTTAATATTTGGGGGTACCTAAAGCTACTTAATATTGAGAATAGCTCTGGCTACCTAACACTAAGTGGCACCTGTAGCTACCTATGACGGGCAATGGAAGTAAGGGAGAAGTGATAGCCAGCACACTTGTGGTGCGGTTTGGCAAGGGTTTGCAGGTTCTTAGAGAGCGAAGTCTAATGGTGAATACACACGGTTCGATCCCGCATCGACTGCGCCGCTCGATTCCCGACGAATCGATTATTCCCGAACATTTCCGAGCGCATTTCGATGATTTTTAGGTCGATTGCCATATAAAGTATGGCAAATCGACCTAACAATCCATCGAAACGCGAATCGGACATGTCGGAAATAAACAAATTGACGGGAATTGAGCGGCGCATCGACGGGAATCGAGTACGGGAATGAACCGTGTGTATCCAGCATAAGGTGCCAGGATATCTGTGCCTATAGGCTCCTGTGATGTAAATCCGAGCCTGAGTGGAGGTCAAACATAGTTTCAGTGTATTGTTTGCTTCACTGTATGTTGCATCACAGTGCTAACTTGCCATGCAACTTTTCACTTTGCAATGTTGTGTGAAAGTAGCCTTAAAGGAAATATCAGGAATCAATGAGATCTACTTACCTGGGGCTTCCTCCTGCCCCTGGAAGGCTATATGTCCCTCGCCTCAGCTCTGCTCTCAGGCGGTCTCCCGGGGTCCCCTCCATTGCAGATACCGACCCGGCGAGATCGGTATTTTCAGCACCTGCTCGCAATTGTGCTTACGTGGCCAGGAGATTTGTGCGACACTCCTGGCGACGTGAGCGCAACCGCGAGCGGCATGCAGGCGCAGAAGATTCCGACCTCGCCGGGTCGGCATCTGCAACGAAGGGGACCCCGGGCAACCCGCTGAGAGCCGAGCTGCGGCTAGGGACACATAGCCTTCCAGGGGCTAGAGGAAGCCCCAGGTAAGTAGATCTAATTTTCCTTAAAAAGCCTTATATTTACTTTAATGTGCATACACACATCCAATTTTGATTGGCCAATCACTGATACATTTTACCACCTCCATGTTCTATGAGGGCCAAGAGCCTCTGAACACTACAAACAGATTGTGTAGGTAAGCACTCATACTACATGAAAGTGTAAAATTGCCAATCATTGGCCAATAAAAATTGTATGTGTATACCAGGCTTTAGGCAGCAAGCGAACTGTCAATTGTTAAAAACGATCTTTTGGAAAGTTGAAAAATGGGCTGGTGTAAAGCCTGGTACACACTTTCAATTACGATTGGCCAATCACTCACCAATTCTATCATCTCCATGTAGTATGAGGATTTACCTACACAATCTGCTCATAGCTTTCAATATCTTTTGATCCTCATACTGCATGGAGATGGTAATATTGGTCAGTGATTGGACAATCATAATTGAAAGTGTGTACCAGGTTTATAGGGACACTTGAAATACCCAACTACTTACCTGGGGCTTCTTCCAGCCCCCTGAAGTCCTCCTGCTCCCTCGCCATTATTCCAGAGAGTCTGCGATAATTCCGGGTAAATGGATCTGTCGCATGCATTGCGGGTATTCCGAGCGGGTGGCGGCGGGTAATGGAACTCGCAGATGAAAAAACGATGTTTAATGTAAAAACTGAGCCTTTTGACAGATTTGTTTTTGATCTGTACAGTGTGAGCCAAGCCTAATGCTGTCCATGAGAGCAAGGTGCCAGAACACACAGAGCCCTGCAGCTTGCAGCTTATTTGCAGACCAGTTGGACTTCTTATGCCGAGTAGTCCACTACTGAAAGTGCCTATAATGACCATTAGAACTGACATTGGGGTTGATTCACAAAGCTTTCTTATTTTTCACCCTAAAGGATACATCCAGGCTACATCAAAAATCAAAATCCACTTACCTGGGGCTTCCTCCAGCCCCTGGCAGCCATCCTGTGCCCTCGCCGCAGCTCCAGGTGCTCCCGGTGTCCTCTGCTGCAGAAGCCGACCTCGCCAGGTCGGCTTCCAGGTTGACTTCTTGTGCGCTTCACCGCGTGGGTCACGTGGTCTGGCCGACGTCATCAGGTCTGTACTGCGCAGGAGCAGTAGTTCTGTGCCTGCGCAGTATAATCCTGATGACGTCGGCCGGACCAAGTGACCCGCGCGGCGGAGTGTACAAGAAGCCGACCCGGAAGCTTCTGCAGCGGAGGACACCGGGAGCCACCGGAGCTGCGGCGAGGGCACAGGACGGCTACCAGGGGCTGGAGGAAGCCCCAGGTAAGTGGATTTTGATTTAGCTTGGACCTCTCCTTTAATGGTAAGGAGAGCTAATCCATGAGATAAAAATATAAGGACAGATAAATCATGAGTAAGGCTATGTTCACTTCATAAATCATAAATCACAAATGCTGAGAATCTTCCATGAGCACCAAAGTGGATTTTCATTGGTCCACTAAACCAATGAGAATTCTCCTTGGGGAGGGATAATTCCCATTGGTCTATTGCAAACCAATGGGAGCCCGATGCTTCTGCTGGGGCTCTGGGAGCTAAATGTTAGCATTTCTTCCATGCAGGGACCTGAATAGACGGCGGCAGCAGCGGCGGAAGACCCAAATGGATGGCGTCAGGTGAATATTTTGTGCTAAGCGCTGGCGAGTTCCTAATTTAGGAGATGGGAGCATCGCCTTATCTTATTTAATGTAAGACCCACTCTGGGCGGTGAAGAACTTACAGCAAGTTCTTTACACGTTATCCAATTGCCCTTTTCATACCTCCGGGAAGCTTCCGACAGACATAAGCAAAGAGCAGGTCTAAACCAGCTAACACACATCGTTGCCGCAGCATCGGGGGTCTCCTTTAATAGGGAGACCTCCTCGTCGGGCCACCGCACATCTCTGAAGCCCTCCACATACACTGTAATTACACAACGGGACTTGCAGCAAGAGGCGGCGGGTGATTAGTGACTTTATGTAAATTGCCAGGGATGCCCGGTGCAGCTATGTGGGGGATTCAGAGATGTGCGGTGACCCGACAGGGAGCTCTGGGGGTCTCCTTATTAAAGGAGACCCCCAATGCAGTGGCGGAAGATGGCAGCGTATGTCTGGCGGGTGTGTGCATATCGGGGGTCTCCTTTAATAGGGAGACCTCCTCGTCGGGCCACCGCACATCTCTGAAGCCCTCCACATACACTGTAATTACACAACGGGACTTGCAGCAAGAGGCGGCGGGTGATTAGTGACTTTATGTAAATTGCCAGGAATGCCCGGTGCAGCTATGTGGGGGGATTCAGAGATGTGCGGTGACCCGACAGGGAGCTCTGGGGGTCTCCTTATTAAAGGAGACCCCCAATGCAGTGGCGGAAGATGGCAGCGTATGTCTGGCGGGTGTGTGCATATGTGTGGGGAGTGAGGCTGAGGTGCTGAAGGACAGCACAACAGTACAAAACATCGCTCCCCATCGCCCGGAAAAAGGGAGCATGGCTCAGGCTTTCACCTGGGTAATGCTCCCTAACGATCGGCCATCGCGCGAATGAAACCGGCATTAGGATTTGCCAGTAATCCTCATGCGATGGCATAGTGATAAGTAGCTCGCATCTGCAAGCTACTTATCACCTGGAATAGAATATGGTCCATTCTCATAGGCTAGCCCTGATTTCATCCGACTGATCTGGAAAAATCGTGCAGGATCCAAACATGCATTTCGCTTGTTTTCTCTGATCAAACGGATTTGTTCTAATCGTACTGATATGAACATATCCTATTGCTTTGCATAAGATCTGTACTAATCTGTGCCGTTCAGTTCCAATAAATGGAAAGTTTTTATTGGTTGTGTGAAAGAAACCTTGTGCACATGTGTCCCAGCTTACAGTATAGAGAACTACATACATACACAGAGTGCCAACCTAGAATCTTTCCCGGGGTCACCGCCATCTTTAAAATGTAGACAGAGTTTTATTTTTTTTATATTTATATCGGGTGGTTATGATGGCTTCAGGTTTGCTTTAATTTGATCAAGCATCTGTGAGATGTGATGGAGATCCATGAAGGCCCCACCTTGCAACTTACAGGATGTGTCACCCATGTCTTGGTGCTCTATACCACAGGACACCTTTCAAGGTCTTATGGAGGCCATGCCTTGATGGGTCATGGCTGTTCTGGTAGCACAAGGTGGTTTTAATGTTTAAAGTACACCTGAAGGAAAATTTAAAATGTACATTAAACACATTTTTAATATACTTGCACTTGAAAGTCTTCACACTGCTTGTCATCTTCAGGGTTCCTCCCGATCCCCATGTTTTTAATATTTGATTGGCCTGTCAGTCGAATCCTCGTCAAGAAGCACCTGTGACTGTACTCAAGCAAATCTGAACTGGGCATGCTGGAGTTCAAACCGCCCAAAAGGAAGTGCTTGTGTATGAAAGAAAACATGTGCACAAGCACTTGTTTTCACTAGGCATGTTCAGTTCGGAAATGTTGCATGCCCAGTTCCGAATATCTTTTTCCCACCCTAGGGAACTTATGGCATGCCAGAGGGGAAACTACTCATGGAATAGGAAATTGGAGTGACTTTAAAGACATTGGGCAGGTGGAAAAGGTTACTGAGTAAGTCGTCTGGATCCCCAGAGATTTGATTTCAAAGTTATTGTATACTTTAGGTGTATTTCAAGCTGACCAGTTAAATAACGTTGACATTTTCTTCAGCACCTACTCCTGAATGAGCATTGTACAGATTTGGTTCTCTGCTATGGCTTTTGACAGGTGAGGTAAGCAGAGGTTTAGTGGTTGCTGTCATTTAAAGAACTTGGGGGACATGTGAACACATGCTTGACTCTCAGCCAAGATGGCCCCAAACAGCCACCTCCGACAAATTTAGTATAATGTGTGTAAGCAGCTTTAGGTCATTTTCTTTTCTATTTACCTATTAAGAATCAGGCTAGGCTCACAGTGGTCAGTTGCATAACACACGCGTTATAATGAAAGTGAACTGCAATGGCGACTGGACAAAGACTTACAAAGCCTGCATACAGTGAGTTAGGATAACGTGATCAGTTACAATGCGGTATTGCGAATAGCCCCATAGAATTGTATGGGCAGTGAGCTGACATGAAGAATTATTCAGCAATGCAATTGAGCACTGTGAACAGGCCCTAACCAATTTCTCAGCATCCTGAGTACATCTATGAGCTGAACTTGTTTTCCCTCTATGAAAGGCCCTTTCCTATGAAAAATGCACTAGGGAGCCAAGGTTATTTTCACCAGTCAGTGGATTACAGGCATATATTAAAGCAGTCCTGAGGTTACAAAAGCCTTGAAAAGTTACATACTTACCTCAGTAATGTAGTGAGAAGCCTCTGGATGGTCCAGAGGCTTCTTGGATCCTTCTCCAGATCACTTTTCCACCGTAGGGTCCCTTTGTTGATGCACTTGTTCATGATCTTGGTCCCAAACAGATGAAGTGTATTTGACCTGTTGGGATGGGGAGGCACACGGCCAAGGCCGCTTATGCAGTTCTGAGAGGGGCACAGTGCTGAATGGAACAGAGCAAAACTACGGCGAGGGACAAGGAGGACTACAGGGGGTTGGAAGAAGCCCCAGGTAAGTTAAACTGCCCACATTACTTTCCCTTCCAGTTCCCTTTAAAGGTGTAGTTGTAAGCAGTTAAACATTATCAAAGTAGCTGAAACACAAGCCAGGTAATTAGGAGAGCTACCTGACCTATGAAGGAGCTTACATCCAGCATTCATCTGAAAAAAAACTTGGGCTAAAGACAAAAACAGCCAATACTGTACATGATGTCACACAGCAGCAGGGCAGTAGTGCAGCAAGTATATAAAAGTTTAGTTTTAATATTATTAAAAGGAATATTAAAATATGTAATATTCCTGCAAAATAAACAGTTTATTTGTTAGGTCTCAACACTTTTCTTACACTTTAAAGGACCTCCATTGCAAAAATTTTATAAAAAAATACATTTAAAATACACATGTATGCATAGATATAAAATGTACATTTGTCCCAGAGTAAAATGCTCTATAAATGATTTTTTACCTATGTTGCTGCAGTGGCGTACCTAGGATATTTGACACGGCGGAAAATGGGTGTAGCCTAGAAACTGCTCTGGTTAGGTGTAGTGGTGCTCAAATACCCCTTTTTAAAATTCGAGTTTGGTCGAATTCGAATAGTAAATTATTCGAGGTCAGTCGAATAATTTTTACTATTCGATTCGACCTCGGACTTCGAGCTCACTATTCGAGTCGGTATTCGAGCTCATTATTCGAGCTGACTATTCGAATTGGCCTTAAATAGCTTCCAACACTTGTTTTGAGGGTGAATGATGCAAGAAACATCTTTTTTTCCAAGTAACAACAGCAAGTGATTATGTGGGGATGTTCCTTTTAAAAAAAAAAAGGTGAAAAGAGAAGTTGTGTCCAGAATTTTGTTCAGTACTGTATATACTTCTTCTTCTTCTTCTTCTTCTTCTTCTTCTTTATCTTCTATCTTCTTCTTCTTCTATATCTTCTTCTTCTATATCTTCTTCTTCTATATCTTCTTTTATATCTTCTTCTTCTTCTTCTATATTGTCTTCTTCTTCTTCTTCTTCTTCTTCTTCTTCTTCTTCTTCATCTTCTTCTTCTTCTTCATCTTCTTCATCATCATCTTCTTCATCTTCTTCATCATCATCTTCTTCTTCTTCTTCTTCATCTTCTTCTTCTTCATCTTCTTCTTCTTCATCTTCTTCTGCATCTTCTTCATCTTCTTCTTCTTCATCTTCTTCATCTTCTTCTTCATCTTCTTCATCTTCTTCTTCTTCTTCATCTTCTTCTTCTTCTCCTTCTTCTTCTTCTTCTTCTTCATCTTCTTCTTCTTCATCTTCTTCATCTTCTTCTTCATTTTCTTCTTCTTCATCTTCTTCTCCTTCTTCTTCTTCATCTTCTTCTTCTTCATCTTCTTCATCTTCTTCTATATCGTCTTCTTCTTCACTTATTTCTCTTTTCAATTTTTTTTTTACAGAAATGCAGCTATTTTTGAGCGTAACAAATAGCTGGTGGCGCACGCATGTTGGAAGCGCCATTGTATGTGCTCCCTGGAAGTGGAAACACACAGACAGCAGGAGGTAAATTCAGCAGCAGGAGGAGGAGGATGAGTGTGTGGCAGCAGGCAGTCAATGAGGCAGGCAGCGTGACATAATAGCCCTGGTACCTAGCGGTGATACCAGGGCTGTAAATAAACACAACAGGAGGTCCCAGACAGCGGTCGTGCAGCCCACATCGTGTCCAATACACAACTGGGACAACACAGTTTTCAACCCGGGCACCTCAGAAAAATTAAACCTTTTTTTTTTTTTTTAATGGTTTTTTGGTTTTGTTTGTACAACCAATTACACAGATATATAGCTATTGTTTGACGTAATAGCTGGTGGCAGAGTGGCAGTAGAATGTAATTCTGTGTACCCTGGCAGTGGGAAACACAGACAGACAGCAGAAGGGCAGTACACAGCAGCCCACTGTAGGTGTAAAATGTGTGGCTGCAGGCGACGTAATAGTCAAACTGAACCAGGCTGGCTTAGTGAGCAGGAGCCAGGAGGTGGTAAAGGGTGGTAAGGCACATTAACGATGGTTCTTAGCCAGTTTATGTGCCCCTCTCGCCGACAACAGGGGCCAGGAACTCGCCTTCCACCCACGCCTGGCTCATCTTGAGAAACGTCAGTCTGTCCACAGACTTGTGAGACAGACGTGAGCGTTTCTCGGTGACCACGCCACCAGCTGCACTGAAGCAGCGCTCGGACAGCACGCTGGAAGGGGGGCAGGACAGCACTTCCAGGGCGTACTGCGCCAGCTCGCTCCAGATCTCCAGGCGCTTGACCCAATACTCCATGGGATCAACAGGGGCATCGCTGTCAAGCCCGCTGTAGGACCCCATGTAGTCAGCCACCATGCAGGTTAGGCGCTGGCTGTGACCGGAGGAGGATGCTGCTGCATCATGCACCTCCTCTCTAGTCAATGCTGCCGGAGCCTCTACAGTCCTGTAGAGCTCGTGGCTGAGAGACAGCAGGTCTGTGGGGCGCTTGCTGCTGGATGCAGGCACCTGCTGCTGCCTCTGTGCTGGCTGCTGGACAGTGGGGGTGGAAGGCTGGGGGAAGGCTTCCTCCAAGCGCTCAACAAGGGCCTGCTGCAAGCTCCTTATTTGTTGCGCTGGGTCTCCTCCTGCAGGCGGCAGGAACTGGCTCAACTTCCCCTTGAGGCGTGGGTCCAACATCATGCTGATCCAGATGTCCTCCCTCTGCTTCATCTGGATCACCCTGGGGTCCTTGCGCAGGCACGCCAGCATGTGCGCTGCCATTGGGAAGAGGCGGGCCACGTGTGCTGGCACATCGACGGCAGTGCTGTCCTCCTCATCCTCCTCCTCTCCACCCCCGCACCAACTCAGCTGCGCTGTGCTGATCCCCCTCATCAGCAGCAAGGTCAGGGACCTCCACCAAGTCCTCCTCCTCCTCCCCCTCAGAGGTGGACTGTGCAGCTGCTTGCCGCTCCTGCTGGTCCAAGGCTGCCGCTCCCTGTTCTAGCAAAGCATCGAGGGCCCTGTTCAGCAGACAAACCAGGGGCACCCACTCGCAGACCATAGCATGGTCCCTGCTCACCATGTTAGTGGCCTGCAGAAAGGGAGCCAGCACTAGGCACACCTGCTGCATGTGCCTCCAGTCATCATCGGGGACGATGGACGGGATGTTGCTGGTCTTGTCCCTTCTCCGAGCGGCGGAAACAGTGGCCAGGGCAAGGTACTGGTTGACAGCGTGCTTCTGTTCAACCAGACGCTCCAACATCGCCAGGGTGGAGTTCCAGCGAGTCGGAACGTCAAGGATCAGCCGATGGCGTGGCAGCTCCAGCTCCTTTTGCACGTCTTCCAGGCTCGCACAGGCTGCAGCCGAGCGCCGGAAGTGATGCACAACGTTCCTTGCCGTTACTGCAGTTCGCCCATCCCCTGGTAGGTGCGCAAGAACTTTTGCACCACCAGGTTCAGCACGTGGGCAAGACAGGGGATGTGGGTCAGGTTTCCCCTGTCTATTGCGGCAACCAGATTGGCCCCATTGTCGGCCACCACCTCTCCGACTTTGAGGCCTCTGGGGGTCAGCCAAATCCTCTCCTGCTCCTGGAGTTTGGCCAACACATGGGTTGCCGTCAGCTTGGTCTTCCCAAGGCTGACCAAGTGCAGCAGCGCTTGGCAGTGGCGGGCCTTCACGCTGCTGCTGAGGCGGGGGGTTTGGCCAGGTGTGCCGGAGGATGGCAGAGGATCGGAGGAACCTGCTGCAGTTCCCCTGACCCTGCGGGGGGGCACCACCCACTGTGTTGCTGCTGCTGTGCCCGCTGATGCTCTCCCATCCTCACCCCCTTCCACCAAGCTGACCCAGTGGACAGTGAAGGACAGGTAGCGGCCTGTCCCGAAGCGGCTGCTCCAGGAGTCCATGGTGACGTGGACCCTTTCACCAACCGTGTGCTCCAGCCCTCGCTCCACATTGGCCATCACAAAGCGGTGCAGTGCAGGAATGGCCTTGCGGGCGAAGAAGTGTCTGCTGGGGAGCTGCCAGTCTGGGGCTGCGCAAGCAAGCAGCGCACGCATGTCGCTCCCCTCCTGCACAAGCGTGTACGGCAGGAGTTGGGAGCACATGGCCCGTGCCAGCAAGCCGTTCAGCTGCCGCACGCGACGGCTGCTGGGAGGCAGAGCCCTAACCACCCCCTGGAAGGACTCGCTCAAAAGGCTCTGGCGTGGCCTTTTGCTGGCACGGGAATCAGCAGACACAGCAGAGGAGGCCACTGAGGACTGGCTGCCAGAACAGGCCTCAGTGTCGGCGGCAGGAGTTGCAGAGGGGGGAGGAGCAGTGCGTTTCCGCACTCCTGCTGGTGCTGCTGGAGGAGCAGGAGGGCGGGTGGCTGCTGTTGCTGCTGCTGCTGAAGGCTGTGCAGTGATGGGTGTGGTGCCACTGCCAGCACCAGATGCCTTCAGCCTCTGGAACTTCTCATGCTGGTGGAAATGTTTCGCAGCAAGGTGGTTGATGAGCGAGCTGGTGCTGAACTTTAAGGGGTCTGCACCTCTGCTCAACTTCCGCTGACAGTGGTTGCAAGTGGCGTACTTGCTGTACACTGTGGGCATGGTGAAAAAACGCCAGATTGGTGACAAAAACGACCCCCTACGGCATGGAACCGCTGCTGCCTGTCTCCCTGTGGTGGTTGGGGGGGGGGCTTGGGTGCGGCTGGTGGTGGTACTGGCAGATGCTGCTGCTGCTGCTGAGCCTGAGACACCAGCAGGCTGTGGGACCTGCCTACTGCTGCCAATGCTTGCAATGATGCGCCTCCTTGCAAGGCCCACAAGCGCATCCTCCTCCTCCTCCTCAGAGCTGCTGAGGACGACATCCCCTGGAGGTGGTGGCACCCAGTCTCTGTCTGTCACCGTGTCATCATCATCCTCCCCCTCCTGAAACATGTCCTGCTGGGATGATGACCCCCCAAACTCCTCTCCTGATGCATGGATGGGCTGCTTGACTGTCGCCACAGTCTTGCTGTCCAATCCCTCATCCCCCAAAGTGCCCATCAGCATCTCCTCCTCAAGATCGCCAACAACAGCAGACAATTTACTCATGATGCCTGGGGTCAAAAGACTGCTGAATGACAGGTCGGCGAATGACGGTGAACTGGCCTCCTCCCCAGGCCCTGCTGGGCGGCTGCTGCGAACAGGGGTGGTGGTGGTGGTGGTGAGGGTGGAGGCCTCGGATGCAGAGCTGATGGCGGGCTGCTCATCCTCCGTCATCAGTTGCACCACAGTGTCTGCATCCTTTTCCTCAATGGGACGTTTCCGACCCGGCTGGAGGAAAATCGGAGCAGGTGCTACACGCTGCTGCTGTGTCTCTGCAGCGTGAGTTGCAGATGCTCCTGCTGGGCAGCGCCCAAGGCGTCCACGGCCAGTGGCTATGGGAGGAATGCTAGCCACTGACGCTGCTGCTGCTGCGGAACTGTGCATGGTGGCGCGCTCGCGCCCGCGGCTTGCCACAATGCTGCTCCCTCTCCTCCTGATTCCCTTGCTGCCCTTCCCCTTGCCCAAACCGCGCTGGCTGCCACTTCCAGACATCTTCGATGTTTTGGGCGTAAACACAAAAGTTTTTGAAAAGGGCGGGTGAAAAGTGGGGTACTTTAATGGAGTGGGTTGGTGGGTGAGGTGACTGAGTGAGTGTCCCGACTCCCTAGTACAGTAAGTAAGTAGTAACAGTCAGGAAGTACAACTAGCAGTTACAATAATCAGTAGTAATCACAAGGAAATAGAATGTGTGTACACTACAGACAGTGAGTGCACGCACGCGCAAACACGCGCAGGAGCTGGCCTATGAACAGAGAGTGAGTGAGTGTCCCTAGTACAGTAAGTAAGTAGTAACAGTCAGGAAGTACAACTAGAAGTTACAATAATCAGTAGTAATCACAAGGAAATAGAGTGTGTGTACACTACAGACAGTGAGTGCACGCACGCGCACACACGTGCAGGAGCTAGCCTATGAACAGTGACTGAGTGAGTGTCCCTACTACAGTAAGTAAGTAGTAACTGTCAGGAAGTAGAATTTACAATAATCAATCAGTAATCAGAAGGAAATAGAGTGTGTGTACAGTACACAGACAGTGAGTGCACACACACACGCAGGAGCTAGTAGCCTATGAACAGTGACAGTGAGTGTCCTAGTACAGTTACAGTATATAACTATTCAGAAGGAAATAGAGTGTGTGTACTACACAGACAGTGAGTGCAAGCACACGCAGGAGCTAGCCTATGAACAGTGACAGTCAGTGAGTGTCCTAGTACAGTTACAGTATATAACTATTCAGAAGGAAATAGAGTGTGTGTACTACACAGACAGTGAGTGCAAGCACACGCAGGAGCTAGCCTATGAACAGTGACAGTCAGTGAGTGTCCTAGTACAGTTACAGTATATAACTATTCAGAAGGAAATAGAGTGTGTGTACACAGACAGTGAGTGCAAGCAAACGCAGGAGCTAGCCTATGAACAGTGACAGTCAGTGAGTGTCCTAGTACAGTTACAGTATATAACTATTCAGAAGGAAATAGAGTGTGTGTACACAGACAGTGAGTGCAAGCACACGCAGGAGCTAGCCTATGAACAGTGACAGTCAGTGAGTGTCCTAGTACAGTTACAGTATATAACTATTCAGAAGGAAATAGAGTGTGTGTACATAGACAGTGAGTGCAAGCACACGCAGGAGCTAGCCTATGAACAGTGACAGTCAGTGAGTGTCCTAGTACAGTTACAGTATATAACTATTCAGAAGGAAATAGAGTGTGTGTACTACACAGTGAGTGCAAGCACACGCAGGAGCTAGCCTATGAACAGTGACAGTCAGTGAGTGTCCTAGTACAGTTACAGTATATAACTATTCAGAAGGAAATAGAGTGTGTGTACACAGACAGTGAGTGCAAGCACACGCAGGAGCTAGCCTATGAACAGTGACAGTCAGTGAGTGTCCTAGTACAGTTACAGTATATAACTATTCAGAAGGAAATAGAGTGTGTGTACACAGACAGTGAGTGCAAGCACACGCAGGAGCTAGCCTATGAACAGTGTCAGTCAGTGAGTGTCCTAGTACAGTTACAGTATATAACTATTCAGAAGGAAATAGAGTGTGTGTACACAGACAGTGAGTGCAAGCACATGCAGGAGCTAGCCTATGAACAGTGACAGTCAGTGAGTGTCCTAGTACAGTTACAGTATATAACTATTCAGAAGGAAATAGAGTGTGTGTACACAGACAGTGAGTGCAAGCACACGCAGGAGCTAGCCTATGAACAGTGACAGTCAGTGAGTGTCCTAGTACAGTTACAGTATATAACTATTCAGAAGGAAATAGAGTGTGTGTACACAGACAGTGAGTGCAAGCACACGCAGGAGCTAGCCTATGAACAGTGACAGTCAGTGAGTGTCCTAGTACAGTTACAGTATATAACTATTCAGAAGGAAATAGAGTGTATGTACACAGACAGTGAGTGCAAGCACACGCAGGAGCTAGCCTATGAACAGTGACAGTGAGTGTCCTAGTACAGTTACAGTATATAACTACAATACAAAATACAATCACTAAGTAGTAGAGGACAGCAGAAATACTGTCTAATACTATCTAATACTGTCTAAATACTAATGAGAAATAAACTAACAGAGGACAGCTGCCCACACAGGCAAGGCCCTGAGGCCTAAAGCTGTAAGCCTGCAGCAGCTGTCTGAGTCTCTCTCTATGTAACACAAAAGCTACTAACTAAAATACAATGTCTATCTAACTAACAACAATATAGGTGTGTATAGGAGGTGTATGTGAGCAAAAACGCTAGGTAAATGACCACAATAGAGCTCTTGCTAAGCCAAAGCACAAAGGAGCAACTCTCTCTATGCAAGTCTCAGGCAAGGACGGAGAAACGGAACATAGCGGCCGCTATTTATAGGGTAGGGGCTGGCCAGGCTACTCGAATATTCGAGCTCTGCTGAGCACCACTGGTTAGGTGTGTGTGGGGAGGGGGAGATTAGTGTTAGGTGTAGGTAGGGGGGAGGTTAGTGCTAGGTGTAGGCATGGGCTTAGGTTAGTGTTATCCATCTATGGGGGTCCCAGTTAGTGTTAGGTGAAGGTGGGCAGTTCAGGCATAGAGTATTGCAAGCGGAATCTGTGCTGTGATAACTCACTTTCTGCTGCACTCTGGCGTCCACCGATGCATCCTACTGTCAGCACGGCTTCCACTTGCGCGATACTCTGAATTGCTTCAGGGCGGCTGCACAGGACTCCAGTGTCATCCCCTGCCATGGTGACACCCGGAGCGGCACACTGCTGCTGCCACCCTCAGATTTTGGACTAGTTAATCTCCACTTTGGGGATTCTTAGGGTTTTCTTTATTTTAAAAAGCAGTTACTGAACATCAGCTGCTCAGTCCAACCACCAACATAGCATGCAAACAGGTAGGCTGGCTGAACGGCATTTCTGTGTAGATACTTTCAAGGAAGTGCTTTTGTAAAGAATAATGAAAATGCTGACAACCCCCCAGGAGGAGATGGACTAGTCCAAAACATGTCAGATATTTACAACCTACTGAAAGTGACAGCAACATAGGAGAAAAGTAATTTTCTGCTGAATTTTGGATCTTCACTAATCAAGTCTGAGCTTCATGACGTGGTTTGGGTTTACGTAAGTGTGACGGCTCAACAACAGGACCACCGAAGAAGCGTTATTAATGCAGCCTAGAGTGGAATAAAATTACAGCGCTATTTTTATGGAGTTGGGACTCTATCAGTCTACTATCTGGCGGATTGTGTACAGCAGGATATGGGTGATTCCACTCCATTATTCCTATACACAGGAGTAGTCAACCCAGTGCAACCAGTGATCTGTAATATTCCATTAAGATGCCTGATTTGCTGCTTTAGGCTTACTAACTTTTTTTTTTTTAAGGGAAAGTTTTATTAAGTTTTCCACAAATTACACAAAACAAAATCAATAAAGGTTCATACACACCTACCAGCTATCTGTCCAACTATCTACCAAACTTATCTGTTAAGGTGCGTACACACGTCTGATTTTTCCAAACGACCCGTCGTTTGGACGTCTGAACGCGCAGTTTTTTACGGATCCGCTTGGCGAATCGGTGAAATCCAGTCTTATCAACTGAACGATCGTTTGTACACCCGCCCGATTTGACATCCAAATGACCGGTCGTTCAGACGTCCAAACGACGGAAATCAGACGTGTGCATGTACCTCTAAACCCATACAACTTTTGTTGTGAAACAAGTTGAAACAACTAAAAAAAAGTATTTTGCTATTGTTCAAACAGCTGATAAGACTGATAAGAAGCCAATCCAACTGTTATTAGCTTTTTGAACAATAGCAAAACACTTTTTTTTAGCTGTTTCAACTTGTTTCACAACAAAAGCTGTTTGACAATTGTGCTGCATAAAAGACCGCTGTTGAGCGTGTGTATGGGGCTTAATGCTGGGCATACACGGCTTGTTTGTACCACTCGATTCTCCTGTTTGATCATTTTGCCGCTCAATTCTGCAGTCAATTCTCTTATCTTCCGCTCGTTTTTCTTCTCTTTTTCCATTCACTGCTATCACAAATCGAGCGGCGAAATGATTGAGTGGGAGATCGGACATGTCGGAAATTATCTATCGAGCCATCTAAATGGCTCAAAAACTAACCGTGTATTCCCAGCATTAAGGTCCGTACACACGCCAGACTGGAGGCAACGACGGACCCGTCGTTGCCTCCAGTCCGGCGTGTGTACGGACCTTTACAGACAAGTTTGGCAGATAGTTGGACAGATAGTGGGTAGGTGGATATGAACCTTAAGAACCATGCTCCCCTAAAACAGTGGGGAGCCTAATACTACAAACAACAAACAATTACACAATGTTGTCTTTGGCCTCACCACCTGAGCTGTCCTCTCCCCATGGTGCAATCAGAGTGTGAAGTAGCCTAAAGTACCCCCCCCCTCCCCTTCCCCTAGTTTCATTAATCCATTTGTACCGTAGATCGTAGAGGCAAATCCATCGTTTCTAACACTTTCAGATTTTTTTTCATGCTTTTCCTGTTAGCATATATACTATTATTTATGTTTATCAATTTTTTGTGTACATGAGAGATCCACTCCCTTTTAATCAGAGGTCTACCTTGCATTTAATCACAATTTGCAGTCTTACATAATATAATAGACTTCGCAATGAGGTCTTCTTTGGTTCTGATTGATATAAGTACCGGTAATCCAGAAATCCCAGGAGCAGAATCTCTGTCTGCATGTCTAAAGAAACTATGTAAATGTTTTGCAACTAGCTTGTATCTGTAACCAATATAATTGAATGTCTGGACATCCCCATACCACAAAAGGCTTCTTTACTTTTATAGATATATGAATTATGAATTTTACCAAATGTTCATCAGAGGGAGTGTTGGTCAACCCCAGCAAGTTCCTAGAGGATACTTGGACACAGGGCCGGCCTTTGACCTGAGCGACCTGTGCGATCGCTCAGGGCGCCGGCTTCCAGGGGGCGCTCCTGCCGCCTGGCCGCATGTGTTTTAATTTGGAAGCTGGCAACTGCGCCCCGGCTGTGTCCGTCTCGCTACGCCCCCCCCCCCCCCCCCCCCGTGCCGCTGCTGGGGGTGATAAGGGGCAAACATGAATGATGCCACCGTGATGGAGGGGGGAGCCGCGGGGAGAGCAGCCCGTCCTCTCCCTCCCTCCTCTCCGGGCGCTCTCCGTGCTCCCCCCTGCAGAGTGCAGACTGCAGCAGTGAGAACAACTCACCTCCCTGGTTCCGATCGCCGGCGCCTCTCACTTGCCGCTGGTCTCCTCTTGTACATTGTCACTGATGCACACTAAACTTCCTACTTAACAGGAAGTTTACTGTGTATCAGTGACAATGTACAAGAGGAGACCAGCGGCAAATGAGACACCGTGAGAGGCGCCGGCGATCGGAACCAGGGAGGTGAGTTGTTCTCTCTGGCTCTGCTGCAGTCTGCATCGGAGGGGGGAGCACGGAGGGGGGAGCACGGAGGGTGGCCCGGAGAGGAAGGGAGGGAGAGGTCGGGCTGCCCTCCCCGCGGCTCCCCCTCCAGTATGAGGGGAGGGGGGGGGCACCTACCTACCTAATTATACTGGGGGCACCTACCTATCTAGCCTATACTGGGGGGGGGGCAGCTACCTATCTAATCTATACTGGGGGGCAGCTACCTATCTAATCTATACTGGGGGGCAGCTACCTATCTAATCTATACTGGGTGCACCTACCTATCTAACCTATACTGGGGGGGCAGCTACCTATCTAATCTATACTGGGGGCACCTACCTATCTAACCTATACAGGGGGGGCAGCTACCTATCTAATCTATACTGGGGGCACCTACCTATCTAACTTATACTGGGGGCACCTACCTATCTAACCTATACTGGGGGGGGGGGGCAGCTACCTATCTAACCTATACTGGGGGGGGGGCAGCTACCTATCTAATCTATACTGGGGGCACCTACCTATCTAATCTATACTGGGGGCAGCTACCTATCTAACCTATACTGGGGGCAGCTACCTATCTAACCTATACTGGGGGCAGCTACCTATCTAACCTATACTGGGGGCAGCTACCTATCTAACCTATACTGGGGGCAGCTACCTATCTAACCTATACTGGGGGCAGCCACCTATCTAACCTATACTGGGGGCAGCCACCTATCTAACCTATACTGGGGGCAGCTACCTATCTATACTATACTGGGGGAACCTACCTATCTAACCTATACTGGGGGGGGCAGCTACCTATCTAACCTATACTGGGGGGGCAGCTACCTATCTAATCTATACTGGGGGCAGCTACCTATCTAACCTATACTGGGGGCAGCTACCTATCTAACCTATATTGGGGGCAGCTACCTATCTAATCTATACTGGGGGCAGCTACCTATCTAACCTTTACTGTAGGCAGATCCCCCCCTTTAGTGTATATAGGCTTAGGCTACTAGTCTTACAGTCGCAGATCCCCTTTTAGTGTATTTAGGCAGCAGATTCCCCCCCCCCCCCCCATTAGTGTATGTGTGTGGTGCGCTCACACGCGAAGAGGATGAATTTGGGGGGGGGCACCAAAATCTGGTTCTGCTCAGGGCGCTGTGAAACCTAAGGCCGGCCCTGCTTGGACATGATGCACAGATTATCCCTCTTCTCTTTATACATGGTTGTCTTCTCTAATTGTAAATGAAGTATGATTTTTTCCAATATATTCTTCAAGAAAATGATCGGGTATATACTAGCAGAGCAGACAGTGCATAAGTGGTGCAGTAAGATAATGACCCCGCTCCCACAAGCCAATCTACCAGAAGATAATTAAATCAGAAGAAAGATAGTGTTTCGGAATGACTAATTAGTAATTAGTCATAATCCTATTGAAATGCTGTGGAAGGGGCTGATGTTGTCAGCATAGGTAAGAAAACCACTACCCCTGGGTAGAAGTCATTTCACAAGGAGGATTGGGGCCAGTATGCCTGTACACTGATATGAAGGCCTGATTAACCATTACTGGAGACATTTAACTGTAGTTATTAGTCTCCAAGGGGAACACACCAGTTACTGAAAGTAAATGATCATATTCTTTTGCCACAAACAATTATGTAATGTTGGATAATTTTCTTATCATATCATTGAGCAAGCATGGGATTTGGACTCCTTTATTCAACTGAGATCTCATTATCCTCATTCAAGATTTGTGTGAAAGACAAAAAACATTGGGCCATATCCAATTACCAAACTGGCGAGTTAAAAAATTAGGCGATGGGAGCATCGCCTAATGCAATTAAATTTAAACCCCCCCCCCCCCCAATATTATTGCCCAGCGAGTTCTTTACACCCCATCCTGTTACACTTTTCATGCTGCTGGGAAGCGTTGCTTCCTGTCAGACATAAGTGTTGGCTTAGACCTGCAAAATGCAGGTCTAAACATGCTAACGCACATCTTCGCCGCTGCATCTGGGGGTCTCCTTTAATAAGGATAAACCCAGAGCTCCCTTTGGTCCATTAACGCAGTGCCGAAGCCCACCGCAACTAAGGCAGGCCCCCCCAAGTAATTTATGCCCCCCAAGTATGAATGCCAAACATCCGCCACCTCTCGCCGCAAGTCCCATCGCCGTAATTATGTCTGAGCCTCGCAAAGCATCTTTGAAGCTCCCACCGGGACTCCCTGTTGATCCACTGTCTGGACCATTTTCAATGGTCCAGACTGCGGACCTGTGTAAGCTAAACACACCTCCAGAACCGCTGGAATGCAATGAAGTGTAAGCTTGTTAATTGTAAAGAGCCACAATAATCCAACGTGCATACAGACTGTTTCAGACTGGTTGGTCCTCATCAGTGCATGAAACGGATGAATGTGTCTCTATGTGGTAGGACTTGAAACAACCAGAGTTACAGATTGCCCAGCAAGCTCATGTTGCATTATTGTGGCTCTGTACAATTAACAAGCAAGCTGACACATCATTGCATTTCAGTGGTTCTGGAGGTGTGTTTAGCTTACAGGGACAACAGAGGGATTATTTGCATATTCGCAGTGATGCATTGTGAGTGACATCATATGATCACTACAACCTGAATAATCGCAAATACCTGCTGTTTTAAGAAGGAAAACTTCCATTTTGCATAGCATTTTAGTAAGAGAGCTTGTTGTTCCTTTTAGTCCCTTACACACTCCTAAGGGTTCTGGTTCACCATGACTTTGCTGGGCACACTGTAACTCTGGGTGTTTCAAGTCCTACCTCATAGAGCCATATTAATCCATGCCATACACTGATGAGGGGCAACCAATCTAAAACAGTCTCTATGCATGTTGGATTATTGTGGCTTTTTACAGTTAACAAACTGACACATCATTGCATTCCAGCAGTTTGGAAGGTGTGTTTAGCTTACAAAGACAGCAAAGGGATGATTTGCATATTCAGCAGTGATGCATTGTGGGAGACATCATATGCTCACTCTAACCTGAATAATTGCAAATAACTTCTGCTCTAAGAAGGCAAACTTCTGTTTTGAGTAGCATTTTAGGAAGAAGGCTTTTTGGTCCATTTTAGCCTGTCACATACTCTTAGGGGTTCTCTTTCACCATTAGCCTGCTGGGCAATCTATAACGCCTTCTAAAAAAAGTCATCAGTTCTGCCTTGAATCTATTCTGTTATGTTACACTGGTAATGCCAGTACTAAAGTTGCAGCAATACACAGACCCCGGTAACCACCCCCCCCCCCTTGGGTTCCTATAATCACTCCTTGAAAAATGTGGCTTTTGGCTAAAGTCACATTTTCAGACAGGAAAAGTTCCCTTCTATCACCCTCCCATTCTCACCTCTTCCACCCCATTCACTCCCCTTTAGAGGAGGAAATGGGAGGATGATAGTAAGGAATATCACAGGAAGTTTGTCTCTTCCTGTCTGAAAATGTAACAAGGCCTTCATATCAGTGTACTGGGCTAGCATGTGCAAAAAGTGACATTTTGAACATACCTCTGTGCTTAGCTGAGGTAGCTATTCCTCGGGTCAGGTGTGCTTTAAGGTCCGTACACACGCCGGACTGGAGGCAACGCTGGGAGGCCGTTCCAACGACAGTCCGGCGCCCGGCGGATCGCTCAGAAACAGCCGTATCAGTCCGCCGACAGTGCGTACACACGCCGGACTGTCGTTGGAACGCCCACCCAGCGGGAGGCAACGACTGACCCGTCGTTGCCTCCAGTCCGGCATGTGTACGGACCTTATAGAAAATGCAAACTTTAGACTATTTAACCTGGAGCTGTAAAATAAATAGGAATGCACAGCTTGGAGGTGTGTTTGGATTTGCAACAATGCCGATTGAGTACAGGGAAATCAACTCTGCAACATGTGAGTCAGTAATGACTCTATTTGCCCTATTTGTACAATTAAAATAGTAGGTGTGTGTCTACCAAATAACACATCAGTAAATACAATTACTTTTCATATGAAGCTCATTATAAAACAAAGGTCAAAGTCCTGACAAATAATAATATTATGCAGCCAATATCGTGCTGCAAGTGGGGTGTAGCTAGCCCTTATCAAAACCTCTACACAACATATGGAATACAAGTATTATAGCGCTGGATAAATTGGAGGATATATTGGTCTACAGGCAATGGTGTTTGGAGTCTGTAAGAGCGTTTTTTCCCACTGTATCATGCAACTTGCACAGTGGAGATTGCCCACACACCAAATTTGCCACCAGTTAGTCTACCCAATCTAGGTAAATATTCCGATAGGAGGGATTCATACAATTCATACAATTACAGCACGGTGGCGTAGTGGTTAGCTTTCTCGCCTTGCAGCGCTGAGTCCCTGGTTCGAATCCCAGCCAGGGCACTATCTACAAAGAGTTTGTATGTTCTCTCCATGTCTGCGTGGGATTCCTCCGGGCACTGCAGTTTCCTCCCACATTCCAAAAACATACGGATAAGTTAATTGGCTCCCCCTAAAATTGTCCCTAGACTACAATACATACATTACATAATATAGACATATGGCAATGGTAGGGATTAGATTGTGAGCTCCTTTGAGGGACAGTTAGTGACAAGATATATATATATATATACACTGTACATCGCTGCGTAATATGTCGGCGCTATATAAATACGAAATAATAATAATAATAATAATTACAAAGGGAAGTGCATAGAAATATACAGTGACAACATAGTGTTTCATTAAAGATCAATTAAATCAATTAAAGATTTTGTCAGGAGCTAAATACAGTGTTACACATAACATACAACCCCCACCACATAGAATCCCTGAACACATATCATGCTCAGAACACCTTTTTATGTACTTTGTGTTTTATAATGAGTTTCACATGACAAGTAACTGTATTTACTGATGTGTTATTTGGTAGACACACACCTACCATTTTAATTGTACAAATAGGGCGAATAGAGTCATTACTGACTCACAAGTTGCAGGTGTGTTTGGATTTAGGTCTATGGAGTGAGAAGGAGAAAGTAGGCGCCACAAGCTAACACAACTTGTACAGATGCATCACCAGCCTACAGGCTAACAACACATATCTTGTTATGGAGAAGGAACTACAGCTTGTCGCACGGTGGAGCAGCTTTCAGTGGGCTGGGGGAGGTGGGGAGGCTTCAGTTGGACGTAATCGTAGATTATGCCACTAGCAGGGACGCCCCGTGCAGGCACTACTCCCACAAGGGTCCCCTCCCTAACCACTCACCTGTCACCCGCATCCTGGAAGCTGCAAAAAAGACATGTAAAACTACAAACACTGGTTCACACAACAGTCGGGGCCCCAGACTCTCCCACAGGCCCGGGACCCCCAAACCACCATGCGATACCTAGAGGAAGGAACAGGTGAACCCTGGAACTCTCACCACCAAGGGAATCGCCCACACTGCCACTAAACTGAATGCTGACTGCACTGCCGACTGTCGTGTGAACCAGTTTGTGGTGCTAAATTCATTTTTTGCAGCTTCCAGGATGCAGTTGATAGGTCAACCACGTGGCGCGCGTGTACAATGAGCAAAGTGCAACTGGAGCCTGCGGAGTAGGTAATTATACATTGCACCTGGGCAACAGGGGGACATTGTCATTAAAGGGGACAGTGCCGGGGCGGCGATGCGAATGTATGCGGCGATGCGGACGTATGCGGTGCACAAGGCTGATTTCCAAGAGATTTCATGCTGAAATTGATTAGGAATCAGCCTATTGTCTATGGGTAGCTGACAGATCTCTCTCTTATCAGATTCAATATAAAGGTGGCCATACATGGTACAATTTTTTCATCCAATCTTACCATTTCTATGTAGTATAAGGGTGAATTAAGTGAATATATTGAAAGGACAATTTAGGCAGTTCCCTTATATTACATAGAAATGGTAAGATTGGATGAAAAAATTGTACCATGTATGGCCACCATAAGAGAGACTTTTTTCTTGCAGTGATGAGCGACGGATTACTAACAGTTGAAATCCGAAAGAGTTTCATTCGGATTTCATCTGGATAATTAATGCACCTGAGCAGATTGTTTAGGGGGGTTAAACTTACTTAGAAGCCGTCTTCTTTAATCCGTCCCACAGCGCCTCCCACACTGCGTTCCAATCTGCGGTCACGTGACTACAAACACTTCCTCCTTCTGGGTTGAAGGAGGAAACGTGGTAGTCACTTGACGCGGCTTGGAACGCAGCGTGGGTGGCGCTGTGGGACAGATTAAAGAAGACGGCTTCTAAGTAAGTTTAACCCCCCTAAACAAGCCGCTCAGGTGCATTAATTATCCGGATGAAATCCGAATTAAACCCATTCGGATTTCATCCATTAGTAATCCGTCGCTCATCACTGATCTCTTGTTTGAATCCGCCCATACATCGCTAGATGTATGGCTAACTTTAAGGCTGCCATACACTGGTCGATTGCCACCAGATCGACCAACAGATAGATCCCTCTCTGATCGAATCTGATCACTAAGGGATCTATTGGCTACCTACACTGCAAACAGATTTTGAATCGATTTCACTATGAAATCAATTTACAATCTGTGGAGCTGCCGCTTCCACCGCCCCCAGCATACATTACCTGATCCAGCCAGCGCGAGTCCCCCGGTCTCTTCTCCGCTCTGGGCTCTGGCTTCACTTTACTTCCTGTTGGGGGAAGTTTAAACATTAGAGGGCGATCTACCCGTCGGCGATCGAGCGAAATTTCCCGCACGGACAGATCGACAGGGTCAATCGGTTTGGGACGGAAATCGGTCGATCTCTCAGCGTTTGCGTATCGATTTCACAGCAGATTTCATCACAGTGATCGAATCTGCTGTCTATCGGTGGGAAATCAAGCAAGTGTATGGGCACCTTTAGTATTTACTGTATGTGGAGAGCTGCCTGGGCAGAGCTCCTGCAGTTTATTTACAACTGCTGATGACAACTAATTAGACACTTTAATCTGGCTAAACAAACACAGAGCAATTTTTTTTTCAGCAACTATATCTGGTATAAAGACTTTTCATTTTTTGCTGTCCAAAAGTTCAAGTCTACTAAAAGTAATCACCTCAGTTATGTGACAGCCCCTGCACACCTTTTATTATTTTTATTAAAACTGCAGCAGCCAACCTCCCCATGCAGCACCCAACCTCACCCATTCAAAATAAGTTGTGGCTCCAACAGCTACCCTGTTCAAAGTCTCCAGCGTCCATCCCAAGTTCTGATTAGGGCAGGTTTTGAGTGGCTGCGCTGCAATGCCTCTCCCAATTGGGAAGAAAGAGCTCACAGAGCACTGGTGGTCATGTGACAGTTGCTGGTTTCAAGGAAATAAAAATATAGAGGGGACTTTTAAGCACTGATGCTTTACTCACATGACTACATGGGGAAGAGGAATTTAATAAAATAAAAAGTGTGTCTGGCCAGAACTTCTACAGCCTAATAGTGGCCATAAATCATGCGACTTGGCGGCCGATTGACCATCCAATTCAATTATTATAATCAAATTGGGTGAAAATCGTTGCTGCCAAGTGCATGCCCAACCGACAATGCAACCACTAGCACTTTATAATTCCACCAGTTCTCCGATACTGTGGGTATATATTCCCCCCTCCAAGTTTTAACAGTTTTTAATGTTTGTAATTTCAATAAAGGATGATATTCTATATTTTGATAATTGCTGTTCTGGTGCGGTTATTTTGAGGTCATTGCTTCTGTTTTTGGTATGCTATTCTGATTTTTTTGACCGTTCTGCACAGTACAGATCCACCCCCTTGTTTTGATATTTATAGGGTGGTATATCGATTTTTGGGGATGGTGCTCCCCACGCTGTAGTTGTTCAATGCAACCAATTTCGGGACAAAAACTAGTCGCATTCTCGATTGCGCATGCTGCAAGATGTTGCTCAATCGACGAATGCGACAAAACCCCCGACGCTGTCCCGCCTAATGTAAATGTCCCCCCGATGCCCGGTGTAAAGTGTATACATTACCTGTCCGCGGCCTGTGCTTGTCCCTCCACTGCCACACACACGCTGCCCTTACTAGGAACCCAAGTGGGGTGCTCGTGTATTCAGAGATGGAATCCCGGAAGCCAGCGGGGGACAAGCGGAGGTTCCGGAGAGGTAATGTATACACTTTATACGGGGACATTTACATTAGGGGTACATTTAAATTAGGGAGGTACAGCGTTGGGGCGGCGAGGCAGGCGTATGCAGCGCATAAGGTCGATTCCCAAGAGATTTCATGCTGATTGATTAGGAATCGGCCTACGGTGTATGGGCACCTGTCAGATCTCTCTCTTATCAGATTCGATAAAAGAGAGATTTGTCTCTTGGTCGAATCTGCCCACCATTGCTAGATGTATGGCTATCTCAACTAAATCCAAAACTGAACAATGATCAAATAGTTAAGTGAATGTAAACTCTGAATAGAAGTAAAGTGGTGGACAGAATACCGTTTCCATGTTTCCTTTAGTGACCTGAAGAAGCAGGAAAGTGTTCAGTAAATGTATTTAATTTCCATTATCCATAGTTCATAACTGACGTAACGTTTTAAACTGTTTTTAACGAGTTTTTTCTACTTGGGGCATCTCCTCCCTTCCTATATACTATCTTGTTTGTGTATGTATGCCCAGCTTTAGGAGAAAAAAAACACATACATGCTATAGTCTTCTCAGTTCTCTGGTAAAAATGTAGTATGTGTAAGGCCACCCTGATGCATCGTCAAAAGATCAAGTGTGCCGGATCATTTTGAGCACATCCTTACCCTGCTCGCCATTAGCCACTCTTTTGTGGATCATTGTCCCTCCACTACCCTCCACAGCAACACAACATATCGCAAGACTACGTATGGCACTCGGCCCTGAACTGTCGCCTGCAGGGATTGAGACTCCATCTTTCTGTGTGTGTACAAACCTTTAGCTGTGCTTGGAGTTGTTTTGTGGCGTTCATACGGCTCTGCAGTGTTATCATAGATGCTAACACAAATAGTGAACAAAGAATTGATTGGCTGCATGTAAACAATGATAAAATGAACTGTTTGGATGAGAAATGTTAATTGCTCCTCCTGACAAAAGTGATTGGAACATAACAAATGCAATGCCTTAACCCGCATATGCATGATAGATAAAAGTCATTGGAAACAAACAATCCACAACCAGTTTTCAGACAATTGTTTGTTGAAAAACAGCCCAATGATGTGCAAAGATAATGACCAATGAGGGTCGTGGGGCACAACAAAAAAATCTATCCTGGCAGATCCATCTGAGCAATTATCATTTACAGTACATGGCACTGTCTATAAGAATATTGTAAGATCGTGATTAACCATGACACAAGTAGACATACATGGCTTTCCACGTGAGCTTTAAAACAACGTTTTTGCATAGTGTACAGAATAATTGTGTGTCACATAATTTGCAAATGTCATTCATTCGCCAGGAATCATTTTTTTGCAATGACTTTTATCTAGCATGTGTACTTTGCTTTTGGATTGGTTCACATTGTGGCAGAGCTGCACCACATCCGTGAGGTGATGTAGTCCACTGCAGGGTTTGCTGCCACGGATGACCTGTATTCACTGTATAAATGGCATTAAAATGTCTGGAAATGAGCCAGTCATCTTTTTCCACACCAGGCCACACATGACCTATAGAAACAAGACTATAGGAAGGCATTGGTCCTTTCTGAAGGTTTGTTCGCTGAGACCAAACAGACCAACCCAGATGACAATCAGGAGGTTTGGTTGAGCGAGAGTATGGGCCTTTACCCCTCTCCCCACTGTGTATTCCCAGCATTGAGTCCCCCGCACACCTTCTCTAATCTCTTCCCATTGCCCCTGTTCCCGCAAGTTTAGTTGCGATCTTTAACCTGTGCTAGAAAATTGTAGTCACTGCAGTCATGAATAGAAAGTTACTTTATATATCAGCATTAAATTACCAAATGATTTTATAACATAAGAGCTGAATCCATGCATCTCTTGCAATAACCAGGCAAGGATCAAATCGGACAATGGGGCTGTAATTAACACCCATATTCATCTGACATATGTACAAAGCTTAAACCCTCAGTCCAGGCACAGCATTTTTAAATGCAGAGCTGTACATTATTTTTATATTCTGTATGAAACCTCATTCACACTACACGTGTTGCTATGTGCAGTTCAGTAAAGTGTATAGTGTGCAATAAGCAAGATTCAAGGTGGCTCTTGGTGGTTGAAGTTACAACCACCAAGATTCTGCAATGAGAGAGACCAGGAGCCCAATGGTGCAGTATCGTGAAGATATATGGCGAGGATAGTGTAGTAATTTATACTCACAAGGGTGGGTTGTACTCCTGCAACCACCGACAGAGCCTACGGGAAAGTAACCAGTCCCGCTCGTAGTCCAGGTCTGCTGTGCAGGTACTGGTCGGTCGCTCTCCTTGGGTTATTTTGACACGAGGTGTCCAATACGAAACCCCAAAGGGTAGAGCTAATTCTAAAATGAGCTATCGGATATACAGGATCTTTTCAAAAAATTAGCATATTGTGATAAAGTTCATTATTTTCTGTAATGTACTGATAAACATTACACTTTCATATATTTTAGATTCAAATACACACAACTGAAGTAGTTCAAGCCTTTTATTGTTTTAATATTGATGATTTTGGCATACAGCTCATGAAAACCCAAATTTCCTATCTCAAAAAATTAGCATATTTCATCCGACCAGTAAAAGAAAAGTGTTTTTAAAACAAAAAAAGTCAACCTTCAAATAATTATGTTCAGTTATGCACTCAATACTCGGTCAGGAATCCTTTTGCAGAAATGACTGCTTCAATGCGGCGTGGCATGGAGGCAATCAGCCTGTGGCACTGCTCAGGTGTTATGGAGGCCCGGGATGCTTCGATAGCAGCCTTAAGGTCCGTACACACGCCGGACTTTAGGCAACGACGGGTCCGTCGTTGCCTCCCGCTGGGTGGGCGTGCCAGCGACAGTCCGGCGTGTGTACGCTCTGTCTTCAGACTGATCCGGCTGTTTCTGAGCGATCCGCCCGGCGGATCGCTCAGGAACAGCCGTATCAGTCTGACGACAGAGCGTACACACGCCGGACTGTCGCTGGCACGCCCACCCAGCGGGAGGCAACGACGGACCCGTCGTTGCCTAAAGTCCGGCGTGTGTACGGACCTTTAAGCTCATCCAGAGTGTTGGGTCTTGCGTCTCTCAACCTTCTCTTCACAATATCCCACAAATTCTCTATGGGGTTCAGGTCAGGAGAGTTGGCAGGCCAATTGAGCACAGTAATACCATGGTCAGTAAACCATTTACCAGTGGTTTTGGCACTGTGAGCAGGTGCCAGGTCGTGCTGAAAAATGAAATCTTCATCTCCATAAAGCTTTTCAGCAGATGGAAGCATGAAGTGCTCCAAAATCTCCTGATAGCTAGCTGCATTGACACTGCCCTTGATAAAACACAGTGGACCAACACCAGCAGCTGACATGGCACCCCAGACCATCACTGACTGTGGGTAATTGACACTGGACTTCAGGCATTTTGGCATTTCCGTCTCCCCAGTCTTCCTCCAGACTCTGGCACCTTGATTTCCGAATGACATGTAAAAGTTGCTTTCATCCGAACTTTAGACTTTAGATGTGCATAGACTGTGCACTGTATGATGTTCTCACTTATGAGTTTGCTATTGTAATAACCTTCTGCATGCATTTTTGTCTAGACCAAGCACTGTCTCATTGTTAGTTGAATGGGATCAGCACCGAAACAGAGAACAACACAGAAGCCATGTGTTGCATTGTAACCGCATGGCCACCTGCATTGCATAATGTAAATGAAGCCTCTATCTGGGTATAGGGATCAGGACACGTTCCTTTGGCTGACAGCTTGGGGTTTAGACTTTACAGACACCTCGCTACCTTGCAGGCTAGTGATATATTCTGTTGCTATGGAGGTGGGCTGGCTGATTAGTGCAAGATGGAGAGTGCAGGGAGAGCACAATACCCTCGGCCAGAACTTGGCGAGTCAATTCACCAAGGTGGATTGATTGTCAATGCAACGAGGGGGTTGGGAGCCACTGTACACACGCTAGATTCTCAGCCAAGGTGGCCGGCCGAGAACAGTTGTATGTGTGTACAAAGCTTTAGTCACGTCAGAATGATGAAACCAGTCCTCCCTGCTGACTGGCAGCCTATCATGGCTTCACACTTGCTGGGGGTAGACAGATGAAGCTTGCTGAGGAGGAAATGAGAAGATGTGATCTCATGCAGATGGTACTTTCCCACTTTAAGCTAAGTTCACACTATGCGCGTTGCCTAATACCTTCGTTACAACGTTAGCATAGACAATGCACACCGCATGTTATAACATGCACATTTTTGTTACATGAAGGTTGCTAATAGTAACATGTTCTTTACCAAACACATTATCATCCAGAAACGCAATAAAGAAAGAGCATTTGGATAAAAGAACATTCCAAATCAATCTAATGGGCAGTGCATTCACATGGATCAACATACCACACCGCAATGTGCATAGAGCTAACACAACCTTACGCCTGGAACTCACTACAATTCGATATCGCTATCACCAGCGTTTTTAATGTGCGTTTTCTAAGCGATGTCTTGAACGTTTTCTGCCGATTTTGATAGTGATTTTAAAAAGTGTAAGCTTTTTGGCAGCGATTGTGTAGCGATTTGCGATTAGCAATTTTAATTCTGATTGGTCCTTTCAACGTATCATAATGTTATTCACAGTTTGCATTATTTAAAATTGCACTCAAATCGATATGTGTAGCGATACATGAGAGATTACGACAGCGTTTATATACTTTACATTGCAGAAACGCTAATGCCACCAAAATGCTGCATGTCCTGCGATAGCGATTATGCTAATTGCTATCCCTCCAGTGGAATCTGGCCCATCCATTAACATTAGCTGAGCTTTTAGGGAAATCGCTAGCGTTTTGAATTGCACCCTAAACGCTCAAAAAAATCGCTTTAGCGGTTTCCAGTCCTTAATCTGCAATGTTTTATTTTTACAAAACTCTTTACTGCATAATTCCTATAAAACACTTATGAAACAAATATTAAAAACTATACCTGAACATGAGCTTTAATACTGCGCAGGAGTAAAGCTACATACAAGCTAGATTTCCATTCCTGGGGATGATCACTTATTATGTATGGAGAAAATCTAACAGGTGTATATGTTTCCCAAGATGCCACTGATGACACTGTTAAAGGATTGGGGGAACTTTGGAACATAGAAATGCTTGTGTTTACACTCTATTAACCAGGATTTCAGGATCATCAATGCTTGGCCTACTAATATCACAGAGCTGAAATTTCCAAATATAAAGCCATACAATAATTGGATGATATCATTCATATCTATGGATCTGGAACTTGTTACATACACCGTTCTGATCATTGCTGCACTGTATTTGGCCTGTCTATCTGAAAGTTGGACTCCTTTTTCTGTGGGGGTTTTTTATTGAGGACTGCAGCCTCATTAATTCTCACTAGGAAGTGTTTCACCGGAGGGATTTTTTATCTATTTTTAGATTTTTTCTAGATTTTTCTACATGATAGTGTTCTATATGATAGTGTTGTGTGATTTCATTAATAAAGTTTTTGTAATTTTTCATGCACCCAAGAGCCAACTCTCTTCAATTTTTATTTAGTATTTTCACTTCGTTGGCAGGAGGCATGAGATTTGATATTACTATTCATTGTGGTTTGTCTTTATATCATTTATTGTCCTGACCATCCCTCTCCCAAAAACATTTGAGCTATTGATGTAATCTGGTTCTTCTCACTGCAGGATCCCTTTAATGATTTCCCACACTAAGTACTTCTCACGCAGCCCTGACCAGTACTGTTCCTCTATTACTCTTCTACTGGCAAGGTGCCTCCTGCTTGTTCCCCTTCCTTACCTTTCCATCGGCAAGAACAGGCTGATTTTTTAATTCTTCTTAAAGAGACACTGAAGCGAAAAAAAATGTATGATATAATGAATTGGTGGTGCAGTACGGATAATTACTAGAAGATTAGTAGCAAAGAAAATATTCTCTTATTTTTATTTTCAGTTATATAGTGTTTTTCATAACATTGCATCATTCTCTAATATGTGCAGTTTAGACAACACTCAGCAGGGCCGGGCCGAGGCATAGGCTGGAGAGGCTCCAGCCTCAGGGCGCAGTGTAGGAGAGGGCGCAGAATTCATTCAGCTGTCATTCCTAATTGTGTTTGAAGCAGAAAGAAATAAGTAAAGGGGATACATGGCAGTGACTGCAAGCCAGATAACTAGATATTAAGGTGTTGGGGAGGTTGTGGGCCCTGGGGCGCCTCTTAGTCTAATAGCAATCAGTGTGTGATGGCCGGGGTGGGAGGGATGGATGGGCGCACTTTGGTGTCTCAGCCTTGGGTGCTGGAGGAGCTTGTCCCGTCTCTGACACTCAGCATTCTAAATGATTTTACAGAGCAGGCTGTGAACTATTGACCTGTCCTCCTGGCAGAGAAAAAGAAAATCCTTGACTTACAGATCAGATGATAACCTTGAGAACTCAGAGCTCTCTGCGACTTTGAAAGTCATAGAACTCAATGGCTTTTTTTGTATAGATAAAAACGGGAGTCTCTTAACTCTTCCTGTACTGGAAACCACATTAGACTTATGTCTCTGCTCCTAATGTTTTATTTCTGAGCTGTACTACACATACAAATCATTATGTCATAATTTTTTTTTCGCTTCAGTGTCTCTTTAAGCCCTAAACTGTCTTCTGATAAAAATCACTAAGGATTGCTGTGGGTGACAGTATCTGAATATGTGTGCTTAAAGCAGCACTTGTAATATTACTGAACAAAAGTATAAACATATTTATACAGTAGAATTTGGTTATAGTCCTCAAGTCCCAGCAATGCATCTGTATAAATATACAATGTATGACCAATTATGATACAATACACTTCTGATATAGTAAACTACTTTTCCTGGTCCCTTGCAGTTTACTATAAAGGGATTCTACTGTATTTCTAATTCTATACATTTTACGTTCTGTCATGGACTACAGACTTAATACATATAATTGAGTATTGTCCTTTTTTTTAGAAGTGAAGGATCAAAAAACACAAAGTCCTCTTAGGGGCAGTCCACCTTGCCCATAAGACCTGAATAGTTTTATAGAAAAGGACTTAAATTCAAAAAACGAGGTGGTACAGTGCAATTTTGGCAAAATTCTATTCTAATTTCTATAGAAAAACTTTATTAGTACAAAATATCAAAAAATTCATTAAAAAACTTCTTCAATTCCACATAATTAGTCTTCATTTGATCAGTTAAATACCACAAGGCATAAATAGTTGAAGCTGATTAATAGGTATTATATTCTGGCTTGATGCAATTTTGAAATAGGTTTTGTATTTTACAGGCAACGACACATGTTCGTTTCGGGCTCTTTATGTCGTAAATATGCCCTTCATCAGGCCGTAATACAAATTTCTGTATAGCACAGTCAATCAGCAAAAGGCCAGAAAATTACAAAAAATAGGCATCCAGGCCTAGCAGATGCACATAGGGATTCTTCCACGGCGTCACGAAGAAAAACACGCTGCTAGGATGGAAGTCTTCTAGGCCTGGATGCCTATTTTTTGTAATTTTCTGGCCTTTTGCTGATTGACTGTGCTATACAGAAATTTGTATTACGGCCTGATGAAGGGCATATTTACGACATAAAGAGCCCGAAACGAACATGTGTCGTTGCCTGTAAAATACAAAACCTATTTCAAAATTGCATCAAGCCAGAATATAATACCTATTAATCAGCTTCAACTATTTATGCCTTGTGGTATTTAACTGATCACATGAAGACTAATTATGTGGAATTGAAGAAGTTTTTTAATGAATTTTTTGATATTTTGTACTAATAAAGTTTTTCTATAAGAATTTTGCCAAAATTGCACTATACCTCCTCGTTTTTTGAATTTAAGTCCTTTTCTATAAAACTATTAATGAACTACAGACTTGCCAGGTCTACAGCCTCATCTACAGGCGTAGATGACGCTCCAATGTTACAGGGCAGATCTTGCCACTGCCGATTCCCTGCTCGTTCCCCACGAGGGGACAATGGCAGGGAATTGAGCGGAAGATAAGCGTCGCCAGGCGGGGACGAGGGCGGATCGAATTCCGACGCACGCGCAGCGAGCGGGGATGCTGCGGGTACGCGGAGGAGGCGTTCCGGCGGCTAATTGAGCCGCCGGATCGCAGCGTCATCTACGCGTGAAGATGAGGCTTACAAGCTGGTTGGTATTTCTGTACACAAACCACCCAAGAGATATTGGCCTCTCCTCTTACGGTTTCTGGAAGGCAATAAAAGACAGACTTTACGTTTAAAGTGGGCCAGATTTGAACCAGGGGGCCTAGTGCTGCAAGACAAGAGTGCTGTACACTATGCCACATCTTTGAAACCTGAAGATCACAGCTTTCAGGAAGATGGATCGATAAAGGACACTTCTAAACCATTTCCAATTGCTATTGTTCAGCTCAAAGATAAACAACCCCAGTACATTCTGCTGCTCATACCTCTTACCGCTCATGCTGCTAAAGGAAGGATGGCGGATTCGGAAGATGGATGGGCACCGCGGCACAGGACAGGTAATGTATAAATGTACACATGGGGGGTACATTTATACACTGGGGGAGCTGTATTCAAACTGTAAAAATAGGCTGCCTGTCTGAAGTACCAGGCACACGTTCCCAAACCTGCATAGGCATTAGCTGCAGAATCGTTTTTTGTCGGAATAGCACCTTGATTAGTTAATGCCAAATAAATCATTTTTAAAGTACATAGTCAGCAGCCCAGACATTGGTCACCTACAGCACCAGAGACCTCTCATTGGAATACGCTGCAATCTCAGAGAACGTCAGTTTGTGCCTGCCCCTTATGCAGTCAGAGCAACAGGAAGATACAGCCCATGCAGCAGCAGCTTCACCCACAAAACCTGAAGCATTCTCTCAGCACAGCAGTTTTCGGACTTGTACTCGGAATCTGAAGACAGTATTTTTAGCTGCAGAACCCTTACTTCACACAAAAAGTTAACATCTGAGCACTATTATTGCTAACCTTTTAGACAGTATTTTAGATCAATGCCTGAAGGTGAGCTTTACAACCCTAGTTCAGGTTTTTGATTTTTTTTTTTAATGCATATTGTGTCATATCCTATTAACTTCACTCCTGAGTTTTCTCAAAGCAGATAACTTTTCATCTTATCTAAAAAGTAATGTTTCAGTACTCCGTACGGGAAAAAGTACTAAAAAGTAGGTAACAACATAATCAACTCATTTTGAGTAATTTCTTGCTTGGTGGGAGCCCTAAATGTGTTTTATTCATAAGGTTTGCAAAACGGACTTCCTGTGTAATGTCAGATGCAGCTTGATTAAACGAAACAGCAGTTCATTAGTATCAGTTTGAGGTGAGCTATTGAGTTGGTGAGCTATGGAAAGCAGCAACTTTAGAGGAAGGTTACATACAGTTTCAATATCTGGCACAACTATCAGGAACAATTGTTTTGACTGAGGAATGTCTAAATGTTTGGGGCCCATACAAAAGGAATGAGGGGTCTTTGTTAATGTCAGTTTTACATTAAGCACAATGAAGGCAAAGAATCGTCCAGGGGTTTATAAAACTAAGTTAAAACCAACAGTAAAAATGATAAATGATGTGGGATACCTCAATAAGGACATTCTAATAGGAAACAATTTTATTTCTGCCCAGGCAACGTGTTTCACGGGTCTAAGCACACTTCCTCAGACCAATAAGAGCGCCAGAGTATGTAGAGCCAGTATGCATGAAGTGCTCCATCCATACTGGCTCTACATACTCTGGCACTCTTATAGGCCTGAGGAAGCGGGTTTAGACCCATGAAACGTCTTGCCTGTGCACTAATAAAATTCACTTTTTTCCTATGAGAATGTCCTTATTGAGGAAAGCCACCTCATTTATCATTTTTGCTTTTGTTTTTATAAACCCCAGGGCTCTTCTTTACCTTCATTGTTTATCCCCCCCCCCCCCACCCCCACATCTGCTGTGGGCGGGGTTCAAAAACGGCCCATGATTGAAGCCCTTATTGACTTTTAAAGAAGAAGTGACCACCACCAGTCCCAGTCTGGGACACCCTGAGTGGAGACAGGTTCATTGTCTGCACCTGCTTCCTGTGGTCGGTTGCCCCCAGCAACCCACCTTTGTGAGTAGCCCTTTTATCATCATATTGTTTTCAGTGTTACTGACATACTACACCATTTGGGCTCCCGATTTTTGTTTTCTCTTCTTTCCAGGATGTCCCAACACCCCATCCACTGCATCAGTTTTACATTGTTCTGCTCTACCAGTAATGCTGAGCATACACTGCATGTTTATGTGCCGGAATCGATACCAGCGCGTCCCCGCGGGCGCTTCTTATCTTCCGCTCATTTTCTCCCATTGTTCCGCCCGCGGGTATCGAGCGCAGAATCGATCCAGGTGCTGATCGGACACGTCGGATTTTATCAATCGAGCCATCAGCGGCTCGACTGATAATAAAAAACGACCCGTGTATGCCCAGCATAAGACACAATTGATTTATTTTGCCTTGGGTGTGCCATATCATCTCTGAGCCAAGGCCATTCCACTTGCAAAAGGAGCAATGAAAAAAAACGTACATGATAATACAGAGAAATACGTAAAAAAAAAAAAAAATAAAAAAAATAAAATATATATATATATATATATATATATATATATATATATGCACAAGAATTTGTACTGTAATTTGCAAAATCAAACAGCAGGCTTTGTACAGTACTGAGAATGATGAACTTTTTCATTAATCACATATTTTTCTTTTTTTAATAGAGAAGGCTATATGCCTGGCAGTGTGCTGAATGTTTTCAATGCTATGTGATCACTGACCTGGAATAAGGATGCAGCAAATGCAATCAGAAAACTTGATCTGCATGCTCCTCCTGGGTCATTGACTCAAAAAGTAATTAAAGGCAGGAAGTTATCATGGCAGCCAGAAAACTACCAGCTTTTAAAAGAAGTCAGCAATGGCAGCTTCTATATCGCCCTCACTAGAGGTGCGCTTTTATATCACATTGCAGAGATTTCAGCAGAATTGATTAAATGAAATAAATACTAAATGTCAGTTTTAGGCCACCTTCACACTGGGACTTTGGGTTGTGTATCCTGCAATACAGGATCTCAATGCAATGGAAAGTAGAAGTTGCATTGCGCATTATGTGGGCGGCGTGACGGATACAGTGAAGAATATAGTACATACAAAGTATGCTTCACTGGAACTGTTAACACGCGTGTTATGCAGTACAGTACTGCATTGCACGCATCTCGTTATGCAAGAGGATTCCGTCACACTGCACTGCTAATATACCATTACAGTACAATTTCATGTTAGCAATGTGATTATATTTGTCCAACAGAACACAACACAACTCCCTAGTGTGAAAGTGGCCTAAAGAGGAACTTAAGTCAAAATGTAATTTTTAGTAGAATAAGCAAGGTCTAGAATACCTTTATCACTGTGCTCAGGTATACAAAATGTAGCCACTTCCTGTCCCAGTTACAGGGTCAGGGGAAAACAGTAAGAGAGAAGAAATCTTCCAAACAGCAACACAGGCAATAGTCAAAGATAGAAGTTCTAGCCCTCCATCCTATAGTTTAGTAAAGGACATTTTCTCTTGAGACACATATTATGTTTTTTTGGTGTATGAGGTAGACCGCATGGAAGACATCAGTCAGCAGCAATTGCAGTGGGCGACAACATTGCAGAATCCATAGACAGAAGCTCAATGTTGGAGACGAAAGTGGCAAGGGTAGGCGACAGGCTTTTATTATTTCTTTTCTTCACTAATCTCTGTAGCCAAAGAAAAAAAAGCGTAACACTTACCACAGTAGGGGGAAGCCTCTGGATGCTGCAGAAGCTTCCTAGATCCTCCATGGCCACTCCACTGTCGACCTTAAAGGGGCACTATGGCGAAAAATTGTAAAATGTAAAATATGTGCAAAAATATACAAGTAAGAAGTACATTTTTCCCAGAGTAAAATGAGCCATACATTACTTTTCTCCTATGTTGCTGTCACTTACAGTAAGTAGTAGAAATCTGACAGAAGCGACAGGTTTTGGTCTAGTCCATCTCTTCATGGGGGATTCTCGGGAATTTATTTTCAAAAGCACTTAGTGAATGGCAGTTGCTCTGTCCAACTGCCAAAAAAATGTGTAGCGAGCAGGGAAGCTGGCCAGCATCATTGTTTAAATCCTTTATAGGAAATATCTTTATAAAGAATGGAAGCCTTGCTGAGAATCCCCTATGAAGAGATGGACTAGTCCAAAACCTGTCGCTTCTGTCAGATTTCTACTACTTACTGTAAGTGACAGCCACATAGGAGAAAAGTAATTTATGCCTGATTTTACTTGCAGCTGTGTGCTACTGTGCAGTGTATGAGCTTGGCAATCTTCAACATTTATGTAGAATACTGTTTAGAGGGCCACAGTGCAAGCAGGAGGGGCCTAAGAAAATTGGGGAAGCCTCTTGCTCACCCTGAGGCTTCCCCTTTACTGAGGTGTCTAACTTTTTCTTTTTACCCTTACTACAGGTGGAACCCTTTAAGGTGGTTATTAGAAATGATCAATGAAACTCTAATAAGTCCAGCTTGCATGGATATTCAACTTAATACAGTCTGGTACTGAGCCAATTAAATGTGTTTCCTGAGAATTTGGATTGGTCCAATTCAAAGTACCTTATTGACTATTTCTAATGGTCAAACGAGGTGAATCAAAAAGACATGTCATAGTGTTCTGCTGATGATGTTGGGGAAACAGAATATTTGTGACAAATCCAATGGAAAAACATGCAATAACTTTCTTCTGTTTTCCCGGGTCATTGTGTACATGCACAGTATATTTTTCTCCTGCCAACGTTGTAAGATTCAAATCATACCGACAAATGTTTCCTCATGGCTATGACAAAAAAAAAGTTTAAACTGGTTTGACCATCAATGAACAATTGGTACACTTGTAAAAAAAAAAAAAAAAAAAAAACTGTACTCCATGTAATCTTTGCATAAAATATCTGGAATACATTTGTGGTATCACTTACTTCCAGTTCAACCCAGGATTAAAAGTTGTTGTTGTTACTATTCAGTGGAGTCCGACTTTTTGCGACCCCATGGACCACAGCATGCCAGACCCCTTTACTTCCTCTCAAAGCTTGTCAAAGCTCATGTTTGTTACTTCTTATTCTTTGTGTCCACCCACTTAAGGACAAAACTTTTTGTACATGAGTGTCAGCTGATCTTTGAGGAAAATCTTCACCTTTTAAGTCATACACTCGCTAGAGGAATCTTAGCTGAGGCAATTGTTCTGCAAGGTCTCAGCTGAGACTCTAGAGTGTGTACAGCTGCCTCACCATGTCTTCCCCTCACTGCTGGATGCTGCTTGCTCATGTGCTGGCTGTATTCCTTTCTTCTCTTTCCATAGCCAGCTCTGCTATAGGTTTTGTAGTGTGATTGTGGTACAAAAAAATGCCCCAACCATCAAGCAATGACTGTCCAGGGAGGCATTTATTTAGTATTGGTAGAGGGGCTTTAGTTTAGCATAAGCCAGTAACAGTTTACACAACAAGCCAGCAAAGAGTGACCATTTCAGCACTTATAGAAGCCAAGCTGGATAGCTGTACTCTGAGTTGAATAAACAATTCCAGATGTCAGACTGCTTCAGTAACAGATGTATTTGTAACTCCAGTCCCCAGGTTATTCCAGGAGAGCTCATAGCAGGTGGAACAACATGATTGCCTGAACTTGCCCTCTTCAGTCTGAGGCTCCTGTGCCATGAATGGAACACGAACATTTCTATCACTTGGGTGTTATCTTCATACATCTACAACCTTCTCTGCAATTGTGGAATTACTAACACCTTCCTTATTGCATGTGATTCTGCTTTATTTTCTCAAGCTGCACCTGAGCATACTGAGCATACTGTCTGCAGTTTAGTTGTTATAAACAAATAATGTCTCATATTTTATAATATGATACAAATGAACATGCAGAAAATAGTGTGCAATTCTTACGTCAGATGCACCTATGCAGTGATACAGTATGCGGCACACTTGTTACACTTAAAAGGGCTTATGAACTAATTTTACTGCACCCACTTCTCTCCAGCAAAACTGCACATATAAAACTGATAGACCACACTTCCAAAATGTATATATGTACTACCTACGTCTATTGTGTAACACCTACCTCCATTATCTCTTCTGCTACCCCCATTGTGTAGCCATGTCACCTCTCCTATATACCATTACATGGTCACTCTCCACACATCATCTGCATGTGCAGTCACCTCTGTTGTATGCTCAACTCCTCCTTGCTCATCTGCTCTATCCATTCTGACTCAGAGTCCCACTTGCTTCTCCTAGCTACCCCTACTCATTGTGACTTCTCCACTGTCCTTCTGCACCTATGGTGTACCCCCACTCCACTGTGGACCACCCTACAGACAGACTAGCATGACATACTACTAAAGCATGTTTTCCAAATCATATTTGAATATAGTTATTATGACTGCCTTTGCCCCAAAGTCATGTCATGTGTGTAAAAATGTTAATTCCCCCCTTCCAACTTTCCAACTGTGGAAACTGTCATAATGTAGAATAATGCACTATCCAGTTCAATGTGTAAGCAGTAATGATGTTTTGTCCATAAAGCAGAACGTTCAATTTGCCCACCCAAATTGAAATGGTTGTGGTTTAAAGGGGAACTGAAGTAAGAGGTATACGGAGGCTGCCATATTTATTTCCTTTTAATCAATACCAGTTGCCTGGCAGCCCTGCTGGTCTATTTCTCTGCAGTAGTATCTGAATAACACCAGAAACAAGCATGCAGCTAGTCTTGTCAGATCTGACTTTAAAGTCTGAAACACCTGATCTGCTGCATGCTTGTTCAGGGGCTATGGCTAATAGTATTAGAGGCAGAGGATCCGAAGGGCTGCCAGGCAACTGGTATTGCTTAAAAGGAAATAAATATGGCATCCTCCATATACCTCTCTCTTCAGTTGTCCTTTAAGATCATTTTATACTGAATTTCCTGATCATCATCATGTGGTGAACCAAAAGTAATAACATTCCTGTCAGATAGCTATGCACCTGGTTACTGAAAATCTAGAGACACACTTTTCATGCTGATGTATTTATATGCTCAGAAAAAAAGTCTATTTTTTTCCTCGATGAGTTTGCTTATGAGTTGAACAGCACAGTCTTAAATCAGGCCTACTAAGCAAGGCAAACAACTGCTCACTGACCTTGAGTCTGCAAGTCAAAGGTTATAAGCAAACAGACATTTTATTGGTTGTCTTTTTCTTACAGGGATGCAAGCCTAGTTTTCCAGCATCTCTAAATAATATATTTGAGAAATTCAAACTTGTTATTAAAGGTATTTATTTTCCTGTGAAATAATATTTTCAAAACAGAAAGGAATACAGTGCAACAGAAAAAGAGGAAACACTATTTCTATTTCCTAATCTAGGTGCAACATACCAATAAAATCTGCCTTCTAAGCTTTAGAGATCTAGTTAAATTGACATGTAAAATACCATTAATATAGTATTATTCTCATTGATATTCTTTTAAAAATTGAAAAAAAGAAGAAAGAAGGAAAAAAAGAAGAAAGAAGGAAAAAACAGGTTAATGCGAGCATTGCTATGGTAATGCACATTATTCTACTTCTATTCTAAATGCTTACGTTAATCATGTACTGGTCGTGCTAATTGTGTAACGCACGGTAAACAGCTTGCACTGTGAGCAGAAAATATTGTCATGTGTTTCCTACACACGGCAATGTTACTGGCAGTTAGTGGAGCATCAACTTCAAAGTGACATACTCGGGTTCATCCCGAAAGTATGGAACAACACTAGCCTGTACCCTCACATATCTTGGTTGATCAAGAGGAAGGCGTAAAGCCCTTTTAAGGCTTGGACCAAACAGCCATAAAAGAACAAAAAATCCTTTCCGACTTCACTGCAATCAGATAAAATCACTGGATTAAAGCGGACCTAAAGTCAGAACTTCCTCTTTGCTCTAAAAGATACGCAACAGCATAATAACCTTTAAAGAAAAATGTTTCTTTGTTACAGCTAATACAAACCCTAAAATAAATCTGCACTGTTTCTCCTTCCTGCTTTCATGGAAGCAGACATATTGTTAACATCCTGTGCTTTCAAATGAGCTTATCTGACATCTCTGCCATGGTAGTCAGATGACACAGGGGAGAGATCAAATTACAACTTGTGATTACACACAGATGAGGGGGAATTTTTATGTATTATATTTAAGAGAGCGATTGCATATCACTAAAGATAAGAATTTTGAGTATTTATTACCGTTGTAATAGGACCGTGTGCAGTATTAATCTGTGTATGTGGGCTAATGGGATGTAAAATTTGACATGTCTGTATTTATTTTAGGTTATTTGTTTGTATTGACCTGAGGAAGAGGGCTAAGAGCCGTGAAACGCGTTGTCTACAGTATGACCATTCTATAATAAAGAATTTTATTGGAGGTAAGACTCCTCTTTCTATATTACTGCATAGCAACTACAGCTAGACCCACCATTCTTCTAGTCATATTGGGCACCTCCCCAAATTCCCAAACCAGTTGTTACCTTACACTCCCAAAAGGGGTGCTAGCACTTACTACTCGTGTACGTTGCTCACCAGTAGAAAGGCCCACAGGAGGAGAGCGACCACCCAGTTCCAGAAGGTTCCAGGATACAGAGCGGGAACGTTTTTTTCCCGCATGCCTATATGGTGGTTGCAGGACTGCAACCCATTCTTGTGAGTATATTCTACCCACAATCCCCCACCGAGTCATTCACCTAACAATACTGCACTATTGGGCTCCCGGTCTCCTCCTCTCTACAGGCCAAAGGATCTCCACTCCCCTTGTGAAGGGATTTCCAGAGACCTGGACCAAAACTACCTCAATGGGTTGGTATTACTCGGGGATTGGATACCCCACATCAGTGGGCTCTCTGGGTGCATAGGAATAAAGTGGTTAGTTGAGTTGAAAATCAGGGGCAATAGTGAAGTACTTAATTTCCTCTTCTCAATGGAAGTGTTAATAACTACCCTGTCAATTACTCTACTCTACTGGCCTGGGGCAGATTAGTTTTTACCATTAAGTACTTGAGCATCAGTGCCAAGGTGCGGCAAGACATCTGTACTGAAATCCAAAGGCAAACATCAGAACTGGGTAATTGGAAGGAAACGCTAACGTTAATTTACAGTCAGCATCACTTAATCCTTGGCTAGAAACATTAAAGCATCATTTTAGGCACACATGTTTTTTTTTTCTAGTGTAGGCTTTAAAGAGAACCTGTACTGAGTAAAAATATTTAAAATAAACACATGAGGTAACTTCAAATAAACATTACATAGTTACATTGCCATCAGTTCTTCTCAGAAGCTCACCATTTTCTTCTGACAATAATCTCTTCCAGTTCTGACAATATTTTGTCAGATCTGAAATATATCAGTTGCTGTCAGTAAAATATCAGTTGCTGTCAGTTATAGCTGAGAGGAAAACTGATGTACCAGGTAATGTCAATGTTTCCCTGTGGCTCAAGTAGGCGATGTTACAGTTTAACTGTGTGCTGAACAGAAAGCTGTTATGGGTAATGGCCATTTTCAAAATGGAGGATGGAAAATTCCCTTGATCACAGTGAACAACAGGACGCGGGACAGGAAAAAGACACTGAGGAGTAGATTACATGGAAGGTAAGTATGACTTGTGTATGCTTATTTTGACTTTTAATTTTCAGTTCAGGTTTTTTTTAAGTTGCTGTGGATATTTTTGTCTATGTAAAACCCCCATAAAAGAAAAAGTAAAAGAAAAAAAAAAAAAAAAAAGTTACCTGGGGCTTCTACAGGCCCTCTGAAGTCATCCTGTGCTGGTGCTTTCACTTTAGTGATCCTCTTGACCCCTGCAGGGACCCTCTTCCGGATGTCCCACTGGCAAGTCAACTGGGCAAGGCTACTGGGAATGTATGGCCTCCCGTGTCCTCAATCATGCAGTACAATTTTTTTTCGTACTGCGCATGCGTCAGGAGGCATGCAGACCAGGGCCATGACCATGACAGAGGGTCACTGAGGGGGACTGGAGGAACTTCAGTGATGTGCAGGCACAGGGCGACTGCAGGGGACTGGTAGAAGCCCCAGGTAAGTTATTTTTTTTCATTTAGTTTAGGTTCACTTTAATTCGCTTATGTTAAAGAGAAACCGTAACATAGGATTGAACTTCATCCCAATCAGTAGCTGATACCCATTTCCCATAAGAAATCCTTACCTTTTCTCAAACGGATCATCAGGGGGCTCTGTATGGCAGGCTGATATTGTGGTGAAACCCCTCCCACAGTGTGATGTCAGAACCATGGTCCTGACATCACACTGTGGGAGCCTTGTTGCATTTGTGGGAAGTAACAGCTGTTTACAGCTGTTTCCAACTGCCAAAAAAAGCAAGCAGCATCTCCTTCCACTGACATCAACTGCCAGCAGTAAATATGTTACCATGTGATGAATGTCAGAATGTAAATTAGGTAGAGGAAAGATTTTATAATGGGCAAACACTGACTAAATAATTTATACACAATTATTGTAAAAATAAAGTACTTTTTTTTATTACATTATTTTCACTGGAGTTCCTCTTTAACTACTTCTCGACTGCGTCACGCCGATAGGAGTGGCCACAGCGGCAGCCCCAGGACCGCGAAACGCCGATCGGCATAAGGTCCTTGGGGCATGGTTTGCGGGCGAATGTGCTCTGCGAATCCGCACATCCCTGCTTCCCATAGGAGACTATTAGACGGCGAAACTGCAGTCTATTTACTAGGTACAGCGCTGCAATCTAAAGCAGCACTGTACAGGGGACAGCCATGTGACACGGCTGTCCCCTCCAGGGGCAGGGAAGTGATCGGCGGTCAGACAGCCGATCATGCTGATTGGCTGGCGTGGGAGGGAGGGGGAACCACAAAAATAAAAAAATACACATTTTTATTTAAAAAATAAATATTCACAAAAAAAAATAAAAATAAACAATGGGGGAGTGATCAGACCCCACCAACAGAAAGCTCTGTTGGTAGGGAGAAAAGGGGGGGGGGGGGGGGGACAATTGTGTGCTGAGTTGGACGGCCCTGCAGCGAGGCCTTAAAGCTGCAGTAGCCTAATTTGAGAACAATGGCCTGGTCTTTAAGAGTGTTTATCACTGTGGTCCTCAAGTGGTTAAATAAATCACTTTTAAAGTGGACCTAAACTCTTGCACAGGACAGAAGGAAAACCGAGAAATGCACCCTGTATGTATTTAGAGAGTTTAGCCTGTTTAATTCCCCTTCATTAATCACTAGTTGTAATCTGATCTCTCCCCATGTTACAAGACTGCCATGGCAGAGATGGCAGATAAGCTCATTTGAAAGCACAGGATGTTAACAATATGTCTGCTTCCCTAAATCATGAAGTAGAAACTGCAGATTTATTTTAGGATTTGTATAAGCTATAACAAAGAAATGTTTTTTGTTTACAGGTTATTATGTTGTTGCGTATCTTTTAGAGCAGAGAGGACATTCTGAGTTCAGGTCCGCTTTAAAGTACCTTTTCAGGAGTCTAAACAGGGTCCACTTTCTGACTCAGAGACTGTCTGCGGTACAGGCTGTAAGCTTTTGAGAAAGATTAAAACAGTGCCTTTCCCCTTGCAGTCTTAACTGTCGAATGATGCAATACAAGCCACAACAGCTTCACCCACAAAGTCTAAAACATCTCTGCTGCTCCTGGTTTTTAACCTAAATTTTAAGAAAGGATTTTAAGCTGCAGTAAGCTCATTTCATACAAAAAGGTAACATTTGATTATTGACATCTTTAAAGTGTGTACTGGGGTGAGGGTGCCAGTCATGGAACTATATCTGAGGGAGGAGACAGACATTGTTACTCAATGGTCTCATATACAGCACAAATCATAGTTCTGATTTGAGTGATGGTGAAATATAGCCTCGGTACTAATTACATCTGATATAGTGATGTAAATATAGCCTCGGTAATAATTACATCACTAACTATTCATCATGTGAGAAGTTGCAAATAAGATTGTTTGCAAAGGGGTTTTCTTCATTATAATTTAAAATAATGTAGTTTTTGTATTGGTTGCAGTACACAGTGGCTCAATGTATTACAGCAGTCCTTTTTCACCAAAAACTGTTCGATGTAGGGATCAAACAGATTGAACATAACTGAATTGTTTGGAAATGTCCTTCATACCATCTTTCATGCCTGTTATTAAGACTCTAAAGTTTTCCAACTGGGCTGCCACCTCCTCCTTGAATCAGAGGCAGCTGATTAGCGGAGGGGACGTAGGAAGGGGGCACAATTTTTTTTTTCCTCCGTCTCATAGGGCTACCCTATAAGAAGACTAATGGTGCAGTGGTGGTGCTTGAGGAGGATTCTCACGTCCTCCGGTGATGTGTCCATCTTCTACCTACTTTCTACCTCTTTGCTCTTCAGCACGTTGCATGATTACATATGATGTGCAGGAGACTGAGACAAGCAGAGGGAGGATGGCCGCTGCAGATGAAGAACACCTGCTGAAAGAGGTAAGATCACCTATGCATTGCTATTCTGCCTGTAGGATAGCACAGGAGAGTGACCACTAGACCACCAGGGAAGCCATGAGGGGACTGCAAATCCACCACGGAATACTGTGAGAGGAATAGGAAGAACACTGAACCATAAGTGGCTACTATAAGTGAGTGGAGGACCACTAGACCGGCAGGGATTACGGTGAGGGAGATGGGGACCACTAAGGACCCGTTTCCACTAGCGCGGTTTCCGTGCCAAATCCGCAGAGTTTCCCCACAGGCAAATCGCGCAGGGAAACTCTGCCATAGGAAACTATGGCTCCGCTGGTCGAATCCCATGCGCCTGTGATTTCGGCCAACATTGCCATCCGTTTTCATGTGAGAGGCTGCGAATCCCATAGCCTTGCAGGTGCCGCGCCGGCTGATGGGATTCGTCTGCGTACCTGCAGACCAGGAAGTGTCGCCACGCGTCTTGCAGCCACGAGCGGCACAAGTGGAAATGGGCCCTTAACCACCAGAGTATACTGCGAGAGGGAGGGGAGGCCATTAGACCACCAAGGCATATTACAAGGGAAGGGGATCAATAGATCACCAGGAAAAGATATTTGGTAATGAGGGACCACTAGATCAGCAGGGCATACTGTAAGGAGGAAGGGGGGGACCACAAGACCACCAGGGCATACTGTTCAAAGGAGAGGGGACCATTAGACCACCAGGGAATACTATGTGGGGGAAGGGGGACTGCTAAAGCAACAGGGAGAACTGTTAGGAGCACAGGGATCGCTATGAGGTCCCGTTTCCACTAGGAGCATGCAAATTCACATTCTATTTTAAGAACGCAAAATTGCATGTAAATGCAAAATACACATACATGTATGTCCATTTTTACATGTGAATTTGCATGCGCAATTGCTATTTTTTTCCTTTTTTTTTTTCTATTGACAGTATTGAAAACGTACACAAAAACACACACACAAATAGTGAACACGAAAACAGATATGAAAATCTCATGGGGCCTCCAGAAACTTATAGCACTGCTGTTCCGATTTTTCCTGGATGCGAATTTGGCATATAATGGTAGCAGGCCTATTGAAATGCATTGATATGCGAATATGTGTGCAGCAAATCCACACAAATTCACATCTAGTGTAAACTAGCCCTTACCGGTCTACAGACCAGAGGTTATTATATTTTGTGATTTAAGGGGGGTACCCTGTCTAATTATGTTTGGTGTGTTTTGGGAGGGGGATGACACTGCCTACTTATGTTGGTGGTTTAGGGTTACATAGTTACATAGTTAGTTTGGTAAAAAAAGACATTTGTCCATCAAGTCCACCCAGCAAAAAATAAAAATAAAACACCATCCTGAACCTGCACAGTTGATCCAGGGGAAGGCAAAAAACCTTACAAGGCCTGGGCCAATTAGCCGGATCCGAGATGAAAAACTAACTATAACAAGTAACTTGTCTATATATCTTATCTAAATTTTAGATAGTTTACACAGCAAATATAGCTGCACACAGCTTTAATAGAAAATGAATATTTCTTTCTGTGATACAATGACAGCAGCCATGTTGTTTGTAAACATTACACAGAGGCAGGCTTATCTGTATCTTGATCACTAAGGCCTAGTGCACACCGGAGCGTTTCCGCTGCGGTTTGCGATCTGCTTGCGGGTGCGGATCTGCTAGGGTAATGCATTTCAATGGGGTGGTGCACACCAGAGCGGGTGGCGTTTTGCAGAAACGCATACTCCCGGGCTGCAGCAGATTTTGGATTGCGGATGCGTTTCTGCCTCAATGTTAAGTATAGGAAAAACGCAAACCGCTCTGAAAAACGGCACTTCAGAGCGGTTTGCCAGGCGTTTTTTGTTACAGTAGCTGTTCAGTAACAGCTTTACTGTAACAATACATGAAATCTACTACACCAAAACCGCTACACAAAACCGCAAAACGCTAGCTGAAACGCTGCAGAAAAATAAGAAAAAGCGTTTCAAAATCTGCTAGCATTTTGCGGATCTGCTAGCGGTTTTTGGTGTGCACCAGGCCTAAGCCTGTGAAAAAAAACGAATCCCCCCTCCTCCCCTCTGCCTCTGAAATCAATGGCTAGTAACACCTCCTCCTCCTCCTGCCCAGACTGAGCTCCCATGAGCCCTTGCTACTGCCAAGGCTTTCTGAAAACCTGTGGGCGTGGTTTATTTAGTTTATAGGGAATTAGAGTATTAAAACAAAAACCAAAAAGTATTTGGCTTGAGGAATGCCCTATAAACAATAGGAAAGAAATGCAATTATGCAATGAGTAAAAGTTCACCTCGGATCAGAAGTCTGCTTTAAAAATCTCTAGTGTTTGCAGATCTGCTAGAGGTTTTTAGTGTGCACTGGCCCATAGAGTTTGCCATAACTACTTCCTGAGGTAAGATGTAGGGGACACTGCCTAATTTATATTCATTCTTGCATAGTGCTGGTATGAACAGCAAGATGGCAGCCCCATAAAGACAAAAGGGGGGAAATTTTAATCTCAGGATGCAGACGGAAGGTTTATTTGAAGTAGGTATTAAGAAAAAGTTTGGTTTGGGCTAAGTGCAAATGGACAGCTGACAGGGGGTGCATTCACGGCTTGCCAACCACTGTGTGGCAACACCTGGCACTTGTGGAGGCTGCAAAAGTTGGGACAGGCTTTTGGACAGAGCTGCCCGGAGGTTACAGATAATGCGTGGAGGCTGATACAGGACAGGTAATGTATAAATGCACACACGGGTGGGGCACATTTATATATTACGGTGGCAGCGTCTGGGTTTTGTCGTTTGTACCGAAATCGGCCGCTGTACCGCTGCACACCCAATCAACCAACTTCGGCCTAACACATCTTGCACCAGGCGCAATCGACTAACGTGACCAATTTCGGCCCAAATTTGGTTGCATCGTTAATCTGGCCTGCACTTGGCAGCACCGATTTTCAACCAATTCAATAATAATAAAATTGGTTGGTCGATTGGCCACCAAAGTCATCTGATGTATGTGCATCTTTAAGGTGGAAAATAAGTAAGCTTTGTGAATCAACTCCAATGTAATTTAACTCTGTGTGAACTTAGCTTTAACCACTTCTAGATCTAAGTTAAACTGTTTAAATGCATTAAATGCTTAAAAAACCACATGCATCTTTATGCTTTTTTTTTTTAAACGCAGCAGTGGGCTGAGGCCCTAAGTAACTGAAATCTATGACTTTACTGCCTGCCAGGGCGTAGATTCCATTTACTTGCTGCTTTATCCCGTTTGCTCAGCTGTCCTAATGACCAGTCAGTACCCAAATAATTGGCTCTTGCCCTTGTGAGCCAATCACACTATGTCAACTGGAAAAAAAAAAGCCTCTGGTCCTTAAAGTATACCTGAGATGAAAGCCATCTCAGGTTCTATACTTACCTGGAGCTTCATTAAAGTAAACCTAAACTGCGAAGGGTATGGTTTTTCCCTTTTAAATAATACCAGTTACCTGACTCTCCTGCGTCTATAATACTTTTAGCCACAGCCCCTGAACAAGCATGCAGATCAGGTGGTCTGACTGAAGTCAGACTGGATTAGCTGCATGCGGTGTGTGATTCAGCCACTGCTGCAGCAACAGAGATCAGAACTGTCAGGCAACTGGTATTGTTAAAAGGAAACATCCATATCCCTCTCAGTTTAGGTGCACTTTAAGCCCCCTTGAGGCCGCTCAGTCCCTTGCTGTCTCCTTGGGTGGCTCCTGTCCCAGCGAGTTGCGCTCCATTGCGCACGCACAAGTGCAGCTCAGCACGTTCCCCTGTGGCATTCCTGTCCCTGGGAGCCTTCTGTGCCTGCACAGAAGTACTGCTCAAGCGCAGAATGCTCTCAGCGGTGGGAGCACGGCGGGGGTGCGCACCTTGCCGAGCCACGCATGCACAATGAAGCGCAACCCGTCCAGGCTTTTGGGCCATATTGTGGGGGACAAGGCCTCAAAGAAGCGTAAGGAAGCCCTAGGTAAGTATAGAAACTGAGATGGTTTTCATCTCAGGTACACTTTAAGGCAGGCCTTCTCAACCCCAGGGTTCCGGGAGTACTCTACAGGGGTTCCTTGGCATTTTCCCCCATTGTGGACAAAGTAGAATAAAGCACATTATTATGGGGGGTACTGTAAAAACTAAATTGGAGGTCATAATAATAAGTACTATAATAAAAAGCACTAGGATAAGGAGGCAGTATAATAAGTTACAAGTGGCACTGTAATAGGGGGTAGTGAAATAAACAGCCACACCTACTTTTAAAGACCATGCCGCCTGCAAAATAAATGCAGGGTTCCATCAAAAAATTGTTTGCAGGGGTTCCTTGAGATCCAAAAGTTATTTGCAGGGTTCCTCCAGGGTAAAAAGGTTGAGAAAGGCTGCTTTAAGTGGTTAGAGCCGTGTGGTACAGAAAGGGTTAAGCTGACTTTTGCCAGTTTTAGTCTGGTTCTGTAAAGCCTAACAACTTTGTGATTGCCCTATTTATTCTGACTTGCTATAGGTAAATGGATAGTTGTACACCCACAGGGACAGTCAATCAGTATGCTGGGTTTTGCCTTGCTGGCGGTAATATAAGTGGTTCTGCAAAACTGCCTTGGACCCCATTGACTACACATTAGCAAGGGTTTGCAACACTGGGGTCATAGTGGCAGTTGCAGAGAGGTTAGTGAATTAGCAAATGTGCACAAACCTACAGTAAAACGTTTCTTTACTTTTCATAAATAAATCTAGGACACCGTGCTACTGTGTTGGTAGATTAGATCCACTACGTTGTGGGTAAAACGGATTGTGTTCAGAAGAATGTTAAAAATATATTACAAAATGATGAAAAAGCAATCTTTAGGTTGTCAACAGTTCTCTGATTCTTCTGTTGATGATTACTGTTTCAAAAACTGTTTTGTCAAGGTCCCCCTCAGCATGCAGCGTGTTGAAAAAGCAGTCAGACTGGTTTAAGCACATCTTTTTGCTGCTGATAAGCTAAAGTTCACAAATACAGAATGGAATAGATAAAAACTGACGCCTTCATGTGAGAGCCATTGTTTTCATCTAATAAAAGACGGTTACTATTAGGAAGGGGAGTAGAGCACATTATTTTCTATATATCGCCTCTCTTTCTTTTGATAGCTTGCTGTTACTGGGATGCTTGCAGCACAGACCTGGAGATCTCTTCTGCCACACCCGGAAAAAAAGGCAATGCATTTCCAGCACAACTTCAGAGTTAACCCTGTGATTCCCAACACACTATACCTCCAGTCACATAATATAGGAGTACGTATGGTATATTGTTTTCCTAGTCCTGTGCAGGTATTTAGTGGCAGAGCTTGGTTTAACCTGTGTAGAAGCTAATGTAGTAGCTAGTGTCATAAAGTTCAGTTTGATGGTACCCATACACGGAACAACAAAGCATTTGATTTTCCCGTTTATTTGACCAAAGCGATCGAATCGCATGAAAGTCAAAGATAATATTTTTTAATCAAAAAAAACAAATGATCATCCCATTTTTTCTATATAAATCCGATCGGACCGACATGTTGGTAAAATCTTTATATTAGATGTAACAGAATAATCAAACTAAATTATCTAATAAAAAAAAAATCTAAAAATTGTACCATGTATGGGCACCTTAAAGTGTACCAGAAATCTCCACTCACAATTTTTTTACTTACCTGGGGTTTCCTCCAGCCCCATAAGCACAAATGCATCCTTTCCCGTTCTCCCGCGGTCCTCCGTTTAGCGGCAATCAGCCCCGGTATCTGGCTCAGTAATGTCAGGTCTTCTGCGCATGCACAGGAGGTAAGCGCATGCGCTGAAGACCCAAACTGAGCCAGTTACCAGGGCTAATTGCAGACAAAAGGAGGACAACGGGAGGACGGCGAGAGACGCATCAGTGCCTATGTGACTGGAGGAAGCCCCGTGTAAGTAAAAAATCTTTGTGAGCGGAGATCTCTGGGTTTTCTTTAAGGGTTTATTCACACTGGAAGTAGTGAAAAAAATATAGCTTACTGGTGCTTGTTAGGGATTTCATTGCTGCTAACTTTTCCATTGACATCTTTAGAGGTTACTAGCCAGCTGATTCAGCACTACCACTATGCCTGCAGCAACGTTTCTAATGAAGCCAAGCAGTGATGTCACATTACTGGACCGCCACTGGGACAAGATGTAAGAAGAGGACCATTGCATGCACTGATATGTAAATATTAAAGTAGGGACAGTGTGCTTCTCAGCACACTCCGCAATGGTGGCTACAGGTGGAGTGTTGATGGGAAGTCCAAATAAGAAGATAGACGCTTGTTAGTATACCACTTTCCCCCACCCCCTACTTATATCTGGTGCCTTTGGAATGCCTGCTCTGTCTGAAACAAAACTTTTGCACATCCACTTTCTCCACTCCCTACTGTACCCTCTCTTTATATCCCATCTTTTTTTTTCTTTTTTTTTGTAAATGTCATTTTTATTAAACATTTTTGTAATAGTTTTACATAGAGACAATAAAAGCAAATTGATTGAATATACATGTTGTTTCGTGTTTTTTTTTAGGTTTTCTCTAGGTATAATTATAGTACATGTAACATTCAGTACTTGCGGTAATAACACAAAGATTTAATCTTTATATCTCAGGTAGACAGGTGGGGAAAGAAAAAAATATAAGATAGACAAAAAAGGGTGGAAATGAGGAAAGAGGAGACAGCTACATGATAAGCCTGCATGTCTCCTTTTTCCCCCTTAAACCCAGTAGTCAAGGAGTCATCAAAAGTACTTGGTGTGGAGAAAAAATTACTTGGTGTGGAGAAAAAAAATAAAATAGAAAGCAGTCTTTCCCAATATGAGAATGAAATTAATAGATATGTTATTACGTCACAACGCCCTCCTCCTGTTCTAAGTGGTTATAATGGCTAGTTTTCCCAGAGTTCCCTGGGGGTCTTCCGTTGCATACTAGCTAGAATACTTGAAGGGTTCCATTATGTCGTTTATCTCAGGAGTGGTGAAGTTAGATACAATAAGTGGTTTCCAGATCCTGAAAAACTTTTGGGAGCTTTTTTCCATGTGCAGTAGAGTGTCCATTTTGGCCATCATAAAGAGGTCCAACAATTCTGCTTTTAGATCCCATATAGTAGAGCTGGTTGGGTATATCCACCGGTTGAATAATGCTTTGCGAGCTTCTGCAAAAGAGAAGTGTGTAAGATCAGATGGAATCTCTTTGTGCTCTAGTTGCTCGTTGTGTGTAGCAGAGGCAGAGTGATGAAAGAGCAGAGTTGTTGGTTCCAGAGTTAGTTTCTTGTGGCACATTTTGTTAGTGAAATTGACTACTACAGTCCAGAATCTTTGAGCTTCGTTGCAGAACCATATGCAGTGGGCTAAGTCCGCTTGGGGATGCTTGCATTTTGGACAAGCAGGAACATATCCTGGAGGTATAGCCCATCTTTTGAAGTCCTTTCTGTATACCTTTACTCCCCCCCTTCCCCCCCCCCCCCCCCCCAAAAAAAAAAAGTATGGTTATGTATCAGCCTCCTTGTCCTACTTCTCTTGCCCATTGTTCTGCATGGTTTCTATTTTATGTCTACTGAAAATCTTGCTATCATTATGGGTGACTTCCCTATTAACACTAACACTCCTGCTGCCATCAAACCTTTCTCATCCCTTCGAACACACGCTAATGGTCACATACTTAGCGTCATCGTCACCCATCTCTGATCTGTAACTTATTTTTCTAGCCTTCCCTTCTCAATCTCAGTTTCCACAATTTATTAATATTAGGCCAGGTTCTAGACTTTTTGCTGCCTGAGGCAAACATTGCGAGGATGCTGCCTCCTCCCGCCATGCTCTCCCCTAAGCAAGAGCAAAGACCTTGTGGTTTCAGTGTTTGTGTTATAAAGTGGGATAAAAATCCTATACCTGCACTACATGGCAATCACTCAACATATGAAGTCTGGCAATCACCCCACATACTGTATGAAGTGCGGCAATCACCCCACATATAAAGTGTGGCAATCACTTCACATACGAAGTGCAGCCTTCACCCCACATATGAAGTGCAGCAATCACCCCACATGTAAAGTGTGGCAATCACTCCACATATGAAGTGCGGCAATCAGCCCACATATAAAGTGTGGCAATCACTCCACATATGAAGTGCGGCAATCAGCCCACATATAAAGTGTGGCAATCACTCCACATATGAAGTGCGGCAATCAGCCCACATAAGAAGTGTGGCAATCACTCCACATATGAAGTGTGGCAGTCACCCACATATGAAATATGGCAATCAATGTACAAAGGAAATCCGGCAATCACCTAAAAAAAATGCTGCACTCACTCAGACCTCAGTCAGATCATGCAACCCACAAGGCAGCCGGCTTCATCACCACAGGGTCCAAAAGACATAATGAATGCCGCTGCTAGTGTTCATCAGCCTCAGTCACCCTGCCTGCCCCTGGCTAAGCTTCTCTCTCCGGGCCAGGTCCAATTCACTTATTCTCCTAGGTGATGTATTCACACTGTATGAAAAAAATTCTATTCTCCTGGCCACCCCTCCCTGTCCACACACTGTGAGTGGCTGCCTCAGGCTCCATGACCCTCAAATTCCCCAAGCCACAGTGATGGGCAGAATGGTCTTACACACATATAACACACATGCTCAGTCAGACCTTAGAAAGAAGTGCCACCTGAGCCAGTAGAGGACAGATACAACTAACTACTCACACTCCTGAGTCCTGCTGTAGTCGGCTGTGTCACCTCCTGCCAGTGCTGGTGGGTGGATATCTCATCCGTCATCCGTGTCCTCTAGATTCTTCCTCCTAAACCACTCCTGCTGCTTTCTGTGCTCTTTCTCCAGCCGGAGAGCAGGTAGCACCACACCGACACAGCTTCCCTTTCTTCCATCACACTGACGCTGCTCTCCCCTCTCGGCTTCGCTTCTCCTCTTCCTTTCTATCTGACATCCTCACTCTACTGCTGCCCTGAATAATATGATTTAGGTTGCTTCATGGTGGGGCCAAGCCACCATAATTAACAGCAGTTGTACCACACCTCTGTCACATCAGTTATGGACACTGTTGTCACTTTTACCCAAAGCCCACCAACTTTGTGTCAACCCCTTCCTCTTGCTTACCCATCCTGGAACTATGCTGATGTCACAGCCGAGGGAACATAGAGGGCTAGATGGAAGGGCTGATTGGGACTGCCCATTCAGCTCTCTATACATCCTTGGCCCATCAAGCCGGCCCATCTGTATGGAGCTGCCCATCTAGCCCACCCATTTAGCTCTCTGTGGTCCTTACATGTGATCCCATCATTGACTACATTCTGCTCTCCCAGGCAATCTTATCGTTAGATATAAAGAGCCTTAAGCTGGCCACTAATGGACCAATTTCTAGCGAAAAATCGTTCGATCGATCCGAAATTCTAGGTCGGCAATGATCGAATTGCCAGTAAATAATCTCCGTTAATGGTTATGATCGATTATGAACGAGTGAAAAAAAAGTCGTCCGACTGAATTTTCGGCAAACGAAATTTTGAATTTTAAAGACGATCGTGATCGATAGATAGCAAAGATTGGTTCGTTGATGGTGTGGTGAACGATTTTTCTTCCGATTAGAATTTCTGATCGCTCGAACGATTTTTCGCTAGAAAATTGGACCATTAGTGGCCACCTTTACTCTTTCTATCTCTCTGGTCTTTCACTTTCTTCTATTCAAATTGCATCTCTTCTCTACATCCTTTGACTATTTATATGAAGATGATTCACAACTCTATCTCTTATGGCCCATACTCACGGGCTACAATTGTCGCCGCAACACGCGGTGCGCGAGTGTTGCGGCGACAGGTCGCCCGTGAGTATGTGCCGTTGCACGGGCACGCACCCCGAACTGTCGCTCGTCGCTGATGTCGCCAGGCGATTGAACTGCTCAATCGCCTGGCGACAGTTGCCGCCGCAATTCCGCTGCAACTGTCGCTAGTCCGCGTGAGTACGCGGACTAGCGACAGCAACCTCCATTGAGAAATACGGAGCTTCCGGCGGGGGGAGGAGGAACGTCGGCGACAGCTTCCGTCGCGCCGCTGGTCCCTCTTCCGCGTGTGTACGCGGAGGGACCTGGCGAGGAGCTGTCGCCGGCCTGTCGCCCACACGCTCACGTGTGCTGGCGACAGGGCCAAAAAGTTGCCCGTGAGTATGGGCCATTAGCTCCAGACCTCATCATTCTTCCATTACATTACAAGCCCCCAAAAGCCTTTCTGTCCTGTCTTTTATGACTTCTTGCTTCTTAAAACATAATATGGGTAAAGTAAAACTGCTTTTTTATGGCATTTCAATTCGCTTTTCTGCCTAAAATAACATTAAATGTCATTAACTTCCATTTGAACTCAGCTTGTCAAGCACACGGCTTACAGACAATTGTTTACTCTCTAATTTATTCCACCTTTTGTCAACTCCATCTCACAAACTTTCTTTGCATTCCCTAATTTGCACACACAAAACCCTAAAGCTGGCCATACACTGGTCCGATTTCCCGCCGATCGACAGCAGATTCGATCACTGGGATCGAATCTGCTGTCAAATCGTTCACGCAACACGCTAATTTTCGATGTATTTCGTCCCGAAATAGAGCGGTCCCGTCAATCGCGCCGTGCGGAAAATCACCGTCGATCGCCGCGGGTAGGGAGCACATCGCTAGCGGCGTACGAACGACGCAGGTATACATTACCTCAAGCTGGCTCCCGGCATCTTCTCATCTCCTCACCTACCGGCTCCCGGCTGGCATCTTCTCCGCATCAGCTTCCGCATCCCGACATCCAGCATAACTTCCTGTGTCACTGCAGTGACAGCGGAAGTACAAATAGAGGGCGCTCTATTTGAACTTCCGCTGTCACTGGAGTGACAGAAAGTTATGCCGGATGCCGGGATGCGGAAGCTGATGCGGAGAAGATGCAGAAAATGTATGCGGGGGCCTGGGGGGCGACAGCGGCAGCTCAGCAGATTGTGCTCGGTTTCAGGCTAAAATCGATTCACAATCTGTTTGCAGTAAAGGCAGCCATACGATCCCTCTCTGATCAGATTCGATCAGAGAGGGATCTATCTGTTGGTCGAATCTGATGGCAAATCGACCAGTGTATGGCTACCTTTAGAAAATACCAGTGCTCACCCTAACCATACCCCTCTGAACTCTGCTGCTCAACTTATCCATCTCTCTTCATGCTCATCAACTGTTGTTCCTCTGTGTAAAGCTCTTAACTGGCTGCAAGTTATCCATAGGATCGATCTCAAACTCCTAAATCTAGCATATAAAGCTCTCCGCAGTCTTTCTAATCACTAATTTCAAGTTACCACCCCAAACTTCTCTGCATACAGCCTTTTTCTCTCCTCAACTAGAATCCCCACAGAGTACGCAGCCGAATCCTGGAAGCCATGCACAGCTAGGGGATTCGCTGCCACTCGCACGGAAAAATGCGAATCACTATGTCAAGCAATTCGGAAGGCAGCAGCATTATCCTCTATGGCAGAGTTTCCCCCGCGTGATTTGCCAGCAGGGAAACTCTGCTGATTCGGCCCGATTTCCTCTCTAGTGGAAACGGGTCCTAAAGGGCTGTACACAAGTACAGTCAATGTTGCCCTGATGCCTCGGCTGTGTAGACGCAAGCGAGCAATGTGCTCCATGTGGGGTGCGCAAGAGTGATGTTATGCAGGGGGCAGGGTAAGTGAGGCAGAACAATGTTATCAAAGTGATCCATCAGGACAGATTGCTGGGGTGCATTGGAGGCAACCATACATATGCTGGCTTCTTTGGGTGGCCATACATCACTCTACTTGCCACCAGATTGACCGTTACATCAATCCCCCTCTGAATGAATCTGATTAGAGAGGGATCTATTGCCTGCCTACACACTGCAAAGCAATTTCCAATAGATTTAAGCATGAAATAAAATATCTACAAAAATGTGAGATGCGCACTCACTTCTATAAGATACTGTATGATATCTGTCAGCTCTGTGTTATGTACCAATTTTCTTACCAAGGTCTATTTTTTTTCTTTGCTAAGCCTGCCCGACGCATTGAAATAACGTGTAGTGGTTGTGCAGTGCGACCCCTGGTGAGTTTTTTTTCCAAATACATGGGTAAGCATACTGGCCCCATCGCAAGATAAACGCAGCCCAGATAGCTTGCAACATGTAGGATGGAGACGGTACCTTGCAAGTACAGAGTGGAGAATCCTCTCCACCCCCATTGTAAGTCATTCAGTCAATTGGCTATTACTCCATGTCTGTGTCCCCTAAACAGGACATGGGGATAATAGGACAGGAAGGCTCATGGTCACACACACACTTCTTAAGCGGCATGCATATAGCTCCCCGCATTTATTTTCTGTCTGCTTAACTGCTGCCATACTGTTAACCATCCAACCCCATGTCTGCCACATAACACCAGTCCTGCACTCCCTTTACTGGCTACCTCTAAAATGGAGGATCCTATTTAAGATCAGCCTACTGACATTTAAGTCACTACATAATCTGAGCCCTGGATACATGAAAGAAATGTTGCAGCTGTGTAGCAATCCCTGCAATCTCAGATCCACAGGTTCTAATAATCTACTGTACTCACACCCACAGTCCACCTGAAAACTTTTGGTTCCAGAGCCTTCTGTCATGCCGCTCCTACATTACGGAACTGCTTACCTCAGCACATCAGTGAAGTAAATACGAAGGAGGCACTCAATTGGCTTCAAACTTGCGTTTTATCAAATCCCAGTAATAATAGTAATAATAAGTGTATTACTGGTATTTGATAAAACGCAAGTTTGAAGCCAATTGAGTGCCTCCTTCGTATTTACTTCATTGAACCGTGTGTGGAATGGTGACCCACAGAGGGATTGTGCACCGGCGACATAGACCTGACTACGTCTATTCCACGGGGACTCGCTGCAGTTTGCTTGTTGTACCTCAGCACATCAGGACAGCTCCATCTTTGGACGTGTTTAAATCCAGACTGAAAACCCACCTGTTCAGTTTGGCATTTACAGAAATAATTTTTTTGTTGTGCGAATACTTCATCCTACTACCAATTACTGAATCTGAGAGAACCTAAGCGCTTTGAGTCCTATGGGAGAAAAGCACTATAGAAATGTTATTGTTGCTAAATGTTCACATGCACAGCTTAAAGCTAAAACTGATCATGTTATTCTAAAGGTGTCCATACATGGTACAGATTTTCTCGATTCGATAATTTAGTTTGATTATTCCTTTAGATTGAATATAAAGATTTTTTCCAGCATGTCCGATCAGATTTTTCTCGAAAAAACAGGATAATCGTTCGAACTTCTTGTTCGAAATTTTTTTTTTCAACTTTCAGTCGTTTCGATCATTTAGATCGAATAAACGGGAAAATCGAACATTTTTATTGTATCGTGTATGGGCACCATAACTCTTTTAATTTATATTAAAGCCTATGTCCAGTCTCCATTCACACTCATTACCACTAACAAGAATTGCTTTTGAGTTAACGTACTTTATTCCGTGCTCTTCTTCTGTACTCGTGTTTGACAGAACATACACTCTGCTGTCCTGGCACTAACTGCCTGAAAATCCCTGCACTTGGATTGTGAATTTCCTGACAAGACTCTACAAACTGACTAATGAGGATCCACAGCAGGAAATTTAAGTTAGCAGAATTGGGAAATCCACATAAAGGCTCCGAGAACTGATTATTGCCCCACAGGCTTACTGACTTCTCCTTCCTAGCCACCTAAACAACATGCTTCAGTACCACTATAAGGACATGGTGGGGGGTGAAGGGCTGCTACCATATGTGGTTTTGTGTATATATTCATACTATACATTTTATTATTATTATTATTTATTTATTTGAGCTTGGAGTGACTTTCTATACACAAAACCATCTTTAGAAAGCAGCATCACCGTCTATGTACTGGCAATCTATGCAGCTGTCACCTGAAACATAAAGCACCGTAACACTTAGTGAATCCTGTGGACATCCTACAGTAAAAGCATTAACACATTTTCACTTGGTCTGAACACGGCAGCAGTAAATCGGGCCCTGACAATGAACAATAAAACGATATGGGCATAGAAGAGCATCATATAAAATACTGTTATGAGCAGTGGATTCTGTAAACACTTCTCTGAAGGTGATTGGATGTTAACAAAAACTTCTTCAGATCTCATTTTTCACTACACATTTCCTTTAGTAAACCACTAACTAATGACTTAAAGAACAAGCACATTTATGATGAGTGCTTGGTGCGTTGTGATAATTTTATCCCATTAAAGTTTATGTAATCGTTATGAGTATTCATTACCAATGTCCTAGATGGTGCAGGAAGTTGTAGAGTTATGTACAGAGATTTGTAGCAGGAACATCTCTCTCGTAAATCTCCAGCTCAGCTGCTACCATTGTTACCCAGAGGAACCCTTGCTGCCTATGGCACGAGCAGAAGTTTATAGATTTATAGATTTGTGCCTGCATCTATAGTAGCAGATTTCTGCTCCAAAAAGTTTATAGAACTTCAAGTATCTGATAATGTTTTACAGTCTGCATCAGATTAGCAGGAAAAATGTTTAAACATTGACCAATTTTGCCATAAAATACAGGTTTTGTCTGTTAGCCACACCCCCTTTATAAAAAAACTGCCACGGCAGTTGTCTAACTTTGCAAAAACTGCTTGGGTCATCTTTGGGTGGGAGGAGCCTCCTAGTGTGTCCTGAGGGGTACTCTGCTTGTACTTGTGCCACTGAGCCAGCCTATCTCAGAGAACAGAGGTGAAGAAGAGAGAAGTAGTGCAGTGCCAGCCACAGTATGTTGCATTCCAGAGCTGCCACAATACTTCCCTGCTGCCTAATGAAAAGTCAGTAATTGCTGCATTGGGTAGAAAAAGAGGGGTGACAGTTAACGTGTCATTCTGGCTCTTTTTTACTTTGGTATTTACAGCAGAGAAAATGGCAAAAAAAAATGAAACTACAAGCTTACAAAATGTGTTCATTTTCTATTTAGTCTAGTAAAGATTGTCCATACCTTTATGCACCAATGTACCGTATTTTGTAGATCTTAGAGCCCCTGGTACATAAAGTATCCTTGAAATGTTTGTAATGATCACATTATTGCCTTCTGTGTGCAGAGAGACAGGATTGAAACAGGTTACACAACACATCTGGCCAGTAATTACAGGCAGGTATTCTACTACCCATGTCTGACTGGTTGAAAATCAAGTTTTCTAGCAGTACAGTTCTGCTGGTGAGAAAGCTCACCAGTCACAGCAGTAACATTAAATGAGCTTTGCAAGTAAGGCTAATGCTGGCCATACACGGCTCGATTTTGCTGCTCGATTCTGCAGGTGATTCTTATCTTCCGCTCATTTTTCTTATCTTTTTTGTCCTCAATGCAGAATCGAGCGGCGAAACGATCAGGTGGGAGATCGGATGTGTCGGAAATGATCTATCGAGCCATCTAAATTACTCAGAATCGAGCCATGCATTCTGGGACTGGGAGTGCTATTTATCACACTGCCGTGCTTCCCCAGATAGGCGCGTATAGTATATGGGGATAGGGAGATTAGTGTCAAAGTGCCCCTACATCAGACGAGGCAGATCTACCAAGAGACAGATCTCTCTCTAATCGAATCTGTTTTTAGAGACAGTTTTAAAATTCCCATATTAACCTTTTTGGGACCACCTCTATGAGATCCTATGCCGCACTTGTGGATCTTCTAGCCTGATGTGGCATAGGATCTCGGCCGCCTGCCATTACCGCTCCCCGACGCAATCGTGCGCACCCGAGAGGGGAGATTAAGCTGTCATATGACAACTGACATCTCCCCTCAGTGATCACTACGATCGCCGGCGGATCAATGATCACCAGTAACAGCTTCGGCGGTAGGGGGGAAAGAAGAGGATCCGCTCACCTCCCTGCTGTTCCTACGACGATCGGCGCTCCCCATCACTCTGACCGGCATCTCTGCTCCCTCTGAAGTCAGCGCTGAGTCCCGGCTTGAAGCTGCGATGCGACCCAGAACTGAGCAGCAGTAGGAGCAGAGATGCCGGACCGAGCGGAGTGGGCTACTGCGGCTCATCGCTGGAGCATGGAATGTGAGTGAAGGCTCCTGCGTGCAGGGAGGGCATCTGGCTAAAGGGGAAACACACAGCCCAGCATGCCACAGAGGGGATCCGGCTGCCTGACCCCCCCAAACGCGCGCCCCATTCCCTCCCATACAAAAACTGGTCCTTAAGGCGGCCGGTCCTCAAATGATTAAAAAAAGTCCTATAGTTTCTTGAAGTGGAGACTGTAAACTTCACCATTACTAGGGGTACAAACGTGCCACACTGAAATTATGTTATGAGGGTAATTTTTTTTTTTAATCCCTATTAGAGTTTAAAGAGGAGCTGTTGTGAAAATAACAATGAATTAAATGTTCTTATGTTTACAATATTCATTTATAGATTATTTAGTCAGTGTTTGCCCATTGTAAAATCTTTCCTCTCCCTGATTTACGTTCTGAAGTGTATCACTGGGGGTGACATCTTTAGTTCTGCCAGGTGATCTGTACGGAATGTTCATTACTGAGAGTTCTGTGCATACAGGAAGATATTGCTTGCCTGGCAGTTGGAAAAAGCGGTTATTTCCCACAATGCAACAAGGTTCACTGTCAGGACCATGGTCATGACATCACACTGTGGGAGGGGTCTCACCACAGTATCAGCCACACAACCCCCCCCATGATCTATTCAAGAAAATAAAAAAGATTTTTATTGGGAAAGAGGGTATCAGCTACTGAATGGTATGAAGTTTAATCCTTGGCTAAAGTTCTTCTGTAAGCGGATTCACAGCAGACTTATCTGGCGTAAGGTGTCACAAAGGTATCCAATTTTTCTCATAGCACAAAATGGCACTGATTTCAGAAGAAAACATATACATGCAGGCATACCCATGCGCGCACACACACATATACATACACTCTCTCTCTGCCACTTACTGCCTATACAGGGTTAGGAAAACATTTGTGCCTGGAGGTGAGCTGTTATGTTGTATTAAGGAGACTGCAGCAGGAATACTGGGTCCACCTGCTGCACAAGAACCCTCAGACGATAGCCAGGGGGTAAGCAGAACAGTAAAATTCACAGAAGTCTGTGTAAGATACCTAAAGCTACTGCATAATTCAGTCCACAAGTATTTATTCATGGACAAAATACCAAGCCTTGGATAGACACTGCCAGCATGTGACAGCTGTAAGGATGAAGCTGTCTGAATATAAACCTCTCCCCTCACCATCTCAGTTGTTACAGGCGGCCTCATAAACTGGAAGCAAAGTTAAGCGACTGTTACTTTTTGTACTATGGACATTATTTCCCTTTCTTGTCCTGACAGGAAGGGGGAGGGTGGTATTCTTTGCTACTGCTGCTGTTTCCAAACAGGAAAATAGAAAGTCAGCAGTATGATGATGCAAAGAATAGCAGCTCCAGCTTGCAGGATAACGCTCAGCCGTCTCACCATCTTCCTGTATGGACCAGTACCCTGCACACTGCACTAGTAGGCCTCATTCTTTCTGGAGGTGACACACTGTAGTGCTCAAGTTTTATATGTAGAGCTACTTCATTGCAGAAACAATGACAGACCAGGGAGGGGTGATGCAGTTGCAACAAATCCTTCAGGTATCCAGGGAATACATTTGTGTAGAGAGTTTAGTGTTAGCAGACCAATTTTGAAGAAGACTTTCCATTGCATGGGCTACCATAAAATATGAAAAACGTGGTCCTTGAAGTTGCCAGGTCCCATGACATGCATTAGGTGTTTGGTAGGGGGTATCCAGCAGCCGTTGGCTCATTCTGTCCACTAAGTGACTTTGCACATAAAATTTGTCTTAATTGGTGGATTGTTCCAGGCAGGTCATGCATGCTTATCAGGCCCGGATTTACATCACAGGAGCCTATAGGCACAGATGTCCTGGCACCTTAGACTTCACCCTCCATGAACCTACAAACCCCCACCAAACTGCACAACAGGTGTGCTGGCTGTCCCAGCTGTCATTTCTCCCTTACTTTCCTTGCCCATCATGGGTAGCTACAGGTGTCCCTTAGCATTGGGTATCCAGAACTACCCTCAATATTAAGTAGCTAGAGGTACAAAAACATTAGCTGCGTCCCTGATTACAGCACTCCCTGCGCTACTCTGCCAGGTGGGAGGGAGGAGGAGCAGGGCCCCATAGCCCCCCCCCCCCCCAAGCATTTTTCTGCATGCCAAAAAAGCACATTCAAATGTGAAATAACCCATTGATTAACATGATGCAGAAAATGTTCATGATAACAATCACATGTGACCCCTGCTTAAGACATATTTGGTAAACATTTCATGTAAGGAAAATTACCTCATGAGGTAAACAAAACAACATAAATAGTTACCTTAGGGACTGAACTTTTTAAATATTTATGTCAAGAGGGTATAACACTGTTACTTTATAAACTACGGGCTTGTAATTAGGGATGGATGCAAAACTGAAAAAAATGCACCTTTATTTCCAAATAAAATTTTGGCGCCAAGCATTGTGATAGGGACATAATTTAAACGGTTTTTATAACCGGGACAAATGGGCAAATACATTTCATCGGTTTTAATTACAGTAGCATTATTATATTTAAAAACTATAATGGCCGAAAACTGAAAAATAATAATTTTGCCCACATTTTTTCCTATTTTCCCATTAAAACACATTTAGAATATAATAATTCTTGGCATAATGTCCCACCTAAAGAAAGCCTAATAAGTGGCGAAAAAAACAAGATATAGTTCATTTCATTGCGATAAGTAATAATAAAGTTATAGACGAATGAATGGAAGGAGCGCTGAAAGGTGAAAATTGCTCTGGAGTTCAAGGGGTAAAACCCCTCAGTGGTGAAGTGGTTAATAGAGTCATGGACAGCACTGTCTTTTGAAGCACTTATCTCAACTGTCTCTCATTGTTTCATCTTTGTTTTTGGTTTTACTGCAGAGAAAAGTTCAAAAGGTCAGTAGCCTGCTCTGTGAAATCATTCAAAATGCTGAGTGTAGTGTGGAAACCCTACAGCATTCAAATCACTTCTTTCCCCCCTATTGCCATCTAGCTAACATGTCTTCTGCAATACAGATATCTAACTAGCTAAGTACACAAGACTGAAATGAGTGCTCCAAACCACCGATATGCCTTTTTACACTCTGGGTGGGGCCAAATGCCAGGTGATGTAGGCAATTGGATGCCTGACATGCTCAGGATGGCAGAAACTCCCCCCTGCTCTGGATTGGTGTACAAGGCGCTATGGTCTAGCAGCTTGTCCGGCACCCCTAAATGTGTCCACAATATCGGCAAAGTCTGGATCAGGCAAAACCAAATGACCAATACCGGAGTTTATCCAAATCCTAACAGAAACATAACTGTAGAATTGGGTTTCTTCTGAATTGTGTATGTAAATAGATCTGAAGTAGCGAATGATTAAGAGTGGATCATTGGAAACTAGTCAATACAAGGCCTACAAGCACTGATCACTGTACACTATGCACCAATGAGGTCTGAAGAAATATGTGGTCACCAGGAAAGCTAGACACAGCATTGCCATGGTCCAATATACCACAAGTGCTCACCATACATTTGCTCACTGGGATGTCAGTTTGGAACGGTTTACTACAGAGAACTTACTTTGTTTTCACCTGTGAAATGAATCTATGTACAATTATAATGTATTTATATAGCGCTTAAATGTTCTGCAGCACTTTACAGAGTGCATAGTAGTGTCACTAAATGTCCCTCCCAGCAGCTCCCAGTCTCATTCACTGTTCTTATTTGTGTATACACACACTGAAGTATAGTAACATTCAGCTTAGCTTATTACAATGAACTTTGCTGCTCTTGCACAATCTATTTATTTACATGTAATTTGACAGTGCAGCACTTCAGTGTCAGAGGTCTGTCCCCATGTCATTACTTATTATTGAGTGCAGTATATTATTATGGAAGCCTAACTGATGTACCTTTAGATGAGATAAATATATTACTACATTAGTGATTTGCATTGTTTGCATTAACAGCATGGTTTTCCAACTAGAGGTCTGCCTGAGCAGAGCAGCTGCAGTGCCAGTGGTTGTTTGAATATCAGTACATTATCTCCCAAAACAACTGCGGCCTCCATGTAACCTCTTGGCGGTAAACGACGGCCTCGGTGATCATCATTTAAGTGCTGCCCTTTCAAATAGCAGGTACCGCCGTTTGCGCAAACAACATTTTGGTACCCGTTTTTTCATTCCTCTGAGGTGACCCTGGTATCACCAGGTTGCTTCCAGAGTATCGTTTACTGCCGCACCTCCGTGTCCCTGTGTGGGGGTGAAAAATGCAGCTTGCCGCCAAATGCTTTTCTGCACGCTTGCGTTAGAGCGAGACGCCCGTGTGAACCAAGCTTTACAAGTAAGGCCAACATGAGACCCATTCCTTTCCCCTCCCAAAACGAGTGCAGCTACCATAAGACTCCTTCCCTCTCCTCTTCTGCCCACAACTAGTCTGGTCACCGTGACACCTCTCCCCCTCATACAGTAACTGTGAGAGGAAGATTTGACCAGCTTAAAGCAAACCTGAAGTGAAAACAAACTTATGAGATGATGAATTGTATGTGTAGTACAGATTAGAAATAGAACATTAGTAGCAAAGAAAATAGTCTCATATTGTTTTCCAGTACAGAAAGAGTTAAAAAAACCTCAGTTGTTATCTATGCAAAAGAGCTTCTCTGAGCTACCCAACCCACTGGATCGAATACAGTCCTGCTTTCTGAAGCACTTAAATAGCCAATAAACAGTGAGAGACAGCTTTATTATTATTATTATTATTTATTAGATTTATATAGCGCCAACATATTACGCAGCACTGTACAATAAATAGGATTACAGACAATGATAAAGGGGCCCATACACCTAACAATTTTCCCACCGAAATACGGCGGTTTAGATCACAGTGATCGAAACGGCCGTGAAATCGCCGCGCACACCGCCGAGAGAACGATGGATTTCCATCCGAAATCCATCGTTCCCGTCGATCCATCTGTGCGGAAGATTTTGCTCGGTCACTGGCGGGGCGGGAGTGCGTCGATAGTGGCGTTCTAATGCCCGACGACCGACGCAATACAGCGGGTATACATTACCTGCTCCGCCGGCACGAGTCCCCCGCTGTCACCTCCCGGCTCCCAGCTGGCATCTTCTCCGCCTGGTCCCGGCATCTTCTCCGCATCGGCTCCCGGCTGGTATCTTCTCCGCATCACGGCATCCGGCATAACTTCCTGTGTCACTGCAGTGACAGTGGAAGTACAAATAGAGGGCGCTCTATTTGAACTTCCGCTGTCACTGAAGTGACAGAAAGTTATACACGGATGCCGGTGATGCGGAAAGTGATGGGAGAAGTTGCCAGCCGGGAGCCGATGCGGAGAAGATGCCGGGACCAGGCGGAGAAGAAGACAGCGGGGACCAGGGGACTCGCGCCGGCCGGTGGCCATACGATCCCTCTCTGATCAGATTCGATCAGAGAGGGATCTATCTTTTGGTCGAATCTGATGGCAAATCGACCATTGTATGGCCACCTTAACAGGGGTGACAGAACAATACAGGTAATAGACAATAGAAACAACAATACAGGTAATAGCAATAAGATACACAACACAATGCAGATAGTAGTACAATGCCAGATCATAAACTGGAGTGGTTTCTAAACTGCAAATATGACACAATGATGCAATGTTAAATAAAAAAGCTATATAACTGAAAATAAAAATATTCATTATCCGTATTACACATACAATTCATTATATCATAAGGGTTTTTGGTTTTTTTTTGCTTCAGGTTCGCTGTAAGGTTTTTGTTTTTTTTGTTTTTTTACAAAAAGCTCAGAGTTGGTAGTATATTTGGAGAACAATATTGGTTTACATCACGAGTTATGTGTATGCCTAGATATATAAATTCAATTACCCATAGTGTAGTAGTAGTAGACATCTTTTTAGCTGCATTGTCTATTGGAAGAAAATAATGGGTTTGCTCTAATTTGTTTTTTTTAATTCTGAGACAGAATCTGTAATAACTTCATGATGTTTTCAGTCCCACAGCTGGCAAACATAAAAGTCTATCATCTACACATCACAATATTGTATTAGATCACCTACCCTGATTTCCTGCTGTGGACTTTGGATTACTAAAGCTAATGGTTCTATTGCCATTGCCAAGGCAAGCAGCCTTGAGAATAAAAAGAATCCCTGTCAAGAGGGGAAAAATCTTCTACAGTCTTGTTCTAACTCTAGCAGCTGGGGTCTAGTCCTTGGCTTATGCTAGATGTTGTATCTCCACAACATAAAGGAGAAGAAAAGGATCACACTGTCATTTCTTTCTTACCTGCAGGAGGGAAGAAGGACAATGAATACAGACAACATAAAGCCTTTCTCTTTGGTGCACACACTGTCACCCACCTCCAACCTATTGCCTTGTGTCTTCTTTGTAGTAGACTTGGGACCAGCACAGAGACTTGTGATAATGGAGGTTGCAAAGAAGAAGACCTGATGCTGGATGTCATTTGGTTTTCCATAAAGCTGTGCCACTCTCCATACTGAGGGGTGAGGGCGGAAGGAGGCAGCAGTTACGGGGGGGGGGGGGGGGGGGATGCTGGGGGCACTAGAAAGGGGACCAGTATCAGGAGGAAAAGAAGTTGTTACTGAAGGTGTTTTACAACACATTGTGTCAAGCGCCACAGTAATTAACATGTGTTATACACCTTTCAGGGAAACCACTATGTGGTAACTTTTATGCACAACAATCCAATAGATAACTGCTAGACATAAACACTCCTATCCCCCTCAGTGGGCAACAATGTGGTTTTCTCTCCCAGCCTATGACTATCACAGCTAGTGCCACTCACTCACGTTAACTCACATAACACACACTCTGAAGTCCAATTATACTTCCGGGAGTGCTCAGCTGATTGCCAGTATGCTTTATCAACTGTAATCCTTTGATGATAGGGGGTCCTCCAAGTGTGCACTGAATCATACATTGAATGCCAGCTGTGTCGGCTGAATTGCCAGTTCGTATGTATGCTTATAGCTGTAACCCACAGTGTGTCGATGTTTCAGAGCTTTTGCATCCACCAAACAGTGTTGCAACTGTGTAGGTTGCCAGTGTGGGCTCTCACCACCTGTAGCTGGCTGTCCAGAACCGCCACAGCCAGTTAAAGTCCTTGGCCGTCCTCCATACATTGTAGATATGCTCTGTCCACTCCACGCCATTTTCAGTGGCTCCGCCAACACACGCAGGCTTCCGGGTAATGCAGGTTTTGACCTCACCACGATGTCCATGTGTTACAACACTTGTGTCAACAGTGATAATCAGTAGGGCGACATGCTCGATTGGGTGCGCAGCGGTAATAGCATGCGATATCGGGACAGGTGACGAATTCGGCAGAACCCCGACACTGTGTTCTCTAGTGTAAAATGTGCCCCGTGCATGCATACTTTACCTGTCAGTGACAGACACCGACAGGTAAAGTATATGGTACAAGCCACCGGGGGCGGTCACATTTAACATTAGTGAGGACAGGGTCTGTGGTGTATGAGCAGCCAACCAATCTCTTTCCAATCAGATTAAATCAGAGAGAGATCTGCTTCTTGCACCTCTCTCTTTTTGGTCATGGGAAAGTTAAAGGACAACTGTAGTGAGAAGAATATGGAGACTGTCTTATTTAATTCCCTTTAAAGAATAGCAGTTGAAATAAGAGAAAGAAGAGAGCGTCTCTATGGTGCAGTACCTTTAATTCAGTTTGCAAATTGCAAAATAAATGCACGTACAAGATCCCATAACTTTGCAATCACATGCTCAATGTTCCACTCCTCGGATGTCGACCGTGGCCAGCGGGGGACATCAACAAGGGTCCGTGGTAGGTCTGAAGTCCAGACAAGCTCTGTGTGCCAGGTGATAATGACCCGGCACGCCAGACCTACCATAGAGGCGCTCTCTTCTCTCTCCTTTTTTTGATGCAGACACTTGTCAGATCCCACCGCTGGGAAAGCTGCACTGGATGCTACCTTTCCTCCTTTCTGTCTGACACTGGCATCGGAGAACTGATTCACTTTGGACATGTAGCAGCCCTGTCAATCAAAGCTGCTATCTTTACCTTCATATTAGTACCACACACTGAGCCAATAGGGTAGAAGAGACATGCAGAGTAAAAGGCCCAGGAACAAGCATGATCTCCAAATAAGTATGTGATTTTCTCCCTAGAGGAGCATTAATGGAAAATGCCTGTAATCCTGTTTAACAATAACATTATTATCTCTGAACCTTTTAAAAAATTAAAAGTAAAAATGTTTCTCTAATTGTCTGTGAGTCTCAAACAGACAGGCAATAACTTTAAAGGCATAATGATAATCGCAATTATTCCAATAATGTTGGGTCATTGAATATCATTTGTACATATACTGTAGCACAGGTGGATAGGTAGTGGGTGTTTTTTTTTGCTTTCTGGGACAAGCACAGTGCAAAGCAAGTCTGGAGGCATTCTTTTTGATTCACAAACACCAGTACTTTATTTGTGCTGTACAGGCTAAATACAGACTGTTCACAATATTTACAGAAAAACAGGTAACAAAAAATTAACAAAAACTTGATTGGCTATTAACTACAACTTAAAGAGCAGAATTCGCTTGACAGGAAGCAAACTTATTGTTTGCCCCAAATTAACAATAACATAAAACACTCACAAATATCTTACAGCACGTTTATCTTTCATTTGTTCAGTCCCAGAGTAGGACTGCCTTCATTTAATGGTGGCCTTATGTCACCAGGCTTATGTTTCTCATATGAGCACCTGTCTCTGGAAGAAAACTGAATCCCAGAGTGGACTTGCTTTCTGACATGAGCATCTCTCTCTGGGAGAACTCTACCGTGTATACCAAAGTGGATTTGCTAAAATGGCAGAGCAGAGTACAGAAATCAGGGACATATACAGTATAAACACCATCAACTACTTTCCTAAACACTCTCTTCCTCCTGTTGCATAGATAGACAGACAGCTAGATACAAGGTGTGAAATAATTATCTGCTCCCACTTACAATGAAATGAACAGTTTGTAATTTGTATGGTAATTTCATTTTCATGGAAACAGAATATCAACCCAAAAATCCAGAAAAAATACTGATTTTCATGTCACTGAGTGACATAAGTTTTTGATCCCTATGCAAAGCATGACTTGATGGAGAAACCCTTGTTGGCAAACACAGCAGATGATTTTTCTTAAAAGTGGTCACCAGGTTTGCACACATCTCAGTTGGGGTTTTGGCCCACTACTCTTGGCTGCCGCTTGGCAACTCAAAGGTTCAGCTCCCTCCTCATATATTCTATAGGATTGAAGTCTGGACACTGGTTAAACCACTCCTTGGGGTTGATTCACAAAGGTTACTTATTTTTCACCTTAACTGTAACTGTTAATGCATGAGATAAACAAATAAGGAGAGATAATTCATGAGATAAATAGATAAGGAGAGCTAAACCATGAGTTAAGATAGATGAGGAGAGCTAAACCATGAGTTACGTTAGATAAGGAGAGGTAAATCATGAGTTAGGTCATTTAAGGAGCGATACATTGTGAGTTAATAAATAAGGTAAGATAATTTAACAGAAAAGCTTTGTGAATCAGGCCCCATGACCTTTATGTCCTTCTTTAGCCACTCCTTTGTTGACTTGGTTGTACGTTTTGGGCAATTGTTATGCAGGAAGACCCATCTACCACTTATCTTCAGTGTTCAGATGTTATGGTACACGGTCCCGTCCATTGTTCCCTCAAAGCAGTTAAGTTCTCCTGTACCTTTAGCAGAAAAACAGCCTCAAAGCAAAATGTTTCCACATCCGTGCTTGACTGCAGGGATGTTGTTTTTTGGTATCATACTCTGTATTTCTCTCTTTTTCTTTGCTACAGTAACCAGCTTATCTCAAAATAGAAACTTCCCATTTCAGATGAGATAAAGACATTATGATCAGAAGATAATCAAATCCACCCCCCCCCCCCCCCTTCAGAAAAAGTTTACACAGTGATGTATGTAAGCCTGTTATCCTGGCGATGTCTGCTGTTGGAGGGATAGTGGTCTGTAAAATAAGCAGTAAGGTAACACTGAGCGGGGTTTAACAAAACAACAGGATAGGTGAGCTAAATAAATATTTTTTTATGTAGTGATTTATTTTAATTTTTTCAGTTGATATGGCGTTTAATCCCTCTTTAAATCAGCTGTGGTGGAACATATTTTTTTGTGAGTTTTTGTGTGTATCGAAATACTGTATTTCCAAGGAAAACACTTTTACATACCCATCAGTGATGACACAAAACATCTTGCATTTTGAAGGTAAGTACTGTGATAGATGCTAGTCCCTGGATGAGATGAAAAATATCCACAGCTCTCTGAAAACAAATCAAAAGACAAGAGCAGAAACTGGAATTACAGCTGTAGAAGGGTGCATACAGAAACATGTAGGCATTCATAAAGAAAAGGCATTAAAGACCATTCTCAACTAAAATATCAACAGCTGGATGTTTTCTCCCCTGCTCAGAGATCCGTCTGTGTGGATGTTAATAAGGCATATCTGTGCTGCATGCTGCACAGCTGTCAAAGTCCATCTCTAAATGCCAGGTGTCAACTTCTACTAAAACAAAGCGCTGATTTGTGACTTCAGCCTCAATATTATGAGTGTAACTGTTCCTGAATAGCTGACACACTGCTTGCAGATTACTGAGTCTATAACAAATCACCCAGATAAAGCATTAGTAATAATAATAATTCAAACCTGTAACAAGTTTATAAATGTATCCTGATGTAAAGCATTTTTTAAACTTCAACTATTTAAAAGAGTAGAATTCAAGCTCAAGTCACCAGAGACCATTTAACGCTGCCCTGTCATTTTAAAGCTAGCCAATAGCCATACACTACTCAATACAAGCTGTCCCCTACTTGCAAACAGGTTCTTTTTCCAGGAGATTATTTGTAAGTTGAATTTGTTTGTAAGTTGAGTGCTGTGTTAAACATGGTGAGATATGGATAATTGATTTACATTTGACAACTCTGTCAAAATGACAGTGGGATGCGAAAGTTTGGGCAACCTTGTTAATCGTCATGATTTTCCTGTATAAATCGTTGGTTGGTACGATAAAAAAATGTCAGTTAAATATATCATATAGGAGACACACCCAGTGATATTTGAGAAGTGAAATTAGATTTATTGAATTTACAGAAAGTGTGCAATAATTATTTACGGTAAATAAAATTAGGCAGGTGCATACATTTAAGCACAACAAAAAAGAAATGAAATCAATATTTACTAGATCCTCCTTTTGTAGAAATTACAGCCTCTAAACGCTTCCTGTAGGTTCCAATGAGAGTCTGGATTCTGGTTGAAGGTATTTTGGACCATTCCTCTGTACAAAACATCTCTAGTTCATTCAGGTTTGATGGCTTCCGAGCATGGACAGCTCTCTTTAACTCACACCACAGATTTTCAATTATATTCAGGTCTGGGGACCGAGATGGCCATTCCAGAACATTGTACTTGTTCCTCTGCATGAAGGCCTTAGTGGATTTTGATCAGTGTTTAGGGTCGTTGTCTTGTTGAAAGATCCAGCTCCGGCGCAGCTTCAGCTTTGTCACCGATTCCTGGACATTGGTCTCCAGAATCTGCTGATACTAAGTGGAATCCATGTGTCCCTCAACTTTGACAAAATTCCCAGTCCCTCCACTGGCCACACAGCATGATGAAACCACCAGCATATTTTACTGTAGGTAGCAGGTGTTTTTCTTGGAATGCTGTGTTCTTTTTCCTCCATGTATACTGCCCCTTGTTATGCCCAAATAACTCAATTGTAGTTTCATCAGTCCACAGCACCTTATTCAAAAATGAAGCTGACTTGTCCAAATGTGCTTTAGCATACCTCAAGCGGCTCTGTTTGTGCTGTGGGCGGAGAAAAGGCTTCCTCTGCATCATTCTTGCATACAGCATCTCCTTGTGTAAAGTGTGCCAAATGGTTAAACGATGCACAGTGACTCCATGTCACTCCATAAGCCTTTGGTGCTTGTCTATGGGTTGACTGACTGTTATCAGCATTCAATGCTTCTGTTTATCCGAGATTTTTCTTGGTCTGTCACTTTGAGCCTTAACTTGAACTGAGCCTCTGGTCTTCCATTTCCTCAATATGTTCCTAACTGTGGAAACAGACAGCTGAAATCTCTGAGACAGCTTTCTGTATCCTTGCCCTAAACCGTGATGGTGAACAATCTTTGTCTTCAGTTCATTTCAGAGTTGTTTTGAGACCCCCATGTTGCTACTCTTCAGAGAAAATTAAAAGGGGAAGGAAACTTACAATTGGTCCCCTTAAAGAGACTCTGTAACAAATTTTTCAGCCTTAGTTCTTCTATCCTATAAGTTCCTATGCCTGTTCTAATCTGCTCTGGCTTACTGCAGTCTTTCCTAACTGCACTGTCTCTGTAATAAATCAATGTATCTTTCCTCTGTCCTGTTTGTCGGGCTAAAGCTTGATTGTGTGGAATGTGCAGGGCTGCTTGTGATTGGTAGAAGCGATACACACCCTCTGCAGGCCCCCTGCATACTATGAATGACTCACACACTATGCTTAGCTGAGCCTATTAGAAGCTGGTTAGTTTGTTTGTAAACACTGCCTAAAACTGTTAATTACAAGCCAGGAATGCAGTAGAGAGTGGCAGAAACAGCACAGAGGGGCACAGGAGAAAATAATGAATAGAATGGTATGCTTTTTATTGTAAGAATATTAGAGTACAGATTCTCTTTAAATACTCTTTCTCATAATTGGATTCACCTGTGTATGTAGGCCAGGGGTCACTGAGCTTACCAAGCCAATTTGAGTTCCAATAATTAGTTCTAAAGGTTTTGGAATCAATAAGACAAAACAGTGCCCAAATTTATGCACCTGCCTAATTTTAGTTGAACAATTATTGCACACTTTCTGTTAATCCAATGAACTTCATTTCACTTCTCAAATATCCCTGTTTGTATCTCCTATATGATATATTTGACTGACATTTTTTATTGTAACAACCAACGATTTATAGAGGAAAATCATGACAATTAATAAGGTTGCCCAAACTTTCGCATCCCACTGTAGGTGTCAATTCATCGGTATGCTTAAAACCGCTGATTTTACGAGCACTTAGGAAAGTGTCAATTCACCAAGGCTGTTACTGCACGAAAAGCTGAAATTATCGAGCAGTGAGGTAAATTACCGACTTGTGCGGTAAATACCTAAACAAATGTCAGTAAATGGTCATCAAGGCTACAGCATGCTGTAAAGCACAGTTCCATTACCAGCAGCTCTACTCTGTCAGTATCAGTGTGGGACTTACAGAAGCAGAGACGATTACCTATGACTGACAGGAGCAGAAGCCAATAGAAACAGCTCCAGTCTCCTGAAAGTCCCGATGATGCATTTTGATAGGACTCGCAGGGGGGGGGGGCGGAAAAGCTAGTGGGCAAATCATCTAAGCAGGGCATGTGTTAAGTCTCCTGGAAGTTCATCTAAGCTGTGGCAATTAAATAAAATGTTAAAAAAGACTAATGGTCAGATTCAAAGCGAGCAGAGGCAGTATAAAGGTGGCCATACACTGGCCCGATTTGCGGCCGTTTCGACAGCAGATTCGATCCTGGGATCGAATCTGCTGCCAATCGTTCGCGCTAAACGCACCCGCCGATCCGATTTCCTCCCGAAATCGGATCGGTCCGTCGATCGCGCCGTGCGGGAAATTACCCTCGATCGCCCGCGGGTAGGGTGCGCGTCGCTAGCGGCTGCCGATCCGATCGGGTATACATTACCTGACGCTGGCTCCCGGGCGTCTTCTCCGCGCTGCACCGCTCTGTTCCGGCTTCATCCCGGCGCTTCCTGTGTCACTGCAGTGACCAGGAAGTTCAAATAGAGGGCGCTCTATTTGAACTTCCTGGTCACGGAGTGACACAGGGAGCACCGGGATGGAGCAAGAACAGAGCGGTGCGGTGCAGCGCGGAGAAGACGCCCGGGAGCCAGCTTCAGGTAATGTATACGGAGGGGCACAGGCGGCAGGAGCAGCTCAACAGATTGTGATCGGTTTCAGGCTGAAATCGATTCACAATCTGTTTGCAGTAAAGGCAGCCATACGATCCCTCTCTGATCAGATTCGATCAGATAGGGATCTGTCAGCTGTTCGATCTAATGGCAAATCGACCAGTGTATGGCTACCTTAACAAACAGTATAACAAAACATGCACATCTGAAGGGATGTCGGGATGCCTCTTACTATTGTAATGCTGTCTCTGCACACACTCTTCTGCTGTTGACAATGGGGTTCGGTAATTTTTCAGGCGGTTGCTGGAGAGATACGTAGAGAACGCACCTCTCTTGCGCAGACTGGCTGAAGTTGTGGGACCCGGGACAGGTGGTAGAGAAGGCTGAGGATGCTTGCGTAGGAGCAATACATGCGCATGGGGCTGGAGGAAGCCCCGGGTATGTATGAAACTTTTATGTTCTATCGTCTCTGGTTTCCTTTAAAATAATTTTTACACTCTGCAATTGAACAAGTACCAAAAAGTACATTAAAAGGTACTGTTAAAATTATTCAGAGTATTGTTTTTTGCTTGTTGGTAGATTAAAAGGCATTGAATTGATAAGGTGTAAAAATATTACCTAGGAGAAAACTTGAATTGTATAAGGGCCTAGATAGAAGTTTAGATAAAAAATATTAAATCTAATGAAACTCTATTTAAACTATGGCCTATATGCATTTTTTGTTTTGTTAGGAAGTAACAAATAGTATATTCGCTCAAATGTCCGTATGTGTGCATATGAATTTTACAGTTTTTCACCATAATGCCCCTTTACGACAGTTTAAAATAGTAAAAAGATTAATTTAAAGGAGAACCCTTCCACAGCACCCCTAACCCCACACAATAACTTTAGTGGCATGAATTTCAACAAATGTACTATATATACATAGCTGGTGAGTTTTTAGAATGATTTAAATAGAATTAGATCAAATGGGTCCCTAATTATCCAACAGAAAAAAATATTTATAGTGTTTTCTTTTTAAATTTCATACAATATGGCTATTACAGAGTGTGCAAAAATGTTTGAACAGAGAAACAGCAAAAGCCATGTATCTAGGAACAATTGGAAATGAGCTAACAACTGTACATGAAACTAGTGGATCCGAGATAAACTTTTACTCATTGCATAATTGTGTTCCTTTCATATAGTTTATAGGGCATTCCTCAAGCCAAATACTTTTTTTGTTTTGCTTTAATACTCTAATTCCCTATAAAACTAAACAAGCCTCGCCCACAGCTTCTCCAGAGTGCCAAGGCACTCAATCCCATGTAGCAAGGGCTTATGGGAGCTCAGTCTGGGCAGGAGGAGGTTACTAGCCAGAGATTTCAGAGGCAGAGGGGAGGAGGAGAGCATTTGTCACAGGCTGAGGGCTGGAGATGCAGAGCAGCTTGCTTGCGTGTAATGTGACAAACAGAACATGGCTGCCCTCGTATCACAGGAATAAATAATCATAAACTGTTGAAGCTGTTTGCAGCTAGATTTGCTGTGTAAACTAAACTTTAGATAAGATCTATAGAGAAGTTACTTGTTATAGTTAGTTTTTCATCTTGGATCCGCTTTAAAGGAAACTCAAACTGAAAAATAAAAAAATAAAAAATTACTTACCTGGGGCTTCTTGCAGCCCCCTGAAATCTTCCTGATCCCTTGTCGTCATCCCGCACTGCTCGGTTCTCCCGTGTCCGTTGTCATCCCGTGCTGCTCGGTTCCCCCGTGTCCGTCGTCATCCCGCACTGGTCGGATCTCCCGTGTCCATCGTCATCCCTCACTGCTCGGTTCCCTCGTGTCCGTCGTCATCCCGCACTGCTTGGTTCCCCCGTGTCCGTCGTCATCCCGCACTGCTCGGATCTCCCGTGTCCATCGTCATCCCGCACTGCTCGGTTCTCCCGTGTCCGTCGTCATCCCACACTGCTCGGTTCCCCCGTGTCCGTCGTCATCCCGCACTGCTAGGTTCCCCCGTGTCCGTCGTCATCCCGCACTGCTCGGTTCCCCCGTGTCCGTTGTCATCCCGCACTGCTTGGTTCTCCCGTGTCCGTCGTCATCCCGCACTGCTCTGTTCCCCCGTGTCTGTCGTCATCCCGCACTGCTTGGTTCCCCCGCGTCCGTCGTCATCCCGCACTGCTCGGTTCCCCAGTGTCCGTCGTCATCCCGCACTGCTTGGTTCCCCCGTGTCCGTCGTCATCCCGCACTGCTCGGTTCTCCCGTGTCCGTCATCATCCTGCACTGCTTGGTTCCCCCATGTCAGTCGTCATCCCGCACTGCTTGGTTCCCCCGTGTCCGTCGTCATCCCGCACTGCTAGGTTCTCCCGTGTCTGTCATCCTGCACTGCTCGGTTCTCCCGTGTCCGTTGTCATCCCGCACTGCTCGGTTCCCCCGTGTCGGTCGTCATCCCGCACTGCTAGGTTCTCCCGTGTCTGTCATCCTGCACTGCTCAGTTCTCCCGTGTCCGTCGTTATCCCGCCCTGCTCGGTTCCCATGTGTCCGTTGTCATTCTGCACGGCTCGGTTCTCCCGTGACCCAGGCGACTCACAAGTGTCCCTTTAACATTAGGTTAACGTTAATATTGAGTCATCAGTTAAGTAAACTGCAAAGGCACTTTTATTTATAATTCTGGTGATAAGTCATTACCTTTCTTGCTGCCATCCGTGCAGTCCACAGTACATGGCCTTTTAGTTTCAAAGGTTTTTATTGAAATATGCAGATGATTGCAAAGTCGCATTTCAAAAAGCCCTTAACATAGGGCAGTACAATACATAAACAGTATAGAGAAGGTAATGGTACAATTCAGTCATGGCATTATTAATGGTACATAAGAAAATATAGTTGGTTGAGTGCATACATTCGATATGTTTATACTTGTATTCAGGGGTAGTATAGGGCCTCCCTACAGCAATATAGCTAATGATCAGAAAGATAGGGCACAGGAGCGAAGACTCAGTGTTTGGGCGCAAGAAAGCCAAGGCTGCCATGTTCTGGTAAAGGCAAGTGTATTGTCGTTAATTATTGCCAGAGTTCGTTCTGAAATTAGTATATCGGTTATAATATGATCTGTGAGATCCATTGACAGTGTTGGTTGCCTCCATTGTCGAGCTATGTGCATTCTCGCAGCTTTGGCTATATTCTGGGAGAGCCTGTGTTGGGGAAAGCTCCAACCCGGTGGCTTGTCTCCCAGTAATAGGAGTAGGGGGTCTGGTGAGAGAGGTTTTTCTAGGGCCGTACTTAGGATGGAGGTAATTTGGTCCCAATAACTTTTGACAATTGGGCAGAACCACCATATGTGGGCAATGGTTCCTGGTAGGCCGCAACCTCTGAAGCACAGGTGTGTGTTGGTCTGCGAGATTGCGTGCATTTTGATTGGGGTTGTATAAGTTCTGTGTAATATTTTATAATTAGTCTCAATATGAGAGAAGTAGCTACTACCTTTTGTGAGGGTTACGCAGCATTTGGACCAACGTTTAGAGGTTAGTGTGGTACCCAGGTCCCTCTCCCACTGCAGCATAGTTCGAGTCTTCACGAATTCTGTTGGTTGAGAGATTTGGGAATATATATAGGAAATAAGGCCTCCTTCTAATGGGTGTAGAGCACACCATGCTTCATAGGTAGTTCTGGGGGGAAATGCTATGTTATTGGGACATATTGATTTTATGAAGTGGAAAATTTGTATAGCGTGGAAAAATTCAGAGGGTGGGAAAGCGGTAGCGTCTTTAAATTGTTCCCAAGTGGGCGTTTTATCGTTTATTAAGACATTTTTAAGAGTGAGATACCTTCTTTCTATCCACCATCTGAATGCCCCTTGTTCTAGTCCTGGGGGGAAGTTAGGGTTGCCTATTAGAGGCATCTGGAGGGGGATATCTGACTGCAATCCTTTTTGGAGTTTAAGTCTGTTCCAGATCGTTAAGGAGTGAGCTGTGAGTGGCGATATTTTTTGATATCTAGTTGGGGATATACGCGGTGACCACTGGAGAGCAGGAAATGTAAGTGGTTGCAGGAGGCCATTCTCTATTTCAGCCCATAGGGGTGGGTTGTGTTCAGCATGTATCTGGGCTATTTGTGCTATCTGTGCAGCTCGATAATAGCTGAATAGGTCTGGTACTCCCATTCCTCCTCTTTCTCTGTTCATATACATTATTTTTTGGTTTATCCTCGCTCGTTTATTGTTTGTTATAAACTTGAAGATAGAGAGTTGTAGTTCTTTAAGGGATATTTTAGTTACCAGGATTGGTAGCGTTCTGAACAGGTAGAGTAGGCGGGGGAGCATGGTCATTCTAATTGCTTGGATTCTGCCAGTCCAGGATAGGGTGGGTATATTCCATTTTAATAAGTCTTGCTTTAAGGAGGCCAGCATTGGTTTATAATTTAGGTTGAAGAGTTCTTTGGGGTTGGTGGAGATTTTAACTCCAAGGTAGGTGATGTATTTGTTTTGGAGTGATAACCCTAGGGAGGAAGTGATGGCAGTAGCCTGCGTTTTAGTTAAGTTAGCAAAAAGCACCTCAGATTTTGTAATGTTGAGAGAGAGGCCAGAGACCTTGCCAAATTTCTTCATTAGATCAATTGTGTTAGGCAGGGATGTGTGGGGAGATGTCAGTGTAAGGAGCAGGTCGTCTGCGAACAGATTGGCCTTATACTCTGTTCCCGCTACTGTTATACCTTGGATGTCGGTTGTGGCCCGTATCATGGCTGCCAGCGGTTCTATAGTCAGGGCGAAAATGGCAGGCGACAGGGGGCAGCCCTGTCGCGTTCCCCTTTGGATAGAAATTGTAGTTGGCTTGTTGGAGGGGAGCTTTAATTGGGCTGAGGGGGTGGAATACAGGGTTTGGATGGCTTGCAAGTAAGAGCCTCCTATACCCGCTTTTTGGAGAGCCTGTAGCATATACGGCCAATCAATTGTGTCGAAGGCCTTCTCCATGTCGAGCGAAACCAGAGCTAGAGGGAGCTTATTGGAAGCAGCGACATGGAGAAGGCCCACGACTTTTCTGACATTGTCAGAGGCCTGGCGTTGTGGGATGAAGCCCACCTGGTCTCTATGAATTAGTGGGCCTAGTACCCCATTTAATCTTGAGACTAAGATTGATGTGAATATCTTGTAATCGAGATTGAGTAATGAGATAGGTCTAAAATTTTTAATGTCTAGAGGGTCCCTTTTCGGTTTGGGGATCACTGCAATGGTAGACTGTAGGAATTCAGGGGCAAGCGGTTTGCCATCCAGGATGGCGTTAAATAATTTAACGAGATGAGGAGCCAGAGTGTTCTTAAATTTTTTATAATATAAGGCCGAGAAGCCATCTGGCCCGGGGGCCTTGCCTTGTTTCAGGTGTTTTATAGCTTTTTGAACTTCCAGTTCTGAGATTGGTAAGTTTAAAGCTAGTGCTTTTTCTGGGCGAAGGTATGGGGTTCTTAGGTCATTTAAAAATGCAGACGGGTGGGCTGATGGGTCATTATTTTCTTTGGCTGCATATAGGGTTTGGTAATATTCTGCGAATTCTTTATGTATTTTTAATGGGTCGGAGGTGACTGTTCCAGATTTGGTTCTTATCTGATGGACTTTATTAAGGGATTGGGTTTGGCGTAACTTTCTAGCAAGCCAAGTACTTGGCTTATTGTATTGAGCATAAATTTTTGATCTCGTCCAACGGATCGCTTTTTCAGTGCGATTGGATAGTATAATATTTATTTGTGATTGAGTGGTCTCTATTTGGTTCTGGAGGTATCTGGAGGGTTGGTGTGCATGAGCCAGGCGTAGTTGCGTTAGTTTATGTTCTAGGTTGCGTTGCCTTTCTGTTATGGATTTTTTCCGTTGGGAGGCTATCTTGATTATCTGTCCTCTTATTGTGGGCTTGTGAGCTAGCCACAATATGTCCGGTCTAATGTCAGTGGTATCATTAATTCTGAAATAGTCCTTAAGTTGTTCTTCCAGGTCAAGTACTATTTCCCCATCTGCCAGTAGACTTTCGTTTAATCTCCATGGGGGGCGAGTTAGGGGAGTAGTAAGAGAGGCACAAGCTGTCCAAACGATGTCGTGGTCTGACCAAGCACTAATGACGTGTCTTGAGAAAATTAAGTTAGGTATTAACGGAGCCGAGAGGAGTATCATATCTATTCTGGAATAGGAGTGATGGGAAGGGGAGTAAAAGGTATATCCTCGTGCCAGGGGGTTGAATTCTCTCCATGTGTCTACAAGGTGGGCTGAGGTTAGGAGTTTATTTAATAGCGCAGATTGCGGTTTCTGTTTAGGGGACGGGGTGGCATAGTACATGGCCTTTTGATACATCACACGATACATGATATAACCTCATTTGACAACACACCGCAGGGCAATTTAGAAAGTGATAATTCCACTTAGTAGGGTATCACTTTAAGGTTGGGTAGAAGGTCAAGGGTAATGTTATGGTTTTGTGAGGGGAAGGGTTAAAGTTAAACGTTAGGTTTGGACTTTGGGAAGTTGAATGTTTTTAGAAAGCACTAAAGCTAAGTAAGTGGTAGTGTTAAAGCCAGGGAAGCGTGCTTTCCTAGTGAAAAACGACGTATGCCTGCTACACAGCATGCAATTTCCTATTGTTTGTCAGTATTCAGGAACCGGTCTGACAAAAGGCTTTATAGCCGAAAGCTTACTGCTTTTCTTCTAAGTTAGCCAATAAATGGTATCATCTTGATTCAAAACTTCTTGCTTTTCCATCAGATTGACAAATCGAATTGATAATTTCCGACAGGTCTGATCTGATTTCCGATGGTTTTTCTGATTGATTTTGTACAGAATTGATCAGAAAAACAATCAGAAATCAGATTGGACCTGTTGGAAATTACATCAATCTGATGGAAAATTGCATGGTGTATACCAGGCGTTAGGAATAGCACAGGTTAGGTGTGCAATTTTCTAGACAGTAGTATGGACATGTGAAATCTTTTGCCAAGATGACTCAGCAGTGAGAAACAATAAAGCTGCAAGAGCTTCATCATCATTAATTCTGGACCATTGGACATTGATATAACAGGACCATATGCATCAACACCAAACTTCTACTTCATCCACTACAGTCAATCATAACATCTATCTTTATATAGTGCTGCCATGTCTGTCTTTCTGTGTCATTTGCTATGAGAACTGTGTTTTGCAGGAAATAAGGTCACCTTGCAGGCCTAGATTGTTGTACTGCCCAAACTGGTTTTCCTCTTGTTTCATATTGCAACTGAAGTTATGTCAAATATCTTTTATATGGTGTCTTGTTAGGTGGCATTCAAACTTATTTTTAGCTCTTCTGCTAGTAAATGTTTTATCTCAAACACACTTGCTAATTTGATCTGTTTTACAATGTGATTATCTAAACTAACTAAATGATGTACTGAATTAATGCAATAATTTAGCAGAGCTGTTAGTGAAAAGGAAGAAGTACACATTCAGCAATCTACGATGTTGTTCACATGAACAAAAACAGACACGTGCCAAACTTTACCCATAAATATGATGCTTTGATTGGCTCATCTGGCCTGATATCAACAGAAAAGATCAACCTGAGCAACACCAGAAGTGAGAGGTACAGAGAGGCTGCCATATTTATTTCATTTTAAACAAGTTCAGTTGCTTGGCTATCCTGCTGATCCTCAGCCTCTAATACTTTCAGCCATAGACCCTGAACAAGCATGCAGCAGACAAGATTAGCTGCATGCTTGTTTCTTGAGTGATTCAGACACTACTGCAGCCAAACATACCAGCAGGACTGCCAGGCAACTGGTATTGCTTAAAAGGAAATAAATATGGCAGCTTCCATTAACTTCTCACTTCAGTTATCCTTTAAGGCTGGTTTCACAGTGGGACGTTACAGGCGCACGTTAGAGCAGCCTGTAATGCACCCCACCGCACAGCAATGAAAAATCAATGGGCTGTTCACAGTGCCCACGTTGCGTTACACAGTAACGCTGCGCCATTAGACAACGTACTGCATGCAGTACTTTGTAAGCGGCAGAGCCGCGTTAGACTGTTTGCACATGCTCAGTGACGTTGGGGAGGAGCGGAGAGCGGCCAGGCACATGGCTAATTAATATTCACTGCACTCAGTGACGTGCAGTGTTTACTTCCTGGAGCGCCGCTCTGTGCGGCGATTGGCCGGCTGGACCACGTGATGCCGCATGCGTCCAAGAGTGCGCATTATGGCATCACGGACGCCAGAGTGAGCTGCACAACGCGGCTCACTCTGACGTCCAAAGCAGGGAGCACCAGGCGTTGTGTTAGGGGCACGTTATGCGACCATAACGTCCCCTAAAACGCAACGTCCTGGTGTGAAACCAGCCTTAGGCTAGGAGACCTCTTGTCTGTGCAGAAAAAACATGTTTTCTGCCATGTGTATTTCCGTGTTTTTTCCTGCATTTGTGTTTTTCGTTTGCATTTTATACGCATTTTTTCGTGCGATAACGTTTTGCATTTTTAATAATATTTACATTTAACAAGTGAAAAAAAAAACATTATCACATAGTAAAAAAAAACCCCACACATGCAAAGTGTTATTGATTTCCAATAGGATAGAATATATATGATTGCATGCAACTTGCATACAGTATGTAAGAAGAAGGAACTTGCTGTGTGGAATTGAGCCCATAGACTTACATTATGTGTGATTCTAATCTCTTAAGGTAGCCATACACTGCTCGATTTGCCATCAGATTCGACCAACAGATAGATCCCTCTCTGATCGAATCTGATCAGAGAGGGATCGTATGGCTACCTTTACTGCAAACAGATCGTGAACCGATTTCAGCCTGAAACCGTTCACAATCTGTTGTGGTAGTGGTGGTGCTGCTTCTGCCGCCGCTACCCCCCCCCCACATACATTACCTGCTCCGCCGGCGCGAGTCCTCCCGGTCACCGCTGCTCTGTCTGCTCTCTGGTCTCCAGGTCCGGCATGCTTTGCTTCTTCCTGCCCGGCAGGAAGTTTAAACAGTAGAGCGCCCTCTACTGTTTAAACTTCCTGCCGGGCAGGAGGTACTGAAGCATGCCGGAGACCAGCACGGACACGGAGCAGCGGTGACCGGGGGTAGTCGCGCCGGCGGAGCAGGTAATGTATTGCCGCTCTATTGCGTCGGTCGTCGGGCAATCGAACGCCGCTAGCGATACACTTCCTACTCGCGGGCGATCGACGGTAATTTTCCGCACGGAGCGATCGACGGGATCGGACGAAATGGATCGAAATTCGGCGTGTAGCGCGAACGATTGGCAGCAGATTTGATCCCAGTGATCGAATCTGCTGTCGAAACGGCGGCAAATCGGGCCAGTGTATGGCCAGCTTAAAGTGTGCTAACTACCTGAAACTTGATTAGCCAGGATGGGTTCTTCTTGCAAGCACCAGAAACAGTGTTGCAGGACACAGCAGAGTGCAGTGTTGTTGACCTCGCTTACTCCATGGTAAGCTGTCCAAAGGAGCTTGGATATAGCCTTAAAATTACAAATCATTTTATTCTAACTTCAGTACAACTGTATTAGGTAATCTAGACTTCACAGCAGCCAGTCTGAGACTGTATTCTGTGCTTTAAAGAGACACTGAAGCGAAAAAAAAATTATGATATTATGATTTGTATGTGTAGTACAGCTAAGAAATAAAACATTAAAATCAGATACATCAGTCTAATTGTTTCCAGTACAGGAAGAGTTAAGAAACTCCAGCTGTTATCTCTATACAAAAAAAGCCATTAATCTCTACTGACTTTCAAAGTTGTGGAGAGGGCTGTTATCTGACTTTTATTATCTCAACTGTAAGTAAACAAATGTCTTTTTTCTCTGCCAGAGGAGAGGTCATTAGTTCACAGACTGCTCTGAAAGAATCATTTTGAATGCTGAGTGTTGTGTAATCTGCACATATTAAGAGAATGATGCAATGTTAGAAAAAACACTATATACCTGAAAATAAAAATATGAGAATATTTTCTTTGCTGCTAATCTTCTAGTAATTATTCATAGTACACAACCAATTCATTATATCATATATTTTTTTTCGCTTCAGTGTCTCTTTAAAATAAACTTGAGCTACAGTGGGATGCGAAAGTTTGGGCAACCTTGTTAATCGTAATATGATTTTCCTGTATAAATCGTTGGTTGTTACGATAAAAAATTTCAGTTAAATATATCATATAGGAGACACACACAGTAATATTTGAGAAGTGAAATGAAGTTTATTGGATTTACAGAAAGTGTGCAATAATTGTTTAACAATTGTTGCTAACAAAATTAGCCAGGTGCATACATTTGGACACAACAAAAAAGCAATGATATCAATATTTAGTAGATCCTCCTTTTGCAGAAATTACAGCCTCTATACACTTCCTGTAGGTTCCAATGAGAGTCTGGATTCTGGTTGAAGGTATTTTGGACCATTCCTCTTTACAAAACATCTCTAGTTCATTCAGGTTTGATGGCTTCCGAGCATGGACAGCTCTCTTTAACTCACACCACAGATTTTCAATTATATTCAGGTCTGGGGACTGAGATGGTCATTCCAGAACATTGTACTTATTCCTTTGCATTAATGTCTTAGTGGATTTTAAGCAGTGTTTAGGGTCATTGTCTTGTTGAAAGATCAAGTCCCGGCGAAGCTTCAGAGTTGTCACTGATTCCTGGACATTGGTCTCCAGAATCTGCTGATACTTGGACATTGGTCTCCAGAATCTGCTGATACTAAGTGGAATCCATGCGTCCCTCAACTTTGACAAGATTCCCAGTCCCTGCACTGGCCACACGGCCCCACAGCGTGATGGAACCACCACTAAATTTTACTGTAGGTAGCAGGTGTTTTTCTTGAAATGCTGTGTTCTTTTTCCTCCATGTCTAACGCCCCTTGTTATGCCCAAATAACTCAATTTTAGTTTCATCAGTCCACAGCACCTTATTCCAAAATGAAGCTGACTTGTTTAAATGCGCTTTAGCATACCTCAAGCGGCTCTGTTTGTGCTGTGGGCGGAGAAAAGGCTTCCTCTGCATCACTCTCGCTTACAGCATCTCTTTGTGTAAAGTGTGCTGAATGGTTGAACGATGCACAGTGACTCCATTTGCAGCAAGATGATGTTGTAGGTCTTTGGTGCTGCTCTGTGGGTTGACTCTGACTGTTCTTACCATTTGTCGCTGCTGTCTATGCAAGATTTTTCTTGGTCTGCCACTTCGAACCTTAACTTGAACTGAGCCTGTGGTCTTCCATTTCCTCAATATGATATTAACTGTGGAAACGGACAGCTGAAATCTCTGAGACAGCTTTCCGTATCCTTCCCCTAAACCATGACGGTGAACAATCTTTGTCTTCAGGTCATTTGAGAGTTGTTTTGAGACCCCCATGTTGCGACTATTCACAGAAAATTAAAAGAGGAGGGAAACTAACAATTGACCCCCCTTTCTCATAATTGGATGCTCCTGTGTATGTAGGCCAGGGGTCACTGAGCTTACCAAGCCAATTTGAGTTTTAATAATTAGTTCTAAAGGTTTTGGAATCAATAAAATGACGTTTCGCTAGCAGGCTGTTTACCTCTGAGTGTCTGTCACCGCCGCTTCCCCGCCTCCTTTATAGCACCACTCCATGTTTGCGTCCCTTCCCTCCAATCAGCAGAGAAGGAAGGGACGCAGGTAGGGAGCGGCGCTATAAAGGAGTCGGGGGAGCGGCGGTGACAGACAATCAGAGGTAAACAGATTGCTAGCGAAACACTGCATGATGCTAGCACGGCGGTTTTCTTTATAGGGCACAGCAGAGAGCAGGGGGGTCCTGGGGGGGGGGGGGGGGGCACAGTATAGTAACAGGCTGGTGATTGTATGCAGAACCAGCCTCTGTGTCCTAATGGCATTATTAAAAAACACCTCGGGTTCTCATTAACTGACATTTTTTATCGTACCAACAAATGATTTATACATGAAAATGAAGACTAATAACAAGGTTGCCTAAATTTTCGCATCCCACTGTAAATATGCTAAACATTACTATGTAGGAAGAATGAAGCTGGGAAAGGAAAAGCCATAATCTTCTAAACGGATGTCATTGAAGAAGGTTAGATGTAAAATATCTTAAGGCCCATGTAGCAAATGACTAGATGACCGACTGATAACAGGCGGTTTGCCCGATCCATCTGACGGATCAACTCACACGCCGACTGTTAGTCTGATATCGTGCAGTTGGTCATGTGTGTACAATGTCATTTGGACAACATACTTGTTTTGAATGCAACCATGTCATGCAGTCTGCCGTTTTGCTTTCAGCGTGTTAATGAGTTGGTCGTTCAGTTGGTTGGTGTGCGTTGGTTGGTGTGCAGGAAATACAAGTCATGTGAATGGATTGTCGTGGGGTCAGTCATGTTGTGGTATTAATCGTGCACTATGGTGGACAACCTTTACAAAATGACAAAGATAAACTCAGCAGCAAAGCCGCATCTACACGCGTAGATGCGGCGGCGATGTTCCTTATCAATGCGGCTCGATTGATAAGATCCGACAGGACGGATCTCCCCACCGCCGATTCCCTGCTCGCTCCCTGCGAGGGGACAATGGCAGGGAATCGAGCTGAAGATAAGCGGCGCCGGCGGGGACGAGCGGGATATCGAATCCGGCGCACGCGCAGCGCCGGCGCAGCGAGCGGGGACGCGGCTGGCAAGCACGGGGACACGGAAGAGGCGATCCGGCGGCTAATCGAGCCACCGGATCGGAGCCTCATCTACTCGTGTAGATGAAGCTCAAGACACAAGGGACCGGTTTCAAATGTGGCTTATTGAAACTATGGCTATCATTCATAAAGCATTTCCGCATGCGGAAATGCATAAAACAGCTGACTTTACCGAACACTCGGCAAAGTCAGCATTGATAAAGCCTCTTTCCGCATGAAAAAATGACACTACCGAGCAGAGTGATAAATCACCGCCCGGTACAAATGTAGCAAAATGTTCATTCATAAAGATCACCGCAAGCGGTGTGAGGTCGGGAAGTTCCGCTCCCTCTGATGTGGCGATACCAATGTAAGTTAATGGAGACACACAGACCTCCCAGGCAGCTGCAGCAGAGCGGAACACGGAGAAATGTATCAACTCGGCAGCTTCCGTGTCTCTGCAACCCTTCCGCCTGCCTACCGCCAGCTTAGTTCGGGGAATCTCCGCACTGCTACCGCACATGGATACTTTTTTATGAATGCCCACCCAGAAGTCTAAAATACCGGCAGCAGTGTTTTCCCGCATTGATTCCCCTTACCGACAGCTCCTTTATGAATGATAGCCTATTTGTGTGTTTTAGTGCAGAGATTTTTTATACACTTGGTGACCTTTTCTCTTGACTTCAGGGTTTTTAGATATGGAAGCTATTGTTTATTACCAATAATGAAGGCAAATGTCCTGCCATGGTCTTATTGGTCTACCCAACTGGACCAATGTGAATCCTTGGCAAAGAGGTATTCTCTTAAATCCATATACCGTATTTTTCGGACCATAAGACGCACCAAGGTTTAGAGAACAAAAACCAGGGGAAAAAAAAATACTAAACATGGTGCATCCATGGTACAGGGGCGTCTTGTGGATCTTTTCCCCTCGCCAATTATTATGTTCCCCAATATACCTCTTGTGTTCCTGTGCCCCATTTGTACCTTTAGTGTCTTCCTTGTGTCATCCTCTGTCCCCCTTATGTTCTTGTTTATCCCCCTGTGTCCCCGCTGCTGCCCCATCCCGTCCTCCTCTATCATGTCCCCTGTGTTCTGCAGCTGTCCTGTCCCCCTCTATCTTGTCCCCATGTCCTGCCCCCTGTCCTCTTCTATCTTGACCCCATGTATCCTGCTGCTGTCCTGACCTCCTCTATTCTGTGCCCATTTCCCCCTGTCCTTATCTATCTTATCCCTTGTGTCCCATCCCTCTATCCTCATCTATTTTGTCCCTGCGGCTGTCCCAACCCCCTCTGACTCTATGCCCTGTATGGAGTGTGCAAGTGGCTTACCGCTGCAGCCTAGTGATGGTCAGTGGTGAGCCTCCGGGGAAAAGCCGCGTGGGTGTCCGGGCAAGCTGAAGACATATCCATCCCTTCTGCAGATGTAAAAGATCCGGGCTTACCGCTGCAGGCTAAGGATGATCAGCGGTAAGCTTATGGGGAAAAGCCGCGTGGGTGTCCGTGCACGCTGCCTAATGTTTTTCTACCGTCACTTCCGCCTTGATGATGTAAGCGGAAGTGACGGTAGAAAACATTAGGCAGCGTGCACGGACACCCACGCGGCTTTTCCCCATAGGCTTACCGCTGATCATTCTTAGCCTGCAGCGGTAAGCCCGGATCTTTTACGTCTGCAGAAGGGATGGATATGTCTTCAGCGTGCCCGGACACCGACGCGGCTTTTCCCCATAGGCTTACCGCTGATCATCCCTAGCCTGCAGCGGTAAGCCCGGATCTTTTACGCCAGCAGAAGTGAAGGGATGGATATGTCTTCAGCGTGCCCGGACAACCACGCGGCTTTTCCCTGGAGGCTCACCGCTGACCATCACTAGGCTGCAGCGGTAAGCCACTTGCACACTCCACACGGCATAGAGTCAGAGGGGTCGGGACAGCCGCAGGGACAAAATAGATGAGGACAGAGGGATGGGACAATCACAGGTACAGAATAGAGGAGGACAAGGGGGGCGGGATGCGGAAGGACACATTACCGCGGGGATTTCCAGTGGAAGGACACCTGGCATTGGGCAGCATTTGGACCATAAGACGCAGGCACATTTTCCCCCCATGTTTGGGGGAGAAAAAGTGCGTCTTATGGTCCGAAAAATACGGTAATCCTGATTAGTGTTCAATGTTGTGATGGAGCAAAATGGTGACTATGTGTGCAGTGTTCTGACCAGAATTTTTTTTCCGGTCACATGAAAAAGTAGCTGGGTGGGGCAGGACAGGGGAATTTGGTGTTGGGGAAAATTAAAGTGAACCTGAGGTGAGAGTGATATGGAGGCTGCCATATTTATTTCCTGTTAAGCAATACCAGTTGCCTGGCTATCTTGCTTATCCTCTGCTTCTAAAACTTTAAGCCATAGACCCTGAACAAGCATATGCAGATCAGGTGACAATATTGTCAGATCTGACAAGATTAGCTGCATGCTTGTCTCTGGTGTTATTCAGACACTACTGCAGCCAAATAAATCAGAAGGGCTGCCAGGCAACTACAATTGTTTAAAATGAAATAAATATGGCAGCTTCCATATCACTCCCACCTTGGGTTCACTTTAATGGATTACTTACGGTCCATTCACACCTAAAACCGCAAAACGCCAGCGATTACCGCTAGCGTTTTGCGGGAGTGATTTTTTCCGTGATTAAGCCGGAAAAATCCCTAGACACTGCAGCAGTTTGGGAGCGATCGCGATCTCTCCGGAATCGCAAACCGCTGCATGTAACACGTTTGCGGTTAACGCTAACCGCAAACGCGGCAGAGAGAACACTGCCATAGTGTTACATGCGCTAGCGGTTTGCCTTGAGCAGAAATCCTGCGATTTCCTGCTCAAGTGAGAACAAGCCTGGGAAGTGATAGAAAAGTGAGTCTCTGCAGGCAGCAGTAAGGGCTGGTTCAGACGGACGTTTGCAGAGCGTTTACTAGCAGCGTTCGGGGCTTGGCGTTAAACGCTCCCATTCAAGTGAATGGGAGCGTTTGTACCAAGCTTTTACGCGCGTTTGCACAAACGCGGCGTTCGGGTCCCGATTTTCACTGGCGTTCAAGGAGCCCCTGGAAGCTACATGTTGCTTCCAGGGGCGGTTAACCGCGACGGGTAATGTCCCCCTAGAGAAAAAAAAACCCGTCTGCATCCGAACGCAATGCGAACGCTGCTGAAAGCCTGAACGCATCACGAACGCAACGCCAACGAACGCGACGCCTCCAAACGTCCGTCTGAACCAGCCCTAAAGCATGATGAAAGTTCATTCCAGGTCTGGGGCTGCATTTCTGTGCTTATAGGTCCGTACACACGCCGGACTGGAGGCAACGACGGGTCCGTCGTCACCTCCCGCTGGGTGGGCGTTCCAACGACAGTCCGGCGTGTGTACGCACTGTCGGTGGACTGATACGGCTGTTTCTGAGCGATCCGAAGGTGGCAATTTGGTCAAATGTAATGGTCTCCTTGATGCCAGCAACAGATTGCTGATAATTATCCATTGTGCAGAGGTGTCTGATTAGTGGAAATTTCATTAGGCAGCAGGACAATGACTTCAAACAGCCAAGGCCATAAAAGAACTATGTACACTTTGTAGTTCTGTACCCATGCTAGAGGGAACTTAGCTGAGGCAACCATTTGGGGCCATCTCAGGCAAGAATCCGGCATGGGTCCCACAAGGTCACTTAGATCATCCCGTGTACCAAGCGCATTGTTCCCCTCCTTTCCCCACTTGCTGGAAACTGTATTAAAGAAAAGGTCCAAGCAAATTAAATAAATAAATAAATCTACCGTAGTTTCCCGGGCTTCCTCCAGCTCCTGGCAGCCGTTCTGTGCCCTCGCTGCAGCTCCGCATCCAGCCGGTGGCCCGGGGTCCCCTCTGTTGCAGATGCAAGTGCCGCTCACGGTCCCGCTGAAGTGGTCTGGAGTGTTCTGCAATGTAAAAAGAGGGGACAGATTCCACTAGAGTGATTGCGATTAGGCAAATCACAATCGCAGGACATGCAGCATTTTGAGAGGGTTTCCATTCTAATGTATTGTAATAGTAGCAGGGAAATAGCTCCCAAAATCGCTTGCAAAGCACTACCACAAATCACTAGCGATTGCGATAGCGCTTTGTAGTGGGTCCAAGGCCTAAAAGATTTAGCTTAACGCCACAAAACTGGTTTGTTTGTTTTAAACTTCTATTGAGCACAAGAAACAAACACCAGAGAAACGCCAGTGTGAATGAGATCTAAGGGCTCATTCACACTATGTGCTGCGCTGTCAGTTTTGACGCAATGCACATAATGAAAGAATCATATGGCAACATGAAAGTCCATAGACTTTCATGTTACCATTCACACTACAGGTGTGCGTTCCCATGCGTTACGTTGTAACACATCTGGGAACATTTTAACGCACGACGCATACGTTTCCCCGATGGGTACAGCAGCCGTCTACGCTTTAGCGCACCACAAAGTGCATTCCGTGCAATCACTGTGCGTTGGCAGCACATGCACGAAATCGCATTCGTGCATACGTTCTGTAGTGTGAATGAGCCCTAAATGCCTTATTTTCAAAGAGATACTGCAGTGCAGTGTATTGCTGAAATGAAAATGTGTGGTAAAACTGCATGCCAAGCAACCCGATGACCAGGCCAGCGCAGTCATTTTTAGGCCCATTTCACAAGGGCAGCTGCAGAAGGTGCATTCACAGCCTGTCAGCTGCTCCCATGCACAAGCCAGGTGCTTGCTAGTGCTCTCACAGACAAAGGAGAGGCATCCGCTACATGGAAGTACATCTGAGTGCAGCCATACTTAGGGCTGGTGCACACCAAGAGCAGTTCTGAGCGTTTTGTAAACCGCTTTCGGGGGGAAAACCGCTTGGCTAATGTTAGTCAATGAGATGGTGCACACCAGAGCGGCTCGTTATTCCCCCAAACGCAAACTCGGGTCCTGCAGCATTTTTGAGATTTCTGAGGCGTTTCTGCCTCAATGGAAAGTATAGGAAAGTGGAAAACTGCTCTGAAAAACACTAGATCAGATTGGCTTTCCAAGCGTTTTTGTTACAGAAGCTGTTCAGTTGCTTGCCTAGAATAGCTCTGAAAAACAGCTTCAAAAACCGCTAGCGTTTGTGGATCTGCTAGCGGTTTTTGGGGTGCACCTGCCCACAGACACACCAGAAGGTGGGTTTTTCCAGCCAGGTAACATGTTGCATGTCAAACACAGGCATGGGGTTGCAAGTGCTGCTATTTGGCTTTGGCTACATTAAACTGCAGTCAGAATGCATTCATGCAGAGGTCTAAAACTCTAAAGATTTGATACTTACCTGGGGCTTCGTCCAGCCCCATAAGCTCGTCTCAGTCCCACGCCGTCCTCCCACGGTCATGCGCAGTAGACCCAGACTGGAGCCAACTGAGCCTGTTACCGGGTCTGATCGCGGATGAAGGGCAGACCATGGGAGGATGTTGTGGGACTCAGACGAGCTTATGGGGCTGGAGGAAGCCCTGGTAAGTATCAAATCTTTTCAAAATTCTCCCGTACACATGTGTGACTGATGTCGCCCAATAGGGGGTGGCGCTGATGTGATGTCATTTGGGCGGCAGAGAAGTGGTAAGTTGAAAGAAATCGTCAGTCGCTCTTCTGAGTTGATCCGCCTTATTGGCCGACTTTAATCTAGCATGTGAACGGGGCTTTAGGATAATCCTATTTTGGGGAAAAGCTACTGTTAATGATGCGTTTTTTCCAGACGTTTACATGTAATCCTCTACAGGATTACTTTAACATAATAAAGTTGATTTATCCTGGCAGTAAGAAATAGCTGAAACAAAAGTGTAGCAATGGCCAACAGCAACCAGTAACAGTCCTTGCTTCATTCACTTATTTCTCTAATAAGCCTCAATATATATATGGATGGATATAGGTCCACCTCATTGTTTCGGTTTCTTGTCTGTGTACACAGGCTTAACATTTTCATAAACAAGCAATTCATTCCCTCATGTATAGACATAACTAGCTTTACAAGGCCACATTCTAATCAAGAGACAGAGCGTATTGCTTACACGATGCTTGTGGGAACGCTACAGGATTTGCTGGGTACAAGGAGACAAATTATTAATTTGTTTGCAGGATATTTCAAATTAATCCTAAAGGGCCAAGATACATTACTGCCTATATTTACAGTCAGGAGCTAGTTTTTCTTTCAGGCCCTGGTAGTTTAGTACTGAAGGGGTTACACTAGCTGGCTAGCCCTACCTGTAAGCTAAAGTTATGCAGATACTAGACAGCTCACCTATAAGTAAGTTACTGCATCACTGCTTCCAAGCCAAACTTTGTAACATTAGCAACTACTTTTTGCTTCTCTAGGACTACGGAAACATCCTTTAGGGTCCCCTGGTTACCATCAAGCGGCTGGTTAGTGAACATCAACACAGGAATGCCTGGCCCACACTATAGCAGGAAGGCAGAGCAGCCTGTATCTGCAGGAGGGGCAGAGTCTGGTTACATTCCATCCTGACCCAGTTTTACATCCCTCCCTCCCCTCACCTCCAAGGAGACAGGCAGAGCACCACTTCTAATTCCTCCACACCCCACAGGAAGAAGGAGGGAGTGAGGGGAGAGCTAACGGCAAGAGAAAAAAAGACAGCTTATGTCGGCAAGGGTGTAATGAAGCATGTGGTGTGCCTGATAACGCAACAGGCTGGGGCTGAGCAACTGCACATCCTGCAGACAGACAGCAACAAGTGCTGCCTGCTGGAGTATCCATGTCCTGAGCCTGAGGACCCCTCTGCATATACACCACAGATAAAGCAGGGCTGCCCTATATGTAGCAACAGATAGCAGTCTAACCAGTTCTGGGCCAGATAGATCTGTCTTGTGAGCATCACATGTGGGCTTGCGCAGAAAGGCTAACCACAGTACTTGTACATGCATGTCTGTTCAGCAGTTTCTGCTTTTTACGCCTTCTGTAAGCAGCGCTCATCACTTTCACAGGCAGGGTACCAGCCTGCAACACCGCGCACTGTCCGAGGGGAGCGCCTGTCACGGATTAGCCGGGGGCCCGACACCCCCTCCCCCTTGTTAAACAGTCACATGAGATGAACACCTGTTTGCCCTGTCTCAGTAAGGGCTGATGAATGGTTGCTGCTGACTAGTGAAGGTCTCCTCTGCTTCCTTTCTTTCACACTCCCTTCCCTCCCATCCTCCCCCTGGCTGTGGTGCTATATAGTGTTGTCCGGATCATGAACGATTCGGATCTTTGATCCGAATCTATTTTATGAGTCGATCATCCGAATCATCAAAATGAATGATTCGAATCGCAAAAGGGGCGGGGCCAGGAGCGACACGCCCCCTCTTAGCGGGCAGCGGGGTCCTGGAAGCAGAGCTGAGATGGATCGCTCTGTTGGATGGGAGGCAGCCTTGCAGGGAGACAGGTAGATGAGAGAGAGGGGACATGGGTGCCACTGCCAGATATGTGTAGAGCACACATACTGGCTATAACGTGCTGCCCATTATAGGCTGGCTGTTCCGTAGTGCTGCACATTGATCACATTGGAAGCTTTTGGCTCAGCACAGCTCAGTAACTTTGCAGACAGTGTGATTGAAAGGCAATATAATCCTCCTGCACTCGGCACTAAACAGCTGCACTTATCTTCTGGGAATGCTTTCTTTCACTGTGCGACCTTTTCTTTCAAAGTGTACAGATGAAGATATAGGTGAAATACATGTAAAGCATATGACTTCAGCATGTGGGTATTACGTGCAAACATTTCTGCTCTCTGCTCGTCCCTCCTCCCTTCTCTGTCCACTCCCTGCCCTCTGTCCATCTTCTCCCCTTCTCTGTGTGTCCACCCCCCTCTCCTTCTCTTGTCCACAGACCTGTCCTGCTGTTCATTTTACCCCCGAATGCTTCCGGTAGTAAAATGATCCGAGATTCGGATCAAAGATCCGGATCTCTTCAATGATCCGATTCGAATCATCCGGATCATTGAAAAGATCCGAACTTCCCATCTCTAGTGCTATAGCATCTCTGCCGATAGGTGTACACGTTGCAGGTCTGGGGGAGGGCAGAGAGCAGGGCACACACATGCTAGCAGGTCCTCTCTCTCCTCCTGCAAGAAGCCACACCTTGTTCCCTCCTGCGGACGCTCAAGGGTGATTCTTGCTCAGTGCGTCATGGAGGGGATGATAAATTAGTCAATGTGTTACAAGAGAGTATGTAATGGCATCTGAAATGTGAGAAAGATCTCAGATAAGATATGGAACGGAAAGCAAATAAAATGTCGATGTGGACGTTTGCATTCACATCTGCATCCGAGTTACTAGAAATAATGCAGGATCTCTGCATCGTCCTGCTCTTTGCACAGACGAATGCCAGGCACTGCTTATAGCGCACCGTAGCCTGTGTGCGGTACTCGGTACTGCGAGGAGGTGACATTCTCATGACATGGCATCAACCCCCTAAATAAGGAAGCGAAAACTTTAGCAGCAGCATCACCAAACTGTACAGCCTAGCCGACTGCACGGTGTCCTGGCCACCTAGGGGAGAGGCACTGCAACTGCATGTTCTGCCACTGCACAGTAGTTACCATAGAGAAAGGAGGAGCAATGATGAATCATTGTAGAAGGCATATCCCATCTAACATATGGACCTTATATTCTGGTAGATGCTTTTAAGTCAAATCGTATGGGAGCCCTCGTTCACAGTGATGCGATATAATGACAGCTTTGTTACGTGGCTTACCGCACTGCAATGCTCCACTTATGTGGTGTTAATACGGGTTGTGGTATGGTAACGCACTGCATGCAGTGTATTACTGCTAAATTCTCGTTAAGAAGTACAGTGAAGCTTTCATTGACTATGCTTTACTGTACGCAACGTAATGCGGCCATAACGTGCTGTACTGTTTTTGTTCTGTTGCATTTCGTTTCTGTTATATAGAGAACACAACAGAACATTTCACTGTGAACAGGGGCGTAACTAGAAATCACTGGGCCCCCCTGCGAATATTTGGATGGGGCCCCCCCATAGGTGCCAAATAATCGTAATGGGGCAGCGTTTCACTGTAAATTAATTGTAAAGTGGGCAGCATTTTACCAGACAATCGTAATGTGGGCCAGAAAATTGTAATGTGGGCATCAGTCACCAGAAAATCCTAATGTGGGCAGCAGTCACCAGAATATCGTAATGTGGGCAGCAGTCACCAGAAAATCCTAATGTGGGCAGCAGTCAGTCACCAGAATATCATAATGTGGGCAGCACACACCAGAAAATCCTAATGTGGGCAGCAGTCACCAGAAAATCGCAATGTGGGCAGCAGTCACCAGAAAATCGCAATGTGGGCAGCAGTCACCAGAAAATCGCAATGTGGGCAGCAGTCACCAGAAAATCGTAATGTGGGCAGCAGACTCCTGAAAATCGTAATGTCGGCAGCCAGCAGACACCAGAAAATCGCAATGTGGGCAGCAGTGACCAGAAAATCGTAATGTGGGCAGCAGACACCTGAAAATCGTAATGTGGGCAGCAGACACCAGAAAATCGCAATGTGGGCAGCAGTGACCAGAAAATCGTAATGTGGGCAGCAGACACCTGAAAATCGTAATGTGGGCAGCAGACACCAGAAAATCGCAATGTGGGCAGCAGTGACCAGAAAATCGTAATGTGGGCAGCAGACACCTGAAAATCGTAATGTGGGCAGCAGACACCTGAAAATCACAATGTAGGCAGCAGACACCAGAAAATCGCAATGTGGGCAGCAGACACCAGAAAATCGCAATGTGGGCAGCAGACACCTGAAAATCACAATGTAGGCAGCAGACACCAGAAAATCGCAATGTGGGCAGCAGACACCTGAAAATCACAATGTAGGCAGCAGACACCAGAAAATCATAATGTGGGCAGCAGACACCAGAAAATCGTAATGTGGGCGGCAGTGACCAGAAAATCATAATGTGTGCAGCAGATACTAGAAAAAAAATGCACCTGTGAAAAAAACAACAATTCACTTACCTGACAGAAGTCTTCTCCTCTCCCAGCATCTGGCTCGCAGCTCCCCGAGTCCTCCTGCAGCACATCTCCCGCACTGACAGGCAGAGTGCAGGGCTACGGCAAGATGGCTGCCGAAGCCCTATACTGGAGACACAAATAGTCTCCAGTGCAGGGCTTCTTCGGCGGCCATCTTGCCGTAGCCCTGCTCTGCCTGCCGGAGACTATGCAGGCTGCTGGAGCGGGGCTGCAGGGAATGAACTGGCGCAGCGTCTATTAGACGCTGCGGCCAGTTGAGCACCTTGCTGGGGGGTCCAGAGCAGCGCTCCCCCCACGCACAGTGAGCGGGCCCCAGAGCAGCCCCGGGCCCCCCTGCGGCTGAGGGGGTCGCATCCCCGGTAGGTACGCCTGTGACTGGGAACTTAGCCTTATACGTAGTAAAACATGAATAAATTACCTACTTTTGAACATCTTTGGATTTGTGTTGCACATATAGCATAAACACTGTTTTTTTTCAATGTGCTTTTAATATGTTTTAAACTACTCAAGTGCACGAAAAAGGGCACAAGGAAATTTGGGTGCCCGATTCTTAGATAGTAGAATATCGGTAAAATTTACAGATATTCTATGCTTTAAAAGTGTGCATTACCTTAGGAAAATATCTTTAAATAACATCGATATTTTACTACAACTTTACCTAACACTATTCTAGCACAGAACCCCCCCTTACCAATGCCTAATCTTAACCGCCCCCCACACTAACTCTCCCACGCCTAACCTTAACCGCCTTATTCCTAACCCTTAAAAACACCCTCTACTCCTAACTTTAACTACCAGCAGAGGCCAAAAAGGGGTACTGGAAGGGGGGAAAAGAGTTGAACTTACCTGGGGCTTCTAACAGTCCCCTGCACACGTCCTGAGCTCCTGCAGTCACTCACTGATGCTCCGGTCCCCACCGCTGGTTCACTTCCGGAATTTGCGACTTTAAACTCACAAACCACTGCGCCTGCGCGGCTGCGTCATCTCTCTCGCTGGCGTCACCGAGAGCGTACTGAGCAGGCCACATAGGTGCCACCATAGGTGTCATTATAAATTGTGGTTATATTGTGGAATTTGGGCGCCCGTGCCGCCTGATGCATAGCGACTGCCCAAATTTCACAGTATAGCCACAATTTATAATGGTGCCTAAGGTGGCGGCCACGTTTCTGCCAATAGCGAGAGCTCAAATTTACTGCATCGGTAAAATCTCCTTTCCTCCATGTGTAGTTCACGTCTTCTCATCATTTGTACTGACATAAGATGCGTACACACGCACTACAAGAGGAAAACAAGCTAAATAAACCCTATTTATCTAACCTTTCTTGATACTAGTGATACCTTCCATCCCTTTGGTTAGTTTAGTTAGAGTGACCAGATTTTTGTGGGTCCAACCTGGGACAGGGAGGGATGGCGCGGGGAGGGGGGGCGGCGCTCCCAGCGCACCGCAGCAAAAAGTGGGGAGGACTGAGGAGCGATGAAGACCGGGGGGGGGCTGCGCCGTGGCGAAAAATGGGCGTGGTCATGACATTGTATGGGCGGAGCTAACGTAATGATGTAACAGCGAGGCATAAGAAAGCTGTGTTTACGCCATGATGTGGACAAACGAGACTTTGCATCATGGGTGTGCAGAAACTGTGTAATGCTAATAGTATACCGTAACCACAAAGCAGCAAACATAGCCATCTATGACCATTAAATAATAAATGCAGGAACAGTTACCCCGGACACCAGAAAATAAACGCAATGGGCAACATGTCAGCACAAAATAAACGCAATGCGGGCAACATGTCAGTATAAAATAAATGCAATGCGGGCAACATGTCAGTACAAAATAAAAGCAATGTGGGCAAACATGTCAGTACAAAATAAACGCAATGCGGGCAAACATGTCAGTACAAAATAAACGCAATGCGGGCAACATGTCAGTACAAAATAAACGCAATGCGGGCAAACATTTCACCAGAAAATTAATGCAATGCGGGCAAACATTTCACCAGAAAATTACTGCAATGCGGGCAAACATTTCACCAGAAAATTAATGCAATGCGGGCAAACATTTCACCAGAAAATAAACGCAATGCGGGCAAACATTTCACCAGAAAATAAATGCAATGCGGGCAAACATTTCACCAGAAAAGAAACGCAATGCGGGCAAACATTTCCCCAGAAAATAAATGCAATGCGGGCAAACATTTCACCAGAAAAGAAACGCAATGCGGGCAAACATTTCACCAGAAAAGAAACGCAATGCAGGCAAACATTTCACCAGAAAGAAACGCAATGCGGGCAAACATTTCCCCAGAAAATAAACGCAATGCGGGCAAACATTTCACCAGAAAAGAAACGCAATGCGGGCAAACATTTCCCCAGAAAAGAAACGCAATGCGAGCAAACATTTCCCCAGAAAAGAAACGCAATGCGGGCAAACATTACCCCAGAAAAGAAACGCAATGCGGGCAAACATTTCCCCAGAAAATAAACGCAATGCGGGCAAACATTTCCCCAGAAAAGAAACGCAATGCGGGCAAACATTTCACTAGAAAGTAAACGCAATGCAGGCAAACATTTCACTAGAAAGTAAACGCAATGCGGGCAAACATTTCACCAGAAAAGAAACGCAATGCGGGCAAACATTTCACTAGAAAAGAAACGCAATGCAGGCAAACATTTCACCAGAAAAGAAACGCAATGTGGGCAAACATTTCACCAGAAAAGAAACGCAATGCGGGCAAACATTTCACCAGAAAAGAAACGCAATGCGGGCAAACATTTCACCAGAAAAGAAACGCAATGCGGGCAAATATTTCACCAGAAAAGAAACGCAATGCGGGCAAACATTTCACCAGAAAATAAACGCAATGCGGGCAAACATTTCACCAGAAAAGAAACGCAATGCGGGCAAACATTTCACCAGAAAAGAAACGCAATGCGGGCAAACATTTCACCAGAAAAGAAACGCAATGCGGGCAAATATTTCACCAGAAAAGAAACGCAATGCGGGCAAACATTTCACCAGAAAATAAACGCAATGCGGGCAAATATTTCACCAGAAAAGAAACGCAATGCGGGCAAACATTTCCTCAGAAAAGAAACGCAATGCGGGCAAACATTTCCCCAGAAAAGAAACGCAATGCGGGCAAACATTACCCCAGAAAAGAAACGCAATGCGGGCAAACATTTCCCCAGAAAATAAACGCAATGCAGGCAAACATTTCCCCAGAAAAGAAACGCAATGCGGGTAAACATTTCACTAGAAAGTAAACGCAATGCGGGCAAACATTTCACTAGAAAGTAAACGCAATGCGGGCAAACATTTCACCAGAAAAGAAACGCAATGCGGGCAAACATTTCACCAGAAAAAAAACGCAATGCGGGCAAACATTTCACCAGAAAAGAAACGCAATGCGGGCAAACATTTCACCAGAAAAGAAACGTAATGGGAGCAAATTTTACCTGGAAAAGAAAGCATTTACTCACCTGGCAGAAGTCTCCGGCCTCTGCCGCGCTGCTCCCGGGACCACCTTCCTCCTGCTCATCTCCCGCGCTGACAGGGCTACGGCAAGATGGCGCCCGAAGCCCTGTACTGGAGACACAAATAGTCTCCAGTACAGGGCTTCGGCAGCCATCTTGCCGTAGCCCTGCTCGCCTGCCGGTGTCGGAACAGACACCGGAAGAAGGAGGCTGGAGCGGGGCTGCGGGCAATGAACTGGCACGGCATCTATAGACGCCGCTGCCAGTTCATGAGGATAGAGTGACCAGAGTCCCGAGGTCGGGACGTCCCGCTGCTAAAAGCGGGACGTTTCCCGGGACCTCATGCAGCCTGGGACAGCGGACCCCGAATCCGGGACGCGTCCCGGGCAATCCAGGACGTCTGGTCACTCTAGTTTAGTTGCCTGATTTTCTACATGTTCTAGAACAGTGGGTCTCAACATTTTTTCTCAAGTGCATTTACCCCTCTCTTTCTCCTCAGTTAGTGCCTCCTAATAACCAAAATTAAAAGAAAGAGGCGGCACACCACTGGCTGCAAACGGATGCTTGTATTGTGGAACAGACACTACATGTTATATCCGTTTGCAGCCAGTGGTGTGCTGCCTCTCTCTTTTAAAGCGAACCCAAACCAAACATTTTTTTAATTCAAAATATTTATATATTTATGTCTATAGATACATTCTCACTGCAGCGTTTGCGATTTGAATCAATTGCAAATGCACTGTATGCAGTGCTTTGGCCGCAATTGCGTTGTGATTCTCGTTCTATTGAATTGCGCTTCAAATGTGAACTAGTCCTTATCAGTTTTCCTGTTTGGTGGATTGATGGGCCATTGTTCTGCACTGCATCAAACACGCTACAATTTGATCAATTTTTTATAGATTACCTGCTAAAAACTATTGAATATCGATTTCTTGTGTGTGGTAGAAATCAATCATAATCTGATCAGAGAATGATCAGAGAATGATCATTCTGTTTGGCATATTGGGGGAGTGTATGTCTAACTTTATAGGTCTATAGTTTTCCAGTTCTGATTTTTTTTCACTCTTAAATAGTGACGTAGTGAACATGAAATTTTCGGTTTGTGAACGTGAATTTTCCATAAAAGTTTGCGAACAGGCGAATCTGGTGAACCGCCATAGACTTCAATGTGCAAGCAAATTTTAAATCCTAAAGGGACTGTTTCTGGCCACAAAAGTGGTGGAAAAGTTGTTTCAAAGGGCCTAACACTTTGACTGTGACATGCCGGAGGAGGATCCATGGCAAAAGTCCAATCAAAAATTACGTAGTTGATGCAGAGTCGTGTCTTAATCTCTAAAGGGCAAAAATCACAGTACATTCCTAAATTTGTGGAATTAAGTGCTTTAAAACGTCCGGTGTGCGTACACGGTGATAACGTAGTGTAAGGGTTAAGCCCGGTTCACACTGACAGATGAAACGCTGCGTTTAACGCACCCCAAACAACCGCAAACAGCTTTAGTGATAAGTCATTTGAGCAAATCATTGTTTTTACTAGTTGACACTTCCAGGACATAAATGTTAGTCCTCTTGGTGGCAGTCTTTGTGTAGTGGTGTGTAGTGGCCCCCGTGCTTGTGTGCATGTTTGCAGGAGTGCAAGCGATCACAGTTTTCCAGCCCCTACGGTTGGGCTGAGGTAGTTCAATGACAGTTAAGTGACCAAAAAAAACCCTTATTCTGCACTGAGGCCTTATACAGGAGGCAGTAGTGGATACTAGATGCCAGTAGTGGTGGTGAAGAATTATTGGGTCAGGGCACTACTAGGACCAGCAGACCTGTCTCCAAGAGCTAACGTGTGCACTGGACACACAGGATTGCAATGTAACAATAGCAAGAAAAAGAAAAACAACCTTCAGAATGGTGAACTACTGTAGCATTAAGGACAGACTGTGCCTATCTGCAACCACTAAAGTGCACTGTGTGAACACACTGAACATCAATATCACAAGATCAAAACAGAGCCTTTAGAAGGGCTCTGGGGTTATGTAGATGGTAAATTGGAATTGTACCAGCTAGAAACTCCACTGGGGACACAGAACACAGGCCTAACTAACACTTTCCCTATCTGCAGCACACTCTCCCTGATCTGCTTAGCACAGAAGCCAAACACAGACTGCAAAATTGCTGCTGTGCTGGCTTTCTGATAGGTGGGGGTCGGTCCAGGTGGGAGGGATAGCTGATTGGCTGCCATGTGTCTGCTGAATCTGGGGTAAGGGGTCAAAGTTTGGCTCCATTATAATGTGCAGGGGGCGGGTCGAACACACAATGTGTTCGTCTTAAGGGGCGACCGCAAACATGCGTTTTTCGCCGCAAACTATTCGCCAGCAGAACAGTTTGGGCCATCTCTACTCTTTAATAATGGAAAAACATTAGCTGTACTCCAGTCATACAGACTTACTTGAAAGAGAGTGACAGAATACAGGATAAAGCGGTCTATCAATAACTGAGCACAATGTCTTTAAAACCCTTGGGGATGCCATCAAGACCAGATGCCTTATCTGTTTTTTTTTATTTAGCTATGTATGGCTGCACACCTTCCTGCATTTGACAATTAAAGTGAAAATTAACCACTTCCCGAGTGCGCTAGTTGAAATCTACGCCCTGGGAGCTGTTATTCCTGCCAGGGTGTAGATTTTAACTTTAACTCCCCTCTATGTGCTCCCGCTGATCACGCCCCTACAGCTCACTCGCCCTGGTGTCAGTATTTCATTGGCTCCTGACCCTGTGATCACTGTAAGCCAATCTCATTGGTTCACATTGATTACAGGGTCAGGAGCAAATTAAATCGGCTCCTGACCAGCTCACAGAGATCTGCCATCATAGCGACGGCAGAGCGAGTGAATTTCAGCGATGGGAGATCAGCAGTAGTAGGCAATTCATGCGGCATGATTCTGTTGGGACCCATTTTTCATACCAGTGGTCCCTTGTCCTTAAAGGGAAGGTTCAGGGAGGGCTGTAAAAAAATAAAAATGAATATCCACTTACCTGGGGCTTCCTCCAGCCCGTGGCAGGCAGGAGGTGCTCTCTCCGCCGCTCCGCAGGCTCCCGGTGGTCTCCGGTGGCCGACCCGACCAGAGCTTACACTTACCTCTAGCATTTGTTACGTCACACAGGCACCCCAGGACTCAAGAGTGAAGAGACAGGAAGGAGCACCTGGCGGGGAAAGGAGACACAGGAATAAAACTCCACTACCAACGCGCTCCTGACCCGCTGACGACTGAGCTAAATTTCCAGGTCAGCATGATTGACTGATTTGGGGCAAAATATAAATAAGATATTTGCGGCATTGATTTCTAGAAGATCGAATGATCAAATCGACCAGACATCGATGCAAAAAATTGTCAAGCGTTAATATTTACATGTAAAATTGTATTTTTACTTTAGTTTTCTTTCAGCTTTGGCCCTGCACCCTTTATTCATTTTTTTGGCTGCCGAGTTACACAGGGGTATATTCAATAAACTGCGGTAAGCAGAATAACATGTGTAAACGCTTATGTACAATGAGTAATGCATTCTGCTTTACTCATTGTGCAGTAGTAGTACTTTTAGGCTGTAGTTATTACAATTGATTTGTTTGGCACCATCATGTTCTCTGGTCTCCTGGACCTTCACAAAGATGTGCAGTGAGATGTTGCACTTTCCACAGACACTGTTCACTGCAAAATGTGGCCAACTGCTATTTATATCAGCTGGAATCACACTGAAAGACACAAGACAGTAATCCTGTCTCCCCAGCAGTTGATTTTGGGTGAAGGGAGGTTTTCCTGCCTTTGGTTATATTAGACTGAATGCACTTTGTCAAAGGAACCAGGATTTTCTTTTTGTCTGGTGTGCGTTTTATTTTGAAAATGGTCTATTTATTTTACATTTGTTGTGTTATGCTTCATGCTGTTTTCGTGTAGGAATTTAATGTGCTTTTGTATGTGGGTGCCTGGTCATTTGGTTGCCTGGTTACAGTTAGGGCCCTTTTCCACTAGCAATCGCTAGCGTTCGCGCTGAATGCTAGCGTTTGCGATTCAGCAAAAGTAAAACATTTCCCGTCGATTTCCCGACGTTTGCGATAGTGATTTTGCTATGCTATGCATTGCATAGCAAAATCGCTGCAAAAATCGCTCCGCCACGCGTTCGCGATTAAGTAAAAAATGAATCGCAGTAGTGGAAATGACCTACCGTGATTCCTATGTTAAAAAGAAAACAGTAGCGACTTGAAATTCACTAGCGGTTTGCGATTTTGCGATTCAGCAATCGCAAACGCTATAGTGGAAAAGGGCCCTAATGCACACTTTTGCTTAAAAATTTCCGTCTACCTGTCATGCCTAAAGCCCCATACACACGCTAGATGAAATTAGGCTGAGGCGGCCAATTACAACCACTACAGCCGATAATCCGGAGTGTGTCACTCGTCCAGCGATCCGCAAGCCAAGCAACGACCAATGCCTGCGCTCACACCACTCGCCCCGCCGCATGTCGTCATGTCTGCGTGGCACTGTCGGCCTTCTGCCACCCTGAATAGCAAGTGAACGTGTAGTCAGCTATACAGCTGTCTCCATGTCTGTACAATCAGGCCCAGCAATGTCATCCAAGGGATCAGGTCCCAATCCCTGATGGGTGACATTGATCCACTATCTCCACTGGCCTTGGTACTTATTGAACTCTCATTGTTGCTATTTCCTCATACCACTCCTCCTCCCAAATGCCTAACCATGATGAAAACCTTAACTAAACTTTCTTGTACCTGATCTAATTTCTGCAATATTTATCATATATAAATATCATTATATTATTAGTTGCATAATTAACTCTGTGGCATTAGAAGCAGCAGAGTTGTCTCTGTGGCATGGGGAGCAGCAGAATTGTCTCTGTTGCATTGGGAGCAGCAGAATTGTCTCTGTGGCATGGGGAGCAGCAGAATTGTCTCTGTGGCATGGGGAGCAGCAGAATTATCTCTGTGGCATAGGGAGCAGCAGAATTGTCTCTGTGGCATGGGGAGCAGCAGATTTGTCTCTGTGGCATGGGGAGCTGAAGAATTGTCTCTGTGGCATGGGGAGCCGCAGAATTGTCTCTGTGGCATGGGGAGCTGAAGATTTGTCTCTGTGGCATGGGGAGCTGAAGAATTGTCTCTGTGGCATGGGGAGCTGAAGAATTGTCTCTGTGGCATGGGGAGCTGAAGAATTGTGTCTGTAGCATGGGGATTGGGGAACAGCAGAATTGTCTCTGTGGCATGGGGAGCAGCAAAGTTGTCTCTGTGCCCTGTGGAACAGCAGAATTGTCTCTGTGGTATGGGGAGCAGCAGAATTGTCTCTGTGGCATGGGGAGCTGGAGAATTGTCTCTGAGGCATGGGGAGCAGCAGAACTGTCTCTGTGGCATGGGGAGCTGGAGAATTGTCTCTGTGGCATGGGGAGCAGCAGAATTGTCTCTGTGGCATGGGGAGCAGCAGAATTGTCTCTGTGGCATGGGGAGCAGCAGAATTGTCTCTGTGGCATGGGGAGCTGAAGAACTGTCTCTGTGGCATGGGGAGCTGGAGAATTGTCACTATGGCATGGGGAGCAGCAGAACTGTCTCTGTGGCATGGGGAGCAGCAGAGCTGTCTCTGTGGCATGGGGAGCTGAAGAATTGTCTCGTGGCATGGGGAGCAGCAGAATTGTCTCTGTGGCATAGGGAGCAGCAGAATTGTCTCTGTGGCATGGGGAGCTGAAGAACTGTCTCTGTGGCATGGGGAGCTGGAGAATTGTCACTATGGCATGGGGAGCAGCAGAACTGTCTCTGTGGCATGGGGAGCAGCAGAACTGTCTCTGTGGCATGGGGAGCTGAAGAATTGTCTCTGTGGCATGGGGAGCAGCAGAATTATCTCTGTGGCATAGGGAGCAGCAGAATTGTCTCTGTGGCATGGGGAGCTGAAGAACTGTCTCTGTGGCATGGGGAGCTGGAGAATGGTCACTATGGCATGGGTAGCAGCAGAATTGTCTCTGTGGCATGGGGAGCAGCAGAATTGTCTTTGTGGCATGGGGAGCTGGAGAATTGTCACTATGGCATGGGGAGCAGCAGAATTGTCTCTGTGGCATGGGGAGCAGCAGAATTGTCTCTGTGGCATGGGGAGCAGCAGAATTGTCTCTGTGGCATGGGGAGCAGCAGAATTGTCTCTGTGGCATGGGGAGCAGCAGAATTGTCTCTGTGGCATGGGGAGCAGCAGAATTGTCTCTGTGGCATGGGGAGCAGCAGAATTGTCTCTGTGGCATGGGGAGCAGCAGAATTGTCTCTGTGGCATGGGGAGCTGAAGTACTGTCTCTGTGGCATGGGGAGCTGGAGAATTGTCTCTGTGACATGGGGAGCAGCAGAATTGTCTCTTTGGCATGGAGAGCAGCAGAATTGTCTCTGTGGCATGGGAGGCAGCAGAATTGTCTCTGTGGCATGGGGAGCAGCAGAATTGTCTCTGTGGCATGGGTAGCAGCAGAATTGTCTCTGTGGCATGGGGAGCAGCAGAATTGTCTCTGTAGCATGGGGAGCAGCAGAATTGTCTCTGTGGAATGGGGAGCAGCAGAATTGTCTCTGTGGGATGGGTAGCAGCAGAATTGTCTCTGTGGCATAGGGAGCAGCAGAATTGTCTCTGTGCCATAGGGAGCAGCAGAATTGTCTCTGTGGTATGGAAAGTCGGAGAATCAACCCGTGGCATAGGGAGCAGCAGAATTGTCTCTGTGGCATGGGGAGCAGCAGAATTGTCTCTGTGGTATGGGAAGCTGGAGAATTGTCTCTGTGGCATGGGGAGCAGCATAATTGTCTCTGTGGCATAGAGAGCTGAAGAATTGTGTCTGTGGCATGGAGAGTAGCAGAATTGTCTCTGTGGTATGGGGAGGAGCAGAATTGTCTCTGTGGCATAGGGAGCAGAAGAATTGTGTCTGTGGCACGGGGAGCAGCAGAATTGTCTCTGTGGCATGGGGAGCAGCAGAATTGTCTCTGTGGCATGGGAAGCAGCACAATTGTCTCTGTGGCATGGGGAGCAGCACAATTGTCTCTGTGGCATGGGAAGCAGCACAATTGTTTCTGTGGCATAGGGAGCAGAAGAATTGTCTCTGTGGGATGGGGAGTAGCAGAATTGTCTCTGTGGTATAGGAAACTGGAGAATTGTCTCTGTGGCATGGGGAGCAGCAGAATAGTCTCTGTGGCATGGGGAGCAGCACAATTGTCTCTGTGGCATGGGGAGCAGCACAATTGTCTCTGTGGCATAACGGGGAGAAATGGCAGCACATCCTAAGATCAGGCTGCATCTTAATGACTACCGACAGCAGTGCGCAGAGCCCCCTAGAGGCAACATACACACAGTGTATTCAACACAAATTCTGCAACTATGCCCTAGAGCGCTAACCAAACAGTGGGGCGGATTTAACACATGCATATCATAAATACACTAATCCTTTAAAGTATGCCTGTTATTAAACAGCATTGCAGACTGTCACCTTGACCACCTTGAAGAAGCATTAGTTATATGGAGGAAAATGCACATCCTTTGGCTACAATTTCTTAATTGCACATCTTGAACTATGCGTATTATGTTGTTTTAGCATTCTTCAGAATTAAGAAGAAACGGGGCCCTAGGAAAGATAGCACTTTGTGTCCACCGCTGATGGTCTCCTGGCTTTTTAAAAAAAGATTTGGTGGGGCTAGCATCCACCAGGCCCCTAGACTCTCTCAAGGCCCTAGGCAGCTCCCTAAAATTGCCTTGTTGATGATCTGGCTCTGAGTTCAGCAAATCATAAAGAAAGAAAGAACTGTACAATTTTCTATAGGAGGTAAATATGGCAGGCTGAGGCTCCATAGCTGTCTAAATAAGCTTAAAGGGATACTGTAGGGGGGGTCGGGGTAAAATGAGTTGAAGTTACCCGGGGCTTCTAATGGTCCCCCGCAGACATCCTGTGCCCGCGCAGCCACTCACCGATGCTCCGGCCCCGCCTCCGGTTCACTTCTGGAATTTCAGACTTTAAAGTGGTGGCTGGATGGTGTAATGGTTAAGAGCTCTGCCTCTGACACGGGAGACCAGGGTTCGAATCTCGGCTCTGCCTGTCCAGTAAGCCAGCACCTAATTCAGTAGGAGACCTTTGGCAAGTCTCCCTAACACTGCTACTGCCTATAGAGCGCGCCCTAGTGGCTGCTGCTCTGGCGCTTTGAGTCCGCCAGGAGAAAAGCGCGATATAAATGTTATTTGTCTTGTCTTGTCTAAAGTCAGAAAACCACTGCGTCTGCATTGCCGTGTCCTCGCTCCGGCCTCTTGCACACTGCACGCGATTCCGATTCAGATTCCGCTTTTTAATCAGTTTTTACATCCGATTCAGATTCTGATTTGCAGTTTGCTCCCTGCACACTGCAAATCGGAATCTGAATCGGATGTAAAAACTGATTAAAAAGCGGAATCTGAATCGGAATCGCGTGCAGTGTGCAAGAGGCCTCCCGCTGATGGCACCAGGAGCATACTGCGCAGACCAAAGACCATACTGGGCTTGTGCAATACTCTCCTGGTGACATCAGCAGGATTGAGGACACTGCAATGCAGGCGCAGTGGTTTTCAGACTTCAAAGTCTGAAATTCCAGAAGTGAACCGAATGCGGGTCTGGAGCATCGGTGAGTGGCTGCGCGGGCACAGGATGTCTGCGGGGGGCCATTAGAAGCCCCGGGTAACTTCAACTCATTTTCCCCCGACCCCCCTACAGTATTCCTTTAACTCAGCAGTGTGGTCAGTTTTTAATTTTTTTTTTTTTTGCTAAAATTTATATTCTGAAAATGACCACCGGTGAAATATCAACTCTCATTTACAATGCAGAACATTGAGAAAAAATTGCAGGCAGACATTGCACGGCATGCAAATGTATTGCTGCAAATTTGAAATGCCCCAAAAGTAATGCATTGTGGAGACAGCACAGCCTGGCCTGGCATTATTCTTAAAAATATTTATGAGGATGGTTACACTGGTTAAAATTAAAAATTAAGTTATGTTTTTCCACATAGTGCAATATTATAGTATTCCAGCAGGTGTCTCTACAGTTTAGTGTTTACTGTATCTCAAGACTCCAATAGTAAGGTAAAGTTTGTTAATATAATTTCAGTGCACCAAATAACTACACAAAATAATTAAAGGACAGTTCCAACTGGTGTAATCTCTTTTTCTGTGTAAATGAAAGGGCCATTACAGCAAATCTAGCAAATAGTTATGCCTGAAATTTCACTTCCTGATGAGCTGGACTGGTCTCTGGGCAAGAGACTAACCAATGACTTAGTAGATAATAGTTGTACAAAATCTGCAGTGGGCAAACCTGTGGTGGACTTGAACGTGTCCCAATCAGTTTATTACTAAATTATATAAATCAAACCTATACCCAGAGATCTTATGGGGATCCAAAATGACTAGAACATTATAATGACCTAAAAGGGACCAAAAAACTTTCTTACTAAGAAAACCTCCTTAACTTTATATAAATTTTCCTTTTTAAACAAAAAGTATTTGAAGTTATTCAGGTTTGTGCAAACGAGAAAGATCACTGATGTGCTTGATATGCAAATCATTCTTTTATGTCCTTAAAAGTCAGGCGCACATCCAGGGTTGTAACTATACTGCATTGCCCCCCCCCACAGAGATCTGTGCGGACCGCACAACAGTAGCATTATTATACATGACCTGCTCCCAGCGCACGCGTCTCCTCCACTTCCTGTTTAGTTAACAAGTGCTGTACAGCCAGCCAATCACCATCTGGGATTTGTATGCAAAAACTAGTAGAAACGTTATGATACTTTACATAGTTACATAATTATTTTGGTTGAAAAAAGACATACGTCCATCGAGTTCAACCAGGGAACAAAGTACAACACCAGCCTGCTCCCTCACATATACCTGTTGATCCAGAGGAAGGCGAAAAAACCCTTACAAGGCATGGTCCAATTAGCCCCAAAAGGGAAAAAAATTCTTCCCGACTCCAGATGGCAATCAGATAAAATCCCTGGATCAACATCATTAGGCATTACCTAGTAATTGTAGCCATGGATGTCTTTCAACGCAAGGAAAGCATCTAAGCCCCCTTTAAATGCAGGTATAGAGTTTGCCATAACGACTTCCTGTGGCAATGCATTCCACATCTTAATCACTCTTACTGTAAAGAACCCTTTCCTAAATAAATGGCTAAAACGTTTTTCCTCCATGCGCAGATCATGTCCTCTAGTCCTTTGAGAAGGCCTAGGAACAAAAAGCTCATCCGCCAAGCTATTATATTGCCCTCTGATGTATTTATACATGTTAATTAGATCCCCTCTAAGGCGTCTTTTCTCTAGACCAGTGATGGCTAACCTTTCAGAGGCCGAGTGTCCAAACTGCGACCTAACACCGACTTATTTATCTCCGAGTGCCAATGGGGGGTGGGGTTGCGGCGCGCGCCGCGCCGAAAACTGGGCGGGGCCATGATATTGTATGGGCGGAGCTAACGTAATGATGTAACAGCGAGGCAAAAGAAAGCAGTGTTTCCGCCATGATGTGGTGAAACGAGGATTCGCATCATGGGTGTGCAGAAACTGTATGATGCTATTTATACCCGCCGTAACCCCAAAGCAGCAAATATAGCCAACTATGACCATTAAGGGCTCATTCACACTATGTGCTGCGCTGTCAGTTTTGACGCAACGCACATAATGTAAGATTCATATGGTAACATGAAAGTCAATAGACTTCCATGTTACCATTCACACTACAGGTGTGTGTTCCCATGCGTTACGTTGTAACGCATCTGGGAACATTTTAACGCACAACGCATATGTTTCCCCGATGGGTACAGCTGCCGACGTCCACGCTTTAGCGCACCACAACGTGCATTCCGTGCGATCCCTGTGCGTTGGCAGCGCATGCATGAAATCTCATTCGTGCATACATTCTATAGTGTGAATGAGCCCTTAATAATAAATGCAGCAACAGTTACCCCAGACACCAGAAAATAAACGCAATGTGTGCAACATTTCAGCAGAAAATCTTGCAATGTGGGCCACATTTCACCAGAAAACAAACGCAGTGGGCCACATTTCACCAGAAAATAGACGCAGTGGGCCACATTTCAAGAGAAAATAAACGCAGTGGGCCACATTTCACCAGAAAACAAATGCAGCGGGCAGCATTTCACCAGAAAACAGACGCAGTGGGCCACATTTCACCAGAAAAAAAAACGCAGCAGGCAGCATTTCACCAGAAAACAGACATAGTGGGCCACATTTCACCAGAAAATAAACGCAGTGGGCCACATTTCACCAGAAAATAAACGCAGCGGGCAGCATTTCACCAGAAAACAAACGCAGTGGGCCACAATTCACCAGAAAACAAACGCAGTGGGCCACAATTCACCAGAAAACAAACGCAGTGGGCAGCATTTCACCAGAAAACAGTCGCAGTGGGCCACATTTCACCAGAAAACAAACGCAGTGGGCCACATTTCACCAGAAAATAAACGCAGTGGGCCACATTTCACCAGAAAACAAACGCAGTGGGCCACATTTCACCAGAAAACAAACGCAGCGGGCAGCATTTCACCAGAAGACAAACACAGCGGGCAGCATTTCACCAGAAAACAAACGCAGTGGGCCACAATTCCCCAGAAAACAAACGCAGTGGGCCACAATTCACCAGAAAACAAACGCAGTGGGCAGCATTTCACCAGAAAACAGACGCAGTGGGCCACATTTCACCAGAAAACAAATGCAGTGGGCCACATTTCACCAGAAAATAAACAAAGTGGGCCACATTTCACCAAAAACTAACGCAGTGGGCCACATTTCACCAGAAAACAAACGCAGCGGGCAGCATTTCACCAGAAGACAAACGCAGCGGGCAGCATTTCACCAGAAAACAAACGCAGTGGGCCACAATTCCCCAGAAAACAAACGCAGTGGGCCACAATTCACCAGAAAACAAACGCAGTGGGCAGCATTTCACCAGAAAACAGTCGCAGTGGGCCACATTTCACCAGAAAACAAACGCAGTGGGCCACATTTCACCAGAAAATAAACGCAGTGGGCCACATTTCACCAGAAAACAAATGCAGTGGGCCACATTTCACCAGAAAACAAACGCAGCGGGCAGCATTTCACCAGAAGACAAACGCAGCGGGCAGCATTTCACCAGAAAACAAACGCAGTGGGCCACAATTCCCCAGAAAACAAACGCAGTGGGCCACAATTCACCAGAAAACAAACGCAGTGGGCAGCATTTCACCAGAAAACAGACGCAGTGGGCCACATTTCACCAGAAAACAAACGCAGTGGGCCACATTTCACCAGAAAATAAACAAAGTGGGCCACATTTCACCAAAAACAAACGCAGTGGGCCACATTTCACCAGAAAACAAACGCAGCGGGCAGCATTTCACCAGAAGACAAATGCAGCGGGCAGCATTTCACCAGAAAACAAACGCAGTGGGCCACAATTCCCCAGAAAACAAACGCAGTGGGCCACAATTCACCAGAAAACAAACGCAGTGGGCAGCATTTTACAGTAAATAAACACAATGTGGGAAACATAGCATTTAGCAGAAAATAACACAGTGGGCCGCATTTCACCTGCAAAAAAAGTAATGTACTCACCTGACAGAAGTCTTCTCTCTCTGCTGGGCTCTGGCACGCATCTCCCCCGGACGTTCCTTCTGCAGCTGAGTCTCCCGCGCTGCCGCTGACAGGCAGAGTGCAGGGCTACGGGAAGATGGCGCCCGAAGCCCTGTACTGGAGACAAATAGTCTCCAGTACAGGGCTTCGGCGGCCATCTTGCCGTAGCCCTGGTCTGCCTCCCGGGAGACTGCGGGGCTGCGGGCTATGAACTGGCGTCTAGTAGACGCTGCGGCCAGTTCATAAGCAGCAGTGGCGTGCCAGCAGATTAGGCTACGCGTGCCGAGCCCGGCACGCGTGCCATAGGTTCGCCACCGCTGCTCTAGACTAAATAAACCCAGTTATCTAACCTTTCTTGGTAAGTGAGACCTTCCATCCCACGTATCAATTTTGTGGCTCGTCTTTGCACCTGCTCTAAAACTGCAATATCTTTTTTGTAATGTGGTGCCCAGAACTGAATTCCATATTCCAGATGTGGCCTTACTATAGAGTTAAACAGGGGCAATATTATGCTAGCAGCTCGAGTTTTTATTTCCCTTTTAATGCATCCCAAAATTTTGTTAGCTTTAGCTGCAGCGGCTTTGCATTGAGTACGATTATTTAACTTGTTGTCGATGAGTACTCCTAGGTCCTTCTCCAAGTTTGATGTCCCAACTGTATCCCATTTATTTTGTATGGTGCTAGACCATTAGTATGTCCAAAATGCATGACTTTACATTTGTCAACATTGAATTTCATCTGCCATGTATGTGCCCATATAGCCATCCTATCCAGATCCTGTTGCAATATGACACTATCTTCCTGAGAGTTGATGATTCTGCACAATTTTGTATCATCTGCAAAAATAGCAACATTGCTCACTACTGCATCTACTAGGTCATTAATAAATAAATTGAAGAGCACTGGACCCAGTACAGACTCCTGTGGGACTCCACTGCTAACAGTCTCCCATTTTGAGGATCTTCCATTGATCACAACTCTTTGTTTTCTGTCCATTAGCCAGTTCCCTATCCTGCTCTTTGTGTATGTGTCTCTTCCACTTCCTGCTTAGTTTGCAACTGCCAGGCATCCAGTCAGTCACCATGCAGGGACTGATGCTGCATGGTGATTGCTGGCGGCACAGCACTTGCAAAATAACCAGGAAGTGGAGGAGATATGTTCACCGGTAGCAGGTAATGTATGATAACAAAATAACACTCCACTGTGCTCTGCATAATAATGTACAGGACTGTCCCTGGCCCTCTTTCAGCTCCAGGCCCCACCACCACTGCAGGGGCAATAATTATGCCAGTGCACACATCCAGGTCCACTGGAGTGAAAAGTGTGCCTATGGCCAAATCATTTTTAAGAGCCATACTAATCCAACATGCATACAGCTGTTTTGGAGTTGTTGCTCCACATTAGTGCAAGCCATCGATTAATATGGCTCTATGAATTAGAAATTGAGCAGTCAAGTGTTACAAAGTACTTAGCTCATGGTGATCTGAGTTAGTGACTTCGAATGAAACCTTTTCACCACATCTATGATCCTGAAACCAAGGAACAGTCAAAGGAATGGTGGCACAGTGGATCTCCGCAGCCGAAGAAGTTCTGCGGCTCAGAAATTGTCCCAAAACGTTTTGGCGTCAGTTTTCTGGGACATTATGGTATTTTGTGGGTGGACTATCTACCTTATGGCATGTACTGGGAAAGTGGGTGGCAGCGGGTCTGTGAAAGCTCAGTACAGATTTGCATGGACTAAACAAAGAAAAACCTGTCTTAAATGCATGGTTGCATGAACTCACATTTTTGGCACTTAAAATGGAGGCATTTCATAATGAAACAAGATTTCTCAAATATACACAGTGATCTTTGGAAAGTTGAGGTTAACTTATCATCTGACAATGACCTTTGCTTTTACCTGTGTCTAAAATAGTCAGTTGTGATGACAGTCAGGCAAAGACAAGCTAATAACATGTTATGCAATCTGGTAACATAAGTATATACATAAAAACAGTGATGAGTTGTTTGAAGCAGAACTCAAATTAAAGGGAACCTGAGATAAATAAAATTAAAGCATTTATACTTAACTGGGGCTTCCTCCAGTCCCCTTCAGGCCGTGGCTCCTTTCCTGTCTTTCCGGGATGCTCCTATCCTCTGCTGGCTGTCCTGGTATATTAATTCAGTCACACTCAGTTGTGCATATGCAGCCCGGCCAGGCACGACCCCCCCCTCCCCCCATCGTGCTCCCATGGTCTCGAGCACTCTACATCTCCACAGGTGCTGAACGCTCCCGGCCACCTAGATGGTGAGTTTTTTTATGTTCATGTACACATTGAGTTGTAGGTCCAGATTTTCAGTTGTCCATATCTATTTTAGAGAATTGAATTAATATGGCTAGTTCCTTTCTTTTGTAGCATTAATTGACTGGTTAATCTTTTTAAAAAGTTGTGGCCCTGGGAGTATGTTTTTGATTCTATGAGCTCACTAATTTCATGGCTTTGTTGACACAATTCTCCACTAGGGTAGGCGCTAAACAGGTGTATAGAGGGACTTTTCATTAGCTATTGATCGATGAAGCTTGTTATGTCCTGACATTTGAGAAACTGGTTTTATTGTATTATATAGGTTGTCAATTGTTTTGGTCTTACTGTATATTGGTCTAAATGAACCTTTCGCTTCAATCTTCAGAACAGTGGTGGAGTTCTACCTGTGGATATATATACAAAGTACTTCCTCTTCAGGTATTATGCAGTCTCCCGAAGCTTGTCTCTTTCGTCTTTTTGTTGTCTTTAGCACAACTATTTTTATTGCCTGCACTCTCTGGGTTGAAAGTTTTCAATTCCAAATGGGTTTTCATAACTTTTCTATTTTTATGCCTATTGTTGGTGTATGATTGGAATGTGTTTTATTTTCCCTTTCGGTGTCAGATTGGTGTGTCCTGTTCGTTAATGTTCGATTTTGAATGTAAATTACATTCTTGTGTGTATGTTCACATAATACAGTTTACTATTGAACATCACCCTATCAAGCAGCTCCCTAAAGAAACAATCAAAATCCGTCCCCTGAATAAATTAACACCAGAGAGGATAACTGCCAACCTGGATTTTACAAATCTGCCTCACAGTCAAATGGACCCAAACACTCTAGTAACCCAGTACAACAACAGGATATATGAAACACTTGACAGTATTGCCCCATGGCGCACCAAATCAGCAACCAAAAAGCAGAAAGCTAATTGGTTTGACAAAACCATCATGGATCTAAAAAAGAAAGGGCGCAGACTTGAAAGACAGTGGCGTAAATCAGGGTCTGAGGAGCACAAATCTAGCCTAATTCAACACCTCAGACAATACCAACAAGCAATAACCCCAAAAAAATCAGACTTTATCTCGCACAAAATATCTACAGCCAGCAACAGAGCTGGTCAACTCTTCCACACAGTGGAATCACTCTGCAATCCTTCCTGCCTAAAAGCCCCAACCACATTCTCCAGGGAAAGGTGTGAAGAATTCTTTGCCTTCTTCACAAACAAGGTGTCTACCATCCGTGCCAGCATTACAACAAAAACATCAATTGACCACTGGACTTTGCATCTGCCTACTACCGTACAACCATGACAAGTCTTTGACATGCTGAGTGAAGAAAATTTTGGAATTCTCATTCAAAGTCTCCGCCCCACTACCTGCGACCTGGATCCTGGCCCAACTGGATCCTTAATGCAGTGCCCAGAGCTGATCAGGCCAGCACTTCACAAAATCACTCAGTGCTCCTTGCAAAGTGGACTTTTCCCAGAAGAACTAAAGAAAGCAATCATAAAACCCCTCTTGAAGAAACCATCACTAGATCCTGATTCTGTAACCAACTACAGACCTGTGGCGAACTTACCATTCCTATCAAAAGTTATCGAGAAAGCAGTCACCAACCAGCTGAAAGCCAGGCTTACAGATAACAACATCTTTGATACTTTTCAGTCAGGATTCAGGAAAAGGCACAGCACTGAAACGGCATTAGTCCGAGTAATGAATTATCTACTTACTGCAAGGGACAAGCGTGATTGCTCAATTCTGATTCTTCTTGACTTGTCTGCAGCATTTGATACTGTGGATCATGAAATACTAATCCAGCGACTGAAGAATTACTGTGGCCTAAGGGGTACTGTTCTTAGCTGGTTTCAGACCTTCCTATCTGGCAGGATACAGCAAGTATGTCTGGGCACACACTACTCTAATCCAGTGCCACTTCCCTATGGAGTTCCACAGGGTTCTGTACTATCACCATTACTCTTTGCAGTCTACATGCTCCCACTGGGCAAAATAATCCAGAACTATGGCCTAGGATACCATTGTTATGCAGATGACACACAACTGTATCTGTCCTTCAAGCCTGGCACCCAAGACCCATCAACATCCATAAATGCGTGTCTAGTGGATTTACAAAATTGGATGAACACCAGCTGGCTGAGGCTGAACTCTGACAAAACAGAGGTGTTGGTGGTAGGTGGTCCACACATGATGGATAAGGTTCAAAACGCTCACCACCTGAAACTAGCAATTGGGGGAGATACTGTACAGTATAAAGACTGTGCGAAACCTTGGGGTGATCGTGGATGGAAATCTAAAACTCAAACAGCAGATATCAGCTGTCGTCAAGTCTTCCTTCTTCCATCTAAGAAATATAGCGAAAATCAAACACCTTATCCCAGTTGAAGACCTACCTGCCCTGGTTCATGCATTTGTATCCTCCCGCCTAGACTACTGCAACGCCCTGTTCATCGGATCTACAGATAAGGTTCTGCGCCCCTTACAGCTAGTACAGAATGCTGCAGCCAGACTCCTAGCCAATGCCCCCCGCAGCTCACACATCACCCCAGTACTGCAAACTCTTCACTGGTTGCCAGTAAAATGGAGAATCAATTTTAAGATCTGCCTGCTGACATTCAAGGCTCTACACCACATGGGACCCAAATACATAGCAGATCTATTTGAACTTTATGCCCCTCCACGCACCCTCCGCTCTGCCAACAAGATGAAGCTTGTTATTCCCAGGAAACACTTAACATTTGGTGCTCGGGCCTTTTCCTATGCAGCCCCTACTCTATGGAACTCACTTCCACAATAAGTACGAGAGGCTCCCTCTCTGGAAAGCTTTAAAAAAAGGCTAAAAACTCACCTCTTTTTCCTAGCCTTTGAGACTGCATAATGCAGGGTCACAGCCCTTTGAGTCCCCAGGGAGAAAAGCGCTATATAAATATTATTGTTATTGTTATTGTTTATTTCTAGACATTATTGATGTTCACATGGGCCTGATGAAGAGTTTTTGACTCCAAACAACCTGGCTTTGTTGCCTACAATATTTTGCAGTCCATCACGTATTATAGGACCTTGAATATGAACACATTTCATGTTGAAATGTCCTGATCTGTTCCTCCTGTGGTCTTTGTGTCTTTTTGTGCTTATCTGGAAGACAAGACAAGGAACATTTATATCATGATTTTCTCCTGGTGGACTACTAGTGTGAGCTCTATAGGCAGTAGCAGTGATAGGGAGACTTGCCCAAGGTCTCTTCACTGAATTGATGCTGGCTTACAGAACAGGAAGAGCCAAGATCCGAACCTTGGTCTCCTGTGTCAGAGGCAGAGCCCTCAGACAGTACACTATCCAGCCACTGCTGGAAGGACCTTCGGACTACTCTAGACATCTCTTTGTACTTCTCCAGAACTGCTTGGGGATTGAGCTAGAAGATTGTGAACAGCAGAATCACTGGATCATTGTCCACAATTAGGTGATTAGATAAAGTATTTTATTCGGGAGGAGTGTTTTTTTTTATAAACAGGGTCCTTAGATGAGTATTGGAAAAAAAATCCTGGCCATGTAATCATTTTTCCATCCCGAACAACAATTAAAAATTCCAGTTAAGGTAACCACAATATGACTTATTTTCCCATGCTTGCTTAGGGCTTGCTGTGGAATGCAAGGACCACAGAAGCAAAATGGACTTATGCCCAAATAGGCACATTTGCAATAGAACAATAAAAGCAAAAGTTTAAAATGTTAATTTGAAACATATTTGATTTTGTCCTCCCAAAATACATTACATGTGTTACTTGTAGAGTATCTGTACAGCATTGCAAAATCATATGGTGTACAAATGAAGCAAACATTCTCTTAGGGTGATCATTTTCTAGCATTTGATGAATAAAAAAGGCTGAATAGAAGATGGATAATTTGAACAAGTATTTATTGCAAATATAAAAACTTTCGGTTAGTCTATAAATATATTTATAGAAAACTAAACCGCCTTCCCTGACAGCTGAAAACAGAGACAATGCATAGAGCTGGGGAAATTAGGGTCATAACTGTCTCTAAACAGATTTAACTGTACATATGACATAATATCGTATTTCCTAGACTACACTTCACTGTAACTAGAGGTAACTCTGCATTGGTGCAGCCAGATAATCTTTAAGGTATCCATTAATGATGCAATTTTATGGAAGGATTGACCAACTGAACATTGTTGATTGTGACAATCAACATACAAACTATAGATTTATCAATCATTTTCCGCAAAACAGATCGATTCCATCCATAGCATTGATTATAATTTTTATTCCATTTATGGAATGCTTTCTGATTGTTTCCTTCCAATCACAATTATCAGTTCGGAAGTTCAGTCTTTCGGTAAAATTGCATCGTTAATGGGCACCTTTAGGTGTATTTCAGATTAGGTCATGAGTCATTGCATAATGTTCATTTCCTCTTTTCTACTATAAAATCCAAACAGGTTATGGGTAAAGTGGATCTGTCAGCGTGGGGGACATTGGTGGTAGAGGTTGACCAAATAATAGCTGAGAATTGGGTGGTCCTGGGTGTGCTGTAAATTTAGATACCTGGAGGGCGCATGCGCGAACCACCCAAGATGGCCGCATAAGAGATACGCTCCGCTCACCGCCGCTCTTCACAGCCGCATCCTCCGCCCCAGAAGCAATAGACAGCGGCGGTTTTGCTGGGGGTAATCTCCGCACACCTTCCTGCCCGGAATGACATCCAAAGGGGGCCCTAAATCTTCATCCCCAGCGGGCACTATGGACAAGTTTCTCCGTCCCTCCCCAAGCCAAGATGGCGCCGATCCCACAGACCAGCCAGAAGCTCCTTCCTCTGACCAGGCAAGTGACATACATGCTACGCAACCACTAACTGCAGCACTCCTGGAACTCTCATTAGACAAACACTACCACAGCTTGCAAGATTCTCTGCAGAAAGTTATTATGGCTGCAGTGGGGGAAATACGTGCTGACATGGCAGGGCTGGGGGAGCGCACACAGGCCTTGAAGGAAAAAGTAGATGCCCTTACTACAAAACAGGCTGACTTAACAGAAGATCAACAACTCATGCAATCTGATATAAAAGCAATGCGTTTAGCCCAGGAAGATATGGAAAACAGAGAGAGGAGGCAAAACGTGCGCATCAAAGGGGTCTCTATGTCTCTTAAAAATGAACACATTGTTCCTTATCTGAAAGAGTTATTCCACACTATCGTTCCAGATTTGCCAGACGAGATGTGGAGAATGGACAGAGCACACCGATCGTTGGGGGAAAGGAAACCAGGCTCTAGATCACCTAAAGACATAATTGCTAGACTGCACTACTTTGAGGCAAAGGATGCTCTCTTCAAAGCACTGCGGAACACATCAAACATCCCTTTTAAGGGAGAAGATATTGCTATCTACAATGACTTATCCCTGATAACTTTGAAAAAACGCAGGATCCTTAGACCAGTTACACAGCTACTTAGGGATGCCGGCATTGCATACAAATGGGGCTTCCCCTTTCGCCTAATTGTTAATAAACAAGGCCTTATCCTAACTCTATCTGATGTGGACGATGCCCCCATGTTCTTAAAACAACTAGGCCTCAAGCTCCCATCTACCTCCGCATCCCTCACTCGCCCTGCGATAACTGCTTCAGCAAGCCCTAAGCAAGCATGGGAAAATCCGCCACATCTCTGAATGGACTAAGCAACCACTGAGGAGCCTCACGTTCTCAGATAGAACAGAAGACATGGATGACCACCCCGCTTGAGTATATCCTCACAACACTATAGCTTTACATAACAATTATAGAAAGTTATTACAGCTTTCATATACTCCTTTTTCTTTTTTTTCTCCCTATCTTTTTGACTGATAGTTGAATGTTTCTTTATGTTGTTTCCTGGCCTAGCAGGAGAAATGTCCTCAATTACACTCTGATATATAGCGTGACCACCCCCCCCTCGGTTTTCATGCTCCTGGGATTTGTATATACGAGCGGCGGGAGGGAGCTTATCTCGGTATTTCTCTTAATGGTTCATGATATGTTTATTACTATGTTTACCCTAATGTTCCTATTCTTGGGTCTCGGCATGCACCTCAGGGAGACCCTCCTTCGAATTGTCTGGTTGCTACGGCAGCTAGCCAATCAAGGACGATTTCCATCTAGGCAGCAGTTTTATGCTGCCCATACGTTTAGCCATTGGTCAATATATGGCTTGCCTCTAGATAACCGATACGCTAAGCCACAATACGTTATTCTCAGTGCAATATATATCGTCACAGTGTTCTCCCCAGAATTTTTTTCCAGCCGGGTGGCATGAAATAGTAGCCGGGTGGGTCGAGATGAAAATGCAGGGCAACTATGCTTACAGCATAGGAGGAGGTCAGGAAGTGAGCCGATGACAGCCGGGTGGTCACCAAATCTAGCCGGGTGGAGCACCCGGCTAAAAGAGCCTGGGGAGAACACTGTCGTCATGTATATATACACAGTTATACCTTTTACTTTTTATTGTTTGTTCATACTTGTTCTCTTTTTCTTTTTTCTTCTTCCTTATATGGCATATGAGCATCACAGGGTCTGTCCACCAAATACCTACACTACCTTATATACATCTCAAAAATGGTTAAATTCCTGACACTAAATACTAAAGGCCTAAACACACCTCAGAAAAGGTTCTCACTATTTCGAGATATGAAGAGGCTGGATATTGACTTAGCATTCCTTCAGGAAACCCATCTCCGCAAAACTGACAATACACGTTTATACAATAGACTATACTCTGAGGTGTGTTTGGCCTCCGGCCCCACAAAAAAGGCAGGAGTAGCAATCATATATAAAAAAGATTTCCCCCTACGAATCTCCAAAACTATATCTGACCCAAAAGGTCACTATTTGATACTACAGGGATCACTAGCAGGTAAAGATATCACATTGGCTAATGTCTATGTCCCTAATAATAGTCAGATATCTTTCCTTACCTCACTTCTTAAGAAACTACTCAAATATACCAAAGGCTGCTTATTGTTGGGAGGTGATTTTAATCTAGCATTCTCTAACCTTAAAGATCGATATGTTCCCCCCAGTACGACTTCAACGGCCACTCATGACCGCAATTCCCGCAAGTTTAGAATCCTTATGAGACAGTATAAACTGCTTGACTTGTGGAGGATCTCTAACCCCACTTCTATTGAATACACCTTCTTTTCTCCCCCACATGCATCTCACTCCCGTCTAGACTATTTCTTCTCAACATCTAGTCTCCTGTCATTGCTGAAGGGAGCAGAGATATTACCAATTGCATGGTCAGACCACCAAGCAGTCATTACAGAAATTGACCTACTCTCCCACACACATAAACCGATCTTCTGGAGATTGAATGAAACACTACTACAAGATAAAAAGATACTATCCAGGCTGACGGAAGAATTGCAATCCTATTTTTCAGTGAATATCGATTCAGTTCCCTCCTTTGGGATGATATGGGAAGCACACAAGGCCTTCATCAGGGGTATATGTATATCAGAGGCTACTAAACGTAAAAGAATGTCCTCCTCTAGACTCTCTAAGCTTTACTCAGACCTAGACTCGGCCCAAAAATTATACAAATCTAACCCAATCCAGATGCATTATTCTAATCTACAAACCCTCAAACAAGAAATACAAACCCTCCAATGTACACAACTGGAAAAAAGCATGAGATGGACTAGACAACTTTTTTATGAAAGAGGTAATAAACCACACACGATTCTTGCCCGCAAATTAAACCCAAAATCTTCTAACCATCATATATACTCTATGAAAGACACCCAAGGGACTGTCCATTATCACCCAAGAAAGGTAGCACAAATCTTTACAGACTACTATAAGATCCTTTACAATCTACCAAAACACCCCAATCCCTCAACACATCTATCCAAGATAGATGCGTTCCTAGATCAATTAAATATGCCTTCTTTAACTCCAGAAAACATCAAATCACTTAATGCCCCTATAACAGACGAAGAAATTACAGAAGTCATAAAACATCTTCCTTCCACAAAAGCTCCAGGCCCAGATGGCCTACCATATTCCTACTATAAAAAACTCCAAACCATCCTGGTCCCATACCTAAATAAATTAGCAAACACACTTATGAAGGGGAATGTAGCACCCAACTCATTCCTGAACTCCTTAATCACTATGATTCCCAAGGAGGGTAAGGATCCACAACTACCACAGAATTTTCGGCCTATATCTCTACTCAACTCAGATCTAAAAATTATCACAAAAGTAATGGCAAACCGTCTAAACCCAATCCTGATTTCTATGATTAATAATGACCAGGTAGGTTTCATACTGGGTCGCCAGGCGGGAGACAATACTAGAAAGGCTATCAACCTGATAGAATTGATGAACAGAGCTGGGAAGCCTTCTCTGCTTCTAAGTTTGGATGCAGAGAAGGCTTTCGACAGATTGTCGTGGCCGTTCCTATTTAGGGTTATGGAACGTCAGGGTTTTTGTGGATCCTTCCTGACGTTAGTCCGGTATCTATACTCTTCTCCATCCACAATGGTCAAACTTCCCTTTGCCCCAGTGTCCCCCTTCTCAATAACGAATGGCACCCGACAGGGGTGCCCCCTATCCCCACTCTTATTTGCAATAAGCATTGAGCCCCTGGCGTGTGCCATTAGACAAAATCAAGATATCACTGGAGTCAAACAAAACACTCAGGAATACAAGATATCGCTTTTCGCAGACGATATATTATTAACGATCACTAATCCTCTCACTTCTCTCCCAGTACTACACACAATTTTAAAAGAATTTGAAGCCATATCAGGTTTCAAACTTAACCAGGATAAGACGGAAGCACTCCCCATTAAAATACCACAGACAATGCTTCAAAACCTAAAACAATCCTTTTCCTACAAATGGAAGACGCATTCTATTAAATACCTAGGGATCCAATTAACAACTACCTACACCACCCTATATAAAGCTAATTTCCCTTCCTTAATACAATCCATCCTACAAGACTTACATAAATGGACAGCCTACAAAATTTCATGGATAGGTAGGATCTACTCCTTAAAAATGAATATACTACCACGCCTGCTATACTTATTCGAAACGCTACCTGTCCAAGTTCCCTCCTTACAGTTTAAAATCCTACAACGAGCCTTTTTAAAGTTTGTCTGGAACAACTCTAAACCACGAATCCATTCCTCTGTCCTACTAGCTTCTAGGGAACAAGGGGGCTTAGGCCTACCTAATTTGAAACTATACTATCAAGCTGCCCATCTACGCCAACTTCCTGAATGGTCGGATCTTAAGACATATACTAAATGGGGCCTTATTGAGGCTTTCAGTGTTTACCCAACTTCCCTGGCTTCTTTAATTTGGTCCTCACCTCCTCCCAAGCTACCCCAAATTAAACTACTCCCTACAATTAAATTTACTATCCAAATATGGCACTCGACAGTTCTAAAAGCTAACCTCAGATCTTCAATATCCCCTCTCTATCCTATACTAGGAAACCCAGCATTTACTCCGGGTATGACAGAAAATTCATGGGCAGATGGTTTAGTCTTAAGTACACCAATCTTCATAATTGGACGAACGTTCTCACTAGAAAACTTATCAATAACACTGCCTTAGAAGAAAAAATAACTTTCACGCCACAATTGTTTATGGAATATAGCCAAATTAGTCACTTTCTTAGAACTCTCACTAGGGGAATAGACCTCCTGCCCACGTTTACCCCTTTTGAAAGACTATGTCACAATAAAGGTCACCAAAAAGGACTTATTTCAGCTATCTATATGCTACTCCTGGACAACTCTGGTACCCTCAAAATTAAACACTCATATATGAATAAATGGGAACAAGCTCTTGGACAATCCTTAGAATTGGAAGATTGGGCCTCAATATGGGAAAACGCGAAAAAAACATCAATATGCACACAGGTAAAAGAGAATATTTATAAGTTGATGTTTCGGTGGTATAGAACGCCGGAAGTGTTATCAAAAATATACCCTGATGTACCCAACCACTGCTGGAGGGGATGTGATCAGGTAGGCTCCCTAGAGCATATATTCTGGTATTGTCCAATAGTTCAACCACTATGGGTCGAAATCCAATCTCTGATAACAAGGATAACAAACTCTAATATTCCCCTAGACCCCTTATATATGCTCCTAGGTAAACCTATACCCGGAATAAAGAAAAACACGATGAGACTGATCACACATATACTCACAGCCACTAGATTGTCCATAGCATCCTATTGGCGTAAACCTCTCTCCCCTACAATCTCTGCAGTCATTATCAAAATCAATTGGACTAAGGCTATGGAATATCTCACCTCCCTACTAAGAGACACGGAAGAAAGATTTAAACAAATCTGGGATCCATGGGAAACATACTTCCTCAACTACATCCCTCCCTGACTTGTGATCTTATTCCCTAACTCCCACTGAAATGACCTATGGGACAGAAATTGGGTAACAAACTCTATTTCTGAATTTTCAGACTTTGAATGGTTTAACTGATACATACCATAATGACCCATGATTTATGGTGCTTCTCCTCCTTAATGGGGCACAACCCAAATCATAACTGGTACGCTTTCTTCTCCGCATTGATGGACAGACCATAGGAACAAAAGACTCATATGCTAATTTAGCTTGGATTATATTAGAGTGTTGTCTTTATTTTTTCTATTCTGTATAGGTTATTTGGACAATTGGAAACACTGGACAATATAAACCTATAAGAATAATACAGGTTACATACCTTCAACGCTATTGTATTGTAAACATGATATGTTCTCTTTTTTGTTAAAAATGGACATATACTGAAATTTTCAAACGTATGTAAGATACAATGTATGTTCAATAAAAACAGTGTTACAAAAAAAAATTTAGATACCTGGAAAGCAGAGGAAAGGTCCAGCTCTGTAGCATCTGGGAGCATCTGGGATGGTATTGCTGACAGAAAGCCACCTGTTCTGAGGAAACCTGGCCCAGTAATGGCTCTAAACAGAAATAGTATGTAGGGGGTACTTTTCTTGCTTTTTTTTATATTCCCTCCCAGGGCCAGATTTACCATACGGCATTGTAAGCACGTGCCTACAGGAACCTGGTCTTGAAAAGGCAGCTCACTCCCCTCCCCTAGTACCTCCCTTCCTCCTTCTATATGTAGAGTCCTAAGTGGAGTGAAAGGGGAGGTTGCCCATCCAGCTCTTGGCATTCCACTGACAAGATCTTTCTTCAGTCAGGGGCATCTCTAAATACTTAATACTGAGGGTACCTCTAGCTACCTAATGATTGGGGGAACCTCTAGCTACTTAATTTTGAGGGTACGTCTGGCTACCTAATACTAAGGGACACCTGTAGCTACCTATGACAGGCAAGGGAGGTAAGGGAGAAGTGACAGCTGGGCCAGCCAGCATATTTGTGGTGCACTTTGGTGAGGGTTTGTAGGTTCATGGAGGGCAAAATCAAAGGTGCTAGGACATCTGCGCTTATAGGCTCCTGTGAGGTAAATCCGGGCCTGCTCCCTCCTGTCCAAGTCTTTGTGAAGACATCAGTTTATTATCATGACAAAATGACAATAATATAACACCTGAACTGACCTAGAAAATGGATTTCTTAACTTGCATTACCTGCACAATTCTGGGTCATGCAGGTAATGGAACCGCCAGCGGGAGAATGGAGGAGACCAAGAGGATGACAAGGGCCCTCACTGACTATGGGGGAAATTTATTTTTTAGGTTAGTTCAGGTCCCCTTTAAAGGGATACTGTAAGGGGGTCGGGGGAAAATGAGTTGAACTTACCCGGGGCTTCTAACGGTCCCCCGCAGACATCCTGTTTTGGCGCAGCCACTCACCGATGCTCCGGCCCCGCCTCCGGTTCACTTCTGGAATTTCAGACTTTAAAGTCTGAAAACCACTGTGTCTGTGTTGCCGTGTCCTCGTCCCAGTATGGTCTGTGTCTGCGCAGTACACTCCTGGTGACATCAGCGGGAGCGAGGACACGGGCGTGCAGGCGCAGTGGTTTTCTGACTTTAAAGTCAGAAATACCAGAAGTGATCTGGAGGCGGGGCCGGAGCATTGGGGAGTGGCGGTGCCAACACAGGATGTCTGCGGGGGACCATTAGAAGCCCCGGGTAAGTTCAGCTCATTTTCCCCCGACCCCCCTACAGTATCCCTTTAAAGGAACCTCTTTCTAAGGGAGGTTGAGAAACTGTATGGGCTTTTGGGGTGCAGCAGGCATTTACTCACCTACGAAGGGCTAAATGGATGCCTCCATCTTCTCTGTCCTGTCCTGCAGGTTTAAATTCCCACAATGATATAGCACATCACTGACGGCTGCAGTGCATGCTGGTGACGTCTGATTCATTCATGTGGCTACATCTCCCGGACAGGAGATTTAATTACATCAATATGAACTTTATCTCCTGGCATACATTGCACGTTCCCACCATGCATTGCAAAGGCCAGGGATGTGCTATATAATTTTCACTGCGGTCCTGTTGCACCGGGCAAGAGTAGAAGGAGGTCTCCATATAGGCAGAGAGCTACGGAGCAGCTAAGTCAATGCTTGCTGCACCCCCAAGAGCCTACACAGTTTACAAACCTCCCTTCTGGAGGACAAGTTCCCAAAATGTATGGCTTAGTCCCCTTTAAAAAACATTGTTGAGATAACTAGGACTAATGAGGATTACATTATTTTTCTAACTGTGGCCAAACTGTTAACAATAAGACCTGTAAGTCCATTTATACATGAATGTGGGAAGTTCTTTTCTTGAATTTAATGGTGTGGAAAACTGAAAATATCTGCTCACACAAATATGAACAGAAAAATAATGGCAACACCGACTTCAGCAGCACTCCAAAAATGATTTATGATATATTTTTCTATTTTTTTCTGTAGTGTGCGGTCAAAAATCAAGTCCAGAAGTTCATTCCTTCATTAAGGATAAAAGCCTCGTACCCAAGGTGGGATTTATACTTATTCTACCACTAGGCCAAGGGTGTTGGGACCAGGGTTGCCACCTTTAGGGTAAAAAAATACCGGCTTGTGGGTGTGGCCTGAGGGTGTGGTCTAAAAGTGGGAGTGGTTTGTCACTGACTTTTTACAGGACAACTGACCTGAGAGGGATATGGAGGCTGCCATAATTTATTTACAAATGCAAATTTCCTGGCTGTCCTGCTGATCCTCTGCCTCTAGCCATAGCCCCTGAACAAGCATGCAGATCAGATTTTTCTGACTTAAAATCTGACAAGATTAGCTGCCTGATTTTTTCTGGTGTTTGAGGCAGACATACTAATGCCAGAAAGCTCAGCTGGAGAGCCAGGCAACTGGCTTTGTTTAAAATGAAATCAATATGGCAGCCTCCTTATCCCTCTCTCAGGTCGGTTGACCTTTATTGCTAGGTACAACCTATACAATTTTCTGACTATTTCCAACAGGTCCAATCTGATTTCTGATCGATTTTCTGATTGACTTTCTGTTCACTTCTATGGAAAATCTTTTGGAAATCAGATCGGAAATAGTCAATCTGACAGTAAAAATGTCAGAAAATTGTATAGTATGTACCTAGCATTAGGCTCGCTCTGGGTCTCTTAGAGGCAGTATTAAAGGGAACCTAAAGTGAGAATGATATGGCTTTTTCCTTTTAAAATAATACCAGTTGCCTGACTCTCCTGCTGATCCTGTGTCTCTAATACTTTTAGCCTCAGCCCCTGAACAAGCATGCAGATCAGGTGCTCTGACTGAAGTCAGACTGGATTAGCTGCATGCTGGTTTCAGGTGTGTGATTCAGTGACTACTGCAGCCAGAGACATCAGCAGGGCTGCCAGGCAACTGGTATTGTTTAAAATGAAACATCCATATCCCTCTTAGTTTATGTTCCCTTTAATAGGTGTATTTATACTTACCTGGGGAGCTTCCTCCAGTCCTATGAGGTGCCTGGGTTCCCTCGCCAGCTGCTTCATTCACTTGATATGCTCCCCCAGTAATATCTGGCTGGCCGCGCTCTTCTATGTCATGCGTCTACTCCTGTAGTGCTCCCGTAGCGGAGAGCATTCCGCACCTGTGCAGTAGCGGCCGGGCCACATATATGCAGAAGCGCATGGCTGGCCGTGATTGTTCAGATTACCGGGGGAGGGGGGAATATCAAGTGAACAGAAAGGCTGCAAGGAAGTCCACACACCTCATGAGGCTGGAAAGAGCCCCAGGTAAGTATAAATACACCCAATAATAACATTTCAGGTACACTTTAACCTCCTTGCGACCGCCTAACGCCGATGGGCGGTTGCAAGGTGGCTCTTCCAGGACCGCCTAATGCTGATTGGCATCAAGCCCTGGGGGAGGAGATTACACTGAATGATGGAGCGGAGTTCCGAGACCAGCCTGCTTGTATGCGATCGTAGGCGGCAGGCTGTTACACATAAAAAAAAAAATATAGTTTATTTACATGTACAGCCCTGCGATCTACTGCAGCGCTGTATGGGGGACAGCTCTGTCACTGAGCTATCCCCTCGAGTGTGCCACAAGAAGATCCCTCTCATAGGCTGATGCCTATGAGAGGTGATCAGCTCTGATTGGCTCTTCAGGGGTAGGGAGGGTAGGAGAATTATTTAAATAAAATACGTGATTTTATTAAAAAATAAAAAAAATAAAGCTAATTAAAAAAAATAAATCTCAGTAGCAATCAGATGCCACCAACAGAACGCTCTGTTGGTGGCAATAAAAGGGGGGCAAGATTCAATTGTGTGCTAAGTTGTATGGCCCTGCAGCAGGCTGCAGTGGCCTGAGTTGTAAAAAAAATACCCTGGTCAATATCGGGGTGTAAGCCTGTGATTACTGTAGGGAGCAAAGGGGAAAAAAGAGTTGAACTTACCCGGGGCTTTTAATGGTCCCCCACAGATGTCCTGTGCACTCACCGATGCTCCGGTCCCCGCCGGTTCACTTCCGGAATTTGCGACTTTCAAGTCAGAAAACCACTGCGCCTGCGAGGCCTTCTCTTCACTCCCACGGATGTCTCCGGAGCGTACTGCGTAGGCACAGGCCATACTGTGCTTGCGCAATACGCTCCCATGATGTCAGCGGGGAGAAGGTCGTGCAGGCGCAGTGGCAAATTCCGGAAGTAACCGGTGGCAGGGACTGGAGCATCGGTGAGTGGCTGTGTGGGCACAGGACGTCTGCGGGGGACCATTAGACACTCCGGGTAAATCTAACTCATTTTCCCCTTTGCCCCCTACAGTACTCCTTTAAGCGGTTAAGAGAAGGGGGGGTCAGGTCTGTCAGGGACTGGTGGGGGGGTGAGTATGGCAGGACAACGAACCTAGAGGGAGTGTGGAGGTGTATTGCCCATGCTTGCTATGGGGGTAAGGAAGGGGGTGTTACACTGAAGGGGGGGGGGGATGCAGTTATTCAAAAGGGAAACATTCTCTCAATACATACACATGCACTATATACATACACCCACATGCTCTATGTACATACATACATACATACATACATACATACATACATACATACATACACACACACACACACGCAGATCACATCACACACTATATGCATACACACATGCTCTATATACATACACACATTCATTCTCTACATATACACACATGCGGTCTGTGTATATATACATACATACATACATACATACACATGCTCTATATACATACATACATACATACATACACACATACTCTACATATACACACACACACACACACACACTCTTCATACATACATACATACATACATGCATACACACATACTCTATACACACACGCAGATCACATCACACACGCAGATCACATCTCACACACACACACACACACACACACACACACACACACACACACACACACACACACACACACACACACACACACACACACACACACACACACACACACACACACACACACACACACACACACACACACACACACACACACACACACACACACACTATATACATACACATCTGCTTTATACACACACAGATCCCAGAGACACACACACTATATGCATGCTCATCACGTCACACACATGCCATACATGTACACACATTGCATCCATCCATACACACAGCAGTGACAGCACCTCTCCAAGTAGCAGAATCTCCTGTCCCAGCTGCAGCTGCACGTGTCTGTGTCTCCTTCTCTCCGGCCCTCTGAAGTCTCGGGGAGGGAGGGGGGAGGAGCAGGACATTCCTCTCCTCAACACTATGTATCAGTGTACTCAGCTCCGCAGTCGGCCGTCACGGGGTGCTGCACATTAAACAGGAGGGAGGGGGAGAACAGCCTGTAGCCTCTTCTCAGTTGTTAGAAGTATTATTGTAAATTTGTAACAGACCAGGCGTCTCCCCCTCTGCTCTTGTGGAACAGTCCAAATTACCGCCTGGATACATTGCCGGTAAAAACATTTTTCCGGCAGCGGCTTTTTAATTAATTTTACGGCTGTGCCGGGGGAATACCGGCCTGGTGGCAACCCAAGTTGGGACACCCCTTTCAAGTGCAGCAGTGCCCCTCCCATTCCATGTGCAGCATACATGTCCTGCTGCCAATCTCTTTCATATATAGCTCCCTTGGACATCAGCTTCCCTTTTCATTTGCTGCCTACTCTTTCATATGTAGCAACCCCTATTTCATGTCCAGTCGCCCTACTCGGGTTGCAGCCGCCCAAGGCCTGGGCCTTTGTGGCCTTCCCAGAAATCCGGCCCTGCTCGTACCCATACTTGAGGGTGCTTGTCCAAGGAAGCTGGATAGGGCTGTCTTTGCGGAGAATCTATCATGTGTATGCCTCACCGTGAGATATGTAGTACCAATTGTCTCTGATGAGTGCAGGCCGAGCGCATTGTTCTCTTCTCCTCCTGCTCCTGTTCTGACATGTGCTGTTGTCCGTCCTCCTACACAACAGCAAAGAATGCGTTGTTAGCCTGTAGGGATGGTCCTGCTTAGGAGAACTCATGGAGAAGCATGTGATCAGTTTGATCAGCTGATAGATTTGTAAAGCCCTTATTTGCTGTGATGACTTCCTGGTTTAACACATGATCAGAACCAGCAAATCAGAAAGTTACAAATCTGTCAGCTGATCAAAGTGATCAGATGCTTCTCCATGAGTTCTCCTAAGCAGGGCCATCCCTATTAGCCTGTGGTCTAGTGACGCATCTGTACACTACTCAACCCGGTCCCTGCGGGTGACAGCAATTGTGCATGCTTATGCACCTTAAAGGAATACTGTAGGGGGGGTCGGGGGAAAATGAGTTGAACTTACCCGGGGCTTCTAATGGTCCCCTGCAGACATCCTGCGCCCGCGCAGCCACTCACCGATGCTCTGGCCCCGCCTCCGGTTAACTTCTGGAATTTTAGACTTTAAAGTCTGAAAAACACTGTGCCTGCGTTGCCTAGTCCTCGCTCCCGCTGATGTCACCAGGAGTGTACATGCGCAGACATAGACCATACTGGGCTTGTGCTATACACTCCTAGTGATGTCAGTGGGAGCGAGAACACGGCAACGCAGGCGCAGTGGTTTTCAGACTTTAAAGTCTGAAATTCTAGAAGTGAACCGGAGGCAGGGCTGGAGCATCGGTGAGTGGCTGCGTGGCTGCGTGGGCACAGGATGTCTGCAGGGGACCATTAGAAGCCCCTGGTAAGTTTAACTCATTTTCCCCTGACCCCCCTACAGTATCCCTTTAAAGCGGAATATAACCCTGCATTTCAACTTTGCCCTAAAACATTATTTACAGCATATTATATGCAAAAAGCATTTTTTTTTTACTAGACCAGCATTGGAAGGGTTAAGCACAGAGGTTTTAAGTTCCGTGGAGAGATATGCAGACGTTCAGATAGTTACATTCTATTTAGTTATCCTACTAATATAATAAATGGGAAAGTTCGGATGTTTGGATGTTTGTTACTCGATCACGCAAAAACGGCTGAACAGATTCGAATGAAATTTGACACACACATAGTACATTACCTGGAATAAAGTATAGGATACTTTTTATTCTCATAACCAAAAAGAGACAAATACAAATTTCACTGGAAAATGTAAACTGCAGCCACTCTTACACTGTTACACTGGAGGTGTGTTTAGCTTCTAAGGGTAGAATGGTTAATTTGCATATATTCAGCAGTGATGCACTGGGAGACATCTCAAGCTCACTCCAACCTGAATTATCGCAAATTCTTTCTGTTTTAAGAAAGCAAACTTTTGTTTTTCTTAACATCTTAGTAAGGGGGCTTTTAGGACCATTGTAGTCCCTTACACACTCCAATGAGTTCTGGGTCACTATGAGCTTGCTGGTTAGTCTGTACCTCTCGGTGTTACAAGCCCTACTGCACAGAGCCAAAGTAATTCATACCATGCACTGATGAGGATCAAACAATCCAAAACAGTCTGCATGCATGTTGGATTATTATGGCTCTGTACAAATTAACAAGCTGACACACCATTGCATTCTAGCAGTTCTGGAGGTGTGTTTAGCTTTTAAGGGTAACAATGGTTAATTTGCATATATTCAACAGTGATGCACTGGGAGACATTTTAAGCTCACTCCAACCTGAATTATTGCAAATTCTTTCTGTTTTAAGAAAGCAAACTTTTGTTTTCCTTATACTGTTAATGGTAGGGTTCTCAAACTTTGTACAGTTGGTTGATTTTCAAGGGGAATATTTCTGCCATTCTTGCACTGTTAATGGCACAAGCCTCAAACCTGCCATTCTTGCACTGTTAGTGGCACAAGCCTCAAACCTGGTATAGTTGATCATTGGGTGACTGGGTTCAATTTCAGAAAGGTGGTGGAGCCACAAATAGCCAATCAGATTTGTTTCATTCCAAACACCGCAAAGCTCACAAACTTGGTAATTGAGTAATTGATTAATTGTGTGTTAGGGTTAGGAAAGTGGGCACAGCCAACACCAGCCAAATACATAAGCGGGCAACGCAGGGTCATAAGTGGGCGGAGACAAATACAAATTTTACTGGGAAAATGTAAACAGCAGCCATTCTTACACTATTAATGGTAGGGTTCTCAAACTTTGCACAGTTGGTCACTAAGTGACTGAGATTAATATTCAGAAAAGTGGGTGGAGCCTACAAAAGCCAATCAAAATCCACCTATTAATCTTTAAGGGGAATATTTAATTGATGCCATTCTTGCACTGTTAATGGCACAAGCCTCTTGCACTGTTAATCACCTGTACCTGGTACAGTTGGCCATTGGGTGATTGGGGTTCAAATTCAGAAAAGGGGTGGAGCCACAGCCAATCAGATTTATTTTATTTCAATGCAAATTATTGATGCCAAAGACCGCAAAGCTCACAAACTTGGTCATTAAGTAATTTTGTGTTAGGGTTAGAAAAAGTGGGCGGAGCCAACACCAGCCAAATACATACCTGGGCAATGCGGAGGCAAACACAAATTTCACTGGGAAAATGTAAACTGCAGCCATTCTTACACTATTAATTGTAGGGTTCTAAAACTTTGCACAGTTGGTCACTGGGTGACTGGGATTAATATTCAGAAAAGTGGGTGGAGCCTACAAAAACCCATCACAATTCACCTATTGATTTTCAAGGCAAATATTTAATTGCTGCCATTTATGCACTGTTAATGGCACAAGCCTCAAACCTGGTACAGTTGATCATTGTGTGACTGGGGTTAAATATTTAGAAAAGGGGTGGGGCCACAAACAGCGAATCAGATGTGTTTCATTTCAATGAAAATTATTCATGCCAAAGACCACAAATCTCACAAACTTGGTCATTGACTATTGACAATTGTGTGTTAGGGTTAGAAAAAGTGGCCACAGCCAACAGCAGCCAAATACATACCCGGGAAACATTAGGACATCAGTGGGTGGAGAAAAATACAAATTTCACTGCTAGAATGTAAACTGAAATTTGGCACACACATGGTACCTAGAATAAAGTATGGGATACTTTTTATTCCCATAACCAAAAAGGGGGTGGAGACAAATACAAATTTCACTGGCTTTTAAGGGTAACAATGGTTAATTTGCATATATTCAACAGTGATGCACTGGGAGACATTTTAAGCTCACTCCAACCTGAATTATTGCAAATTCTTTCTGATTTAAGAAAGCAAACTTTTGTTTTTCTAACTCTGTCAATGGCAGGTTTCTTAAACTTTGCACAATTGGTCACTGGGTGACTGGGATTAATATTCAGAAAAGTGGGTGGAGCCTACAAAACCTAATCAAAATTCACCTATTGATTTTCAAAGGAGTGGAGCCACAGCCAATTAGATTTATTGATTTTCAATGCCAATTATTGATGCCAAAGACCGCAAAGCTCACAAACTAGGTCATCCTTGAATAATTGAATAAAAAGTGAGCAGAGGTAACACTAGCCAATTACATACCCGGGCAACGCCGGGCGACCAGCTAGTATGTATATATTTAGAAATGTTACACACTCTTTGGCTGTCCTCCAACTCCTTCTCAGTGAGAGAGATGAGTCACATTCAACACTTAGATACATTTATGTAAACAAAATGTATCTCTCTCAAGTTCGGATGCGTCTGCAGAAATCTCCAAGAACTTTAAAGCCCTGTGTAACCCTTCCAATGCTGGTCTAGTAAAAAAAAGTTGAATTGCAGGGTTATATTCCGCTTTAAAGAGAACCAGAGACGAAGCACCCTCATGTATTTTATTACATTTATCAGTGGGAACATAACAGTAAACACCTACCCTGCTTTTAGTTTTATTGTTCTCAGTCTAATCTATCTGTTATCAACTGTGATAAGAATCCACCGACTATTCAGTCGAGGTTTGACCTGGAATCATTATAGCTGAGTCACTCTTCTGTGGAGTGTTTTCAAGCCCAAGCCTTCCCCCTCCTGGCTCAAATTTAATGCTTTACATACTGAGAGCTGTGAGGATATGGGACGGGCTGCAGGAAAAATCTCTGTCTAACAGACAAGTGTGGCTGTGTGATCTGTGTGCTCTGTCTGTGCAGCCAGTCATCATTATTATCTACTGTATGCAGTTTCATTACTATGAGAGACACTTCCTACAGGCAGCCACACAGCGTGCCAGAATATGAAGTTGAAAAACACAGATGAAAGCCTACAGCAGCCCTTCTTGTCTATAGTCTCATATAGCCTATACAGCACATCCAGAACACCTCATAACCTGGAACAGAAGGAATATGAGCCGGCGGCCATATTGGATATTTCCTGGAGCAATAATGCATAAAAAGCACTCAAAAAGGCACACCAGAGTGGCAAAATTATCGGGTAGAGCATTTATTCTTTACAAGCTATCAACTGATATGTTTATTTTGTGTGAATCGTTCATCTCTGGTTCCCTTTAAGTTCTTTTACATTGTACACAGAAATAATAGATACAGATGCAATCCCACATTCTAGATTATACTGCAAACTGAGAAAAAAAAGGGGTATATGCTTAGACCAAGTGTCACCTGACTTATATACTGGCTGCCTCATGTCTACTGACGAATTAAAATGGCATAGCATTTGCAAATTGCATCTGCTTGCCAGAATATGCAGGATCTAAACTACCTCACTCCTGTATCCTGCAGGAGTTAGCCCACGCAAAATACTCTGCATCTCAATGGAGGTACTGTGTGTAGGTCTCCTTGTGTACCCGAGGAAAGACGAGCAGCGCTGACACCCTCTGAGCACCCTCATGCCCAGGAGCACCATGAGGGGGGGGGATGCGCAGAGAAACGCAGACAGCACACGCAGAAACGCAGACAGCACACCCCCAGGCCTGGCCAGAGTCTAGGGGGAATCATCCACATTGCCCCACCTGCCAAAGGTTAGATTCCATACCTTTGTTGACCATCCCCAGAGGGGCTATCCGCAATTCTCTGCCCCCCATTCTTCCTAGAGTGCGGTCGCGGTGCTCCCAGGCAGTGAAGGCTGTTTGGGGCACTGCCAGGGCTGCTCCCCTTTCTTGAGGGCATGAGGAGGCCTACACGAGTCGCCCCTGTTATTTGCTTAATTCAGGTTATCCGCTTTATATAATGCCTACTAAACTTTATGTGCACCATCTGCCCAAAGTAAAGTGTGTCGGGCCCCTAATCTGTGCAGTGGCTGTTTAAATTGGTCAGATTGGATTTTTAACATCTGGATGGGATATTATTTTCTTGGAAAGAAGTTCAGAAACTTTTTCATGATGCTGTGCTTTTTATGATGACAGTGCCTTGTCAGGTATGGTCATTTGTTTCAACATTGATTCTGCAGCTTTATTTTGTTGTGATAGAAGACACTGAAAGTAAACTGAGGCTTCTCAGATACTTGAGCATATTTTTTCTGTGAGTGCCTTGTCAGCTTGTTTGTTACAAGTGATTCAGTAAGTTTTTCACCACAGACTGGAATGTGGTAAGTTTCATCACCTATCCATGTAATTCCAAAAGCTAAAAAGCTGTCTATGTCTCTGTCTCTGCTGTTTGCAATCTACATGTTGCCACTCGGTACACTTATCCAACGACATGGCCTGACGTACCACTGCTACGCCGATGACACACAGCTATACCTGTCCTTCAAACCTGGTGGAACAGACCCTACCCCAAAAATAAACTCTTGCTTAGCTGAGCTTCAGGCATGGATGAATGATAACTGGTTGAAACTGAATGCTGACAAAACTGAGTTCCTGTTTGTCCAAAGCCAGCGCTCGCCATCAAAACAGCTCTATCCTAAAGCAACACCAATCAGGATTGGGAATTCAGACATAAACAGCTCCAACCTTGTGCGCAGCCTTGGCGTACTAATCGATGGGGAATTGAGTTTCAGAAACCAAATTTCATCTGTAGTTAAATCTTCCTTCTTTCATCTGAAGAACATTGCAAAGATTAAACATCTGATTCCCCCAGAGGATCTTCCAACCCTAGTCCACGCCTTCATCACATCACGGCTGGACTACTGCAATGCCCTTTATGCTGGCCTCCCCAAAAAGGACCTGCGTCGCCTGCAATTAGTGCAGAATGCTGCTGCCAGATTGCTAACAAACCAGCCTCGCCACTGTCACATTACACCGATCCTTCGCTCACTGCACTGGCTACCAGTAGAATGGAGAATACTCTTCAAGATTGGACTGCTGACATTCAAATCCCTGCACAATCTGGGCCCTGGATACATGAAGGACTTGCTGAAGCTGCACCACACCTCGCACAACCTCAGATCAGCAAGTTCTATAAACTTGGTCACTCCCAGAGTGCACCTCAAAAAATCTGGAGACAGAGCCTTCTGTCATGCTGCCCCTACTCTTTGGAACTCCCTACCACACCCAGTAAAGACAGCACCATCCCTGGAGCTATTCAAATCCAGACTGAAAAGCCACCTGTTTCGCCTGGCATTTACAGATTTATAAAATTCTTCCTCTGTACCACGATGGTCGGAGTCATGCTTATGCGCTTTGAGTCCCATGGGAGAAAAGCGCTTTACAAATGTTATTTGTTGTTGTTGTTGTTGTTGTCTATGTAAATTCCTGGAAAATCTGCACTTGTACTTGGCTCATCCTCAGATTGCTCTCTTTTGTGAATTATAAATATATCCATGTCCAGCAGTACACCAAGGGCTCAATTCAGTAAACCATGCTAAGTGTTAGCACGCCTGTGAAAAGCCCTATATCACGCCTAAAGTTAGTTTAGGCGTGATAAATTCACATCGCGTGCAAAGTCCTGCGCTCAAAACTTTGCGGTGCGCGCGAAACGTCGCACCCAATACCCGTTTTCGTCACACCACGATGCGACGTTTTGCGCGCACCATGCTGTGCGCGTCCAAAGTTTTGCGCGCGGGACTTTACGCACGATGTGAATTTAGTAAACGGTGCTAACCCAGTTAGCCAAAGTCTTTAGGCGTGCTAACTGGGTTATCACTGTTTACTGAATCAAGCCCCAAGAATGAAATGCTTTGGATGAACAAAACAGGCATGTAGGCAATTAGTATGAGGCCAAAAACTAAAATAACAAAACAATTTTTATAGTTGTACATATTTATTCAAGAGGACAGATAAAACTGAAAACTCTGGTTGAAACAAACTGATATGATATTAAAGCAAACCTGTTCAATTATTAGGACAAAACTGTAGATACTTACCTTGGTAAAGGGAATGTAGATACTTACCTCGATAAAGGGAAGCCTCTGGATCCTACAAAGGCTTCCTCTGTTCCTAGGGTTGCCAGGTGTCCGGTTTTACACCGGACAGTCCGGTTTTTGTGCGCTGTGTCCGGTGCAAAAAGGCATGCTAAACCGGACAATTAAGTTGTCCGGTTTAGAGCCCCCCCCGCAGCGCAGGAGGAGAACAGCGCAGTAGAGAGAGAGCTGGGAGCAGCGGTGGAGAAGGGGGGCAATCTCCCCCCCCCTTCCCTCACCTTAGGGTGCTCTCTCTCCCCCGCTGTCTCCTCCAGGATGATGTGCAGGCTGGCGAGTGGCTGCAGGCGAACTTACCTCTGTGTCGCTCCAGCGCCGGAAGTTCGGGTCCCGAAGCCGCTGAGATTCGACTCAAAAAAGATCCGGATCAAAGATCCGAATCATTCATGAGCCGGACAACACTAATCAGTCTGAATAGTGTTGTCCGGCTCATGAATGATTCGGATCTTTGATCCGGATCTTTTTTGAGTCGAATCTCAGTGGCTGCGGGACCCGAACGTCCGGCGCCTGCGACACAGAGGTAAGTTCCGCCCGCAGCCACCCGCCAGCCTGCACATCATATTGGAGGAGACAGCGGGGGAGAGAGAGCACCCTAAGGTGAGGGAAGGGGGGGGGGGAGATTGCCCCCCTTCTCCACCGCTGCTCCCAGCTCTCTCTCTGCTGCACTGTTCTCCTCCTGCGGGGGGGGGGGGGGGGGGCACCTGGCTACCTATTCTGGGCACATATAGCCCCTGGCTACCTATTCCGGGCACATATACCCCCTGGCTACCTATTCTGGGCACATATAGCCCCTGGCTACCTATTCTGGGCACATATACCCCCTGGCTACCTATTCTGGGCACATATAGCCCCTGGCTACCTATTCCGGGCACATATAGCCCCTGGCTACCTATTCTGGGCACATATAGCCCCTGGCTACCTATTCTGGGCACATATAGCTCCTGGCTACCTTTTCTGGGCACATATACCCCCTGGCTACCTATTCTGGGCACATATACCCCCTGGCTACATATACTGGGACATATATACCCCTGCCTACGTATACTGGGACATTTACACCCCTGCCTACATATACTGGGACATATATACCCCCTGGCTACATATACTGGGCACATATATCCCTGGCTACATATACTGGGAACACTGGCTGTTTGTCATTATGTGCATTTAGTGGTGAAAAGCTGTCTCTTTTGTGCATTTACTGGTGAAAAGCTGTCTCTTATTATGTGCATTTACTGGTGAAAAGCTGTGTCTTATTATGTGCATTTACTGGTGAAAAGCTGTCTCTTATGTGCAGTTACTGGTGAAAAACTGTCTCTTATGTGCACTGGACCAGTACTACTGGTGAGGACAGTTAGTGACATGGCTATGTACTCTGTAATGTGCTGCAGAAGATGTCAGTGCAATATAAATACTATAATTTTTTTTTTAAAAAAGCCCATTGCTTAGCCCCACTCTACATAAAAGTGCGCTTCTGACTCCGCCCCTAACTCCACCCCTAACTCCACCCCCTGTCCGGTTTTCTCCATCAGCCGACCTGGCAACCCTATCTGTTCCCTCCATCTCGCCATTCCAGCTCTGGGTCCACCCAAAGCTCGTGGCTATGCTCCCATATGTGAATGAGCGCACCTGCACAGTAGCATGGTGTCGCCACTCGGGAGTGGCAGGAAAAGCCAAGCCTGTTTGGCTCCGTACTATTGTACACTGTGGCCAAGTTTTGGCAACAAGGGTTCCTTAACGAGCTTTGGGTGGTCCCAGCACTGGAAAAGTGAGGTAGAGGGGGAAGGGCAAGTCTCTGGAATCCTCTATGAGATACGTACCCAAATTGGGCACTTTTTCCCTTCTGGTACACTTTAAGCTGCCACTACAACATTAACTCAAACAATGTGTCACCTCCCCCCACTCCACCCCGTTTTTTGCATTAACTGTGAACCAAATCAGCATATACATTACAAAGATACAATAACAAAAAAAAGAGGGCAAACCACAAACCTGTTATAAATAAACAAACGTATCTGACAGAGATATTGGCCAATCATTGCTGACACTGCAATAATTGAAACAAGTTCCCAGTTTTTTTTTGCAGGATGCACACAAACCCAGCTTTTGTGTAGCAAAGACAGAATGAAAAGACAAGACAAGACAAATAACATTTATATTGCGCTTTTCTCCTTGCGGACTCAAAGCGCCAGAGCAGCAGCCACTAGGGCGCGCTCTATTGGCAGTAGCAGTGTAAGGGAGACTTGCCAAAGGTCTCCTACTGAATTAGTGCTGGCTTACTGAACAGGCAGAGCCGAGATTCGAACCCTGGTCTCCTGTGTCAGAGGCAGAGCCCTTAACCATTACACCATCAGCCAAAAGCTGCTTTTATATTGCAGTAGAATGCTACAAATATATTGGCTATTTTTCGTCAGTGGCTGCTGCCAATACATTGGATTCTAGTACATTGCTAGTATTAATTTACAGTATGTAGCGCTGACATCTCCTGTAGTACTTTGCAGCATCTATAGCCAAGTGACTTTCAGAGTATCAGAATCAGAATCAATTTTATTTCGCCAAGTAAGTTTGCACCTACAAGGAATTTGTCTTGGCAGTTGCTTAACAAACACAAACAAAAACAATACAAGGACAGACAGTGTGTATATTACAAGTCAAGGACATTTATGCAAGTATAGTGGCAGTAAGCAATATGAGAATTGTTCATTTACAGTTCTGTGCTGATTACTATCAAGTCCTAGCAGCTCTAACGTGGTTCAGCATCAAGTATGGCTACCGCTTGAGGAAAAAATCTGTTCCTGTGTCTGGAGGTTTTGGTAGCGATTGACCGGAATCTTACTCCTGAAGGTATACGCTGGAAGATGGAGTGAACTGGGTGAGAGGGGTCAGAGGCAATTTTGGTTGCTCTCTTTCTGCACCTGCTAGCGTAAAGAAGGGAAGGTAAGCTACAGCCAATTATCCTTTCCGCTGTTCGGATGATGCGCTGCAGCCTCCCCTTTTCTAATGCTGAGCAGGAGCTGAACCATACAGTCATAGATGATGTTATGGTGGATTCAATAATTGCAGTGTAGAACTGCACCATTAAATTTTGAGGTTGGCCAAACTTTCTCAGCTGCCGTAGATGGTACATCCTCTGTTGCTCTTTCTTGACAATAGTGGCCGTATTATTATCCCATTTTAGGTTGTGTGAGATCGTGGACCCAAGAAACTTGAATGACTCTACCTGGGTTATTGTGGATCCATTTATGGTTAAGGGGAGGTGCTGGGGGGAGATCTCCTAAAGTCTATTATCATCTCCATGGTTTTGAAAGCATTTAGTTCCAAGTTGTTGCTGCTGCACCAGGAGGAAAGCGGTCCCACCACATGCCTGTATGCAGACTCATCCCCGTTTTGTATAAAACCATCTACTGTTGTGTCATCTGAAAACTTCAGAACCTTAACAGATGGATCTGTGGAGATGCAGTCATTGGTGTACAGTGAGTAGAGCAGTGGGGAAAGCACACAGCCCTGGGGTGCACCAGTACTGACGGTCAGAGAGCTTGATATGTGTTTACCAAGTCTAATACGCTGTCTCCTATCGGTTAGGAAATCGGTTATCCATTTGCAGATGGATTCAGGTATGTGTAGCTGTGAGAGCTTGCTGTGTAGCAGAGATGGCATTATGGTAGTAAATGCACAGCTGTAATCTATAAATAAAATCCTGGTGTAGGTTCCTGAGGTTTCTGCTGTAGTACATAATGCATACACATGTTCACAGCATCATCTGTGGATCTATTAGGCCTGTAGGCAAATTGCAGAGAGTCCAGCAGGGGATTTGTGATAGATTTCAGATAAGCCATTAACAGTTTTTTGAATGCTTTCATGACCAATGATGTCAGGGCAACAGGCCTGTAATCATTTAAACATGTAGGTTATGAATTTGCCATGATGGTCATAGTACAATTTCCCTGCCATAGTTAAAGGGAGGGAAAACAATGAACTAACTAGTGGGGAAACAAGTACTCAGAGGAAACCCACACAAATACAGGGATGACATTTGATTTTGATTACTAATGCTGATGGATGGGAATATTGAGGGTAGGTGCAAACATAACATAACATGAAAGGCTGCATTTTGTAGTAGTATATGTAGTATATGTAGAATGACTTTCTTGCCAAAAACATTATAAATCTGTAGGTTTGTGATTGGAATGGCACAGTCACATCATATATTGCTAGTATAAGCAGTGGATGCATCAGAAGCTCCTAGAATCCTGCTCAAGGCCACTGTTCCTGCACAGGACCTCTTCATTTCTGGTCACGCTGGGCCCCCAAGCAGAATATTGATATGCCCCCCCCCCCCCCCCCCAATGTTCACAGCCTTTCCCTTGCCTCCCCTTGGTGCCCTTTCTGGTGTTGGGGCCCATCTCACAGGGGTCATAAAACAAGTATGGCCATCATGATCGTCACACCCAAGTGTAGCCACAAAAAAACCCTGATCTGAAGTATAGTCCCCTGTATCAGAGGAAGGGAAGGTTAGTAGTTGGAGCCTCCCACAGCTCGGGGCCTCCCTGCGGTTGCAGGGGCCAGTGGCGTAGCTAAGGAGTTAAGGGCCCCCGTGCAAGTTTTACACTGGGCCCCCCAGTACTCTATACGTAACAATTGATATGGCGCATCAAAACCTGCCAAGGACACAGTGCCAGAGGTGCAAGAAGGGAATAGGGAACAGTTTGTTAATGATTACTACTATTCAAAGTATCTATAGAAGTGGTTATAACCAGCACAGGACCAATGGAAAGCTAATCCTGTGGTTGAAGGTGGGACAATTCTAGCTACAAAGGGGCCCTGGGGCAAAAGTAACTTGGGTGCTCCCTTAGCACAGTCCCACCCCCCACAGCAAATTCACCACCCTAGGCCCCTGTGCCAACTGCCAGGCCCCATCCCACCCAGGCAGTCACACAATATCATTAGGTGTCCATCATATGTCTCCCAAAGCATTGTTGGAGCCCCCTTTATTCCCCTTCTCTGTTACCCTACAAATGCAGAGTGTGCACATATCAGAGTCTTATCTAATTCAACTGGAACTGAATCTTTAATGTAATTTGTAATGAAAAGCGCTCACAAAATCACTTTTCCAAGCACTTTTAAAACGCTTTGCGATTTTCCTATACCTTATTTATTTATTTATTTGTTGTATTTATAAAGCGCCAACATATTACGCAGCGCTGGACATTAATTTAGGTTACAGACAATATTTAGGGGTGACAAACAGCAATATGACAATACAGGAATACAAGAAAACCAGATCACACAGCACAGTATGAGTACAAGGTAATGCTTAGTCAGTCACTGGATGGGAGCATGGAGTTAGGCAAGTTAGGTTCACTCAAATGCATAGCATGGGTGCACATTAATAGAGGTGCATGATCAGGTAGGACACAAAAGGAGTGAGGACCCTGCCCAAAGGCTTACAATCTAGAGGGAGAGGTATGGACACGAGAGGTAGGGGACCAGAGTTCGGCTGTGGGTTTAGAGCAATTGTGAGGGGTGGTAGGCAAGAGTGAAAAGGTGAGTTTTGAGGGCCTTCTTGAAGGTGTTGAAGGAGGGGGCTGCCCTAATGGGTGGAGGTAGGGAGTTCCATAGTGTTGGAGCGGCTCTTGAGAAGTCTTGGAGGCGTGCATGGGACTGGGTGATGCGGGGGACGGTCAGGCGAAGTTCATTGGAGGAGCAGAGTGAGCGGCTTGGTGTGTATCTCTGAGTAAGATCAGAAATGTAGGTTGGACAGGTTTTGTGGATGGATTTGTAGGTCAGACACAATATCTTGAATCTGATTCTGGACTGGATAGGAAGCCAGTGGAGGGATTCACGGAGGGGAGCCGCCCTGGTGGAGCGATGGGAGGAGTGGATAATTCTGGCAGCCGCATTCATGATGGACTGCAGTGGGGCTATTCGGGTCTTAGGGAGTGCAGACAGAAGGGAATTGCAGTAGTCAAGGCGGGAAATTATGAGGGCATGGATGAGGAGTTTGGTGGTGGTAGGGGTCAGGAAAGGGCGAATCTTACAGATGTTACGAAGGTGGAAGTTGCAGGACTTTGTGAGGTTTTGGATGTGGGGAGTGAAGGAGAGTGCGGAGTCCAGGGTGACACCCAGACAGCGGGCTTGAGAGGTAGGGTGAATAGTAGTGTGGTTAACAGTGACCTGCACATCTGGGAGGTCCAGGGATGACCGGGGTGGGAAGATCATAAATTCCGTTTTGTCTAGATTTAGTTTTAGGAACCTAGCGGACATCCAGGAGGAGATGGCAGATAGGCAGGAGGAGACCTTGTCCATGGTAGTGGTGGATATGTCAGGGGTGTGGAGATAGATTTGGGTGTCATCTGCATACAGATGATAGTTAAAACCCATGGAGGAGATAACCTTGCCAATGGAGGATGTGTATAGGGAGAACAGTAGGGGGCCAAGGACCGAGCCTTGGGGGACTCCCACTGAGAGGTGGTTGGGGGTGGACGAGGACTCATTGAAGGAGGTCGTGAAGGAGCGGTTGGAGAGGGAGGATGAAAGCCAGGTCAGGGCGAGATCGTGAATGCCCATGGATTGGAGGGACTGGAGGAGTAGGGGATGATCTACTGTATCAAAAGCTGCTGAAAGGTCAAGGAGGAGGAGAATGGTGTATTTACCTTCAGCTTTAGCTAAGGCAAGGTCATTGACCACTTTGGTGAGAGCCGTTTCGGTTGAGTGGGCAGGCCGAAATCCAGATTGCAGTGGGTCTAGTAGTGAGTTGGCATTGAGGTACTTCCGTTGAAGCACGATTTTCCTATACCTTCCGTTGAAGCACGATTTTCCTATACCTTCCGTTGAAGCGCGATTTTTCTATACCTTCCATTGAAGCGCGATTTTTCTATACCTTCCATTGAAGCGTGATTTTTCTATACCTTCCATTGAAGCGCAATTTTCCTATACCTTCCGTTGAAGCACGATTTTCCTATACCTTCTGTTGAAGCACAATTTTCCTATACCTTCCGTTGAAAGCACGATTTTCCTATACCTTCCGTTGAAGCACAATTTTCCTATACCTTCCGTTGAAGCACGATTTTCCTATACCTTCCGTTCAAAGCACGATTTTCCTATACCTTCCGTTGAAGCATAATTTTGCTATACCTTCCGTTGAAGCACAATTTTCCTATACCTTTCATTGAAGCACAATTTTCCTATACCTTCCGTTGAAGCACAATTTTCCTATACCTTCCGTTGAAAGCACAATTTTCCTATACCTTCCTTTGAAGCACGATTTTCCTATACCTTCTGTTGAAGCACGATTTTCCTATACCTTCTGTTGAAGCACAATTTTCCTATACCTTCCGTTGAAAGCACGATTTTCCTATACCTTCCATTGAAGCACAATTTTCCTATACCTTCCGTTGAAGCACGATTTTCCTATACCTTCTGTTGAAGCACAATTTCCCTATACCTTCCGTTGAAAGCACGATTTTCCTATACCTTCCATTGAAGCACAATTTTCCTATACCTTCCGTTGAAGCACAATTTTCCTATACCTTCCGTTCAAAGCACGATTTTCCTATACCTTCTGTTGAAGCACAATTTTCCTATACCTTCCGTTGAAAGCACGATTTTCCTATACCTTCCATTGAAGCACAATTTTCCTATACCTTCCGTTGAAGCACAATTTTCCTATACCTTCCGTTGAAAGCACGATTTTCCTATACCTTCCGTTGAAGCATAATTTTCCTATACCTTCCATTGAAGCACAATTTTCCTATACCTTCCGTTGAAAGCACAATTTTCCTATACCTTCCTTTGAAGCACGATTTTCCTATACCTTCTGTTGAAGCACGATTTTTCTATACCTTCCATTGAAGCGCGATTTTTCTATACCTTCCACTGAAGCGCAATTTTCCTATACCTTCCGTTGAAACACAATTTTTCTATACCTTCCGTTGAAAGCACGATTTTCCAATACCTACCGTTGAAGCACGATTTTCCTATACCTTCCGTTGAAGCACAATTTTCCTATACCTTCCGTTGAAGCACGATTTTCCTAGACCTTCCGTTGAAGCACGATTTTCCTATACCTTCCGTTGAAGCACGGTTTTCCTATACCTTCCGTTGAAGCACGGTTTTCCTATACCTTCCATTGAAGCACGGTTTTCCTATACCTTCCGTTGAAGGACAATTTTCCTATACCTTCCGTTGAAGCACAATTTTCCTATACCTTCCGTTGAAGCACGATTTTCCTATACCTTCCGTTGAAGTGCAAACGCTCAGAAAATGCAGGACCCACGTTTGTGAATAGAAAAAAAGCTCAGCGCTCATGGGAGAACACTCACATTGAAATTCATTACACAAGTGCTTTTAAAGCGCTTTTAAAAAAAAGCTTAAAAAAAGCTCAAAGCACTTATGGGGCTTGATTTACTAAGCCGTGATAACCCATATCACGGCTGCACCAGCGTTTATGCGCGCAATCGCAAATTTTCTTGCAAATATTTACAAAAATGCTGGCGCGGCCGTGATATGAGTTATCACGGTTTAGTGAATGAAGCCCCGAGTGTGAACAATCCTTTAGAGGACTGGGGATGAGTGCTGTGAGACTACAACAACTGCTTGTAATACAGGAAGGTTAGGAGAAGGGGTAGTGTCTGCTTTTTTGGTTACACATACCCTAGCACAGAATGAAAGTCACACATCTGTGCTCATTGTCCTGAACAGCCATACACTGCAGTAAATCTATCAAATAGTGTCTTAAATGGGACATCTGATTGTGGCATGATATACAAATCTGTTACCTTTTGTAGATGCCGTGTAGCTTGATTTTTTTTCATGATTTTAGTTTATCTTTAAAGAATTCCACAAGGCAGCATATGTCATGACAGATTTATGAAAGACCACAGTTTTGTCCGTTACCTACAGTCGGATGTTAACCTGTTGCCGACTGCTCCACGCCAGTTGGCGTGAGCAGTGCGGCAGCCCCAGGACCGCTCCACGCCCATTGGCGTGAATGGTCTTCTATGGGGCTAGCAGGAGATTGCGCGCACAATGCGCGTGCATCTCCTGCTTGGGGGGTGGAGCTCCGCCCCACCTTCAGGCTTCGAGCGGCAATCGCCGCTCGGGAGACTGTTAGACGGTGGTTTCACCATCTAATTACTTTGTACAGCCCTGCAATCAGCAGCAGCGCTGTACTGGGGACAGTTGTGTGACACGGCTGTTCCCCTGGCCCACAGGAGAGCGATCAGCTTGCATAGCCTGAAGCCTATGAGAGCCAATCGCGTAATTGGCTGGCTGGGGGGGGGGAGGGAGGGAGGGGAATGGGTCAAAAAAAAAAAAGAAGTTAAATTTATTTTAAAATCTTTAATATAAATATTGATTAAAAAATAAATAAACAATGTGGGGGCGATCAGACCCCACCAACAGAGAGCTCTGTTGGTGGGGGGAAAAGGAGGGGGGAATCACTTGTGTGCTGTGTTGTGCGGCCCTGCAGCTTTGCCTTAAAGCTGCAGTGGGCCAATTAAGTGAAAATGGTCTGGTCAGGGGGTTAACACCGCAGTCCTCAAGTGGTTAAATGCTAATTGACCTTTAATGGTTCGGCATAACAGCTAAAGTGTGAATGAACATTTAACCTCCTCATTATTATCACACAAAAAAACAATGTAAGTTAGTGACAGAACTTTATAGGCCTAAAGGGGCACTATGGCAGAAAAGTGTAACATTAAAAATACACATGTTCACATACACAGGTTCAAATCCTGTATTAGGGTCCAGAGGTCTGTATCCACTGTTTCTTGCAGACATTGAATAAACAGCTGTACTACATAATAGTGTTTATCAATATACACCAGTATATGCTGCAAGTGTCCAGGAGCTCCAAACAAGGCTCAAAATTGAAAGCTGGTGTGCCAAGGTCCTCACCCCGGTACCTGGGGGTCACAGTGATAAGTATTCCTCGAAGGACCGGCACCACACAAAGTAAGTATAGCTCTTTAAGGTTTTATTGATGCAGACATGACTCCAACAACAAACAGTTGTTTCGGCCTCCTCTGGCCTTTATCAAGTTGTAAAATGGTCATATAAAACACCCTATGTCACACACATACATTTATAAGACAAAACCCACCCCTCAGGTGAAGCCTTTGACCAATCACCAGGAGCATACAAAGGAGGACCTGATGGGAGACGAATGCGTCAAAAATGGACCAATGAATACTGCATATTTCAAAATCTAACTCACCAATCAGGTAAGCAGAAGGGATCCCCGCTGTAGGCAGCCATCGTGAGGGCAAACGGGCGCATCATAGCTCCATAACCGCCACCTCTATCCACGGAGACGAGCGGTATGACGTCAGAGTCATGTGACCAGGTCAGCTGTTAGACCATAAGCCAATCCTGTACGCCCCAGCCATCACTCAGCGCAGAACAGCCCACGCATCAGCACAGTAGGCGGTGCTAAAGCGGCCACAAGTGTTGCCATAGCAACATGGACACATAACAAATACGCACAGACCGCAGCACTCACCATACTGCTGCGTGGTTAAAGGGGAACACCTCTTGCACTCCATTTGCGTCCTATGATGGTCTGAAATAAAAACAAAGCAAAATAAACATATTAAAACCACAAAGTGCCAACAGTACATAATATATAACAGTAATGCACAGTCAGGTTACCTATAATTCAAATACAGAATCCCAAATCAAGCTCACGATTGAGCCCTGCCTTTCCCATAGCATCCATGCGCCTAATCCAGCCCGCCTCCCTACGTAAAAGTTCTTTAGTTCTATCTACTCCTCTCCAATTAGGTGGAACCCCGTCTATCGCATCAGACGGGGTTCCACCTAAAGTAACACCCTCTCAGAATAGACCAGCACGTCGCTATAGGAGGACACCTGGTAGAGGGCATCCGGGAGGAAGTGGCTCTGGAGCCGGCACGTCAGGATCTGATGACGCTGTTACTTCAAGGGATAACTCTCCGGCCCGCCCCCAAGGGGTAGGAGGCGGCGAGGGGGCCGGAAGTGCAGGAGGAGGGCCCAAAAACAAACCTCCCAGGAACCCGATAAACCTCAGGCCCAGGAGGGGCAGATAGCGAACTCCAACTTGGTGGTAAATATTTCCTCCCATGTGCTATCCGAGCTTGAGGAACATGTGCTTAACTATGGTTTGTCCTATAGTCCCACTTTTCTGCCCAACTTCTTTAAGTTGGAACAAGATCTTTATCGTTTTTTTCGTTCAATTAAACTTAAACATTTTTTTGGTACTGTTCCGCAAGCCTCAATCCCTAGAGACTATGGGAATGAAGGCTGTGATAGCTTGCGTTTGAAAGACTCTGGCTTGCGTAACTCTAGTACCTTTAAGCCTCCTAGCCATGGTATTATTGATGTTTATGTTTCCAAGGTTATGGAGGACTTATTAGCTATTGAACGAGATTATAAGAATGGGAAGTTCTGTGTTTCACATAACTTGTCAAAAGCCGAGAATGCTGCCCTTAAAGGATTACAGAATAATAATGATATTGTTGTATGCCCTGCAGATAAGGGTGGAGCTCTAGTTGTAATAGACCGTGATCAATATATTGGTGAGATTACTAGACAGTTGTCTGACAGTAGTGTATATGTGGAATTACAATGTGACCCCTTACCCAGGATCCAGAGATGCATATTGGGAGTATTGAGAGATGCTTTAGCTAGGGACATTATTGATGAACCGTTGTTCAAATTTTTGCAGCAGACCAATCCCACTACGCCACATATATATGTTCTCCCAAAAATTCATAAAACTTTACAGCGTCCTCCTGGACGGCCTATTGTGGCGGGAGTGGGATCGGTCTTCGTCCCTTTGGCACAATATTTGGATAAGCTTCTCCAACCCATGGTGCAATCTCTGGAGTCCTATTTACGAGACACGGGTATGTTTTTGAACAAATTGAGTGCTTTACCATCACTTGAGGGGGATGTGGCGTTGGTCACTCTGGATGTCGAGAGCCTCTACACCTCCATCCCACATGATGGAGGTGTGGAGGCGGTAGATTGGTACCTCATGACACAATCAGATTGTACCTCCCCCAACGCAGATTTTTGATTAAACTTCTTGAAATTGTGCTTAAAGAAAATTATTTTGAGTTTGAAGGACGGTTCTTTGGCCAGCTACGAGGCACTGCCATGGGTTCCAATGTGGCCCCCTCCTATGCAAACCTTTTTATAGGGCTGTATGAGGAGACCTTTGTCTATTTGAACCCCATTTTCCGCCAGCACGCTTTGTGCTGGTGGCGGTATATAGATGATGTGTTTTGCATATGGAGGGGGCCACGTGATACATTGGATAGTTTTATTGATACTGTACATCAACAGTGCCCGGCAATAAAATTGACAGCGAATTGGGACACGGGACAATTACCCTTTCTTGATGTTTTAGTCTGTTACAGTAATGGGACTATATCCACCGATTTGTACACAAAGCCGACGGACAGGAATTCCATCCTCCACTATGGGAGCTTCCACCCTGGTGGCGTGAGGGATGGGATTCCTGGAGGTCAGTTTTCTAGGGTGGACAAGATTGTGAGTGAGCCTGAAAGATGTGCCGATCGCAAGAATGAACTCTGTGAGAAATTTCGCTCTAGAGGTTATCCTATGGAGATTTTGAGTGATAGAAAACGTTTTCGAGGGCGTCGTTTGAAGGGTGTACCACGTATACCCTTCGTTTTGACTTATAATATCTGTAGTGACGTGGTGACAAGGACGGTACGTCGACATTGGCACCTGTTAAGGGATGGTTTCCCTACGGTGCCTGAATTTAGGTTTCCTCCTATGATGTCGTTTCGCCGTGCGCCTACGCTACGAGATAAATTGCGGACTAAATCGGCACCTCAGATTCAGCCTCATGTCAGAAGAACTGGGATGTTCCCCTGCCTGTCCTGCCATATGTACAATAGTGTTATACGTGGTAACACCTTTTTGCATCCCACTTTGGGCACTGTGTATCACATTAGGGGACATTATACATGTGATTCTAACCATGTGGTATATCTATTAAAATGTCCATGTAGCTTTGTATATATTGGTATGACTACACAATGTCTAAAGATGAGGATTTCTGCACATAAATCAGCCATTAGAAATGGCACGGCGGGACAGGCAGTGGCAGAGCATTTCAAATCTTGTGGGCATAGTGTTTCCCAGCTTAGAGTGATGGCGATAGACGGGGTTCCACCTAATTGGAGAGGAGGAGATAGAACTAAAGAACTTTTACGTAGGGAGGCGGGCTGGATTAGGCGCATGGATGCTATGGGAAAGGCAGGGCTCAATCGTGAGCTTGATTTGGGATTCTGTATTTGAATTATAGGTAACCTGACTGTGCATTTCTGTTATATATTATGTACTGTTGGCACTTTGTGGTTTTAATATATTTATTTTGCTTTGTTTTTATTTCAGACCATCATAGGACGCAAATGGAGTGCAAGAGGTGTTCTACTCCTCTCCAATTAGGTGGAACCCCGTCTATCGCCATCAGACGGGGTTCCACCTAATTGGAGAGGAGGAGATAGAACTAAAGAACTTTTACGTAGGGAGGCGGGCTGGATTAGGCGCATGGATGCTATGGGAAAGGCAGGGCTCAATCGTGAGCTTGATTTGGGATTCTGTATTTGAATTATAGGTAACCTGACTGTGCATTTCTGTTATATATTATGTACTGTTGGCACTTTGTGTTTTTAATATGTTTATTTTGCTTTATTTTTATTTCAGACCATCATAGGACGCAAATGGAGTGCAAGAGGTGCCGCGGTCTGTGCGTATTTGTTATGTGTCCATGTTGCTATGGCGACACTTGTGGCCGCTTTAGCACCGCCTACTGTGCTGATGCGTGGGCTGTTCTGCGCTGAGTGATGGCTGGGGCGCACAGGATTGGCTTATGGTCTAACAGCTGACCGGGTCATGTGACTTAGTCACATGATTCTGACGTCATACCGCTCGTCTCCGTGGATAGAGGCGGCGGTTATGGAGCTATGATGCGCCCGTTTGCCCTCACGATGGCTGCCTACAGCGGGGATCCCTTCTGCTTACCTGATTGGTGAGTTAGATTTTGAAATATGCAGTATTCATTGGTCCATTTTGGACGCAATAGTCTCCCATCAGGTCCTCCTTTGTATGCTCCTGGTGATTGGTCAAAGGCTTCACCTGAGGGGTGGGTTTTGTATTATAAATGTATGTGTGTGACATAGGGTGTTTTATATGACCATTTTACAACTTGATAAAGGCCAGAGGAGGCCGAAACAACTGTTTGTTGTTGGAGTCATGTCTGCATCAATAAAACCTTAAAGAGCTATACTTACTTTGTGTGGTGCCGGTCCTTCGAGGAATACTTATACACCAGTATATAAATTGTATAATTAACTTAGTGCCAATTTGAATCAAGAATGATTTTGTAAGCACCCACTCTACTGGATCTGTGCTAATGTTTTGACACTTATAGGCAGGGGCGTAACTAGAAATCACTGGTCCCCCCTGCAAAACTTTGGATGGGGCCCCCTCCCGCCAGGACAGAGCACTTGGGGAGGGGTAGCGGGCTTGGGGGCAGGGCACTGTACAGAAGAGCCTGCTGCACACTGAATAGGGACATCCTTATCATTGGCTGAGCAGATGCAGTCATTAGAACAATTGTGCAGAGAGCAGAAAGTTTTTTCACAACATGCCCTTGTCAGTCTCTCTGGACAAAGAAAAGAAGCTTCTCCCCCCACAGGGCCCCCTGTGGCTTCTGGGACCCCCTGCGGCTGCATCCCTTGCAGGGCCTATTGTTACGCCCCTGCTTATAGGTACTGGGATACAATTTGATTTAGGCTCAGCTAACACTGCCATGCATTTTGACAAAACAAGCTGCGTACTCAGATGTGGTGGGTCAAAGTGATGGCAATAGTTTTCTAAGGACCAATTCACATATATCCATTTGTACCATGTCCATCTTTGTCTGTTACATTTCTCCTATGTACTTACCTGACCACTACAATTTTTCAGACAGCAGACTAATTTGCCATTCATCAGATAAATGGCACACATCAGCCCTGTCCTCTGCAATGGACCACAACACATCCTTGAAAGCTTCACAGTGAATCCACACAATACAGATATGCAACTGCCTAAACCTGCTAGCTGTAACTATGGATGTGCTTTTGTTACAGAAGCAAAAAGCAGAAGTATACTTCCTGTTATCTTTGAGTCATACTGGAACTGTCAAGTTTGGGGTAGAGGTTTCTGACGATGTTGTTGCTGATGAATTAACTAGTCACCAATGCATAACATCTCTGACATTTCTTTTGTCAGGATTATGGATGCTTCTTTGTCAGCAAAGAACAGGTAATACAAGATGCCTTAGTTCTGCTTGTGCTAGGTATTCTGCCTCAGGATAAGATGTACCACCGATAGTGGCAGAACAACTTATATCATTGTTACTAGGACAGTGTAACATAATGGCATCTAAGTAGGTGTAGAATTTGAAGTTTACACCTTCATGCTATAAATTTTAAACATACCTGAAAAAGAGAAAAATGTTTGCTAGCTTAAAGGGAACCTGGAGTGAGAGGGATATGGAAGCTGCCATATTAATTGAAGGTACTTGCGTATTATGCAGATAGCAGAATGGCTTCTCTGCTGGAAAGGTAGAACAAGAGCACACTGCGATTGAACAGCAGCTGATTCGTCATGAACCAGCTGCTCCCTTTTGTACTTGGCACTGACTTATTCAAAGTGAATGAAACTGTGTCCCAGGTCAGCATTCGTATTCCCGACTTCTGTAAAATGAACTCGGCTCCTTGCGCTCTGATTTTCTTATTTGGCCAGGTCAGCTCGCAGCCTTAAATCTTGTCCCACAGTAGCTCTGGAAGAGATGGAGAAGGGTCAGGCTCCTTTTCCTCTCCTGCTTCACTTGTGAACAGGGGCTGTTCAGACCCCGTGCAGAGGTACCAGGCAGAGATGGGTCTATAGATAGGAGATTCCCCTAGTCTCCTTTTTGATTGCGACAACAATTTCGGCAGATGAATGGAGTTGAGACCACTGAAGGGAAAGGGGCAGCTGATTCATGATGAATTGGTTCAATTGCTGTGTACTCCTTTTCTGCCTGTCAAATAGAGAAGCCATTCTACTAGGTGGCTTAATATGTAAGTACCTAATTTAATTTTAAACAATACCAGTTGCCTGGCTGTTCTGGTGATCCTCTACCTGACTGCCTCTAATACATTTTGCCATGGGGCCTGAACAAACATGCACATCAGGTGTTTGACAAAAATCTGAAAAGATTAGCTACATGCTCGTTTCAGGTGTGTGACTCACACACTACTGCAGCCAAGGAGATCAGCAGGACTGCTGGGCAAGTGTAACTAAGACTGTTTAAAGGGAAATAAATATGGCAGCCTCCATACATCTCTAGCTTCAGATTCCCTTTAACCAGCTGCTACAATTACAGCAGTTGATCTACACCCTCTGGACTTCACTTACTGTCGCAGGGGCATAAATACTCAACTGCAGCTGTGAATGAGCAGCGAGAGTGTACCCTCGCGGTGACCTGCAGGGCACTGATTGGAGAATGGGAACAAGTGTTCCCAAAGCCAAACTAAGTACCTGATTGATGAATAATTTCTGCTGTAATGAACAGCAGAGATTATTCCTTGAAAGCAAGTAAAACAAAAACTTACTTATGGTTTTGTTTTGTATAGAAAGCTGTTATTTAACGCCATCTAGTGGGCAAATATAATAGTGCACTACACTATAATATTTGTCCACTAAACCCCCCCACACATATAAATATAAATATAATAAACCCCTTTCTGTCCCCATAGTTACCAAAATAAAAACGTGTAAGAAAAAAAAAGAGACAAAGTGATGGAATTTAAAGGAAGCCACATTACACGAGGGAAAAAAAGAGGAGGGGGACAGAGAGGAAGCCACATTACACAGGGACAAAGGAGAAGGGGAACAGAGCGGGAGCTACATTGCACAGGGGGGCAAAAGAGGACAGGGGACAATGGGAGTAACATAAGGACATGGGGACAAAGATGGATGGAGAGAGAGCGTGAGCCACATGACACAGGGGGACAAAGAAGCATGAGGACAAAGCGGGAGCCAGTTGAGGACATGGGGACAAAGGAGGATGGGTGGACAGGGGAGAATGCAAGAGACAGAGGAGGACACAGGGACATGAGAGGTACAAGGGGGGAATAGTAATTGGAGAGCAAAGTTCTATAAGATGCCCCTGCACCAGGACCATGGACCATTAGTATATTTTTTTCCTGGATTCTGTCCTCTAAATCTAGGTGCGACTTATGGTCAGGAGCGTCTTATGGTGTGAAAAATACGGAAACTTAATTTGTAGTCACCAGCTCCAAATTTAGCAACATACCAAATTGATTTGATGAACAAAGGGAGTTTGAAAATCTTGTAAAATTGGTACAGGAGCTGACAATAGTTACGGTACATGTGCTAAGTTAACACTCAAATGTACTTGTTTAAACAAATTACAGCTCATATAAAATGATTACTTTTTTGTAATGTACTAAAATGCATATTACAAGTATACTGTATATCAATGTCAGTTTGCATAACTTAGCTGGATGTCGCAATAGTGACTAGCTAGAAAATAGACCAATCAAATCCTGCAATGGCAGAATTTGATTGGTCCATTTTTAAAGGGGTTCTTTCGCGAAAAAAAGTAGGCAGTTAAAAAATGTGACAGATGACAGGTTTGGGGCCATTCCATCTTTTTAAGGGGGTTTCTCAGGGCTTTCTTTGTTTTCAACAGCATTTCCTGAACAACAGTTGCAATATCTAACTGACATAATAGTGTGCAAGTGATTAGGGAGGCCAGCTGGTATCTTGCTATTTTGGCAGTTAAACTGCTGTTCAGGAAATGCTGTTGAAAACAAAGAAAGCCCTGAGAATCCCCCTTAAAAAGATGACTGGCCCAAAACCTGTCATCTGTCACATTTTTTAATTGCCTACTTTTTCGCGACAGAACCCCTTTAAGATGCATACATTTTCATACAACATTTGCATAAACCTGCATCAACACAGAATTATTTGCATCTCATTGACCATCTCTACCAATAACACAACTAATGAACAGACTTTATTAGCTCCAAGTAGTAGAGATGAGGAGAGGGAAGTGGTGCCATTTTGACTCTCCCATGTCCTGCACTGCTACTAGCTCTCCCATGTCCAGCACTGCTACTAGCTCTCCCATGTCCTGCACTTCTACTAGCCCTCCCATGTCCTTCACTGCTTCTAGCTCTCCCATGACCTGTACTGCTTCTAGCTCTCCCATGTCCTGTACTGCTACTAGCTCTCCCATGACCAAGATGGCGCCCACGTAGGTTGCCTCGGTCACATGGCTCCTACATCTAGGCAGTTTTCTCTTAGTTTTTCTTATTTTTTTTTCTCTTAGTTTTCAGTGTTTTCTAGTGTTTTAGAATTCAGCTTAAATTTAGCTCTAGAGAATTTAGCTCTCTACACCGCCCGCTTGCCGCTCTGGTCTCCGCTCCTGCCCGCCTGCCGCACTCCACCTTCGGACACACAGGAGCCGTCCCGTCCACAGACTGCCCGGATCCAGGCGGCTGCCGCTGCAACTCCAGCTTCGGACGACCTGACGTAGCCTGCTGCTTAGGTCCCCCCTCCGACCAGCCCGCATCTCACCTCCACGGCGGCTCCGTCCACAGTCTGCTTGTCCGGCCGCTACTCCCCGGATCTTAGGCGCTGCAACCCCAGCCTCGGGCGTTCTGTCGGGCCCCGACTGCCGATGCTCCCCGGATTGCTCCCACAGGCCTGCCGCTGCTCCGTCTACTGAGGAGCCTCCAGCAACACTCCTGGCTGATGCTGCATCCTCGCCCCCTGGCGTTGCCTTGGGCCCCGGTTCCCTGTCGCTTCTCCTTGCCGCTGCTCGGATCCCTTCCATCCCGAGGTACGTCCCCCTCTGCTGCACCGACCACCCACGAGGCCGGCCTGCACCCTCTGGCCCGTCCCGCATAGCATCAAACTGACCTCCGGGACAAGGAGGAGACGAGGAGGTTAGGTGTACTCCACTCTGCCCGGACTGTTTCCTCCGCTCGGCCTGGCCTGCCTCCGGGACTCACTCTCTCTTCTGCTCTCTCTGCTGCTGCCGCCTCAAGTCCACAGGGCTGCCCACGCAGCCTCTGCAAAAAGGCCACCTGCCCGGCCGTCTGATAAGGTCGCTGCCGCTGCTGCTGCAGTGCACGGAGGATCTCCAGGGGCCATTGCTGCAGGCTGCTCACCGCCTCGTCGGGCGCAGCCCACGTGGTCTCCACATGCTCCCTCCACCGCCGATGTGCCCCTCGCAGACATCACGAAATATCGCCCTCCCCACCAACACACAGAGCCCCCATTATAGCACCAACAGGGGTGGCACTTCTGTCCTCCACCCACTGCCTCCCTGCTCCAAACCTGAGGGGTGCTGCAACCTCTGACGATCTGGCGCCCCCACCAGCACACTGAGCCCCCTCTACAGCTCCATCAGGTGAGGCACTACTGTTTTTTTTTTTTTTTTTTACCCAATGCCTTCCTGCTCCAAACTTGTGGGGTGCTTGCTGCTTGTTGCTGGGAGCCTCATGACACTGCCCATGTGATGATCTGCATTTCTCATGCGCTAGACTGTGTTGCATTGCTCATGTGACGGACTGTGCTGCATTGCTCATGTGATGGACTGTGCTGCATTGCTCATGTGTTAGACTGTGTTGCATTGCCCTTGTGACGATCCGTGCGGCGTGCTCATGGGATGGACTGTTTGCATTGCTCATGCGATGGACTGTGTTGCTTTGCTCATGCGATGGACTGTGTTGCATTGCTCATGTGATGGACTGTGCCGCGTTGCTTTTGTTATGGTCTGTCCTGCACCACTCATATGATATGATCCCACCAACCAGCATCCCACCTTGGCCTGCTCCATTCCATCTATTTGTGTTACAGTCTGTGCTGTGCTGCCCGCCAAATACCACCTATCTGTGCCTCCTGATCCATATCATCTATCGGCGCCGGGCGGCCCGCTCCACACCATATAGCTTGTGCCATGGGCGCTGAACGGACTGTCACCCTTTCCAGAGAGGCCCTTCTCAAATGGGAACCCCCGATCAGTCCAAAGCCTTCTCCAAACTCTTCCCTGTGGAATGCTGTCCCCGCACACATCGAATATCTCGCCACCAAACAAGCACCGAGCAAACGCCGCCACAGAGGAAGGAGGGGGGGGGGCCCAGGCCCGACTCAAAAGGAAGGGTTTACGCTCCCCTGTTCCTGCCATCCTACTTACAAACGTCTGCTCACTCCCCAACAAACTGGACGAGCTGTTACTACTACTCGACAGCAAACCCCAGATCAGCAAGAACACCCCTGTTCTCTGTTTCACCGAAACCTGGCTGTGCGACAGCATCCCCGACAATTCCCTGCATGTTCCAGGCTACATCCTCCTAAGAGCAGACCGGGACGCTGCCCTCTCTGGAAAAATGAGAGGTGGCGGAATCTGCTTTTACATAAACACCTCCTGGTGCTCCAACATCACCACTCTCCACAAGGCCTGCACCCCAGATGTTGAGCTCCTTGCCATAAACTGCAGGCCTCGGTACTCCCCGAGGGAATTCTCTTCCCTGGTCCTTATTGGGGCCTACATCCCTCCCGACGCATGCCCCAAGACTGCCCTGCATGAACTCAGAGACTGCATTTCGCGGTGGGAAACTGCCCTCCCGGAGGCCCTGTTCATCATCCTGGGCGATTTTAATAAGGCGAACCTCCGGCACGAGTTGCCCCGCTACAGGCAGCACATCACCTGCCCCACCAGGAACAGTAACACCCTGGACCACTGCTACACGGTCCATAAGAATGCCTACAAGGCCATCCAAGGTGCCCCCCTGGGGAACTCCGACCACAACACAATACACCTGATCCCCACCTACAGGAGGCTCCTGGAGACCTCAAAGCCCATCGTCAAAACCACGAAAAAATGGACTGCAGAGGCCAAACTGGAGCTCCAAGCGTGCTTTGAAACCACCGACTGGTCGACTCTGGAGGCACCCACCCTTGATGAATGGGCCGAGAATGTCACCTCCTACATTAGCTTCTGCGAGGAAACGTGCATCCCCTCCAAGACCTTCAGAGTCTACCCCAATAACAAACCCTGGTTCAACGACAGGCTTCGCCGACTTCGGAAACGCAAAGAGGAGGCGCACAGGTCTGGCTCCTCAGAAGAATTCAGAGAAGCCAGGTATGCCCTGAAAAAAGAACTGCGATCTGCAAAGCGGGCCTACGCCGACAGACTGAGGCTCTGCCTTCAGTCATCAAACACACGGGAGGTATGGAAGGGTCTGAGAGCAGCCACGAACTTCAAACCAGTACCCCAAATGGCGACCCCGAGCCTTCAACTGGCGGAGGAGCTCAACGAGTTCTACTGCAGATTTGAGCATCATCCCAACCAACCTGCGGGCCAAACAGCATCGGGTGAACTCGCCGCCCTGGCTCCTGTCACTGTTCTGGAATCAGAGGTACTCCGGCACCTCCATAAGTTGAACCCCAGGAAATCCTCCGGCCCAGATGGAGTGTCGTCTACCTGTCTGCGATCCTGCGCCGATCAGCTCGCCCCTGTGCTCACCTCCTTATTTAAGCAGTCCTTAACGGATGGTATAGTCCCCTCCTGCTTTAAGAAGTCTATAATTGTACCAGTCCCAAAAAAACCTGGCAGTACCGAGCACAATAACTTCCGACCAGTGGCCCTTACCTCGAACATCATGAAACTCCTCGAGCGGTTGGTTCTTGCCCATCTGAAGAAGTCCACGGACGCCCTTTTAGACCCACTCCAATTTGCTTATAGGGCAAACAGATCCGTGGAGGATGCCATCAATGCCAGCGTGGCTTACATCACTGAGCATCTAGACAGCCCTGCCTCCTACGCTCGGATCCTGTTCCTGGATTTTAGCTCAGCGTTCAACACGATCTGCCCAACCTGCTTGCCAACCTGTCGCAGCTCGGAGTTGACCCTACTCTTCGCGCATGGATCAATGACTTCCTGACTAACAGAACACAACAGGTGAAGCTTGGCAACCACCTCTCCAGGGTTCGAACCACCAACACGGGGGCTCCACAAGGCTGCGTTCTGTCACCTCTACTGTTCTCCCTCTATACCAATAACTGCATCTCATCCGCTGACTCTGTGAAAGTCATCAAATTTGCAGACGACACCACTATCATCGGCCTTATTGGTAAAAACGGGGAGCAGGAGTACCGCAGCGAAGTCGAGAGAATATGCAACTGGTGCATAGACAATAACCTTGTCCTCAACGCAGCAAAGACTGTTGAACTAGTGGTAGATTTCAGGCGAAACCCTACCCCCCTCCCACCTGTCCTCATTGGGGGTACAGAAGTCTCTAAGGTGACATCTGTTCGGTTCCTCGGCACAACTCTTACTAACAAGCTGAAGTGGGAGCTAAACACCACCAAAATCCAGAAGAAATCTCAGCAGAGGCTGTTCTTCCTGCGCCAACTGAAGAGATTTGGCATGCCCAAGGAGCTGCTGACCAGCTTCTACACTTCCACCATTGAGTCCATCCTCTGCTCCTCAGTCATTGTCTGGTACGCGGGCGCAACGGCCAGCGACAAACACAAACTTCAGAGAGTCATAACGGACGCGGAGAAGATCATCGGATCTCCTCTTCCATGTCTCGATCTCCTCCACTCCGCCAGGATGAGGAAGAGGACCACCATGATCTCCCGTGACCCCTCTCACCCAGGCAGCCACTACTTCAAGCTCCTCCCGCTGGGCCGTCGCTACAGGACCATACCATCCAAAACCACTAGGCGGAAGAATACCTTCTTCCCTCAAGCTGTCCGGTTACTGAACTCCAACCTCCCCCTGACGGGCTTGCATACCATTGCGCTCTAGCTGGATCGATCAAACCGGTCCCGGCTGTTGCCTGCCTGGCCTATCCAGAAAGACTCGGGGCCACTACCTGCCCCCCTATTATTATTATTATTACTAATATCATTATTATTATTATTTACTGGGCTGTATTTTGCACAGCAGTGAAATGGATGATATGAACTGATTCTGCATTTTAAATTGTACGCATTGTAAATTGTCTTATACTCCTGCCTATGCCATGTGAACCACAACTAATTCCGATTACAGCTTTGCTGTACTTGGCGAAATAAAGTGATTCTGATTCTTGCACTTTTACTAGCCCTCCCATGTCCTGCACTGCTAATAGCTCTCCCATGTCCTGCACTGCTTCTAGCTCTCCCATGTCCTGTACTGCTTCTAGCTCTCCCATGTCATGTACTGCTACTAGCTCTCCCATGTCCTGTACTGCTTCTATCTCTCCCATGTCCTGTACTGCTTCTAGTTCTCCCATGTCCTGCGCTGCTACTAGCTCGCCCATGTCCTGCGCTGCTACTAGCTCTCCCATGTCCTGTGCTGCTACTAGCTCTCCCATGTCCTGCGCTGCTACTAGCCCTCCCATGTCCTGTGCTGCTACTAGCTCTCCCATGTCCTGCGCTGCTACTAGCTCTCCCATGTCCTGCGCTGCTACTAGCTCTCCCATGTCCTGCGCTGCTACTAGCTCTCCCATGTCCTGCGCTGCTACTAGCTCTCCCATGTCCTGCGCTGCTACTAGCTCTCCCATGTCCTGCGCTGCTACTAGCTCTCCCATGTCCTGCACTTCTACTAGCCCTCCCATGTCCTTCACTGCTTCTAGCTCTCCCATGTCCTGTACTGCTTCTAGCTCTCCCATGTCCTGTACTGCTACTAGCTCTCCCATGTCTTGCACTTTTACTAGCCCTCCCATGTCCTGCACTGCTAATAGCTCTCCCATGTCCTGCACTGCTTCTAGCTCTCCCATGTCCTGTACTGCTTCTAGCTCTCCCATGTCATGTACTGCTACTAGCTCTCCCATGTCCTGCACTGCTAATAGCTCTCCCATGTCCTGCACTGCTACTAGCTCTCCCATGTCCTGTACTGCTTCTAGCTCACCCATGCCCAGTACTGCTACTAGCTCTCCCATGTCCTGTACTGCTTCTAGTTCTCCCATGTCCTGCGCTGCTACTAGCTCTCCCATGTCCTGCGCTGCTACTAGCTCTCCCATGTTCTGCGCTGCTACTAGCTCTCCCATGTCCTGTGCTGCTTCTAGCTCTCCCATGTCCTGTGCTGCTACTAGCTCTCCCATGTCCTGCGCTGCTACTAGCTCTCCCATGTCCTGCGCTGCTACTAGCTCTCCCATGTCCTGCGCTGCTACTAGCTCTCCCATGTCCTGCGCTGCTACTAGCTCTCCCATGTCCTGTGCTTCTTCTAGCTCTCTTATGTCATGTGCTGCTTCTAGCTCTCCCATGTCATGTGCTGCTTCTAGCTCTCCCATGTAATGTACTGCTACTAGCTTTCCCATGTCCTGCGCTGCTACTAGCTCTCCCATGTCCTGCACTTCTACTAGCCCTCCCATGTCCTTCACTGCTTCTAGCTCTCCCATGTCCTGTACTGCTTCTAGCTCTCCCATGTCCTGTACTGCTACTAGCTCTCCCATGTCTTGCACTTTTACTAGCCCTCCCATGTCCTGCACTGCTAATAGCTCTCCCATGTCCTGCACTGCTTCTAGCTCTCCCATGTCCTGCACTGCTTCTAGCTCTCCCATATCCTGTACTGCTACTGGCTCTTGTACTGCTACTAGCTCTCCCATGTCCTGCGCTGCTACTAGCTCTCCCATGTCCTGCGCTGCTACTAGCTCTCCCATGTCCTGCGCTGCTACTAGCTCTCCCATGTCCTGCGCTGCTACTAGCTCTCCCATGTCCTGCGCTGCTACTAGCTCTCCCATGTCCTGCGCTGCTACTAGCTCTCCCATGTCCTGCACTTCTACTAGCCCTCCCATGTCCTTCACTGCTTCTAGCTCTCCCATGTCCTGTACTGCTTCTAGCTCTCCCATGTCCTGTACTGCTACTAGCTCTCCCATGTCTTGCACTTTTACTAGCCCTCCCATGTCCTGCACTGCTAATAGCTCTCCCATGTCCTGCACTGCTTCTAGCTCTCCCATGTCCTGTACTGCTTCTAGCTCTCCCATGTCATGTACTGCTACTAGCTCTCCCATGTCCTGTACTGCTTCTAGCTCTCCCATGTCCTGTACTGCTTCTAGCTCACCCATGCCCAGTACTGCTACTAGCTCTCCCATGTCCTGTACTGCTTCTAGTTCTCCCATGTCCTGCGCTGCTACTAGCTCTCCCATGTCCTGCGCTGCTACTAGCTCTCCCATGTTCTGCGCTGCTACTAGCTCTCCCATGTCCTGTGCTGCTTCTAGCTCTCCCATGTCCTGTGCTGCTACTAGCTCTCCCATGTCCTGCGCTGCTACTAGCTCTCCCATGTCCTGCGCTGCTACTAGCTCTCCCATGTCCTGCGCTGCTACTAGCTCTCCCATGTCCTGTGCTGCTTCTAGCTCTCTTATGTCATGTGCTGCTTCTAGCTCTCCCATGTCATGTGCTGCTTCTAGCTCTCCCATGTAATGTACTGCTACTAGCTTTCCCATGTCCTGCGCTGCTACTAGCTCTCCCATGTCCTGCACTTCTACTAGCCCTCCCATGTTCTTCACTGCTTCTAGCTCTCCCATGTCCTGTACTGCTTCTAGCTCTCCCATGTCCTGTACTGCTACTAGCTCTCCCATGTCTTGCACTTTTACTAGCCCTCCCATGTCCTGCACTGCTAATAGCTCTCCCATGTCCTGCACTGCTTCTAGCTCTCCCATGTCCTGCACTGCTTCTAGCTCTCCCATATCCTGTACTGCTACTGGCTCTTGTACTGCTACTAGCTCTCCCATGTCCTGCGCTGCTACTAGCTTTCCCATGTCCTGCGCTGCTACTAGCTCTCCCATGTCCTGCGCTGCTACTAGCTCTTCCATGTCCTGCACTGCTACTAGCTCTCCCATGTCCTGTACAGCTTCTTGCTCTCCCATGTCCTGTGCTGCTACTTACTCTCCCATGTCCTGCGCTGCTACTAGCTCTCCCATGTCCTGCACTGCTACTAGCTCTCCCATGTCCTGTACTGTTACTAGCTCTCCCATGTCCTGTGCTGCTACTAGCTCTCCCATGTTATGTACTGCTTCTAGCTCTCCCATGTCATGTGCTGCTACTAGCTCTCCCATGTTATGTACTGCTTCTAGTTTTTCCATGTCATGTGCTGCTTGCCTGCTTCTATCTCTCCCATGTCATGTACTAGACAAGACAAATAACATTTATATCACGCTTTTCTGGCGGACTCAAAGCGCCAGAGCTGCAGCCACTAGGACGTGCTCTATAGGCAGTAGCGTACATGAACTTTCTGTCTGCATAGGCAGTAGCAGTGTTAGGGAGACTTGCCTAAGGTCTCCTACTGAATTGGTGCTGGCTTACTGAACAGGCAGAGCCGAGATTCGAACCCTGGTCTCCTGCGTCAGAGGCAGAGCCTTTAACCATTACACCATCCAGCCACTGTACTGCTACTAGCTCTCCCATGTCCTGCACTGCTTCTAGCTCTCCCATATCCTGTACTTCTACTAGCTCTTGTACTGCTACTAGCTCTCCCATGTCCTGTACTGCTAGTAGCTCTCCCATGTCCTGCACTGCTAATAGCTCTCCCATGTCCTACGCTGCTGCTTGCTTTCCCATGTCCTGCACTGCTACTAGCTCTCCCATGTCCTACGCTGCTGCTTGCTCTCCCATGTCCTGCACTGCTACTAGCTCTCCCATGTCCTGCACTGCTACTAGCTTTCCCATGTCCTGTACTGCTTCTAGCTCTCCCATGTCCTGTACTGCTAATAGCTCTCCCATGTCCTGCACTGCTAATAGCTCTCCCATGTCCTGTACTGCTTCTAGCTCTCCCATGTCCTGTACTGCTACTAGCTCTCCCATGTCCTGCAGTGCTACTAGCTTTCCCATGTCCTGCACTGCTTCTAGCTCTCCCATGTCCTGCACTGCTACTAGCTCTCCCATGTCCTGCACTGCTAATAGCTCTCCCATGTCATGTACTGCTTCTAGCTCTTCCATGTCCTGCACTGCTTCTAGCTTTCCCATGTCCTGCACTGCTAATAGCTCCCCCGTGTCCTGCACTGCTTCTAGCTCTCCCATGTCATGTACTGCTTCTAGCTCTCCCATGTCCTGTACTGCTACTAGCTCTCCCATGTCCTGCACTGATTCTAGCTCTCCCATGTCCTGTACTGCTAATAGCTCTCCGTGTCCTGCACTGCTTCTAGCTCTCCCATGTCCTGTACTGCTACTAGCTTTCCCATGTCCTGCACTGCTTCTAGCTCTCCCATGTCCTGTACTGCTAATAGCTCCCCCGTGTCCTGCACTGCTTCTAGCTCTCCCATGTCCTGTACTGCTACTAGCTCTCCCATGTCCTGTACTGCTAATAGCTCTCCCATGTCCTGTACTGCTTCTAGTTCTCCCATGTCCTGCACTGCTACTTGCTCTCCCATATCCTGCACTGCTTCTAGCTCTTCCATGTCCTGTACTGATACTAGCTTTCCCATGTACTGCACTGCTAATAGCTCTCCCATATCCTGCACTGCTTCTAGCTCTCACATGTCCTGCACTGCTACTTGCTCTCCCATGTCCTGCACTGCTTCTAGCTCTCCCATGTCCAGTACTACTACTAGCTCTCCCATGTCCTGTACTGCTACTAGCTCTCCCATGTCCTGCGCTGCTAATAGCTCTCCCATGTCCTGCACTGCTACTAGCTCTCCCATGTCCTGCACTTCTACTAGCCCTCCCATGTCCTTCACTGCTTCTAGCTCTCCCATGTCCTGTACTGCTTCTATCTCTCCCATGTCCTGTACTGCTTCTAGTTCTCCCATGTCCTGCGCTGCTACTAGCTCGCCCATGTCCTGCGGTGCTACTAGCTCTCCCATGTCCTGCGCTGCTACTAGCTCTCCCATGTCCTGCGCTGCTACTAGCCCTCCCATGTCCTGTGCTGCTACTAGCTCTCCCATGTCCTGCGCTGCTACTAGCTCTCCCATGTCCTGCGCTGCTACTAGCTCTCCCATGTCCTGCGCTGCTACTAGCTCTCCCATGTCCTGCGCTGCTACTAGCTCTCCCATGTCCTGCGCTGCTACTAGCTCTCCCATGTCCTGCACTTCTACTAGCCCTCCCATGTCCTTCACTGCTTCTAGCTCTCCCATGTCCTGTACTGCTTCTAGCTCTCCCATGTCCTGTACTGCTACTAGCTCTCCCATGTCTTGCACTTTTACTAGCCCTCCCATGTCCTGCACTGCTAATAGCTCTCCCATGTCCTGCACTGCTTCTAGCTCTCCCATGTCCTGTACTGCTTCTAGCTCTCCCATGTCATGTACTGCTACTAGCTCTCCCATGTCCTGTACTGCTTCTAGCTCTCCCATGTCCTGCACTGCTACTAGCTCTCCCATGTCCTGTACTGCTTCTAGCTCACCCATGCCCAGTACTGCTACTAGCTCTCCCATGTCCTGTACTGCTTCTAGTTCTCCCATGTCCTGCACTGCTACTAGCTCTCCCATGTCCTGCGCTGCTACTAGCTCTCCCATGTCCTGCGCTGCTACTAGCTCTCCCATGTCCTGTGCTGCTTCTAGCTCTCCCATGTCCTGTGCTGCTACTAGCTCTCCCATGTCCTGCGCTGCTACTAGCTCTCCCATGTCCTGCGCTGCTACTAGCTCTCCCATGTCCTGCGCTGCTACTAGCTCTCCCATGTCCTGCGCTGCTACTAGCTCTCCCATGTCCTGTGCTGCTTCTAGCTCTCTTATGTCATGTGCTGCTTCTAGCTCTCCCATGTCCTGCACTGCTTCTAGCTCTCCCATATCCTGTACTGCTACTGGCTCTTGTACTGCTACTAGCTCTCCCATGTCCTGCGCTGCTACTAGCTCTCCCATGTCCTGCGCTGCTACTAGCTCTCCCATGTCCTGCGCTGCTACTAGCTCTCCCATGTCCTGCACTGCTACTAGCTCTCCCATGTCCTGTACTGTTACTAGCTCTCCCATGTCCTGTGCTGCTACTAGCTCTCCGTAGTTATGTACTGCTTCTAGCTCTCCCATGTCATGTGCTGCTACTAGCTCTCCCATGTTATGTACTGCTTCTAGCTCTCCCATGTCATGTGCTGCTTGCCTGCTTCTAGCTCTCCCATGTCATGTACTAGACAAGACAAATAACATTTATATCACGCTTTTCTCCTGGCGGACTCAAAGCGCCAGAGCTGCAGCCACTAGGACGTGCTCTATAGGCAGTAGCGTACATGAACTTTCTGTCTGCATAGGCAGTAGCAGTGTTAGGGAGACTTGCCTAAGGTCTCCTACTGAATTGGTGCTGGCTTACTGAACAGGCAGAGCCGAGATTCGAACCCTGGTCTCCTGCGTCAGAGGCAGAGCCCTTAACCATTACACCATCCAGCCACTGTACTGCTACTAGCTCTCCCATGTCCTGCACTGCTTCTAGCTCTCCCATATCCTGTACTTCTACTAGCTCTTGTACTGCTACTAGCTCTCCCATGTCCTGTACTGCTAGTAGCTCTCCCATGTCCTGCACTGCTAATAGCTCTCCCATGTCCTACGCTGCTGCTTGCTTTCCCATGTCCTGCACTGCTACTAGCTCTCCCATGTCCTACGCTGCTGCTTGCTCTCCCATGTCCTGCACTGCTACTAGCTCTCCCATGTCCTGCACTGCTTCTAGCTCTCCCATGTCCTGTACTGCTTCTAGCTCTCCCATGTCCTGCACTGCTAATAGCTCTCCCATGTCCTGTACTGCTTCTAGCTCTCCCATGTCCTGTACTGCTACTAGCTCTCCCATGTCCTGCACTGCTACTAGCTTTCCCATGTCCTGCACTGCTTCTAGCTCTCCCATGTCCTGCACTGCTACTAGCTCTCCCATGTCCTGCACTGCTAATAGCTCTCCCATGTCATGTACTGCTTCTAGCTCTTCCATGTCCTGCACTGCTTCTAGCTCTCCCATGTCCTGCACTGCTAATAGCTCCCCCGTGTCCTGCACTGCTTTTAGCTCTCCCATGTCATGTACTGCTTCTAGCTCTCCCATGTCCTGTACTGCTACTAGCTCTCCCATGTCCTGCACTGCTTCTAGCTCTCCCATGTCCTGTACTGCTAATAGCTCCCCGTGTCCTGCACTGCTTCTAGCTCTCCCATGTCCTGTACTGCTACTAGCTTTCCCATGTCCTGCACTGCTTCTAGCTCTTCCATGTCCTGTACTGCTAATAGCTCTCCCATGTCCTGTACTGCTTCTAGTTCTCCCATGTCCTGCACTGCGACTTGCTCTCCCATATCCTGCACTGCTTCTAGCTCTTCCATGTCCTGTACTGATACTAGCTCTCCCATGTACTGCACTGCTAATAGCTCTCCCATGTCCTGCACTGCTTCCTTCTCTCCCATGTCCTGCACTGCTACTTGCTCTCCCATGTCCTGCACTGCTTCTAGCTCTCCCATGTCCAGTACTACTACTAGCTCTCCCATGTCCTGTACTGCTACTAGCTCTCCCATGTCCTGTGCTGCTAATAGCTCTCCCATGTCCTGTACTGCTCATAGCTCTCCCATGTCCTGAAATGCTGCTGACTTTCCCATGTCCTGTACTGCTGGAGCAGGATAAAGGGCGCATGCGGCAAGTGTCCAAGTTGGGCGCCGCCATGGGACTCAATACAATTTATCGTTCTTTGAGCGCCAGAGCGGAAATTTAGGTGCCCGCTATATATATCATTTTCTGCTACTTTAAAACATTGATTACCGGTTTGTTTTCAATTAACTTTTTGTTTTAGTGTTTTGCAATGTTTATGTTAAATATCATCTGCCCTTGTCTCCTGCCCTAGCCATTTTGATGAAAGATCTAGCAATTTTATGATAAATTTGTTTGCTATTAAAAATCGTCTTATGTGGTAATTTGTCCACTCCAGCCATAGATTGTTAAATATCATTTTATGAGGTCTTCTTGTGAAGAACGATTGCTGCAATATATTTTAAAGTAACAATAAAAACCTTATGTATCGTCTCCTGCCCTCTTCCTTTTCATGAAAGATCTAGGGAATGTATTTTAATTTTGCCAGTTTATCATTATGTCCTGCACTGCTACTAGCTCTCCCATGTCCTGCACTGCTAATAGCTCTCCCATGTCCTGCACTGCTTCTAGCTCTTCCATGTCCTGCACTGCTTCTAGCTCTCCCATGTCCTGCACTGCTAATAGCTCCCCGGTGTCCTGCACTGCTTTTAGCTCTCCCATGTCATGTACTGCTTCTAGCTCTCCCATGTCCTGTACTGCTACTAGCTCTCCCATGTCCTGCACTGCTTCTAGCTCTCCCATGTCCTGTACTGCTAATAGCTCCCCGTGTCCTGCACTGCTTCTAGCTCTCCCATGTCCTGTACTGCTACTAGCTTTCCCATGTCCTGCACTGCTTCTAGCTCTCCCATGTCCTGTACTGCTAATAGCTCCCCCGTGTCCTGCACTGCTTCTAGCTCTCCCATGTCCTGTACTGCTACTAGCTCTTCCATGTCCTGTACTGCTAATAGCTCTCCCATGTCCTGTACTGCTTCTAGTTCTCCCATGTCCTGCACTGCTACTTGCTCTCCCATATCCTGCACTGCTTCTAGCTCTTCCATGTCCTGTACTGATACTAGCTCTCCCATGTACTGCTCTGCTAATAGCTCTCCCATGTCCTGCACTGCTTCTAGCTCTCCCATGTCCTGCACTGCTACTTGCTCTCCCATGTCCTGCACTGCTTCTAGCTCTCCCATGTCCAGTACTACTACTAGCTCTCCCATGTCCTGTACTGCTACTAGCTCTCCCATGTCCTGCGCTGCTAATAGCTCTCCCATGTCCTGTACTGCTCATAGCTCTCCCATGTCCTGAAATGCTGCTGACTTTCCCATGTCCTGTACTGCTGGAGCAGGATAAAGGGCGCATGCGGCAAGTGTCCAAGTTGGGCGCCGCCATGGGACTCAATACAATTTATCGTTCTTTGAGCGCCAGAGCGGAAATTTAGGCGCCCGCTATATATATCATTTTCTGCTACTTCAAAACATTGATTACCGGTTTGTTTTCAATTAACTTTATGTTTTAGTGTTTTGCAATGTTTATGTTAAATATCATCTGCCCTTGTCTCCTGCCCTAGCCATTTTGATGAAAGATCTAGCAATTTTATGATAAATTTGTTTGCTATTAAAAATCGTCTTATGTGGTAATTTGTCCACTCCAGCCATAGATTGTTAAATATCATTTTATGAGGTCTTCTTGTGAAGAACGATTGCTGCAATATATTTTTAAGTAACAATAAAAACCTTATGTATCGTCTCCTGCCCTCTTCCTTTTCATGAAAGATCTAGGGAATGTATTTTAATTTTGCCAGTTTATCATCTCATGTTTTATTCTGTCCACTCTGGCCATAGATTGTTAAATATAATTTTATGTCAAAAACAATATTTTACAACTACGTTACTGTGCGCCCTTATTTTCATGCCTTTATTTAATGTGCGCCTATACTGCACCCTCCTCCTCACTGATCCCAACCACAACATGTTCAGTGAGCAGAAGATTGGCTTTTTTAGATGGATTAAATAAAAAGGGAGAAAATATTTTTGGGTAGGACACTGAAGATATGACACTTTGATGCAATGTAAAGTAGTCAGTGTTCAGCTTTTATAACAGTTTAAATTTGCTCTCCCATCAAAATAACTTAAAGAGACTCCGAAGTCTCTAAAAAAACGTATTTTTATTTCAAAAATATGTTTAATATTTTATCCCTAACTAAACCGCCGCATCCCCGCCACTATATACTATCTAAATCCCCCCAAACTCCCCGGGGCACACTACGGGGAGCGCTTCCGTGTGAGGCAGAGCTATGAACTGCAGCCCTGCATCACACGCGTCTGTCAGCGGCGGATCGCCGCCTCTCCCCCGCCCCTCTCAGTCTTCCTTCACACAGAAGCATACAGGGCAGCAAAATCCACGACCAAGAAAGTTGTGGATTTTGCAGGGGAGAGGGAGGGGGAGTTTGGGGGGATTTAGTTTATAGCTGCGGGAATGCGACGGTTTAGTTAGGGCTAAAGTATTAAACACATTTATGAAATAAAAATACTTTTTTAGAGACATCAGAGTCTCTTTAAAGCACAGCCATTAATGTCGAAACTGCGGGCAACAAAAGTGAGTACACCCCTAAGAAAAGATATAATAACATATTTACAAAAATTAGAAAGATGTATATATATATATATTGTTTTCCTTCAAAAATGTCTTCCTTTGGCAGGCAATGCAACATTCTTGATATGTGTTGGTGCCCCCTGCTGGACTTACAAGAGTATAGCTCACACCAGGATCGTCACACACTAATAATCTACTTTCTACCACCTTGTTGCTATAGCAGAGATGAGTGGAAAAGGTGGAGAAGAATATTTAGGCAGTGCTAATGCATACTGTAACAGCAGTGGCTGGATGGTGTACTGGTTAAGGGCTCTGCCTCTGACGCAGGAGACTAGACCAGGGTTCGAATCTTGGCTCTGCCTGTTCAGTAAGCCAGCATCTATTCAGTAGGAGACCTTGGGCAAGTCTCCCTAACACTGCTACTGCCTATAGAGCGTGTCCTAGTGGCTGCAGCTCTGGCGCTTTGAGTCTGCCAGGAGAAAAGCGCGATATAAGTGTTATTTGTCTTGTCTTGTCTAAATTATTGTTCTTCAGTGTGAAGTTGTGTAATATATCCCAAAAGGATCAGCATTTTACATTAACATATCTACTTACTGCAAAACGTAGATAATTAGAAAGAGGAACTTGGGAAGTCTGTGCTTTATTCTGACAGAGAGCAGTGTCATAAATGTACATTAAAAACTTCTCTCTCTTTCTCTGTCTCTCTCAGATATTTAATATCTGATCTGATGATCTTTTATATGACCTTATGGGATAAATCAAATAGAACACATTAAAAAGGACCTGCAACCAAGGACTGAACTTCATCCCAACCAGTAGCTGATGCGTACATCAAAAAAGGGCGTCGGGAAAAAAGGGTGCGTGGTGTAAACGATAAGCAGCATTATCGTTTATAAAAATTTCGTTTACAAATAGTGTTTTAACAATTTATAAATCATTAAATAATGTGTATGAAATCGGCAATTCTTAAAACGTTAATTTTCCCTGTTTCTAAACTGAAACTTATATAATTACGTTTGTTAAAAAAACAGTAATATTTGTTTAAACATTATAATTATATATTGATATGAACAATCTTGATTTATCGTTTATTATTATAATAAAATGTGAAAATATTGTTTATAACAATGATATTAATATAAGTAACTGTTGATTAGTATTATTAAAATTGTACTAAATCTGTACCTAACCCTACTCTCACACAGAACCCTCCCTGTACCTATCCCTAACCCATAGACCCCCTGGTGGTGCCTAAACCTAAGACCCCCCTGGTGGTGCCTAAACCTAAGACCCCCCTGGTGGTGCCTAAACCTTAGACCCCCCTGGTGGTGCCTAAAACTAACCACCCCAAAGCCCTCCCTGTACCTATCCCTAACCCCTAGACCCCCTGGTGGTGCCTAAACGCCTAAACTTAAGACCCCCCAGGTGGTGCCTAAACCTAAGACCCCACTGGTGGTGCCTAAACCTAAGACCCCCCTGGGGGGTGCCTAAACCTAAGACCCCCCTGGGGGTACCTAAACCTAAAACCCCCCTGGGGGTGCCTAAACCTAAGACCCCCATGGTGGTGCCTAAACCTAAGACCCCCTATGGATAATAATGTTTTACAAACATTAATAAATAAAAAAAATTAATAAAAAAATTTAAATCATTTTTTTTGGGTGGATAATAATGTTTTAGAAATGTTTTACAAATAGTGATTGTAACAAATATATTGCAATTTACGTTAGGTACTGATCGCTTTATTTTGTGAATAATAATGTTTTACAAACAGTAAGGGTTAATTAAATAGGATAAATATGTTTAGTATTTTTATAAACGTTATTCGTCACGGGCTCATTTTGTAATATTAAATCATCACAAGCACAGTTCTAAAACATTAAAAATCTCCGGGCGCCGTTTGTAAAACGTTAATAATCTCCAGCGCCCTTTTTTCCCTGTTTGGCGCCCATTAACCAGTTCACCCCCAAGGGTTTTTATCCTAACGGACCAGAGCAATTTTCAGTTGTCAGCGCTCCTCCCTTTTATTCCCTAATAACTTTATTACTACTTATCACAAGAAAATGATCTATACCTCGTTTTTTTCGCCACCAATTAGGCTTTCTGTGGATAGTACATTTTGCTAAGAATTTTTTTATTCTAAATGCATTTTAATGAGAAAAACAGAAAAAAAAAGAAAAAAAATCATTATTTCTCAGTGTTCAGCCTTTATAGTTTTAAAATTAAACATTCTCCTGTGGATAAAACAAACACGTTTTATTTGCCCAGTGGTCCCGATAATTAAACCGTTTAGATTATGTCCCTACCACAATGTATGGCGACAGTATATTATTTTGAAATATAAGTGGTTATTTTTCTGTTTGTTCTGGCCATAATTACAAGCCCCTATGTAATAAATTAAAATTAATTTTCCCCCATAAAATATAGAATAAAAAAAGCTGAGTCCCTAAGGTAACTATTTATTTATTTTTTTTAAGCTGATTTTTTTTTTTACAAGTGTTTTTTTGGGCGGGGAGGGTTGGAAGTGTAATTTTATTAATGATGTGTATATACTTGAAAATGTATGTATTTTGTAAGTGTAATATACTTTTTGGCCACAAGATGGCGCTGGTGAACACTCATAGGACGTGTTCACTTTTTTTTTTTTTTTTTACACACTTTATTAAACTGTTACATTTCCTGTTTATGTGAATGGACGTAGCCGCTGTTCGCGGTCACGTCCATTCACTCCAGGCACTGCGATTGGGTAGAGGACTGTTCAGTCCTCTTCCCCAATCGCCCAGCACGGGATCCCGACGGTAATGGCGGCGGTAGCGGCGGACACACGGCGGTAGCAGCGGCGGGAATGTGCGACGTATTAAAACGTCATGTTGCTGTTAATAGCGGTAAGCATGACGTTTTAATACGTTAGGATGGCGGTAAATGGTTAAACGATATTTATAATGGGAGTGAAAGGGGCGCCCTTTTTGTCCACTTGTCTCATGTGCCCAAATCTCCTGCTTCCGTAGCTGATACCCCTTTTCCCATGGGAAATCTTTACCTTTCCTTAAATAAATATTTAGGCAGGTCTGTATGGCTGATATTGTGGTGAAACCTCTCACACAGTGTGATGTTAGGACCTAGGTTCTCACAGTTTCCTGCCTGTGAGCCTTGTTGCATTGTGGGAAATAACAGCTGTTTCCATCTGTCAAGCAACCAGTATCTCCCTCTGTGCATATGTATATCTATAAGAAAACAACCTTTTAGACTATCGCATTGGGGGTGTGGTTATAGATAATGGCAGTTGGTGCTGTCTGGTATTTTTCATGTCTGCCAGTAGTAAAGATGACTACGTGCTTGCACGAACACTTTACATGGTGAATATCAATAATTTCTTTATCTTTCTTCTATTTTTTTAACTTCTCACTTTGCAATTAGAGATGGCTCGAACCTCCGATTTTAGGTTCGCGAACTTCCGCAAAAGTTTGCGAACATGCGAACTTCGCGAACTGCAATAGACTTCAATGGGCAGGCGAACTTTAAAAACTACAAACACTAGTTCTGGCCACATAAGTGATGGAAAAGAAGTTTCAAGGTGTCTAACAACTGGAGGGGGGCATGGGGGAGTGGGATGCACAACAAAAGTCCCGGGGAAAATTACGGATTTGACGCACAGCACGGTTTTGAGGGCAGAAATCACATTGCATTGCTTAATTGGAGACATAAAGTGCTTTAAAACATCTTGCGTGTGTATATATCAATCAGGTCGTGTAATTAGTGTACTGCTTCACACTGACATACCAAACTCACTGTGTAACGCACCGCAAACAGCTGTTTGTGTAGTGATGGCCTTGCTGGACTGGTGTGCACGATCGCGAGAGTGCAGGCCGTGGCAGTTTACAAGCCCATATGGTCGGGCTGAGGTAGCTCAATGACAGAACAACAGTGACTGTGTGTCCAGCTGATCGAATTTGGTCTGTCCACAATGAAGCAACGACCTTATTATCTTGGGTCGGGTGTGCTCCCCAACACACTCATATAGCCGGTCATTGCTTCATTGTGATATGCAAGCCCCTTCACCGCGACAAGGTAATGGTCACGAAGGGGAATTGACACATGTACATGCCTTTTGTTTTGTTGTTGCCGCTGCAGTGCAGCCAGAAAAATTAGGCAGGCATGTACACGCACCAGAAAAATTATTATAGTGGCCGCTGCTAGCAGCAGCCTTAAAAAATTCAGAAATCCACCTGGAGTCGGCGGAGAAGGCAGTCAGGCGGCCTGCAGGCAGAGATGCTGTGTGGGGCTGACTTAGTCTTGGGGCAGGCAGTCAGATGGTGTGCAGGCAGAGATGCAGTGTTTTGGAACGGACTTAGTCTTTGGGCAGGCCTGACCGTGCTTTGCAGACCAGGCATCCATGGTCAGATGGACCCTTGACCCAACGCTGTGTGCCAGAGATAACACCACTTGCCTTTCAACATCACGCTACAGTTTGGGTATCACCTTTTTTGAGAAATAATTGCGGCCTGGTATCTTCCACTGTGGTGTGTGGCTTTGCTTTTGTGTGCTGCTTTTCCTCAGGTGGTCATCCCATAGCAGTTTGTGCTTTTTCATCATGTGCCTTCGTAAGGCAGTTGTTCCTACACGGGTCTTGGTCTTTCCATGGCTCAATTTTTGGTGGCAGAGAGTACAGATGGCATCGTTCTCTTCTGAGGCAGACACACAAAAAAATTTCCACACCGCTGAGCCCTGGGATGATGGCACTTTGGTGATGGCTGCCGACTGAGTGTTAAGTGGGGTGCCAGAATCAGAGCAGGAGGAGGAAGATATGTAACACTTCCGTGCAGAAGCTGAGGAAGATGAGGTGTTCTGTGTTAAATAGTCAACTACGTCCTGACAGTGCCTTCTTCTGAGCACTGTACTTTGGTCGAGGGCCAGACAAAATTACAACAGCACGACCTCGAACAGACCTGCTGGGTGGCCTGCCTCTGGCTCTTCCTCTGCCTCTGCCTGTTTTTTGTCCATATTGGGGGGGATGAAGTGAAAGGTATGCACTGACTTGACTAATACAATGTGCAGTCACACAGATGCAGTGAAAGGTATACACTGACTGCTGGTATAACAATGTGCAGTCACACAGGTGCAGTGAAAAGGTTGCAGTGACTGCTGGTATAACAATATGCAGTCACACAGGTGCAGTGAAAAGGTTGCAGTGACTGCTGGTATAACAATGTGCAGTCACGCAGGTGCAGTGAAAAGGTTGCAGTGACTGCTGCTATAACAATGTGCAGTCACGCAGGTGCAGTGAAAAGGTTGCAGTGACTGCTGCTATAACAATGTGCAGGCACACAGGTGCAGTGAAAGTTATGCAGTGACTTCTGGTATAACAATGTGCAGTCACACAGGTGCAGTGAAAGGTATGCAGTGACTGCTCGTATAACAATGTGCAGTCACACAGGTGCAGTGAAAAGGCTGCAGTGACTGCTGGTATAACAATGTGCAGTCACACAGGTGCAGTGAAAATGGATGCACTGACTGCTGGTATATAAAACAGGGTTGTATATGCAGTGTCAGTGGGCCACACACAAAAAAAACACATCACAAGAACATTAACTCTCAAAAGAGCTGTTTTGGGGTGCTTTTCATCAACGAATATCAGCAAGTAGCAAGCTAACAGACCTCCCAACTATCGCTTTCCCTATCTCTCCAATGTCTCTCCCTTCTCTCACTAATACAGCAGCACACAGAGTGAGAACATGGCTGACGATGCTGCCTTTTATAAGGGGGAGGGGGGCTCCAGGAGGGAGTGCAGCCTGATTGGCTGCCATGTGTCTGCTGACTGTGATGTAGAGGGTCAAAGTTTGGCCCAATGATGTAGTCTAGGGGACGGGTCGAACTCGCATAAAGTATGTGTGTCAACGCGAACACAAGTTCGCATTCGAACCGTTCGGGCCATCTCTATTTGCAATGTATTGATCCCCCCCCCCCCCTTTTCTCTAAAGTTCCTCTTTAAAGCTTTTATGATCCTAACTGCATTAGAAGCACTTGTTCACACTATTGTATGTTGTACCGTGACACACGCTCACAGCTTTTCTGTCTATTACATAGCTGAACCTATTTAATTACACTGAATGGGTTAGCACTACACTGTGCACCAACATATGTAATGTTGAGGAAGAGTTATCAAAACCAGTGCAAGGAACACAGGAGCAGAACAGGTGCAAAAATGGAGCAGCAGTGAAGATCACGGATTCTGATTGGTTGTGCTGAGAAACTACTCTATTTCTGTACCCGTTTTCTATTTTGCATCAAACTTGCTCCAATTCTCCTTGCACTGGTTTTGATAAATCTATTAGTTCCTATCAAAAATAGGTGAACCAAACATGGAGAATACAAAACTCAATTAAGTATTAGTCCTCCAAGGACACTAACCTTCCCCTACATTTTCCTAATGCTATTACTTCCCCTTTTATATGCCCAACACTGTAAAAGCCACTAATTACAGCAGTCGAAAAACAGCAATTTACCCAACTTGCTGCAATTTACTCGAGTAGACGCACCAGCTTTAAAGAGACACTGAAGCGAAAAAAAATATATGATATAATGAATTGGTTGTGTACTATGAATAATTACTAGAAGATTAGCAGCAAAGAAAATATTCTCATATTTTTATTTTCAGGTATATAGTGTTTTTTCTAACATTGCATCACTCTATAATATGTGCAGATTACACAACACTCAGCATTCAAAATGAGTCTTTCAGAGCAGTCTGTGAAGTAATTAAAGGTCCGTACACACGCCGGACTTTAGGCAACGCCGGGCGGATCGCTCAGGAACAGCCGTATCAGTCTGACGACAGAGCGTACACACGCCGGACTGTCGCTGGCACGCCCACCCAGCGGGAGGCAACGACGGACCCGTCGTTGCCTAAAGTCCGGCGTGTGTACGGACCTTAACTCTCCTCTAGCAGAGGAAAAGTAAACAGTTCAAATACAGTTGAGATAATAAAAGTCAGATAACAGCCCTCTCCACGACCAAGTTAGTCGGAGAGCTTAATAGCTTTTTTGCATAGAGATAACAACTGGAGTTTCTCAACTCTTCCTGTACTGGAAACAATTAGACTGATGTATCTGATCTTAATGTTTTTTTTCTTAGCTGTGCTACACATACAAATCATAATATCATCATTTTTTTTCGCTTCAGTGTCTCTTTAAAGCCGCTAATGAGAACCACTGTAAAGCCATAACTGCTAATTAGATCCACTGTATTTACCCAAGCAGCTGTAAAGGTGTTAATTAGAACCACTGTAAAGCCATGACTGCTAATTAGAACTGCTAATTTAACCGCATACCCATTTTACATACTTAACACCATTACTATAAAGATTGATACTTATGTGAATGGGGTGCCCTTTTTACCAGGCGTTATTTTTCAATGTCCCATGGTCAGCTGGGCTCTTAGTCACTGGTATACCAACAATATGTATTTGTGGTATCACGGATATGCCCAAAGAAATAACTGGCATATTAGACCACAATCTTTTTTTTTTTTTTTTTAATAAAAAATGTGTTCTTGTAATTATGTACAATGAATACTGTATACAAAGATTATATATAACAGGATTATAATCAATATCCCAATAGCAAAAATATCTAACAGTATATCTAAGTGTTGGTCATCAAGATTACATAAGCCAAAGTCAATTCAAGTACCAATATCTTATGTAGATTTTTTATCGAATGTTATCAATCTTTACATAATGTACTGCTAATTCTGGGTGAGAAAAGGGAGACCGAGAGCCCAATATAGTGTAGTATGTTGTATAAATAGAGAAAAATGTTAAAAGTAAGTATTATACTTACAAACCTGGGTTGCTCTAAGGCAACCACTGTATACGCAGGTGGGGAGATTAAGCCTGACCCCACTCAGGACTAAGATGTCGCTCTCTGTAGATAGGAAAAGAGGGTATATCACCCTTCCACCAAGGGTGGACAACTTAATATGCAAGGATACAGAGGCGCCAGTAGGATAAAACAAGATAAAAGGTTTAAAACGGTTTAGGTGGCGGTGGTGGACCGTCCACACACAAACAGACAAAAAATCGCTGTTGATTGTAGAAAAAAAATTCACAATTTATTCACATACTCCTACATAAAAGTGCAACGCGTTTCACGGGCAAACATCCTGCTTCATCAGGCAATAAACGAACGGAGTATCTCACTGCAAAATGACAGAGATGTAAAGCATGTCAGGGAGCTGTATACAGACGTAGAAACTGTCAAAGAAAAACATCTCTTTTCTTGTTGGTGCAAAGTATGTCAACTATTATAATAGTATCTGTGGGGTAGTGGAAAGCATGAGGGGGGGAAAATACTATATGTGGGGGAATGTGAGCAGGGAGGGCAGGGTGGTGGGTTGTGACCAGGGGATGGAAAGTACTGGCAGGGATAGGTAAATATAGCTGAATTGAGAACAAGCTATTGGGGATGTGTGTCCTGTGATATAATGAACTATGTGGAATGGGGATGGTGTAGCTTACAAGGCAATTTTCAACAACAAAACTAGCAAAGGTAAATACCCAGAGTGTCTGAAAAGGAGCTGTCTATGATTGAGGAAAAAGACAAAACTGACAAAAAAGACAGGCATGAAAACAATGATGATGATCAAACTTACCAGCTCTGAGTATATTGATAGCTTGGCACCTCTGTGCTATAGTAACTGTGTGTGGGGTTTAAATAGGGAGGCTAATTGTCTAATGAGTTGATTTGGATCAGGAGCGAGCGAGGGAGGGAGGGAGGGAGGGGCGTGTGTGATGGACTGAGGCTGTCACTAGCCGGGGTATATTATCGCCCCCTGGTGGTGCAGAAGTAAAATTCATTATGCACAAGTTATTATGTAGAATGTATACATATACAATTTAAAAAACAAAATAAAAACAAATTGCATACCTAAATACATACATATGTACATACATGTACCTTATTACACAAATAGGCAAAAATATTTCGTATAAAAATATAGAAATCCATTATGTGCATGTATAGAAATAGAACAAGGCCTAAATTACAGTGCATGCCATTCCCAATCGCAGCAGTTGTCGACTGCTGGAATGGTCCCAATTGACCATGATAAAACTGGAAAGTAAGATTAAATCTCTCCTTATAGATATCCAGTACCATATAAATTATAACATTGTAATAAATAAAATTAAAAAAAAAAAAAAATTATATAAAAACTAAACATTAAGAGAGAGCGGACAATTAAAAAGAGAAAAGGAATTGCTGCTATTCTGGTGAGTTAGTAAATTTTTTCAAGTACTTCATTTAGACCCCCTGGAGATAGGGTCTTAAGTATTTGAATCCAGAACATCTCCCGTTTCTTGAGAGAGTCAAAGGAGTCGAAGCGGTTGTGTGAAATAGATTCGATAAACGTGATACAGAAAAGTGTGGGGTCGCTGTTGTGGTGGGTGAAAAAGTGACGCGAAACGCTGTGCAGGGGATATTTGTTTATTATGTTTCTTTTGTGTTGTCCTGTTCTGCTTCTTGCTTGTTGGGTGGTTCTGCCCACATACTGCAGCCTGCATGGGCATGAGATGACATAGATGAGGTATTTGGTTTCACATGTGATGGTTTCTTTGATATGGTATTCTATTTTGGTGACCTGCGAACTGAAGGACTGAGTGTTTACGACAAATTGGCAGGCTAAGCATTTTTTGTGTTTACAAGGGAAGCTGCCTGGTGTGTTAGTGCTAGAAGTGTTTTTTAGGGCTACAGGTAACTGGCGTAGTCTGCTTGGGGCCAGTGTACTGCTGAGATTGGGGGCGCGTCTGTATGTAATAGTGGGTCTGGGTGGGATGATGGATTGTAGATGGGGGTCTTGGAGGAGGATTTCCCATCTGTTGGTGAGGATATTACGGATCGACTGATGTTGGGCACTAAACCTGGTGATGAATCTGGGCATGTCTGTGAACTGTGTGTTGGCTTTGGGTTGTAGTGGGTTATTCATTGTTGCTTTGTGGTGTGCATCATATAGTAATTTCTTGGGATATTTACGATCGGTGAATTTTTTAGTGAGAATTTTGGACTGGGTATTGTATTGTTGTATGTCCGTGCAGTTACGGTAGATCCTCTTATATTGGCTATATGGAGTATTCTTTGTCCATGGCCGGTGGTGGAAACTGTTATAATGTATATAATTGTTGGCGTCTACTGGTTTAAAGAAGGTTTTGGTTTTGATATATGGTGGATCTGTGTAAAGAGTAAGGTCAAGGTATTCTATAGAAGCTGGGTCTGAGTGGGAAGTGAATTGTAGGCCGGCCGTATTGGTGTTCAGGTAATTGAGAAAAGACGGGATTAGATTGGGAGGACCTCTCCAAATGAATATTAGGTCATCTATATACCGTTTATAAAAAATGATGTTATTGTGGAATGGGTTATTGCTGTACAATTTTGTTTGTTCGAAAAATCCCATTGCTAGATTAGCGTAGGAAGGGGAGAACGAACTTCCCATAGATACGCCGCTGACCTGATGGTATGTTTGGTCTTGAAAAGTGAAAACATTGTTCTGAAGAATAAATTCAGTGCACTGCATGAGGAAGGTTTGTTGGGTGCGCGGCATGGATGTGTTGGATTGGAGGTAATATTGTAAAGCTGTGAGACCATAAGCATGTGGTATGTTTGTGTATAGGGATGTGACATCGCAGGTGAGCCAGATGTAGTCTTCCTGCCACGGGATGGAGTGAATGAAATTGATGAGGTGTTGGGAGTCCTTGATAAATGACGGCAGGGACTGTACATGCGGCTGAAGGTGTGTGTCGATGAACCGGGATAGGTTACTAGTGGCGGAGTCAATTCCAGATATGATAGGTCTACCTGGTGGTTTATGGATGTCTTTATGGATTTTGGGAAGGTAATAGAAAAACGGGGTTTTCGGGTGGTGATTAATGATAATTTTTTTTTCATTTTTGGTGATGATATTGTTCAAAAAAGCTTCTCCGATAAAATGTTTCAAGGTATTGTTAATTTCTGGGGTGGGGTCAGAGGGTAGTGGTTTGTAATGTTTGGGGTTATTGAGTAATCGTAGAGATTCTTCAAGGTAATCTGTTTTGTTAAGGATGACGATCCCGCCCCCCTTCTCTGCTGGTTTGATAATGATGTTTGGGTTATTTTTCAAAGTTTTGAGGGCTGTCCTTTCGCCTTTAGTGAGGTTGGATGTAGGAATGGTGTCCGGGATATTTAATTCCTGTAAGTCTTTTAGAACCAGGGAGTAGAAAGTGTCGACATAATTGCCCTTGGAGGCTGTTGGATAGAAAACTGAGCGGCCTTTAAGTTTGGTGTTGATATATTTTTCGGTTTCTAATTCAGCTGTGGATAATGAGACTATGGGCAGTGTGTCGTTATTGGTAATGATAAGCTGGGTTGTGTCTGTCTGTGGGGGGGCACTGTGTTTTTTCATGGCAAAATGCCTTTTCAGAGTCAGTTTACGGATGTAGGTGTTGAGATCGGTGAATAGTTCAAACAAATCAGATTGATTGGTAGGGCAAAAAGAGAGACCTTTTTCCAGTAGAGAAGTTTCATATTTGGTGAGACGGTGATGGGACAAGTTAAATATGCTCTTCTTAGGTTCTACGATCGGCGGGGGAATTATAGTAGATGGTTGGTGCATTATCTTTTGTTTCTTTTTTCTTTGGCCTCGACACCCTCGTTTTCTGTGTCTGGTAGCGGACGTTTCATTTTGTTTGTGGGTTTCAAGAATGACTGGGCTGAGATGGGACTGGGTAATTGTTTGGAGAGGGTGTTTTGTGATAACGAGGCTGGTAGATCTAAAAAAGAAGGTGATAGGGATTGGTCTTGTGGTTCCGTGTTGGTGTTGTGTTGGGAACCACTAGGTTTGGTGGACTTGTTGCTGTTAGTATGTTTTGGATCTGAGTGTGAACTGGAGGGGGAAGGTGATGTATGTAGATCGCTCGCAGTGGGTGAGTTGGGATTTGAGTTATATGTACTGATTTGAGAAATTCGGATGTCGGTATCTGTTGAGATATTGAGGATTGTTTGGGAAGGATTGTCATCTTTTGGAGTGGTAGCTATGGAAGATGTTTTCACTATAAGGGTGTCGGGAGGATTCGATTTGGTGAAATTGAAAGAGGATGGGCTGAGGAAGGTATAAATTCTGCTCTGGTCGGCTGCAGCATGTGGGTTTTTTATCGCTGTTCTAGACTGGGCCAAATTTGAAGGGATGTTACGGGCTGGTCGGGATTTCGTGCGAGGTGGTCGTGGCGCTTTGGAGTCATTTTTTGTGAGGTCGGGTTTGTTATAGTTGAAACTACTGGGAGGTGGTGCCAGTTGATTAAAATTGATGGTCTTGTGAACAATAGGTGTGGGCTTGGAGGTGTAGGCGGGTGGTGGTGGTGGTGGCTGGGTGATCGGGGGGCGGACCGGGTATATGGGTGGTGGCGGAAATGGTGGGTATTGGTGTGGTGTGGGTTTTGGAAGGGAGAGACTCATAGGTGGTGGTGGAGGGTGGAGTGGATGCTGGTTAGGTGCTAACGGTGTGGGTAGAATTGGAGTGGGTCGTGGTTTGCGTTCTCTTTCCCTATGTTCAGCATAGGCTAATCTATCACGGTTCAGTTTTTTGATTTTGGTTTCACTGAATTAGCCTATGCTGAACATAGGGAAAGAGAACGCAAACCACGACCCACTCCAATTCTACCCACACCGTTAGCACCTAACCAGCATCCACTCCACCCTCCACCACCACTTATGAGTCTCTCCCTTCCAAAACCCACACCACACCAATACCCACCATTTCCGCCACCACCCATATACCCGGTCCGCCCCCCGATCACCCAGCCACCACCACCACCACCCGCCTACACCTCCAAGCCCACACCTATTGTTCACAAGACCATCAATTTTAATCAACTGGCACCACCTCCCAGTAGTTTCAACTATAACAAACCCGACCTCACAGAAAACTACTCCAAAGCGCCACGACCACCTCGCACGAAATCCCGACCAGCCCGTAACATCCCTTCAAATTTGGCCCAGTCTAGAACAGCGATAAAAAACCCACATGCTGCAGCCGACCAGAGCAGAATTTATACCTTCCTCAGCCCATCCTCTTTCAATTTCACCAAATCGAATCCTCCCGACACCCTTATAGTGAAAACATCTTCCATAGCTACCACTCCAAAAGATGACAATCCTTCCCAAACAATCCTCAATATCTCAACAGATACCAACATCCGAATTTCTCAAATCAGTACATATAACTCAAATCCCAACTCACCCACTGCGAGCGATCTACATACATCACCTTCCCCCTCCAGTTCACACTCAGATCCAACACATACTAACAGCAACAAGTCCACCAAACCTAGTGGTTCCCAACACAACACCAACACGGAACCACAAGACCAATCCCTATCACCTTCTTTTTTAGATCTACCAGCCTCGTTATCACAAAACACCCTCTCCAAACAATTACCCAGTCCCATCTCAGCCCAGTCATTCTTGAAACCCACAAACAAAATGAAACGTCCGCTACCAGACACAGAAAACGAGGGTGTCGAGGCCAAAGAAAAAAGAAACAAAAGATAATGCACCACCCATCTACTATAATTCCCCCGCCGATCGTAGAACCCAAGAAGAGCATATTTAACTTGTCCCATCACCGTCTCACCAAATATGAAACTTCTCTACTGGAAAAAGGTCTCTCTTTTTGCCCTACCAATCAATCTGATTTGTTTGAACTATTCACCGATCTCAACACCTACATCCGTAAACTGACTCTGAAAAGGCATTTTGCCATGAAAAAACACAGTGCCCCCCCACAGACAGACACAACCCAGCTTATCATTACCAATAACGACACACTGCCCATAGTCTCATTATCCACAGCTGAATTAGAAACCGAAAAATATATCAACACCAAACTTAAAGGCCGCTCAGTTTTCTATCCAACAGCCTCCAAGGGCAATTATGTCGACACTTTCTACTCCCTGGTTCTAAAAGACTTACAGGAATTAAATATCCCGGACACCATTCCTACATCCAACCTCACTAAAGGCGAAAGGACAGCCCTCAAAACTTTGAAAAATAACCCAAACATCATTATCAAACCAGCAGAGAAGGGGGGCGGGATCGTCATCCTTAACAAAACAGATTACCTTGAAGAATCTCTACGATTACTCAATAACCCCAAACATTACAAACCACTACCCTCTGACCCCACCCCAGAAATTAACAATACCTTGAAACATTTTATCGGAGAAGCTTTTTTGAACAATATCATCACCAAAAATGAAAAAAAAATTATCATTAATCACCACCCGAAAACCCCGTTTTTCTATTACCTTCCCAAAATCCATAAAGACATCCATAAACCACCAGGTAGACCTATCATATCTGGAATTGACTCCGCCACTAGTAACCTATCCCGGTTCATCGACACACACCTTCAGCCGCATGTACAGTCCCTGCCGTCATTTATCAAGGACTCCCAACACCTCATCAATTTCATTCACTCCATCCCGTGGCAGGAAGACTACATCTGGCTCACCTGCGATGTCACATCCCTATACACAAACATACCACATGCTTATGGTCTCACAGCTTTACAATATTACCTCCAATCCAACACATCCATGCCGCGCACCCAACAAACCTTCCTCATGCAGTGCACTGAATTTATTCTTCAGAACAATGTTTTCACTTTTCAAGACCAAACATACCATCAGGTCAGCGGCGTATCTATGGGAAGTTCGTTCTCCCCTTCCTACGCTAATCTAGCAATGGGATTTTTCGAACAAACAAAATTGTACAGCAATAACCCATTCCACAATAACATCATTTTTTATAAACGGTATATAGATGACCTAATATTCATTTGGAGAGGTCCTCCCAATCTAATCCCGTCTTTTCTCAATTACCTGAACACCAATACGGCCGGCCTACAATTCACTTCCCACTCAGACCCAGCTTCTATAGAATACCTTGACCTTACTCTTTACACAGATCCACCATATATCAAAACCAAAACCTTCTTTAAACCAGTAGACGCCAACAATTATATACATTATAACAGTTTCCACCACCGGCCATGGACAAAGAATACTCCATATAGCCAATATAAGAGGATCTACCGTAACTGCACGGACATACAACAATACAATACCCAGTCCAAAATTCTCACTAAAAAATTCACCGATCGTAAATATCCCAAGAAATTACTATATGATGCACACCACAAAGCAACAATGAATAACCCACTACAACCCAAAGCCAACACACAGTTCACAGACATGCCCAGATTCATCACCAGGTTTAGTGCCCAACATCAGTCGATCCGTAATATCCTCACCAACAGATGGGAAATCCTCCTCCAAGACCCCCATCTACAATCCATCATCCCACCCAGACCCACTATTACATACAGACGCGCCCCCAATCTCAGCAGTACACTGGCCCCAAGCAGACTACGCCAGTTACCTGTAGCCCTAAAAAACACTTCTAGCACTAACACACCAGGCAGCTTCCCTTGTAAACACAAAAAATGCTTAGCCTGCCAATTTGTCGTAAACACTCAGTCCTTCAGTTCGCAGGTCACCAAAATAGAATACCATATCAAAGAAACCATCACATGTGAAACCAAATACCTCATCTATGTCATCTCATGCCCATGCAGGCTGCAGTATGTGGGCAGAACCACCCAACAAGCAAGAAGCAGAACAGGACAACACAAAAGAAACATAATAAACAAATATCCCCTGCACAGCGTTTCGCGTCACTTTTTCACCCACCACAACAGCGACCCCACACTTTTCCGTATCACGTTTATCGAATCTATTTCACACAACCGCTTCGACTCCTTTGACTCTCTCAAGAAACGGGAGATGTTCTGGATTCAAATACTTAAGACCCTATCTCCAGGGGGTCTAAATGAAGTACTTGAAAAAATTTACTAACTCACCAGAATAGCAGCAATTCCTTTTCTCTTTTTAATTGTCCGCTCTCTCTTAATGTTTAGTTTTTATATAATTTTTTTTTTTTTTTTTATATTTATTACAATGTTATAATTTATATGGTACTGGATATCTATAAGGAGAGATTTAATCTTACTTTCCAGTTTTATCATGGTCAATTGGGACCATTCCAGCAGTCGGCAACTGCTGCGATTGGGAATGGCATGCACTGTAATTTAGGCCTTGTTCTATTTCTATACATGCACATAATGGATTTCTATATTTTTATACAAAATATTTTTGCCTATTTGTGTAATAAGGTACATGTATGTACATATGTATGTATTTAGGTATGCAATTTGTTTTTATTTTGTTTTTTAAATTGTATATGTATACATTCTACATAATAACTTGTGCATAATGAATTTTACTTCTGCACCACCAGGGGGCGATAATATACCCCGGCTAGTGACAGCCTCAGTCCATCACACACGCCCCTCCCTCCCTCCCTCCCTCCCTCGCTCGCTCCTGATCCAAATCAACTCATTAGACAATTAGCCTCCCTATTTAAACCCCACACACAGTTACTATAGCACAGAGGTGCCAAGCTATCAATATACTCAGAGCTGGTAAGTTTGATCATCATCATTGTTTTCATGCCTGTCTTTTTTGTCAGTTTTGTCTTTTTCCTCAATCATAGACAGCTCCTTTTCAGACACTCTGGGTATTTACCTTTGCTAGTTTTGTTGTTGAAAATTGCCTTGTAAGCTACACCATCCCCATTCCACATAGTTCATTATATCACAGGACACACATCCCCAATAGCTTGTTCTCAATTCAGCTATATTTACCTATCCCTGCCAGTACTTTCCATCCCCTGGTCACAACCCACCACCCTGCCCTCCCTGCTCACATTCCCCCACATATAGTATTTTCCCCCCCTCATGCTTTCCACTACCCCACAGATACTATTATAATAGTTGACATACTTTGCACCAACAAGAAAAGAGATGTTTTTCTTTGACAGTTTCTACGTCTGTATACAGCTCCCTGACATGCTTTACATCTCTGTCATTTTGCAGTGAGATACTCCGTTCGTTTATTGCCTGATGAAGCAGGATGTTTGCCCGTGAAACGCTTTGCACTTTTATGTAGGAGTATGTGAATAAATTGTGAATTTTTTTTCTACAATCAACAGCGATTTTTTTGTCTGTTTGTGTGTGGACGGTCCACCACCGCCACCTAAACCGTTTTAAACCTTTTATCTTGTTTTATCCTACTGGCGCCTCTGTATCCTTGCATATTAAGTTGTCCACCCTTGGTGGAAGGGTGATATACCCTCTTTTCCTATCTACAGAGAGCGACATCTTAGTCCTGAGTGGGGTCAGGCTTAATCTCCCCACCTGCGTATACAGTGGTTGCCTTAGAGCAACCCAGGTTTGTAAGTATAATACTTACTTTTAACATTTTTCTCTATTTATACAACATACTACACTATATTGGGCTCTCGGTCTCCCTTTTCTCACCCAGAATTAGCAGTACATTATGTAAAGATTGATAACATTCGATAAAAAATCTACATAAGATATTGGTACTTGAATTGACTTTGGCTTATGTAATCTTGATGACCAACACTTAGATATACTGTTAGATATTTTTGCTATTGGGATATTGATTATAATCCTGTTATATATAATCTTGACATGCTTTACATCTCTGTCATTTTGCAGTGAGATACTCCGTTCGTTTATTGCCTGATGAAGCGGGATGTTTGCCCGTGAAACGCGTTGCACTTTTATGTAGGAGTATGTGAATAAATTGTGAATTTTTTTTCTACAATCAACAGCGATTTTTTGTCTGTTTGTGTGTGGACGGTCCACCACCGCCACCTAAACCGTTTTAAACCTTTTATCTTGTTTTATCCTACTGGCGCCTCTGTATCCTTACATAATTCTGGGTACACACGATACGTTTTTCCTCTCGATAGATAGATGGATGTGATAGATAATTTCCGAAATGCCCGATATTCCTTCCGATCGATTCTGCACTCGATTTCTCATAGAAGTAAATGGAAAAAGACAAGAAAAACGAGTGGAAGATAAGAGAATCGAGCGGAAAAATTAATCGGGTGGAAAATCAAGCGCAAAAATGTATCGTGTATACCCAGCATGACACCACCTTTGACACAGGAGACCAGGGTTTGAATCCTGGCTGGAGTCAGTTACCTATTCAGTAAGAAGTCCTTGAGCAAGACTCTCTAATGCTTTGCGGTGGCCTGCTGAGCGCACCCTTATTGAGTCAGGTCTTCTCGGCCCCTACTCCGTGCTGCTCAGTGTCTGCTTTGGGACCGTAATGTTATTACGGCTATATTGTCGCTCGGGTGAATTTTAAAGAAAACACAATAAATTAGGGGCCAGCAATAGCCAGACCCCAAATTACGCAACCAGAGGGGCAAATTAGGTTTTCATTAGGGGTATATATTTGTTATATTCCCCTACTTTGCCACATGCTGGAAGAGCTGTCTCTCTCTCGCTTCTCCCGCACCTAGCTCAACACTGCTGGAACCATATGCATGTCGGCGTTAGTGGCTGCAGCTTGCAAGAGCATTGAGTCTGACTGGAGAAAACCACTATACAGATGTTAACATTATTATTATTATTATTATTATAGCCCCCAACTATACTATCGAAAAAATAGCAAACTGGAGACTTTTGGCATTTTCTTACAATTTGGAAGGATAAATGTGGTAAGGATGAATGTCTTGTTCCATAGGCTTTTTATCTTCCAGGCACTGCCTATAAAAATGCCAAACAAGTTTTTTTCCCCAAAAGTAAATGCATTTGGCTAGGGAGGAGGGCTAGGAATACAAGAATTATACTTGAGAGACTTAAATGAGAGGAGGATTGGCAGTACAATATATTTCAAAAAATGATCAAGCATGTGTTCGGCCTCAAGTGGTTGTCTGTTGTAGGAGTAAATTTAAGAACCTTTGTGTGTGCTTGAGCAGAACCTCAAGGGCTGTGTTTGGTTAGATGTGTTGCCAGCCTGGGCATCCGCACATAGGGGAAAAATGTGGCAGCCTCCCCCCGGAGGTCTGAGTGACACTGCTTGTTACATGATAGGCAGCAGGGATGGACAGGACACAGCAGGTGGGCGGTGCTGATCTGAGGTCTGAATCATCACAATGACTGGGGTGGAGGTCCCTATCATTACCTAAACTAGGGGCACCTGTCACCATCTAAACTAGGGAGGGTCCCTGTCACTAAACTTGGGGGTCCCTGTCACTACCTAAACTGGGGGGCACCTGTCACCACCTACACTGGGGGGAGTCCCTATCAGTAAACTTTGGGGGTCCTTGTCTTTACCTAAACTGGAAGGGTCCCTGTGACTACCTAAACTAGGGAGCTCCTGTCACCACCTAAACTTGGGGTAGTCCCTGTCACTAAACATGGGCGGTCTCTGTCTTTACCTAAACTGGGTGGTCCCTGTCACTACCTAAACTGGGGTGCACCTGTCGTCGGAACCTGTGTCGGAGGCGCTCACAATCTAATTCTTACCATAGTCCTAGTCTAATGTCCCACCATTGTTAAATTCATGTAAATTTGGCTCCACCCACATTCTGGTCCATAGCCATGCCCATTTTCTTGACACCCTCCCCCCCCCCCCCCCCCTGGGAAATTTTCTGCAGACGCCCATGGTTGCCAGGTATAGGTTTGGACAGTCCTATGGTCTATGATACTTGGGAACATTTTGGTAAGCTTAGGATGAAATGGTATATAGCAACACTTCATGTTCCCTTAGATCCCCTGCGTTATAAGGTCATATTTCCTTTCTGGGGTACAACAGTATGAGAATGTACAAACCCTTGGAAAAATTGTACAGGACAGACCCCAAAAATCAATGAACGACCTCTCTGGGGATAATATTTCTTTCCTGGACAGTTTTTGTAGTAGTGATAGTTCTGTACCATGTAAGCCATTAGTTAAGGCAGGTATTTTGAATCAGGGGATACCATTTATAGGCTTTCTTTACAAATTTCAACATGTAAGCTATAAGTCTTGTATTATAGTCTATAGTCAGACACCATGGCCCATATTCAATTAACTTATGCCCTGAGCGCTCTCCATGTTGGCAAACTATGCTGTGAATGGGGGAGAATGCCTACAAGATAGAAAAATTACTGCTAGTCTGTATGATAAGATGGGTGCATGGGCGTAACAATAGGCCCTGCAGCCCCTGCTCCCGCGGTCGGGGACGTTTTGTGGGGGCAGGAGGGGTGGCAGCATGAGGGGAAAGCCTTGGCGACAGTCGGCGGGGAGAGGGGAAGTTCCTCCCCTCTTCCTTACCTCGGGGCTCTCCCCTCTGCGCTCCCCTCCAGCTAGTTACAGTTCGGGCAGTGTGCAGCGGGCTGCGGCGGCAAGATACATACCTTCTTCCTTGCGTTCCACCGCATTCTCCTCGCTCTAGCAGCTGACGTCACTTCCGAAAGTGACGTCACTTCCTTAAGTGACGTCAGCCGCTAGAGCGAGGAGTATGCGGTGGAACGCAAGGAAGAAGGTATGTATCTTGCCGCCACTGCCCACTGCCCAAACTGTAACTAGCTGGAGGGGAGCGCAGAGGGGAGAGCCCCGAGGTGAGGGAGAGGGGGGGAACTTCCCCTCTCCCCGCCGACTGTGGCCAAGGCTTTCCCCTCAGGCTGCCACCCCTCCAGCCCCCACAAAACGGCCCCGAGCGGGCCCCAGGGAGGGGAGGCCCGCAATGACATTCTGCAGGGGGGCCCGGTGGGGCCTAGTTACGCCCCTGGATGGGTGAATAGAGGGCAGTTTGGGTTATATGGATAAAGCTGAGATATGAGATTAAAGCCCCCTCTATACTAACCCATTTCTTGTTTAGATAAAAAAGAGCCTCTAAGTCAGGAATGTCCAAAGTATCACACAGCAGTCAAATGCGGCTCACCAAGGCTTCTTTGGTGGTCCCTGAAGATCTCTACAGTTGTTAATTGCAAGTGGCCTGCAGGCCGTAGCTGTGGTGCCACATGCAGGGGCCACCTTATGTTGCCGCTCCGCCTTCCCTTTTGCTCACCTGTAGGTTATCAGCAATCATTGTAGCAGTAGCTGCCACTAATTAGCAGCTGCCACTGTGCTAACTGCACACATGGTTATTTGCCATGGAAATGTTTTATTTGACAAAATCTCAGGCATAGTGTACCTAATGGCAACAAACAAAAAACTGTATTTAATTTCGCTAGTTTGGCCCCCTAGCACTCTCAAAAATAGCAACATGGCCCTTGTCTTAAAAAATTGGGCACCCTTGCTCTTAAGTGATGGGGTGGTGTGAAGGGGATGTGGGTTACATGATATTACATGGTTCAATGTAGAGTTGCATTGAAGTGAGGCTCGGGATTATAACATTCATTTTTGGGGGGCATATGATGATTATTAATCAAATGGATTACAACCAGCTGAATAAATGAGAAAAATGTCTGTGATTCTGAGCCTAAAAAAGAGAAGAGGAAATTTACAGGAACGCCAATGCCCAGAATCCATTGCAATATACGAAAGGGTGCAACACCCAACCTTCTAAAAACAGGGGGGATAAACTCGCCAACAGCTGTGACTGTCGAGAGCCAAGAAAGCTGACTCCTCTATGAGCGCTGCGCACTGACAGCCTGCAGTACCGCTACAGGGCATCAGGTGTCATCACACGGTGCTGACGTGATGACGGCTTGACGTTGGATGCAGGCAGCCCAGGAGGAGTCAAGGAAAGTGATAGGACTGGTAATCTTCTTTCTTGTTTCATTTGCGATTATGTCCTTCTGCCTGCGCCCCCGTTCTTCTTCTTGCCAGTCTGCGCCCAGGGCGGTCGCCCTGCCCGCACTGCCCAAGAAACAGCCCTGTGTTTAGCACTGCAAAACACTGCAGCAGTGCATAACCATAACACAAACCGTTACACTGCAATGCTAATGTTGCACCTTGAATATCGCATAGACTTATCATTGCAGGACGTCACTCGCTAATGTCTCTCCCTAACGTCTTACTGTGAACGTAGAACGTAGCCTGAATGGCTGACTCTTCAGCCTGACCTGGCATGTCTCCTTTCGTTGCAATAATGCTCTATTGGCCTTTTTCACGTATGCAGAAGAACTCCAGATATGTTTTCAGTTAAACATGCAAGAATAAAAATATACAAAAAATAAAAAAATCTGTCAGTGGATTATTAAGATTGCAACACATCTAGTTGTCATCAGGTGGTTATGTGTTTTACAGAGCTGTTCAATCTATAACAATGGTGTATAAATGATATGTAAACCTCTAAACCTTGCTGATCAGCCAGGAACTATAGCTCTTTTATAAAGGCTCCTTGTAGCAGGTGTGCTTGGTGAGTGAGTTCATATTGGGTTAATAGGCAACGACTATCAAGAAGTCATGCTCCAACAGCTGTGAGGCACAAGGCCAAACAAGACTTGGCTTTCTTTTATTGAAAAAGCTAATCGGCTGGAACAGAAGTTTCTTTTGAGAGAGCAAACTAGCAAAGTCAAAAGCCACAATTGGTTCAGGCACTTGACAGACAGATCAAATGCTCCAGTCATTTTAGCAACGCTGAAATACATTTTTAAAAAATGTTCTTTTCTCCGTGCATGTGAATGTCTGAGACTGTAAAATGCAGTGGAATAAGCTCACAATGGAAAGTTGGCTTCTTCAACAAGATGAATACTGTGTGCATAGAGCTAAAATGAGGAAACCACTGCAAGCATTCACACACATCCTCTAGCTGTCTGACTAATATTTGCACTGTAAAACAATTTTAGATAACACTTATTATTAAACTTTTTTTTAAAAATGCGCTAACATTTTATGCAGTGCTGTACAATAGATAGAGGTTATCAGAGCTTATTTACCAAAGAAAAGTCATCCTATACAAAAAAAGTGTCCCTACGTCATCAACTAATTGGTTGTGTGTCCCTGGCTTTTTTGTACTGTGCATGTGCGCAGCCAGGGCAGTTAGGACACAGGGCCGGATCTGACAGTTTGCTGTGTGTGGTTCACAGAGGTTTTCATTGCATTGGGGAAAATAACAGCTTTTTCCAACTGCCAAGCAAGCAGCTCCCTGTGTGCATATACTTCAGACAGTGGTGGTGAACAAGCAAGCAGGACGTGTATTTGTGCACATTCCGGGGGGAGGGGGGGGAGGGGCTTGTAGTGGCTGCGGGCCATTTTACTAGTATCCTATAAAATAATCTCCCTGTCCCTGCATCCTCCTATGTCCCTCTGTCTGTGAGTCAGGGGGGCATGCAGGCATGCAGCCATGGGCAGGCTTCGGGCAGTGGTTGTGACAGGCTCTGTGCACATGCGGGGGGTTACTGCTTTGTACGTGAGTGAGGCTGTGGGCATGTGCATGCAAATCGGCTGTGAACGGTATACTAGCGTCCGTTATGAAACAGGCAGGCTTTTTCTTAGTTACACTATGAATCACAACTAAGGTCATTAGGGGAAGGTTGTGTTCATCCTACCTAATAAAAGCCCTGGGTGTCCGTGTCAAAATGAGTGTGCAGGTGAGGTGCCGCGGCCTTTGCGGTCGCTGCTTCTAGCACCGGTTTTTGAAAGGAGCCTAATTGCCTAGTAAAATATAAATGTTAGAGAAAGAGAGAAAAAGAGAGAGTCATGTAAATCCATAAGATCATCAGCAGGGTACCCTAAACTGAAGCTCCCCTCACTCCCTGAACAGCTAGGCAAACAGAGCAGGCACACTAAAGATTCCCATACCTCTGGCGATGTATTATTACGAAATATTTATACAGCGCTGACATCTTCCGCAACACTTTACAGAGTATATATCTTCTGGTCACTCGCTGCAACTGCTGAGGTATGAACCGTTCATAGACTTCAAAACACAGCACACTTCACTGCACGAAACAATGTATTAGTGTGAAAGCACCCATGAGCTACGTTTACATTGGGGCGTTGCGGTGCATTACGCCGGACTACATAATTGCATTGCTAATGTGATGCACTTATATTGTAATGGTACGTTCACAATGGTGCGTTTAGCGTTGCTCAGATACCCCCGATCACGAATTTGACTAAATCCAGATACACAGTGATCGTGATCTGGATTTGAAGCGGAATTTCGAATTCGACTCAGATTTTAGCTTTGATTGCATGCAGAATCTATGATCATGGATTTGACTTTAACGCTAATAGCAAAGCCCGCATACATGCTACAATCACCAAAATTGCATGGATTATAAAGGTGAGAAAAAAATTCAAAAATAACTTGTTTTTGAGAAAATCGATTTTAAAGTTTCAAATGAAAAAAGTAAATCAGGATTAAAAACCCGCCAAAACCCGCCAACTTTAGCAAAGCCCCCTTACATGCCAGACACACCAAATTTGCCTGATATGTTAAAGCGGTATAAAACCCTGACAAAATATTCAATAAAAACATGTTTTCCTACTTTTTATATGCCATACGGTTATCATATTTGCTTTTGTGCATAAGTGTTATTATTCATTTAGAAATGACAAGTTCCCAAAGTACAATTTTTTTGCTCTGAGAGCTGCCTTTGCATTTTATTCATAACAGGTTCACACATCTTATAATGTACGCAGAAATGCTTTCTTAGTGTCTATCTGTGTTCAGGAGAGTCTGCACAGAGAAGTGTTTACTTAAAGAGACTCTGTAACAAAATATTCAGCCTTAGTTCTTCTATCCTATAAGTTCCTTTGCCTGTTCTAATGTGCTCTGGCTTACTGCAGCTTTTCCTAATTGCACAGTGGCTGTGTTATCTCTGTTATATGATCTAATCTGTTTTCTTCTGTCGGCACAGTCGGGCTAAGGCTGGAATGTGGGGAATGTGCAGGGCTGCTTGTGATTGGTAGAAGCTATACACACCCCCTCCAGGCCCCCTGCAGGCTCTGTATGACTCATACACTCTGCTTATGTGAGCCTATCACAAGCTGCTTAGTTTGTTTGTAAACACTGCCTAAAACTGGCAATTACAAGCCAGGTTTTCAGCAGAGAGTGGCAGAAACAGCACAGAGGGGCCCAGGAGAACATAATGAATAGAATGGTATGCTTTTTGCTGTAAAATTTTTAGAGTACAGATTCTCTTTAAAGAGGAACTGTCGCGAAAATCTGAAAATTAAAAACACATACAAATAAGAAGTACATTTTTTCCAGAGTAAAATGAGCCATAAATTACTTTTCTCCTATGTTGCTGTCACTTACAGTAGGTAGTAGAAATCTGGCATTACCGACAGATTTTGGGCTAGTCCATTTCTCCATAGGGGATTCTCAGGATGGCTTTATTCTTTATAAAGTCATGCCCTGAAAAATCTTTATACAAAGATGCTGGCCAGCCTCACTGCTTGCTGCACACTATTTTGGCAGTTGGACGGAGCAACTGCCATTCACTAAGGGCTTTTAAAAATAAAGAGAACTCCCCTATGAGAAGATGGGCTAGTCCTAAATCTGTCGGTAATGTCAGTTTTCTACTATCTACTGTAAGTGACAGTAACATAGGAGAAAAATAATGAATGGCTCATTTTACTCAGGAAGAAATGCACTTCTTATGTGTATGTGTTTTATATTTCAAGATTTTTACGACAGTTCCTCTTTAAAGGATACCCAAAGTGACGTGTGACATGATGAGATAGACATGGGTATGTACAGTGCCAAGCAAACTAATAACTATGCTGTGTTCCTTTTTTTCTTTCTCTGCCTGAAAGACTTAAATATCAGGTATGAAAGTGGCTGACTCAGTCCTGACTCAGATAGGAAGTGACCACAGTGTGACCCTCACTGATAATAAATTCCAACTATAAAACACTTTCCTAGCAGAAAATGGCTTCTGAAAGCAGGAAAGAGATATAAACAGTCAATGGCTCATAGATTTTAGCTCTGGCATACTTCAATGACTGTGTTATTGAGCAAAAACAATAAAACAGTTAAAACTTAAAAAGTAGATTTAAACATAAAATAAAACTGTGGAATATCTCGAAAAGTCATTTTTAGGAGAAGGAAGATAGATACAATTGTTTATTTAATTAGTTTATTTTCGCTTCGGGTGTCCTTTAATTGTATCAAGTGAAGAATGTAAACACAAGATAACATTATCTCCGGTTCAGATGCATCCAGCTTTCTCTGCAGGGAGCTTGTACGTCCTGTGTTTAACTAGTTGAATGCTGTTCTAGTAAAAAAAAATGGTGGTAGTATAAAATATGCTGTAAATAATCTTTTAGAGCAAAGAAGAAATGCTGGGTTTCATTCCGCTTTAACTACTTTGGCCTCCTGGACGTACTAGCTATGCCCAGGAGGCCATGTGCGCTCCCGCACGCCCCCGCGGCCGATTGAGCGCGTGCACGCGCACTCCCGGCCCGCGATTCGCTAGCCAGGCAATCAGTGAATTGGGCTATGGTGCCCGATCACTGATTGCTCTCCCCCCGAGAAAAACCATCAGCTTCGCACGGAAGCTGAGGTTTTTCTGTTCCTATTTCCCCCGACATCACTCTAAGCGTCCGTGTTATGCTTAGAGTGATGTCATTGTAAACAAACTCATGGCTGCCATCTTGTGGCCAAAAAGCTACCTGCATGAAAATGCAAAAAAAAAAAATTAAAAATATAGACCTATATGTACAAAAAAAAATTGATTTGCATCCCACCCTGCCAAAAATACCCACATAAAATGTTTAATAATAAAAAAAAAACATTACAATTAAAAAAACAACACATAAATATTTACTTAAGGGTCTAAACTTTTTAAATATCTATGTAAACATGTAATATTTCTATTTTTTTTAAATTATAAGCTTTTAAATAGTGATGGATGCAAAACGGAAAAAATTCACTTTTATTTCCAAGTAAAATATTGTCGCCATACATTGTGATAGGGACATAATTTAAACTGTGTAATAACCGGGAGAAATGGGCACATACAATACGTGAGTTTTAATTGTGGAGGCATGTATTATTTTAAAACTATAACGGTCAAAAACTGAGAAATAATGAATTTTTTTCCGTTTTTTTCTTATTCTTCCTGTTAAAATGCATTTACAGTAAAGTGGCTCTTAGCAAAATGTACCCCCCAAAGAAAGCCTAATTGGTGGCGGAAAAAACGAGACATAGATCTGTTCATTGTGATAAGTAGTGATAAAGTTATAGGCTAATGAATGGGAGTTGAACATTGCTCGGATGCATAAAGTGAAAACGACTGAAGGCTGAAGTGGTTAAGAAGGCCTTATGGTTTTTGAGAAAAAGTCGGCGTGTTTTCAGGTAATAATCACGGCCCGTGATCACAGTTAAATCCATGATCACAAGCCGGATTTGTACTGCGATCACGGGTGCATTCAGAACTGAATCCGTGATTGAGAGGCGATCAGGAATTCGGAATCTGACCTTGTGAACTTCTTAAGTTTTACAGGGCTGGAGGGCTGGAACCCACTAGTTTTTTTCAGCGTTTAGGGAGCGCTTTAAATCGCTAGCGATTTTTCTAAATGCTCTGTCAATGTAAATAAATGTAACAAATTCCACAGTAGCGATTGCAATTAGCAAAATTGCAATTGCAGGACATGTAGCATTTTGGGAGCATTTGCGCTTCAGTGTAAAGCATTGAAGCGCTGGAAAATCGCTCATGAATCGCTACACATAGCGATTTGTGTGCGATTTTAAATTACTGCACACTGTAACAAAAATTAAAATAATTTGAAAGGATCAATCAGAATTAAAAATGCTAATGCAAATCACTATCACAATCGTTGTCAAAAAGCTTACACTTTTTACAATCACTACCAAAATTGCTGGAAACTGCTCATGAAATTGCTTCCATAACGCTAAAAATGGCACTAGCGATTTGCGATTTGTAGTGGGCTCCATGCCTCAGGGTCCTTTTACACTTAATGCATTGGGATGCGTTAGTACACTTTTTTTTTCTTCTCCATAGCAGTGCATTATGAAATACCTTTCAGTTAAAACACGTATAGTGTGAACTGTGCCATAGGACAGCATGCATTACTTTGAAAATCAGTTTTCTTTCAGTTATAACTGAGAGTAACTGATTAAGTGTAAAAGGACCCTAAGGGCCCGAGTTGCTCTCAGTTATAACTGAAAGAAAACTGATGTTCAAAGTAAGTCCCATGTTTTCCTATGGCACCTTTCACACTTAACAAGTTTTAACTGAAATCTTTTTCACAATGCACTACTATGGAAAAAACGCGTACCAACGCGCACTAACGCGTACTAACGCATACTAACACACTGACGCACACCAACTGATTACGTGTAAAAGGACCCTTAGGGCCTTCTGTCTGACCTTTCAGGCCTTTTGCTGCTGCCATCTATGTGTGCCACCATGGTCTAAAGAAAAAATTATATCCATGTACTGTAGTATACAGTAGGTGTAAGCACTGAAGTTCTAATATTTTGTATGTGCACTACAGCAATTAGGTGCTTTTTCCATGCAAATGTAGAGGCCTCATTATATTATTTATTATATTATTTACTCCATAAAGCCTGAGGGCCGAGGTTGTCATTTTTTACTGTGACACATGCCTACTGTGAGCTACAAACATTGCTATCCTTGATACAGCTAATACAAAACATTATTACCTGCTCACAATGTTGAAATAACAAGTATTTGAAGAGTGAGCAAATTTACATGTGACATTTCTGAAAGCACACCCGAACTGAATCTAACTTCATGAGTTGGCCATACCATACTTATGTTGCATTTAAAGGGACACTGAAGCGAAAAAAAAAATATAATGAAATATAATGAATTGGTTGCGTAGTACAGCTAAGAAATAAAGCATTAGGAGCAGAGACATAAGTCTAATATTTGTTTCTAGTACAGGAAGAGTTAAGAAACTCCAGTTGTTATCTATTCAAATAGCCATTGAGCTCCACGACTTTGAAAGTCGCAGAGAGCTCTGACTTCTGATTAGGTTATCTCAACTGTATTGTGTTTTTCTTTTGCAAGTTCACTGCCTGTTCTGTAAAAACATTTAGAATGCTGAGTAATGTGTATGCTGCAAATATTAGAGAATGATGCAATGTTATAAAAAAAAAGCTGTATAACTGAAAATTAAAATATGAGAATATTTTTTTTGCTACCAATGTTCTAGTAATTACCCCTACTACACAACCAATTCATGATATCATAATTTTTTTTCACTTTAACCATTTCACAACTGAGGGGTTTTACCCCTGAAACACCAGCGCTATTTTTACCTTTCAGCGCTGCCTCCATTGTAGTATTTATGTACTATGATTGGTTATTGGGGACTGGAGAGTCTCCATAACCAATCATTGTACTGCAGAGCCGGGGTGTGTGTGCGCGCGCGGGTCGCGGGGGGCGCGCGATCGCGCGCTGCACATTTGTTTACGTTACATTGTTTTGAATGAAGACGGCTTTTGTTTAAAGCCGTCTTCATTCTACTCGCAATCGGCGAGGCTAATTGGATTTAGGAACGCTCGTTCCTAACATCCAATTAGTCACCTGCTGTGCGGGCTGGCTGGAGTGTGCGCGAGAGTTCCCCGCCCACTCCCAGCAAGTAAATAAACAAGTGCGCCTTTCTCCGTCCCTGGGGGTGAAGCGGTGCGCAGAGGGACGGAGAAATTTAGCACTGGGGGGGGGTGAAGTGGTTAATGTCTCTTTAAATAAGTGTAGCCTGGAGTGATTGCTCAGGAAGGCAATTAAAGTGGACTCAAATTAAAAATACAAGATTTCAGAAATAAAATCTATTTTCCAAATTATAATAATAAATAGCAGCCTTTTTTCAGCTGCATGATGACAAATATAAAATATTTTACATTTATTGGAGGAACCCCTCCCTTCCTTTCAAATTGCCAGGACAAAATCCGGCAAACTGGTGAAGTAGGTGGTGACCGGCAATGGAGGAATTGCTAATGGCTGCCCCCAGTATAACCCTAGTTCTGAAAAGAGAAGGGTGAAAAGCATGCACTGTAATGCTCATAGGTTTGAAGGAGTGTTTATTTATCTTTGTATGTGTCAGAGTGGTGCAACTGAATATTTTTAATTAAAAAAATGTTTAGTTTGGGTCCACTTTAATTATGCCACATACATGTGGTAGGACTGCACCATCCATCTACAACGTGTTGCTAGAAGTTTCTTCCTGCTATTATCATTTCTTTTGTATATTTTCCTCAGTGTAATCCCACAGAACAATATCTTGGTGAATTGTGCAACAATGAGAAGGAGAGAGACAGGCACTAGGTGCGGGTAGAGAGGTCCTGGGTTTTACCGGATTTTGTACTCTATAATGCAGCGTGCTACTCAGAAACAGACAGTGATCATGTGAAGTGAAGAAAGCCGAGGCACTGTTGCAATAGAAAAGAGGTACCTTTAATCGACGGTATACTGACACAGCGGGGTATACAGTGGGGGTGAGGGGATGCCTCTGAAGAAGCTTTCTTAGTGAAACAGCTGTCAGGCATCTCCTCACCCCCACTGTATACCCCGCTGTGTCAGTATACCGTGGATTAAAGGTACCTCTTTTCTATTGCAACAGTGCCTCGGCTTTCTTCACTTCACATGATCTTGGTGAATTGTGTAGCTACTAATCAGACCATTAGATACATTCCTTAATTTAAATCAATGTGTTCTTCATGCAAATGTCAAAATTAACATGGCTTCTATTTTTAAGTCAACTAAAAGCACACACAATAATTAACACATGTGTGTTTAATAGCTGCTTGCCAGAACTCCCCCAAATAAAGATGAACTTTCAAAAGATGTTTTCAGCTGAAAAATATGTAATTATACTTTGGCTGAAGCAAATATGTTAGCCGTCTCTGCTCCATTAAATCATATTTTATAGCTTTCTCTGCTCCTTTGATATAGAAATGCTATGTTACAAAAGAAAAGTACTCACTCAGGAGAACATGGACAAACATGGCTAAACATAAAACTAGATGGATGAAGTTACTAGTTGTTGCTTGTAATAGCTACTTCTAAAGTGTCATTGCTGAAAAAACAAACAAATGGTCTATTTCTGTATTATTAACTAAGAGAATTTATTGTGAAACTTTAATAATTCATACTTGTCAAGATGTCAATATCTTAACCATAAAGGTGGCCATGGGTAGGGGAAAAGGGGAAGGGTACCAGGAAGAGGTGTGTGTGTGTGTGGGGGGGGGGGGGGGGGGGGGGGGGGACTTAGTGGAGTAAAGGGGTTGGGGTAATTCAAATTTTTCCCATCAAAACCTACTGGTATTTGCATTTGATGCTAAGGATTCCCATTTGTTCTTTTGTCTGAACAAATGGGAAGCCTACGTGGGGAATACAAATATGCCGTTATTGGGTTTCCTTGTCAGTAGTGGCAGGGAGGATGAGTACAGGTAGTGGATTGGTGTTCTGCAAGCAAGAACAAATATTTTGGATGAACTTGGATGAGGAAAAGAATATTTGGAAAAAAAGAAAATTGCAATGTTGCGTTATAATGAAATACCATACTTAAAAAAAAAGATCTCTGTTTCTATGTTTTGCTTCCTTGTAAATGGACATTATTTCTGCTAATTACATGGGTGAGTGTGAATAGTTGGTCTCCTCCTTTTTAAGTGAGTGACCAAATAGCACCATTCATATCTTCTTTTTGATGGACACTGAGGTGCTTAAAGGATACCCCAACTGAAATGTGACATAATGAGATAGACATGTGTATGTACAGTGCCCAGCACACATATAACTATGCTGTGTTCCTTTTTTTCTTTCTCTGCCTGAAAGAGTTAAATATCAGGTATGTAAGTGGCTGACTCAGTCCTGACTCAGACAGGAAGTGACTACAGTGTGACCCTCACTGATAAGAAATTCCCCTTTTTTACCTCTTTCTTGCTCTCAGAAGCCATTTTCTGCTAGGAAAGTGTTTTATAGTTGGAATTTATTATCAGTGAGGGTCACACTGTGGTCACTTCCTATCTGAGTCAGGACTGAGTCAGCCACTTTCATACCTGATATTTAAGTCTTTTAGGCAGAGAAAGAAAAAAGGAACACAGCATAGTTATTAGTTTGCTTGGCACTGTACATACCCATGTCTATCTCATCATGTCACACGTCACTTTGGGTATCCTTTAAAGAGGAACTGTCGTAAAAATCTTGAAATATAAAACACATACACATAAGAAGTGCATTTCTTCCTGAGTAAAATGAGCCATTAATTATTTTTCTCCTATGTTACTGTCACTTACAGTAGATAGTAGAAAACTGACATTACCGACAGATTTCTTGCTCTCAGAAGCAATTTTCTGCTAGGAAAGTGTTTTATAGTTGGAATTTCTTATCAGTGAGGGTCACACTGTAGTCACTTCCTGTCTGAGTCAGGACTGAGTCAGCCACTTACATACCTGATATTTAACTTTTTCAGGCAGAGAAAGAAAAAAAGGAACACAGCATAGTTATCTGTGTGCTAGGCACTGTACATACACATGTCTATCTCATTATGTCACATTTCAGTTGGGGTATCCTTTAAGAGTCCCTTGGCCCTCAACATTGGTATATGAGTTAAACTACTACATTTGTATAGTGCTTTTCTCCTGTCTGACTCAAAGCGCTCAAGAGCTGGAGCCACTGGAACGTGCTCAAGAGGTCATCCTGCAGTGTTAGGGACTCTTGCCTTGAACTCCTCACTGAATTATAGGTACTGACCCTAGCCACGATTCAAACCCTGGTCTTCCATGTCAAAGGCAGAGCCCTTAACCAGTACACTATCCAGCCACCTTTTTGCACTCCCTTCCTAGCTCCTCTTGCAAGGTGCCCCTCCATAATTGAAAGCCATGTTGGTTGATACTGCATCTGTCCTACTTGACAGAGGCAGTAACAATTTGAATCAGAATTCACAAGTAGGACAGCATACTACAGATGAACAGAATCTGCTTCACCTTCCCCATAGAATGAATTGCAGTGTATGGATGGGCATATTCTGGTATCAGTGAAATTGGGCAGATGCGGCTCCTGGACAAATTGGGCACTGCCATTCACTTTCACAAAAAATTAGCAGCAAGCCTGCACCAAGGGGGAAATTCGGGTGCCCGTCAGCGGTTTTAACCACTTCACCACTGAGGGGTTTTACCCCCTGAGCACCAGAGCAATTTTCACCTTTCAGCGCTCCTTCCATTCATTCGTCTATAACTTTATCATTACTTATCGCAATGAAATGAACTATATCTTGTTTTTTCCGCCACCAATTAGGCTTTCTTTAGGTGGGACATTATGCCAAGAATTATTTTTTTCTAAATGTGTTTTAATGGGAAAATAGGAAAAATGTGGGGAAAAAAATAATTATTTTTCAGTTTTCGGCCATTATAGTTTTTAAATAATGCATGCTACTGTAATTAAAACCCATGAAACGTATTTGCCCTTTTGTCCCGGTTATAAAACCATTTAAATTATGTCCCTATCACAATGTTTGGCGCCAATATTTTATTTGGAAATAAAGGTGCATTTTTTTCATTTTTGCGTCCATCCCTAATTACAAGCCCATAGTTTATAAAGTAACAGTGTTATACCCTCTTGACATAAATATTTAAAAAGTTCAGTCCCTAAGGTAACTATTTATGTATTTTTTTTAATTGTACATTTTTTAATTTTTTTTTAATTACAAAAAAAAATAAATTGGGGAGTGTGGGAGGTAATGAGTTAATTTTATGTGTAAAAGTCATTTATTTGTATGTGAAAAATGTGTAGGGTGTAGTTTACTATTTGGCCACAAGATGGCCACAGTAACTTTTTGTTTTAATGCGACCTCCAAGCTTCCTTCCGGAAGCTTGGAGGAAGTATAAGGAGGCTGGACACGTGAGTTTTTTCTCACAATGATCGCTCTGCCCATAGGAGAGCAGCTGATCATTGCGGGGCTTAGATCAACGAACGGGAATGGATTTTCCCGTTCATTGATCTCTGGGCGAGCGGGCGGCGGCGTGTTTACTAGCGGCGGGCGGCGTGTTTACGAGCGGGAGCGCGGGCAGCGTCGGGAACGCGAAAAGTACGTGTTTCTCCGTCCCTGGTTGTTAAAGGATGGAAAAAGGGGCGGAGAAATACGTACGCGCGGGGGTAAAGTGGTTAAGTTGCAAAGCTTTTCTGTTGGGATGGTTAAGGTTAGGCATCAGGAAGGGGGTTTGTGTGTGTGTGTGTGTGTGTGTGGGGAGAGGCTTAAAGCTAGGTGTCAGGAAGGGGGGATTGTGCGGGTGGGGGGGAGGTTTACATGAGAGGGGGGGGGAAGGTTAGGCATTAGGAAGGGAGTTTGTGTGTGTGTGTGTGTGTGTGTGTGTGGGGGGGGGGTGGCTTAAGGTTAGGTGTCAGGAAGGGGGGATTGTGCGGGGGGGGGGTTACATGAGGGGGGGGGGGGAAGGTTAAGCATTAGGAAGGGAGTTTGTGGGGGGGGGGGGGGGGAGGAGGAAGATGTTTAAGGTTTCACATCGGCTGGAGGCTTGTATGTACCATTTTATATGACTAAAGAACTAACCTTTAGCCATGAAACTTGTGTCAGGCAATTTTTGAACTCTCCATATGGAGCTCATGCTACTTCTCGTGTTGTATTAAACCAGTAGAAATCTTTGAATGATAAATGTGATGCCTTTTGTAAACTAATTTGACCTTTGCTCCATTTAAAGGGACCATGAGCATTACTTTAAATCAAAACTTTCACTTACCTAGGGTTTCCCCCAGCCCACCGTAGGGCGCGAGGTTCCCCGGCTTCCTCCTGGCTCTTCTGCGGGTCCCGCTGATGGCTCTGTTACCGGTGACACCCGGGTCGGGGGTCAGGTCAACACTTCCTGGATTTGATTGCTTGGCGGCCGCTCCGCATCGTCACGCCGGCCGATACACGTCACCAAGGCGGCCAGCGTGACAGTACTGCGCATGCGTGGTTCAGAGATAGAAAACCGCGCAGGGTTTTCCCTTTAAATCCCTAATTTGTAAAGTATGGTTTGGCACTGTGAACTTCACAATCTGTTCAGAAACATAAGCTCGTGTTCATGCATGATCAAAACACATCTTACAATGATCATAGCATAACATTCTGTTTATTTGTACACATAATAAAGGCGCCAGTTAAAAAGGTTGCCAGATATAAACGATATCGAAATCATCATCTAGTAAAATGTGTGCCAGGATATGCCGTAAAATATTGTTTATAATACCGATATTCTACTATTCCCCACCTCTGTTTTTACATTTAGTAAAATGGGAGCCTGTAAAAGTGGTAAAATATCATTTAATTTACCAATATTATACTACTACATTCATACAGTAAAATATCTTTAATAATTACCAATATTTTACTATTTTACTATAACCTAATCTCTCCCTACTCTCACACAGAAACCTCCCCTGTTGGTGCCTAACCTTACCCCCCCCCCCCCCCCCCCGGTGATGCCTAACCTTAACACCCCCCCCCCCCCCGTGGCGCCTAATCTTAAAGGGATCTTAGCAGCTGCTGGCTTCAAATAGCTGAAAGGGCTGCCATGTTTGAGAAGTTAACACACCACTTAATCCACTGTTTTGTTTGTGTAATATAAATTAGTAAGTGATCATTTATGATTTTCTGTAACATAGAATAAAAAAAATGATAATTGAGGAGTCAAAACGTAAAAACAAACTTTTTTTTTTATTTGGCACAAATATTGAATTTGAGATTTGAAGCCTAGCGCAGCTGGGAGGGGTGATCAGGACACAAGACAGTTGGAACTGTGTCTCATGCTCCCTGTCACCTCCTTTCAACCAAAAAGAGGGCTGCTCCCAGGAAATCACAAACATTTGCCTGTTCTTTTAAAACAGGGTGGGTAAGAGATTATATTATCTATCTATATTAATTAACATAACTAATGTAACTTAATGACAGTAGGTTTGTTTAAGCTGAAGTTCCTCTTTAAAGTGAATGTTTACCAGATTAAAAAAGAAAAAGTCAGATACTCACCTAAGGAGAGGGAAGGCTCGGTCCTAATGAGCCTTCCCCCTCCTCTCCCGGTGCCTGGTCCCGCGCAGGATCCCCCGTGGCAGTATTCGACCAGTTCGGTCAAATACTGCCACTTCCGCATGCCTTCGGGAGCTTTCGGAAGCCTTCGGGAGCACTCGGGCTCCCGATGACGCGGCCGCTCCATACTATGCATGCGCGAGCGCCCTCTATGACGCACTCGCGCGTACGTAGTATGGAGCGGCCCGTCTTCGGAAGCCCGAGTGCTCCCGAAGACCTCCGAAGTCCCTGCGGCGGCGGACGCGAACGGGGGAGCCAGCACAGCACCGAGGGCACCGGGAGAGGAGAGGGAAGGCTCATTAGGACCGAGCCTTCCCTCTCCTTAGGTGAGTATCTGACTTTTTCTTTTTTAATCCGGTACCCATTGGCTTTAATTTTTAGTAAGTTTGTTGAAAAACAATAATTTGTAACATAGATGAGATGCGCAGAAGCTGCTCATTGTGGTGCAAAAAGTTGAAATGCAATAGATTTTTTTTTTCTGAGAAAGCATAGGGAACAGTTCTAGAAACAATTATACAGTTTTAGAAACGATTATTAGTTAAATAATGGCTTACTGTAATCAATAAAATTGATAGGGGAATAAAAGTTAAGAATAAGCTATAGAGCTGTTTTATAATTACGCAGTGCTCTTTTACACACTATGGCCTCAATTCACGGAGCTTTATCAAACACTTTATCAAACGTTTGATAATTTACCTCATGGGTAAAATCTAATTTTCAATTCACTAAGGTGTTATATATTTATCGAATGTTTTATCGGTAAAACATTCAATAAATATATAACACCTTAGTGAATTCAAAATTAGATTTTACCCATGAGGTAAATTATCAAATGTTTGATAAAGTGTTTGATAAAGATCCGTGAATTGAGGCCTATATAGTTGTTTTACATTTATGCGGTGTCCTTTTTTATACACTTGGAGCCAATGGAAAAAAAGATTTGCATTAATGTGAATGGGGCGCTCTTTTTAATAGGTTCTACCACTGCTGATATTTATTTTTTTTGTGCTATTCTTTCTTTCGAAACTATTTTACCTACCACATTGCTCTTCTCATGGAACACTAGAGGGCAGCAGAACACTTCTCCAAGGGATGAGTATATTATATAGCTGGGTTTCATATTTGACTGCTTAGCCTAAGCATGTGAATAGACTTCAGAGCTGCATGACAAGGAGTGGCCTGCACTGCACATCTCTGAACATCAGACATGAGACAGCAATATGTGAAAGCCACAAGAAAGGATGCCTTTCAGCTGACAGCTAAATGTGTTCTAATCTCCAGAGCCTTGTAGAAATAGCATAATAGCCTCTACTAACCGTGAATCAGTAAATTATTACATTACACATGCTGATGGACAGCTTACATTCTGCCAATAAATGTATACAATATAAATAGTTGATAATAATATTTTTTGCTTTATGATTAACAGTATGGGTTCTTCTTTAAACCCCTCCCGACCGTGTCATGTCGATTGGCGGTGGGAGGGTTTCACTCCCAGGACTGCTTAACTGCGTCATCTCGCTCCTCGAGGTTAGCAGGGAACGTGCGCTCACTCGCTTTAGCACGCGCACCCTGCTGTAAACAATGCAGGGCTGCGCGATCAGTCTGCCAGCCACGATCGGAGCTGGCAGGCTGAAATAACAAATAAAAAAGCAAATATTTATGTGTACAGCGTTGCGATCTAGCGCAGTGCTGTACAGGGGACAGACCTGTCACTTAACTGGCCCTCCCAACCGTTCACAATCTAATTCTATACTTAGGCTGATGCCTATGTATGTGTAGTGTACTATCTGTATCACAGTCTAAGACTAATTTGGGGGGGGGGGGGGGAGGGGGAATCAAAGAAATAGGGATAAAAAACCAGAGGCCACCTAAAAGAAAAAAAATATATATACATACCTGTGTCTTTTCGTCCAGCCCCCTTCAGGCTGATCGGTCCCTCTTCGTCTTCACAGGCCACCTGGATCCTCCGCTAGAAGGCCAGGTAATTCCAGCAGAAGCATAATGGGGAAGCACGTGCGGCTTGACTGCGCCAACCGGTAGAGATACCAGGCCACCTAGCGGAGGATCCAGGTGGCCTGTGAAGATGGCGAGGGACCGATCAGCTTGAAGGGGGCTGGAGGAAGACACAGGTATGTATAAATGTTTTCTTTTAGGTGGTCTCAGGCAGACTTTAAAGCACACCTGACCCGAGGCAAAGCTATCTAAGGATTCACATACCTCTGAGTGTTGTTTGTTCCTCTCCTTGTTCCCTACTATCAACCTCCCATTTCCACATCTTCCCTGCCCCAGAGAGGAAGGTGAATGATTGTGTGTATGGAGGTTATCAGCAAGAAGAGAGGGGAAAACAGCCAATGAGGGGGCCAATGTGGATAGACATAGATTGAGACAAGGTGGTCAGGAATAGCAGGCAGGATAGTGGACATGTGGGCATGTTTCATGTAAATCTTGATAATGAGTTTTGCACATAAGTATGTCTTACACAAAGTTATCAGAGGTGGCATCATCTTTACTGCTGATAGATGCATCACTGCGGAATGCTTTTTGTATGATTCAAAGTCAGTAGAAACAACACTTGGTCTCCCAGAATGCTCTGTGAGGATAATTCTGCACACCTAAACAGCCTAGGTAAAACATTACTAGGAGGGCAGGGTTACATACCAATATTGAGCAATATGTAGATATAGGAAGTGTTTCTGATGCCGTGCACAAAGGGGAGCATGGTTGTGATGTGTAAGGGTGTCCTGGGCGGTGGCAGTGGTGTCAAGGTGGAAAGGGAAAGCCTCTGGATCCTCTTCATAGGTAAGTAGCTACCGTTTTCTATTCCCATCCGCCTCAAGTTCACTGTAAAGCAGAGGCTGCCATCTTTCCTCTCCTATTCAACTGTTCTGAAGGAGCCACGATTAAAGTAACCAGAAGGAACTTGCATGCGGGACTCTTTTTTTTACTATGAACTGTGATCCTGCTGTGATGCAATCAAACAATTTTCACTGCTGCAATTGGGATTGAGCTACTACACTCAGTATAGGAGCTCAATCACCTCCAAAACACGGCAGGATGATAATTGTGCTCAGGACAAAATCGCAACACTAGTATCGGATTTGGCTAATGAAACTGGCCACTGCCATTTCCATTCGTTTTACTGTACCCTGCTTTTTGAGAGTCGTTAGTGATCAGAATTGGATGGCACAATGCAGGGTAGTAGAAAGGGGCATAGCAATTAAGTAAAGGTACAGCAAGTTAATACTCTTCAGCACTACAAGGGCTCTTAGTAATGACCTTTGCTGTGCGTTAGGCAACCAGAGTAAGATACAAAGGAATGTCTTTTCGCATGCAAAACACACACAAAGGGTTCATTCTAACTATAACTAGTATACATATTCACATGTACATTTTTCTCTGTTAAAGAGGAACTTTAGCGTAAAGAGGAAAAAACTAAATCAATGCATTGCAAAGTGAGAAGTTAAAAAACAGACGAGAGATCAGGAAACTATTGATATTCGCCATGTAGTTTTTCATGTTGCTTGCCCCACAATGAGCTTGCAGGTCATCATCTTTACTACTGGCTGAGAAGAAAAAAAACGCACCAACTTCCATTATTTATAACCACACCCACTAACATTGCAATAGGCTAAAATGATGTTTTTTTAAGCTATACACATGCACAGAGGAAGATACTGGGTGCCTGGCAGTTTGAAACAGGCGTTATTTCCCACAATACAACAAGGTTCACAGACAGGAAACGGTCAGGACCTAGGTCCTGACATCACACTGTGGGAGGGGTTTCACCACAATATCAGCCATATAGACCCCCCTGATGAACTATTAAAGAAAAGGTAAAGATTTCTTGTGGGGGTATCAGCTACTGATTGGATTGAGGATCAGTCCCTGGTTACAGTTCTTTAAATGCCTCGGTGTCTGCTTTGCAACTTTTTTTGTTGAAGCATTTTCTCCAGCCAGATCCTATTTTCAGTTATAGCTCTGAGATGTTCAGTCCTATTTTTCCTTACATTTATCACTCCATAGACACATAAACATATCTTTTCTTTGGTATCTGTTTGGAATCTGAATGAGTTTGCCTCACATTTCTGATGCATCAATCACCATATCTAAGTTACACTTTAATTATTTGTGTTGCACCAAATCTACGGTATATGTTGTTTTTTTATTTAAGTTGAGCTGCACTTGGATTCATCATGTAGCTATAGCTATGTGTTGATTTATGGATCTAATTATAATTATTACTATTGGTATTTTATAGTGCATATAATTGTTTTTGAGTCTTATTTTTAAATTGAAACTGTAAAATTATAAAAAAAAAAAAAAAAAAGTTAGATGTTTACCCATACAGAGAGAAGCCTCAGGATGATCCAGAGACTTCCTGTGTCCTCCTCAATCCCACCACAGCTGGCCGGGTCCCTCTTCATTTTCACGGCTGCTATCTTCTCCATGTACAAAGGCAACCGTACTGTGCTTGCCCCTGTGCAGTAAACTGAAGCAGATCATACATGGAGGGTAACGTAGCCAAGGGAACATTCCCGACAAGCTCTTGTTGGATGTGTTCGGAGGGACCCTGTGCAGCAGCGATGGGCTCCAAGCTGGATTGGGAAGCTCCTGGACCATCTAGAGGTTTCCCTCTACGTAGATAAGTATCTAACTTTTAGAGTTTTTTAAACTTACAGGTTTCCTTTAAGGATTTATGTGGCTTCATTTTACCTTATCATTCATTAGCAATAAAAATAAATGAGACATTAGTTTTGTGTTAATTACCACTTAGGCATGCACATAAACAAATGTTTACGTGTAAATTGCACAAGTGATTCATGAAAACGTTCTCCTTTTCTCTGCCGTGCATGGCTGACTTAAAGGTAGTCTGAAGTAAAAATAAAAAAATATAGATGCTCACCTAAGGAGAGGGAAGGCTCTGGGTCCTGTAGACTCTACAGCAGTGGTTCCCAACCTTTTTGGAGTCGTGACACATCAAACCAAACGTTCAGATCTCTGTGACATGTAGACTAAATGCATGTAATGAGAGACAGCGTTTCCCCACTAAATGCACATAAGAGACAGTGTTTCACCAGTAAATGCAGGTAATGACAGACAGCCTTTCACCAGTAAATACACGTAATGAGAGACAGCGTTTCCCCAGTAAATGCACATAATAAGAGACCTCTTTTCACCAGTAATGCACATAAGAGACCTCTTTTCACCAGTAAATGCACATAATAAGAGACAGCTTTTCACCAGTAAATGCACATAAGAGACAGCTTATCACCGGTAAATGTACTTAAGAGACAGCCTTTCACCAGTGAATGCACATAATAAGAGACCTCTTTTCACCAGTAAATGCACATAATAAGAGACCTGTAAGGCTTGGTGGTGTATTCTCCACAGTCAGCATGCAACGCATGAGCTGACGTGAAGGAGGTACACACACTAGCACAAGGAAACCGGCTATCCCTAGTATAGTGGAGGGGAGGACTGACTCCAATAGGAGATTGTGGCGCACAGAGCCAGTGCAGATCCGACAGCCACAAACAATACTTTCGCTATAACGTCTCAGCGCAAAGTAGCGCTGAGCGCATAAACCAGAACTGAGGAAATCAGGACAGGTAGTCAGAATGAACGCTTGCTTAATTAGCCACTACTTAGTGACAGCAAGCGTCCACAATAAACCAGACTGGAATGAGGCAGCCAATGCGTTGCGGCGATGGCGTGCCTCACAAAGACAGGACAGGATAGTCAGGAAATAGCAGGATCAAGATAGATGAATGTAACACAGATAAATATACAATAAGTATGATTTCCTAGCGTATTACAATTAAAGCTATCAATGAAACTATTTGTAACGTCTGACTAACATATGTATATATCGGCAATGAACCGATATATGACATAAGCAGGAACACTGACTTAGGACTGGAACAATACAGGGAACAGGACTCAGAAGGATTCGCTATCTCTTCGCAGAGATAAACGCAATCCACAAACGGTAACAGGACAGGATTCAGAAGGATTCGTTATCTCCTCGCAGAGATGAATGCAATACACAAACAGGACCAGGAACAGGATAACTAGCTCAGCACGGGTGATCAACGTGCTAGAACTGACTAGCTGAACACAGGATATAAACAGTTCGTGTATGTATATATCAGCGTCACTGATGTATCAACGTAACACGAATACAAGGAAAATAATAAACGTGCTGGTATGCATGTATATGGGCAATGAACCAATATATGATGCAAAACCAGCAAAGTATCTTTAGAACAAGAAACACGATCGGGGGCTGAAGCGACAGCAAGACAGGCTTAAACTGAAGCTATGAAAACCCGAGGAGTCCTGCAGGAAGCAGATCTTTATACTGAGGTCATCCAATGGGAGCAGACATGCAGATTCCCACACAGGTGAATGATAATCAGTCACAAGCTGACAGCAGGGAAAGACAGACAAAGCTATGCAGCTTGCATGGAAAGAGATCAGAACTGCCTGAGCTGCAGCACTACTATTTCCAGCAATACCTGCTGCAGCAGCGATCATGACAAGACCTCTTTTCACCAGTAAATGCACATAATAAGAGACCTCTTTTCACCAGTAAATGCACATAATAAGAGACATCTTTTTACCAGTAAATACACATGATAAGAGACAGCTTTTCACCAGTAAAAGCACATGATAAGAGACAGCTTTTCACCAGTAAATGCACATGATAAGAGACAGCTTTTCACCAGTAAATGCACATAATGACAAACAGCTAGTTGTCCCCAGTATATGTAGCCAGGGATATATGTGCCCAGTATATGTAGCCAGAGGTATATGTCCCCAGTATATGTAGCCAGGGGTATATGTGCCCAGTATATGTAGCCAGGGGTATATATCCCCAGTATATGTAGCCAGAGGTATATGTGCCCAGTATATGTAGTCAGGTGTATATATGCCCAGTATATGTAGTCAGGTGTATATATGCCCAGTATATGTAGCCAGGTGTATATGTGCCCAGTATATGTAGCCAGGGGTATATGTCCCCAGTATATGTAGCCAGGGGTATATGTGCCCAGTATATGTAGTCAGGTGTATATATGCCCAGTATATGTAGTCCGGTGTATATATGCAGCCAGGTGTATATGTGCCCAGTATATGTAGCCAGGGGTATATGTCCCCAGTATATGTAGCCAGGGGTATATGTGCCCAGTATATGTAGTCAGGTGTATATGTGCCCAGTATATGTAGTCAGGTGTATATATTCCCAGTATATGTAGCCAGGGGTATATGTCCCCAGTATATGTAGCCAGCGGTATATGTGCCCAGTATATGTAGTCAGATGTATATATGCCCAGTATATGTAGCCAGGTGCCCCCCCCCCCCAGGAGGAGAGAGCGAGGGAAGAAGAGCGGCACCTCAGGGTGCTCTCCCTCCCTCGCTCTCTACTCCGGAACGAAGTGCGGTGGCTGGCAGAGGGGCGGAACTTACCTTCCGTGTTCTCCGTCTGGTCTTGTCGCAGGCGCAGGATGATTTGCCACTACTCTGGTCTGATCCAGACCAGAGCAGCGGCTGCGGCACCAGAACTTCCGGCGCTTGGAGCGACACGGAAGGTAAGTCCCGCCCGCTGCAAACGCCTGACCGCAGTTAGCTCCGGAGGAGAGAGCGAGGGAGGGAGAGCACTCTAAGGTGAGAGAAGGGGTGGAGATGGCCCCCTTCTCCGCCGGTGCCCACAGCTCTCCCTCCACTGCGCTGCTTTCCTCCGAGAGCACTACGACACATACCCGAAGCTGCCGCGACACATGTATGTGTCGCGGCACATGGGTTGGGAACCACTGCTCTGCAGTGTAGAGCCTTCCTGGTCTCCGCATTTCCCTGCAGGCTCACCCATTAGCAGTCTACGACCGTTCGATCGTAGACTGCTCTCTTCTGGGTTGGGCTGGTTTTGGCATTCTTCAGAAGCACTCGGGAAGACAGGCCGCTATTGGCAATCAGAAATCGATTCTTTCAAATCTATCAATCGATTGATTTATGGCCGATTTTGATCGCTTTCCATGGATTTGAACTATCTGACAGGATGCTATTATTTCCAGCAATACCTGCTGCAGCAGCGATCATGACAGTACCCCCGCCCTTAAAAGCGGATTCCAGACGCTTTTCAAAACTGAAATTCCCAACAAAACAGTCTGACTGATAATTCATGATGACCAGGACAGCCCGGCAAGACCGAATTCCAGAATCAGTCCCCACAAGACTGGACCCATCAGAACCAGAACCTACAGAACCATGCCCATCAGTACTACAAGCCCCAGTGTGACACCCATCAGAACCATGATTTCCATAAGAAAGCCCTCCGAAACTCCCTGAGCGATACCCACCGCCTTCCAGGAACCGTTCAAAAACGCCAAAGCCTTTGCAATGCCCACCGGGACTGTCTTTACCAACACAAAACCCACTGTTGAACCAGTCCAAGGCACCAGGACAAGTTTTCTCAAAGACCTCCCAGAACACCTTGAAGCTCCAAAGAGATCCCCATAGGTCAGAATGCCCCTTAGGCTCACATGGAGAACTATCAAGAACCCCTATGGAACCTAGGGCAATTCCCGAGTCAGGGCCACAAGGACAAACATCAAGATCAGGGCTTTCAGGGACCAGAACCATCTCTGGGCATGCAGGCAGACTGGCAACATCAGAACATGTTCTCACTAAGGAAGCATCAGAGCACGCTAACACCTTAGACACACTTGGGCATTCTGGCACACAAAGAACATCTGGGCACACTGGCACAAGAGAAACCTCTGGGCATGTCAAGGAACTGTGAGCCTCAGGGTCAGCCAAGACAGGACCAAAACCAGGACTGGCCAAAAAAAAATCATCATGACTAGACTTCGCAACTACTGGACTTTTACACGAGAATGCAGGATCAGACTTAGATGTCGCTGATTCCAGCAAAGTCAGTAACAAATCAGATTCAGGGGCACTAACAAGACAGGACAAATCTTCTGATGTATGCACTGAACCAGATAGGGACTCCACAACTACCTCTGGACTGGACAGAGACTCATCTAATACACTGGATTGGAGCTCATGAGGCGCTGCAGAACAAGTCAGTATTGCAGCAGCCCCCACTGGACTAGGCAAAACTGAGGAATTCCCTGGACAGGAAGGGGACTCTGGAACCTCTGCCACAGCGGCCAGAGAACCAGAATCTTTCAGGATACAGGGCTGGGTTTCAGGAACGCTTACTAAATCAGACTGAAATTCTGAGACTTCTGTTATTTTGACCAGAGAATCAGAATTATTCATGTTACAGGGCAAGACTTCTGAAACATTCAGAGGACAGGGCTGGAGTTCCTCGGCTGTTACAACACTGGAGAGGGCCTCCACAATATTGGTTAAATCAGACTGTGTACAGGGCAAGGTATCTAACACACTTGCTGACGAGGACAATATTTCAATGGCTTCTGCTTTGCTGGGCAGAAATTCATAAAGTTTTATTAGAGCAGACTGTAATTGTAATACGCTAGGAAATCATACTTATTGTATATTTATCTGTGTTACATTCATCTATCTTGATCCTGCTATTTCCTGACTATCCTGTCCTGTCTTTGTGAGGCACGCCATCGCCGCAACGCATTGGCTGCCTCATTCCAGTCTGGTTTATTGTGGACGCTTGCTGTCACTAAGTAGTGGCTAATTAAGCAAGCGTTCATTCTGACTACCTGTCCTGATTTCCTCAGTTCTGGTTTATGCGCTCAGCGCTACTTTGCGCTGAGACGTTATAGCGAAAGTATTGTTTGTGGCTGTCGGATCTGCACTGGCTCTGTGCGCCACAATCTCCTATTGGAGTCAGTCCTCCCCTCCACTATACTAGGGATAGCCTGTTTCCTTGTGCTAGTGTGTGTACCTCCTTCACGTCAGCTCATGCGTTGCATGCTGACTGTGGAGAATACACCACCAAGCCTTACATTATGAAAACCCCATTACCAATCCCCATTGTGGGGGGGATTCCCAGAAAGTATGACACTGTTAATTATGGTTCCTGTTCCTTCAAGAAATTTGAAGAACTTAACTCTGAAACAGAAAATGAGTTTTTCTCTGAATGTGCCAGGTTCCTGGCCAATCCCGATCTCCAAGCGACTCCTGTTTCAACCTGGGCACTCCAGCTAGTTTATATTTTGTTTAAAGGGCAATTGCTTCAGTGGGCATTTGATGTTCTCGATCATTCCGATTTGAAAGAGAGGCCGCTGGAATTTCTAGCGTTTGTAATCCATAACTGGTGGCGCACAGAGCCAGTGCAGATCCGACAGCCACAAACAATACTTTCGCTATAACGTCTCAGCGCAAAGTAGCGCTGAGCGCATAAACCAGAACTGAGGAAATCAGGACAGGTAGTCAGAATGAACGCTTGCTTAATTAGCCACTACTTAGTGACAGCAAGCGTCCACAATAAACCAGACTGGAATGAGGCAGCCAATGCGTTGCGGCGATGGCGTGCCTCACAAAGACAGGACAGGATAGTCAAGAAATAGCAGGATCAAGATAGATGAATGTAACACAGATAAATATACAATAAGTATGATTTCCTAGCGTATTACAATTACAGCTATCAATGAAACTATTTGTAACGTCTGACTAACATATGTATATATCGGCAATGAACCGATATATGACATAAGCAGGAACACTGACTTAGGACTGGAACAATACAGGGAACAGGACTCAGAAGGATTCGCTATCTCTTCGCAAAGATGAATGCAATCCACAAACGGTAACAGGACAGGATTCAGAAGGATTCGTTATCTCCTCGCAGAGATGAACGCAATCCACAAACAGGATCAGGAACAGGATAACTAGCTCAGCACGGGTGATCAACGTGCTAGAACTGACTAGCTGAACACAGGATATAAACAGTTCGTGTACGTATATATCAGCGTCACTGATGTATCAACGTAACACGAATACAAGGAAAATAATAAACGTGCTGGTATGCATGAATATGGGCAATGAACCAATATATGATGCAAAACCAGCAAAGTATCTTTAGAACAAGAAACACGATCGGGGGCTGAAGCGACAGCAAGACAGGCTTAAACTGAAGCTATGAAAACCCGAGGAGTCCTGCAGGAAGCAGATCTTTATAGTGAGGTCATCCAATGGGAGCAGACATGCAGATTCCCACACAGGTGAATGATAATCAGTCACAAGCTGACAGCAGGGAAAGACAGACAAAGCTATGCAGCTTGCATGGAAAGAGATCAGAACTGCCTGAGCTGCAGCACTACTATTTCCAGCAATACCTGCTGCAGCAGCGATCATGACAAGACCTCTTTTCACCAGTAAATGCACATAATAAGAGACCTCTTTTCACCAGTAAATGCACATAATAAGAGACATCTTTTTACCAGTAAATACACATGATAAGAGACAGCTTTTCACCAGTAAAAGCACATGATAAGAGACAGCTTTTCACCAGTAAATACACATGATAAGAGACAGCTTTTCACCAGTAAATGCACATAATGACAAACAGCTAGTTGTCCCCAGTATATGTAGCCAGGGATATATGTGCCCAGTATATGTAGCCAGAGGTATATGTCCCCAGTATATGTAGCCAGGGGTATATGTGCCCAGTATATGTAGCCAGGGGTATATATCCCCAGTATATGTAGCCAGAGGTATATGTAGTCAGGTGTATATATGCCCAGTATATGTAGTCAGGTGTATATATGCCCAGTATATGTAGCCAGGTGTATATGTGCCCAGTATATGTAGCCAGGGGTATATGTCCCCAGTATATGTAGCCAGGGGTATATGTGCCCAGTATATGTAGTCAGGTGTATATATGCCCAGTATATGTAGTCCGGTGTATATATGCAGCCAGGTGTATATGTGCCCAGTATATGTAGCCAGGGGTATATGTCCCCAGTATATGTAGCCAGGGGTATATGTGCCCAGTATATGTAGTCAGGTGTATATGTGCCCAGTATATGTAGTCAGGTGTATATATTCCCAGTATATGTAGCCAGGGGTATATGTCCCCAGTATATGTAGCCAGCGGTATATGTGCCCAGTATATGTAGTCAGATGTATATATGCCCAGTATATGTAGCCAGGTGCCCCCCCCCCCCAGGAGGAGAGAGCGAGGGAAGAAGAGCGGCACCTCAGGGTGCTCTCCCTCCCTCGCTCTCTACTCCGGAACGAAGTGCGGTGGCTGGCAGAGGGGCGGAACTTACCTTCCGTGTTCTCCGTCTGGTCTTGTCGCAGGCGCAGGATGATTTGCCACTACTCTGGTCTGATCCAGACCAGAGCAGCGGCTGCGGCACCAGAACTTCCGGCGCTTGGAGCGACACGGAAGGTAAGTCCCGCCCGCTGCAAACGCCTGACCGCAGTTAGCTCCGGAGGAGAGAGCGAGGGAGGGAGAGCACTCTAAGGTGAGAGAAGGGGTGGAGATGGCCCCCTTCTCCGCCGGTGCCCACAGCTCTCCCTCCACTGCGCTGCTTTCCTCCGAGAGCACTACGACACATACCCGAAGCTGCCGCGACACATGTATGTGTCGCGGCACATGGGTTGGGAACCACTGCTCTGCAGTGTAGAGCCTTCCTGGTCTCCGCATTTCCCTGCAGGCTCACCCATTAGCAGTCTACGACCGTTCGATCGTAGACTGCTCTCTTCTGGGTTGGGCTGGTTTTGGCATTCTTCAGAAGCACTCGGGAAGACAGGCCGCTATTGGCAATCAGAAATCGATTCTTTCAAATCTATCAATCGATTGATTTATGGCCGATTTTGATCGCTTTCCATGGATTTGAACTATCTGACAGGATGGAAGATCTAGGTCCATCTGCTGCTGGTAGCAGATCCATGGCCCATAGAGTTGCATTGGATCTAATGGACCAATAATGCATTTAGATAGATTTCCAATAGATTTCATTCTGAAATCTACTGGAAATCTGTTCCTAGTGTGTGGCACACATCAGATAGATTCCTGTCAGATTCGACTTGACAGGCATCTAACAGAAATCTATCTGATGGTCAAATCTTCTGCAAATCTATAAGTGTATGGCCACCTTTAGAAACATGGCCTTATGATTTTAGGGCCACTTCTGGTTAAGAAGAAAATCAACTTTACAGTCTGCAAACTATTACTTCTTTGGTTATACAAAATGTATTTGTTATTCCACATCATTCTTTTCAAACCTGTAGTTTTTGATCCATTTTTCAGAGGCTCTCCAGTTACTCTTCCTGCTGTTTTTCATATAAAGAATAATGTGAAATTTAGAAGATTTTAGCAGAAAGAGAGGGCATTAGGTTACATATCTAGTCATGGTGAAAGGGTACAGGTCAGAAGAGAGTACATGTAAGCTTGCTCGATCTGTGCTAAGACTTCTAAAAGCTTTTCTCCACACATATACAGCTAAACCAGCTGCCTTCAGAGGAGCAAGGTACAAAATGGTTGGAGATCCTCCACTGTGCATGGCTCCTGCCATGAATGGGTGTGCATGCTCAGGTGCCTAGTCAGCACCTTGTCCATAGGTATTTGGCCTGGTGTGTGCCTGTGTGAGTTAGAGTACATGCTGGAGTTTCTAAATAATGGTGTAGCCTCAGTTACGACTAGTGTTGGGCGAACACCTAGATGTTCGGGTTCGCGAACGTTCGCCGAACATCGCCGCGATGTTCAGGTGTTCGCGCCGAACTCCGAACATAATGGAAGTCAATAGGGACCCGAACTTTCGTGCTTTGTAAAGCTTCCTTACATGCTGCATACCCCAAATTTGCAGGGTATGTGCACCTTGGGAGTGGGTACAAGAGGAAAAAAAATATTTGAAAAAGAGCTTATAGTTTTTGAGAAAATTGATTGTAAAGTTTCAAAGGAAAAACTGTCTTTTAAATGTGGAAAATGTCATGTTTCTTTGCACAGGTAACATGCTTTTTGTCACCATGCAGTCATAAATGTAATACAGAGAAGAGGTTCCAGGAAAAGGGACCGGTAATGCTAACTCAGCAGCAGCACACGTGATGGAACAGGAGGAGGCGCAGGAGGAGAAGGCCACGCTTTTTGAGACGCAACCCAGGCCTTGCATGAGGACAAAAAGCGTGCGGATATAGCAATGCTTTTTGCCGCCATGCAGTCATAAATGTAATACAGATGAGAGGTTCCATAAACAGGGACCGGAAACGCTAACCCAGCAGCAGCACACGTGATGTAACAGGAGGAGGCGCAGGAGGAGAAGGCCACGCTTTGAGACACAACAACCCAGGCCTTGCATGAGGACAAGAAGCGTGCGGATAGCATGCTTTTTACCGCCATGCAGTCATAAATGTAATAAAGATGAGAGGTTCCAAAAACAGGGACCGGCAACGCTAACCCAGCAGCAGCAGACGTGATGGAACAGGAGGAGGCACAGGAGGAGAAGGCCACGCTTTGAGACACAACAACCCAGGCCTTGCATGAGGACAAGAAGCGTGCGGATAGCATGCTTTTTACCGCCATGCAGTCATAAATGTAATAAAGATGAGAGCGAGGTAAACAGAGTGGCAGTAAACAGAATGCTATATAGTGTGGCTGAGCGAGCGGTGTACTACTATTCCCAGCAGACACAGAGTAGCAGTAAACAGAATGCTATATAGTGTGGCTGAGCGAGGTACACAGAGTGGCAGTAAACAGAATGCTATATAGTGTGGCTGAGCGAGCGGTGTACTACTATTCCCAGCAGACACAGAGTGGCAGTAAACAGAATGCTATATAGTGTGGCTGAGCGAGGTACACATAGTGGCAGTAAACAGAATGCTATATAGTGTGGCTGAGCGAGCGGTGTACTACTATTCCCAGCAGACACAGAGTGGCAGTAAACAGAATGCTATATAGTGTGGCTGAGCGAGGTACACAGAGTGGCAGTAAACACAATGCTATATAGTGTGGCTGAGCGAGCGGTGTACTACTATTCCCAGCAGCGACACAATGACTGGGGGGACCCTGGCTAGCGTGGCTGGAGCGCGAACTACCCTGCCTGCCTACCCAAAGCTAAACCCACAGACAAATGGCGGAGATATGACGTGGTTCGGGTATTTATTTACCCGAACCACGTGACAGTTCGGCCAATCAGAGCGCGTTCGGGTCCGAACCACGTGACCCGTTCGGCCAATCACAGCGCTAGCCGAACGTTCGGGGAACGTTCGGCCATGCGCTCTTAGTTCGGCCATGTGGCGGTTTGGCCTAACACCATCAGGTGTTCGGCCGAACTCGAACATCACCCGAACAGGGTGATGTTCTGCAGAACCCGAACAGTGGCGAACACTGTTCGCCCAACACTAGTTACGACTACTGACACCCAATGTATGTGCATGCGCACATTTAAATCTAATTGCCATTGGTGCCAGTGGACTTATATAAGGCTGTGTTGGGTTGGGAAACCATCTAGCGCTGAGTGATTAAATGGGTTTTTGGTTACCTGGAACCTTCCTAGCTGATCTCCTGTTGCTTACATTAATTGCCTGACTTGCCTTTGTTACCTTGCTGATCTGCTTCCTGTTAACTTGGACGGATCTGTTGCTGAGCTCCAGCTGCCTACCCTGGCTGTCTGCCTGTTCCTGGTTTTGCCTAGCCCACTGCCTATGTTTCACATCTGCCAGATTGCCATCCTATGCCTCTTCTTGTCCCTAGTATTGCCAGCCTTCCTGTTACCAACTAAGCTTCCCTTGATGAATCTGCCTGATCATCTGGTCTGGTACTCCTGCTTTGCTGTTCCAGCTTCTGCCCTCATGGTTTCCCAGACCAGGCAGCACACAAAAAGATGATGTCTTCAGATTCCTTCAAGAGGTATGTGAGCATTCAAGGAAACAACTGGACATTTTAAGCTTAATAGAATGCTGAATGGGCAGTGAAAGAAGAGTTGTGGCCTCTTAAGCCTTTAAACCTTTAAATATTATCCATACATCTTTTACCATGAGCAAATATAATGATCACTTTGAAATATTTTAGGTGTCAGTCGCTCATCACAAATACTTTCTGTTTACCTATAATGCTGGAAATTGTGAGTAATGACTTCTGTGCCGTATGAGCTTTTGTGTGCCTGGAAGCTGAGCTATTTCTCTATGCTAACTGATCATTAGCTCCCACACAAGAACTTCATGCAGCCCCAGCAGCTACTTCTGTACTGGTCTTATAAATTCCAAAACACATTTCCTAACCCATCTTAGAGAGGTTTAAAATTATGCTTAAAACAGTTGAATTTTGGAAAGATGTATGATGACTTATTATTATCTCATACACAGCTTCCCTTTACCTACTGTCCTATCCCTTAAACCTTTAGACTGTGAGGCCTTTTGGCCAGGGCTCCCTTCCCTTTTTGTTTCTCAATGCTGTGTAATGTGTGTGCAACTGTGCATACCTCCCACCCTCCCTCCCCTGTGTAAAAATCTGTAGTTGATTTGTTCACTGCATCAGCGGTAATCCACCATTGTCTTGTATTAACTGTTGTATTGTTTATTTTGTATTGTTATACCCTGTGTGCCTTTGTACAGTGCCACGGAAGATGCTGGCGCTATATAAATCAATAATAATAATAATAGTAATTGTTATTAGACTTTTCCACATAACTTTAGGGTTCATTTCCCTTCAGTGCAGAGTTACATGTCACTACTGGGGGGGGGGGGGGGGGGGGGAAGAGCTTGAGATCCTATTCATCCAAAAGTGAATCGCAGCACATGTATGGAAACATCTATGCACTGTCTGCTGTCCCTGTGATCGCGTTTCCATAAGCGCTCCTGAAAGTGTGCTATATGGAAACGAGCCTGAATGTATATGGAATGCAACAGGAACTCAATTAGAAAGCAAAATCATAAAGTTCATTTCAGCACCTAAAGTTCAAAATAAAGGCACTTGATCCAAAGAATATCCATGTAGCCATTTCTTTTTACATTCTAATGGTCCTACCATCATACTGATGTCTTGAGTCAGTAGTTTGCTACTGTATACCTCATTCAATGAACATGCTCACAATGGAATGGAAGTTACATTTGTATGCAAGAATTCCCAGGCAGGTGAGTCATAGGAGTGGCACTTAACAGCTGTTTTGCACAAAACAAACACTTCTCTGGGGGTTTCAGAGGTGTGAATGGGGAGGGCAAAGAAGATGTGCCCTTAAAAGTACAGAGCACATTTGCTCCAACTATATTACCTGTTCATACCTGTAAAGAATCATACATTTGAACCTGAAATAAAAATAAATGTATGAAATAATACATTGCTTGTGTATTATGGATGATATGTAGAATATTAGTAGTATAGGAAAGACTCTCATATTTTTATTTTTGTTTTATAACTTTATTTTTTAAGATTGCGTCAGGCTGTCTTGCTGCTGTTTAGAATCCACTCCCTGCTTTGTTTAGCTGAAAATGATACAGAACTAATGATCCTTTGAACTCCCCTGCAGTAAAGCCTCATTAGAATCCTTATCTCACTGTTTCTCAGCTGTTTTAGCTTCTGTTCACTGTTCAGGAAACTGACTGATTTTGACAAGCTCTTTTGCATAGGTAAAAACTCAGGTTTTTTTTTAACTCTAGCTGTACTGGAAAACAGAAAGGAACTTCTGGTACTTGGTACGGATATCACTTAACTGTCCCTGAGAGGGGCTCACAATCTGATCATCTGCATATGTTTATCTCATCATCATATCACATGTCACTTCAGGTACACTTTTGGCAACCGAACCTTGTGAGTATAAAGTTACAGGTAGTCCCCGGTTTACGAACGCCCGACATATGAATGGCCCACCGATACGAACGGCCCGATCCTGTCGCGCTGACGTAATTTCCGCGTCGGGGAAGTTTGAAGCCGCTTCTTCGTGTGTCGGCTCATGCCCCCGCAGCAGTGTTGGACTCATATCTGAACCGAGTCCAACGCTGTCTGTCCGCCGCTCTCCATCTCCTGCTCCATATAGCCCCGTACAGCCCCGTACAGCCACCGCTAGATGCAGCATCCACTTGCTTCCTGTATGTCATGTGACATACAGGTTCCTATATGTCACATGATATACAGGAAGCGGTGCGATGCTGCATCTAGCGGTGGCTGTACGGGGCTGTATGGAGTAGGAGACGGAGAGCGGAGGACAGACAGTGTTGGACTCGGGCTGGAAGGTGAGTCTATAGGCAGCGAGGGCAAAAAGCAGGGCACCGACGGGGAGAGCAACAAGGGTACAAATTTAGGCACAGGGGGTAAATAGAGACAAAGGTACAAGGGGTAAAAACGGAGGGGGGGTGACAAAGGTGCAGGGGATACAAAAATCCACAGGGGGGTATGAACGGAGGCACAGAGGGTAGAAATGAAGGCACAGAGGGTACACACAGAGGCACAGGGGTACAGAGGCACATGGGGGACATAGAGATGCACAGAGGGGGGTGGGGGTCAAACGTGCACAGAGAGATTACAAAGGCACTGAAGGGGACAAACAGGCACAGAAGGAGACAGAGAGGCACAGAGGGAGGCACTGGAGGCAAAGGGGGGCACATAGTAGGGAAAGCGGACAGAGATAGCACAGCGTTCTGACTTAAGAACGGATTCAGGTTAAGAACGAACCTACAGTCCCTATCTCATTCGTTAACCGAGGACTACCTGTATTTTATAAATTGTTGGATCTAACCTATAACAATACTATGCTATATTGGGTGTTTTTGTTGTTTTTGTCTCATCTGTACCTAGAGTCAAAAGTTGATTATATCATGAAGTTTTATGAGTTTAACTGAGAAATGTCCAGTTGATTTGGGGTTAAAGAAAATAAAGTGTTATTGGTGCAAATGATTTGAGGACACTACTAGGCAAAGAAAGGTTGATAAATGTAGCCTACGTTTGAGCAACCTTTCATGATGAGTAAAATTATTGTTTAGTCAGACATTAAGTAGTCTTTGCTTTTTGAAATAAGCTCAAAAGGCTTCATACCCAAGATGGTGTCCCAGTAACTAGGAATTAAGCACATTCTAGTTTAAGCTCTTAGTTTTATGTTTCCAGTAATGGTGCAGACAACTGTGTGGATAATTGGCCATGCATTTACACATTGAGCTCATGAGAGATCAAGACACAGACTTTGTCCAGAAATCAGGCCTACACATTAAAAAAACACTTTACAGGTATAAGGGGAATGTGCTGCATGGCACTGCTTGATCAGCTTAAATTCCTCCCTCAGTCTATACCTCTGTGGAGATTTTTTGTAAAGTAATGAAAGTTTGCAGAATATGTGGGTGGCACTATTGAAACGGGTAGGCTGACTAAGGTCTGTATATGGGGCTCAGACAGGGCCTGAGTACATTTTTAAACTACACTTTTATCAGAGGTGGTTTTCCTAACAATGAAGATCACACTGCTATTGATTACTGTTGTCTCCTGGAAGTTATTCAGCTTAGTTAAACAAGCACTTTAGTGACATATAATAGAATGCATTAAATTATTCAGGATAACCATTTTTACGTTAAATATTCTGGTTTCTGCATCAGAAACACTTCCTGTATCTTCTTTATATTGCTGTACATTGGCATGTTTAGCTTTGCCCTCCCAGTGATGTTTAGCCTAGGTTGATTAGCAAAGAATTCTTTCCTGAAGAGCATTCCGGGAGACCAGGAATATTTTGTACTAGCTTCAGAACTCTCAATAACCAAACATTCCACAGAGCTGCACCTGACAGGACTAAAGATGTCACCACCTGTGATCAATTTCAGAATGTAAATCAGGGAAAGATTTTACAATGGGCAAACACTGACTAATGGGGAAACACTGGCTAAATCATTTATAACTTCGCAATTTTATTCATTAGGTTATTTTCACTACAGGTTCTCTGTAAGCACTTCTCATGTTGTTAACAGAGAATCTCATGACAGACAGGAAATACATGTTAACAAGCAGTGTCGTAGCTTAGGAGCTATGGGTCCTAGAGTTTTACATGGAGCCCCCCAAGCACTCTATGCATAATAATTGATATGGCACATCAATGGGAAGCAGAGTGTTAATATTTAAAGAGAATCTGTACTCTAAAAATTTTACAGCAAAAAGCATACCATTCTATTCATTATGTTCTCCTGGGCCCCTCTGTGCTGTTTCTGCCACTCTCTGCTGCAATCCTGGCTTGTAATTAACAGTTTTAGGCAGTGTTTACAAACAAACTAACCAGCTTGTGATAGGCTCACATAAGCAGAGTGTGTGAGTCATACAGAGTGTGCAGGGGGCCTGCAGAGGGTGTGTATTGCTTCTATCCAATCACAAGCAGCCCTGCACATTCCACACATTCATGCCTTAGCTGACAGAGCCGACAGAAGGAAACAGATTAGATCATATAACAGAGATAACACAGTCACTGTGCAATTAGGAAAGGCTGCAGTAAGCCAGAGAACATTAGAACAGGCAAAGGAACTTATAGGATAGAAGAGCTAAGGCTGATTTTTTGTTACAGAGTCTCTTTAACATGCAAAGCATTTATAGAAGTGATCATTACAAGCACAGGACCAATAAAGAGCTAATACTGAAGTTGAGGGAGGGTCCTATGGGGCCCCTCTGGCTCAAGGGCCCCGATGTGGTCGAGGCCTCTGCAACCCCTATTGCCATGCCACTGTTAAAGAGGATCCGAGATGAAAAACTAACTATAACAAGTAACTTGTCTATATATCTTATCTAAAGTTTAGATAGTTTACACAGCAAATATAGCTGCAAACAGCTTTAATAGAAAATTATTATTTCTTCCTGTGATACAATGACAGCAGCCATGTTGTTTGTAAATATTACACAGAGGCAGGCTTATCTGTATCTTGATCACTAAGCCTGTGAAAAAACCTAACCCCCCCCTCCCTCTTCCCCTCTGCCTTTGAAATCAATGGCTAGTAACACCACCCCCTCCTCCTGCCCAGACTGAGCTCCCATGAGCTCTTGCTACTGCCAAGGCTCTCTGAAAACCTGTGGGCGTGGTTTATTTAGTTTATAGGGAATTAGAGTATTAAAACAAAAACAAAAAAGTATTTGGCTTGAGGAATGCCCTATAAACAATAGGAAAGGAACACAATTATGCAATGAGTAAAAGCTCACCTTGGATCCATTTTAACAAAATGCTAAAGCATTTAAAGGGGAAATACATGTGTGATAATGCTTTCCAAGAAAGTTTCTTTGTGAGCCTACTGTACTGTCCTATAGACACAATCAGAGATGCCTGTTAAATGGTTCAGATGGTGGAATATCTGGTGAAGCTTCGTGAATAGGTAGAGCGGACTCCTTGCAGCAAGCTCAGAGTGATATTATGGGTCAACTAGTAGCATAAGTAGTTGAACACAAAAGCCTTATAACAGCGTACATCAAAAAAGGGCGCCTGGAAAAAAAGGGCGTGTGGTGTAGCCGACCCTAACCTAAGAGCTAACCTAAGCTGTGCCTAACCCTAAGACCTCCCTGGTGGTGCCTAACCCTAAGACCCCCCTGGTGGTGCTTAACCCTAAGATCCCTCTGGTGGTGCTTAACCTCAAGACCCCCCAATAAAACGACAATATTATGATAAATAACAATTTCGTTTTAAACCTTTTAAACTATTTTAAACCTTAAAACTACCCTAGTGGTGCCTAACCCTAAAACGCCCACATTGTTTACCAAATTATTTTTTTTAAATCAATATATTTAGTTATTTGAGGAGTATTTGTATTTTCCAGAAAATATGGTTTTAGTCATTAAACTTTACGTAGATAGAGACGATAACTATGGTAAGTATGTTTTGTAAATGTTATTATACAGTAAGTATGTTTTTAACGCTATTATTCACTGGGCACCCATTGTAAACCTTATTATTAGGGATGCTCATTCGGATTCCGCGGAAATGCAATTTCCGAAATTCCGATCGGTGTTGTGGTGTTTGTGGTGTTGCTAGGACTTAAGAGGGCTTTGCTATTAACCGCTAAAATCGGCAGATTTTTACTGTAATTTAAAATGCAGAAAGTCTGCATCTGCCTATTTTCTGCATTTTGCATTACAGTAAAAATCTGCCGACTTTAGTGGTTAATAGCAAAGCCCCCGTAAGTCCTAGAAACACCAAATTTTCAGGGTTTATTAAACAGAATCTTCTGAACAAGATGCAAAAAAAGTTTTCAAAAAGACCTTATAGTTTTTGAGAAAATCGATGTTAAAGTCGGGCGGAATTTCCGCGATTTCCGGCGGAAATTCCGCATTGGAATGCGGAAATTGGTAGCGGAAAGCGGAATCAGTAATTGGTACCGAACGAAATGCGGATTTACCGCAGAATCGGAAATTGGCATTCCGACCATCCCTACTTATTATTTACCAGGTGCCCATTGTAAACGTTATTATTCACCGGCGCCCAAATTTCCTGTTGAGAGCCCGTCAAATGATATTTAACATGAGAGTCAATGGCGACGCCCCTTTTGTCCACTTGTCTCATGCGCCCAAATTTCCTTCTTCCTTATAACCATGTCTACATCAGTTTCCTGATGCCTGTACAGAGTGGGGGCTGGTAATTAACAGGTGATGTTAACTGCTCATAGGATCATTTAATTAAAGCAAATCTGGAGTGTACTAAAAAAAACCAAAAAAAAACAGATACTCACCTATGGAGGAGGAAGGCTCTAGATCTGGAAGCCGCCCGTTTTCGCGAAAGGACTTCTGGGTAGATTCCACACTGCATGCCTGAGTGACGTCCATATTGTATTCTGAATCTTTTTTTTTTTTTTAATGAGCTTTGTGTGATATGCTGTCCTGAAGTTTTGCAAAACAATGTAGAGCATTATGATATTGCAAGGTTTGGAGGCCTACGTTTAGAAGCATTATGCTGCTAATTACTATTTTGCCGACACTGAGCATGATATTGTAATCATGATGTGGTGATGTGGTCTCTATTAGGTCAAGCACTGTTCTATTTGGCTTACTTAGGAAGACTCCATGAAATGCATTTAATTGACTGGCAGCTTGTGATGATCACTGATGGACTGCCGGTGTGCATGCGCTGCTGTTGTGGCTTGTGGTAATTACTGATAGACTGCCGCGGTGCCCGTGCGCTGTTGTGACTTGTGGTAATCACTGATGGACTGCCGTTATGCATGTGCGCTGTTGTGGCTTGTGGTAATCACTGATAGGGCTTGATTCGCAAAAAAGTGCTAACTGTTAGCATGGCCGTTTTTGCGCGAATTTTCGCATTTGCGCATGAAAACGCTATTGTTTCGCGTGAAAATTCGCGAGCGCATGCAATTGAAAATTCACGCAAAAACGCCTGTGCTAACAGTTAGCACTCTTTTGTAAGTCAAGCCCATAGACTGCTGCTGTGCATGTGCTGCTATTGTGGATTGTGGTACTCACTGATGGACTGCTGCTGTGCATGTGCTGCTGTTGTGGCTTGTGGTACTCACTGATGGACTGCCACTATGCATGTGCTGCTGTTGTGGCCTGTGGTAATCACTGATGGACTGCCGCTATGCGTTTGCTGCTGTTGTGGCTTGTGGTAATCACTGACGGACTGCCGCTATGCATGTGCTGCTGTTGTGGATTGCAGTAATCACTGATGGACTGCCGCTGTGCATGTGCTGCTGTTGTGGCTTGTGGTAATCACTGATAGACTGCCGCGGTGCCCGTGCGCTGTTGTGGCTTGTGGTAATCACTGATGGACTGCCACTATGCATGTGCACTGCTGTGGCTTGTGGTAATCACTGATAGACTGCTGTTGTGCATGTGCTGCTGTTGTGGCTTGTGGTAATGACTGATGGATTGCCGTTATGCATGTGCTGCTGTTGTGGCTTGTGGTAATAACTGATGGACTGCCACTATGCATGTGCTGCTGTTGTGGCTTGTGGTAATCACTGATGGACTGCCGCTGTGCATGTGCTGCTGTTGTGGCTTGTGATAATCACTGATGGACTGCCACTGTGCATGTGCTGCTGTTGTGGCTTGTGGTAATCACTGATGGACTGCCGCTGTGCATGTGCTGCTGTTGTGGCTTGTGATAATCACTGATGGACTGCCACTGTGCATGTGCTGCTGTTGTGGCTTGTGGTAATCACTGATGGACTGCCGCTGTGCATGTGCTGCAATTGTATCTTTTGATAATCACTGATGGACTGCCGCTGTGCATGTGCAGCTGTTGTGGCTTGTGGTAATCACTGATAGACTGCCGCTGTGCAAGTGCTGCTGTTGTGGCTTTTGATAATCACTGAAGAACTGCCGCTATGCATGTGCTGCAGTTGTGGATTTTGATAATCACTGATGGACTGCCACTGTGCATGTGCTACATGGCTTGGATCTTTAGCTAGATTCTACCTGGTAGATCATTTTCGATTCATAACTTTCAAACTATATCGCAAGCTGGAAAGGTGCAGGCACCTGTAACGATTGGTGTCAGCAAGCACCCCTTTTCTGATTATTGGTGATCTGCAGTATCACCAATAATACAGATGCTATACCTGATTATATGGTGATCTGCAGAATCACCAATAATGCAAGTATAGCGTGACACGATACAATCGTACGCAAGAGAGTGCAATAGAGTATCTCTATAGGGCACAGAGATACAACCTCCAGCAAGCTGGAACAGCAGACAACAATAATAATATACAGTGTAAATTCAAGTCTGTGGAAATATCCACCACACCGTAATTCCTCAGAGGTGTGGTTACCTCTGAATGGGTACCCTGTGTGTGAGATCCTCCAAAGGATGGAGTGGAGGAGTCTCGGCCTCTAGCAGCAAGGGTTTGCTAGTGGCGGTCGTCTCAAAGAGGCAAGCCTCTGATAGAACCCTACAGTGGGAGATGTTCCACTGAAGGGAGAAAGGTCAGACAAAATGAGGTTCGGCAACAGATCAGGCGGCAGCAGTACAGAAATGTGAGACAAGAGAATAGTCGGAAACCAAGCCAATAGTCGATAACGGTACGGGCTGGCGAAGTACAAAATCAGGAAGCAGAGGAGTAGTCAAGACAGGCACAGAATCATACACGATAAATCAAACAGTAATATTATGTGTATATATTGGCGATAGACCAATATATAACACAATATCAGAGACAAGGCTGACTAGGTCTGAGTGCTGACACAGGGTATCGCAAACACAGACGAAGTGTGACTGAAAAGCACTTCCTTATATACTGCCTGGGAGAGAAGTCTCCACCCCAGGCAGCAACCAATCAGAGCAGGCTAAAATGTCAGCTGATCTCCAGGTCAGCTGACACGCTTCCTAAGAGTATAAAGGCGTGTCTGTCGGGCGCGCCCGCCCCCTAGAGGCAAGATGGCAGAGTCCTGGTGAGCAGCATGCTGGTGAGTTTGGAGCAGAGTGCTCGGACGGGTTTGCGCAGCGGATGCGGACAAATGTCCGTATCCCGCGTTGGAAAGTCCGCTTGCCGTATTGGATGCGACCATATTTCCGCAATCCATCCGGCGTTGCGGATTTTTCGTTACAGCACCTCTGCTTTGTAGGATCCAGAGCCTTCCCTCTTCATAGGTGATCATCTAACTTTTTTTTTTTTTTTAAAGCTGGCCTCAGTATCATTTTAAAGCTCAAAGAGACTCTGTAACAAAATTTTTAGCCTTATTTCTTCTATCCTATAAGTTCCTATACCTGTTCTAATGTGCTTCTAATTACTGCAGCCTTTTCTAGTTGCACTGTCTCTGTAATAAATCTTATCTTCTTTCCTCTGTCGGCTCTGTCGGGCTCAGGCTGGAATGTGTGGAATGTGCAGCACTGCTTGTGATAGGCAGAAGCTTTACATACCCTCTCCAAGCTCTCCTCTCAGCCTATCACACTCTGGTTAGCAGCCATGTCTTTTGTTTGTAAACACAGCCTAAAACTGGCAATTACAAGCCAGGATTGCAGCAGGCAGTGGCAGAAACAGCACAGAGGGGCCCAGGAGAACATAATGAATAGAATGGTATTCTTTTTATTGTAAGAATTTTAGAGTACAGATTCTCTTTAAGTGAAAGTAGTTGATATTGCGAGCTGCCAAAAAGTGAAATGATTTTGTTGGAAAACTACTCTTTCAAAGGCAAAATTAGGTTTATAGCAAATTACTTATGCAAATTATAATATGCAGGCTGTAACTAGAATTACAGTAAATCTACAGTAACCCTATACCTAAATCTATAGGCCATATGCAATTCTCTTTTTCACCTGAGTTTTCTCCTAGGAGATAATTTTTCATCTTCAATTTTAAATAACTTTCCAGCACTTTTCAACTAAAAAAGTACCAAAAAGTAGGTGAAAAGATACTATCAAAATTATTTTGAGTATTGTCTTGCTTTCTGGTGGCTTAACAGGCATTTTATTGACAAGTTTAAAAATATCACCTAGGAGAAAACTATGGAGAAAATGTGAATTGCATATGGGCCTATGATGCTAATAATAAAATCTGCACTTTTTATTGTTTGTTGGTGCAAAGTGGCATAGCAATAGGGAATGCAGATGTGTGCTCAAGACTATGTAGCTGGGTAATGGAAGAGGCTACACAGTTGGCCACATGAGTAATGAACAAGGGAACAAGATTGCACAGAGCAACTGCAGCTCTGGGCCGCCTATCACGCTAGATGCTATGTGATACAATACACAACAGACGTAGTCGGCAACAGGCTTGGGTCATACACGATAGATCAGATGGCAGTAGGTACAGTGAACTAGACAGAATCAGAGTCGGTAACAGGCTAAGGTCATACACGTTAGATCAGATGGCTACGGTAAAGGACTAGGCGAGAGAATAGTCAGTAAAGCTAAGGTCGTATCTAAGTCAGTCTGGCAGTCACATTGAAATACATTAATTGAGTAATGAAAGTCGTATTAATATACAATGGCTGCTTAGTGCGATGCCACACTAATCCTCAGGCTGAGTAACAGGACAAACAACAGACAGACAGAAGGAATGCTTTGCCAATCTAGTTGCTGCCCCAGCGACGGCAAACATTCACACTGACATAGACAAGACAAACAGGTAGGAGCATAACTAATGGCAACTGCTGCGATAGTTACGTCTTCAGGAACAGACTAGCAGGAATACTACTAGTCACCAACGTGGTGATGGCAGAATCCAAGCTATCAGGATCAGAAGGACTTCACTGTATCCCCGTGGATACAGCAAACGTCCGAGCAAGAAACACGGTTAAACAATGCAATATACAATCCCCATGAATGACCCAGCAACAACTCAGGGAGCTGAACGCTATGTCGGGCGGAGTCTGAAATGAGAGGCAGACTTTTATGTGGACATCAGCCAATGGATGCAGGCATGCAAATTCCCACACAGCTGAATGGTAATCACTCAATCCTGAGCTGCTCTGAACTGCAGAGTGATTGCAAATGACTATGAGACTTATTGCGAATGCGCAAGTGAAACAGATAAGCCAGAACTGCCCGGTTGCAGTTCGACTGCAACCAACAGAACATGCTACAGGAGAGATCCTGACAGCAGAGGAAGCAACCGCACCAGGGCCCTTGGACCGGAGGGGACCAGTAGGGACCCTCCTTTAACAGCTTTATTAGTTCTTTATTGGTGCAAAGCTTATAATTATTACCTCTGTATGTGTTTTGATTAGTTATAACCATTAATAGACTGTTCTCCTCCCCAGCCTACACCTCTCTGACATTGCAGCTGTCCTTGGCAGGTTTTGGGGCTCCATATCAATTATTATGTATAGAGCGCTTGAGCGAACCCAATGTAAAACTCGCACTGAGCCCCTGAGCCTTGGTACCACACATTCCGATATGCATCCTTCTGCTTTTTGCATCTACTATCATAGACTAGTAGAAATAGATGAAGAGACAGCTTCAGCAGGCAGAAAGATTTGCTCTAGCTACTTATTCATACACTTTTGCACACTCTGGTGTTCCTCTGATGAAGCCTTTTTTGGGGGTGAAACTTGTTAGGAATTAGGGTTGTTTGTTGAGCACTATTTTGCACCCTCACTGTACTGTCCTTGTGGACCTGTGCAGTTGTCCTATTTGGCTGTACAAAAGTAGATGCCAGGGACTTTGAAATGGACTCCCTTAGGTTTGTTTAGAGAAGGTGTAGCAGTTTCCCATTGGGCACATCTTCATCTTGAGGTCAGCTTTTGGACTGAATAACTGACAGCTGGGAATAACCTCTAGTTAAAACTGGTCCACTGTGTATTTTCTCTTTGTTACATGTGCAGGCATTTTGGCAAAATTATTTCAATGCATATTTCATAAAAGTTATTTGTTATTGGTACTTATAGGGCCTTCCCTTCGGGAACGGGTATGTGTGTGTGTGGCATTTTCAGCTGTGACAAAATCAGAAATAAAATTATAAAGGTATAGCACTCAGTCCATGGTTCATGATAATAATCCTTATCCTTTAATGACAGTCCTGACAGAAGGTCTTTACATGGAACAAAGTTTGTTTACCTTCAAAGAAGAACTCAGTGGAACTGATAGCTTTAAACACACGAAGGGCCATATGCAATTAACTTTTTCTCCTGAGTTTTCTCCTAGGAGATAATTTTTCATCTTCCATTTAAAATAACTTTTCAGCACTTTGAAATTAAAAAGGTACCAAAAAATAGTCGAAACAGTACTATCAAAAATATTTTGAGTATTTTCTTGCTTGCTGGTGGTTTAAAAGGCATTTTATTTACAAATTTGAGAATGTAAACTAGGAGTAAACTCAGGAGAAAAAGTTAATTGCATATCGGCCCAGAGAAGAGAAAAAAAAGGATGTAGTTGACTGTGTCAGAAAAAGGCTACTAGTACATTAACAATTTATACTTTATGCTATCAGTGGTCACAGGGGGCCGTATGCAATTAAAGGATACCCGAAGTGACATGTGACATGATGAGAAAGACATGTGTATGTACAGTGCCTAGCACACAAATAACTATGCTGTGTTCCTTTTTTTCTTTCTCTGTCTGAAAGAGTTAAATATCAGGTTTGTAAGTGGCTTAATCAGTCCTGACTCAGACAGGAAGTGATTACAGTGTGATCCTCACTGATAAGAAATTCCAACTATGAAACTCTTTCCTAGCAGAAAATGGCTTCTGAGAGCAAGAAAGAGATAAAAAGGGGAATTTCTTATCAGTGAGGGTCACACTGTAGTCACAGCAGCATAATAACCTTTAAATAAAAATATTTATTAGTTACAGTTGATATAAATTCTGCAATAAATCTGCAGTGTGTCTACTTCTTGCTTTCATGGAAGCAAACATAGGGTTAAAAGCCTGTGTTTACAAATTAGCTGCTTTCTTGAGGCAGAGGAGTTTCCTGAGCTGACACAGTTGAGAGATCAGATTACGGCGGTGATTAGTCACAGATGAGGGGGAACTAGACTGGCTAAACTCTCTAAATACATACAGGGTGCCTTTCTCTATGTTTTCCTTCTGTCCTGTGCAGGAGTTCAGGTCCACTTTAACCACTTAAAGGAAAGGTTCAGGGAGGGTGAAGGAAAAATAAAAATCAATTTCCACTTACCTGGGGCTTCCTCCAGCCCGTGGCAGGCAGGAGGTGCCCTCGCCGCCGCTCCGCAGGCTCCCGGTGGTCTCCGGTGGCCGACCCGACCTGGCCAGGCCGGCTGCCAGGTCGGGCTCTTCTGCGCTCCAAGTCCTGGTACTTCTGCGTCCCACGCCGGCGCTCTGACGTCATCGGACGTCCGCCGGGCTGTACTGCGCATGCGCAGTAGTTCTGCGCATGCGCAGTACAGCCCGGCGGACGTCCGATGACGTCAGAGCGCCGGCGTGGGACGCAGAAGTACCAAGACTTGGAGCGCAGAAGAGCCCGACCTGGCAGCCGGCCTGGCCAGGTCGGGTCGGCCACCGGAGACCACCGGGAGCCTGCGGAGCGGCAGCGAGGGCACCTCCTGTCTGCCACGGGCTGGAGGAAGCCCCAGGTAAGTGGAAATTGATTTTTATTTTTCCTCCACCCTCCCTGAACCTTCCCTTTAAGCCTAACTGGTCAGATATATCCATCTAGCACTTCCTGATAAATTCCAGGAGAATGTTCAGTGCTATCTGGTGGCCAAAAAGTAATATTAAAGTTAAAATAATGAAAATAAATACATTTAATATTTATTAAAACCCTATTGAATCCCCCACCTCCCCTATAGCTGCAAAACATAAACACATGCAAAAAATAATGTATGTTGTGATGGTATATTACTGTAATTTTTTGCCTATATGGGCTTGTAATTGTGGTGAACTCAAAAATGAAAAATGCACTTTTATTTCCAGATAAAATATCGTCGCCATACATTGTACTAGGAAAATATTTTAAATGACGCAATAACCAGGACAAATGAGCAAATAAAAATGTGTGGGTTTTATGCACAGTAGAACTTTTATTTTAAAACTATAATGGCTGAAAACTTAGAAATAATTATTTTTTTCCATTGTTTTCTTATTATTCCCCTTAAAATGCAATTAGAATACATTCATTCTTAGCAAAATGTACCACCCAAAGAAAGCCTAATTGGTGGCAAAAAACCCAAGAGATAGATCATTTAGGTGTAATAAGTAGCGATAAAATTATTGGCGAATGAATGGGAGGAGTGCTGGCAGGGGAAAATTGCTTCCATCCTTAAGGTGAAAACACCCGCGGGCTGAAGTGGTTAAGTATACTGTAATGCCCAAGTAAAATATACCGTATTTTTCGGAATATAAGACGCACTTTTTCTTCCCCAAAAATGAGGGGGGAAAGTGGGTGCTTCTTATATTCCAAAGATGCGGTAAATGTGGCCCCGGAATATACTTACCGGATCCTGTTGCTGCGATCCTCTCCTCCTCGTCTGGCTCTCTTCATCCCAGGACGTCTTGTCATGCATTGTGAACATCTTCAGAGCCCCAGCTGCCCGCGCTCCTCTTCACTGCAGTCTTCGTATAGACTGCAGCCTTTCGATATACATGTGTTGCCGCCGCCATCCTTCCTAGTTCCGGCGTCCTCCCCCGATGTTCTCCCTAGTTACAGCATCCTCCCCCGACGTCCTCCCTAGTTACAGCGTCCTCCCCGACATCCTCCCTAGTTACAGCGTCCTCCCCTAACGTCCTTCCTAGTTACAGTGCCTCTGACGTCACGCGCACATGTGCGCCGCAGATCAACCAGCAGAGGGCACTGTAACTAGGGAGGACGTCGGGGAAGGACGCTGTTACTATCGAGGACGTCGGGGAAGGACGCTGTAACTAGGGAAGACGTCGGGTGAGGACGCTGTAACTAGGAAAGATGGTCGCGGCAGCACATGTATATCACAAGGCTGCAGTCTATACTAAGACTGCAGCGAAGAGGAGCGCAGGCAGCTGGGGCTCTGAAGACGTTCACAATGCATGACAAGATGTCCTGGGATGAAGGATTGAGACTGCAGCTGAAGAGGAGCACCGCAGCTTGGACCCTGAAGACCTGCATCCTGAATGACGGGCGCCCTCTGATGAAGAAAGCCAGATGGGGGAGGAGAGGATCGTGGTGACAGGATCAGGTGAGATGTTTCATCAGGGTTTAGCTAGTGTAGTGTATTTGGTGGTGGCAGAAGGGGTTGGTTAGTGTAGTGTAGTGTAGTAGGTGGTTACAGCAGCAGGGGTTAGTTAGTGAAGTGTAGTGTAGTGGGGGCATCAGGGGTAAGTGAAGTGTAGTGTGGTGTAGATGGGCAGTGCAGCTTAGGCCAGTTTGGTGTAGATGGGCAGTGTAGTTTAGGGAGAAAAGGTCCATAAGACGCCCCTGCACCATAGACGCACCTAGGATTAGTTTTTTTTTCTCTGATTTTTGCCCCCTAAACCTAGGTGCGTCTTATATCCCGGATTTCTTATATTCCGAAAAATTCTGTAGTTTCAGAAGTAAGCTCGCAAGGCAGGGCTATTTCCCCCTTTTATTTCCTGGAAATCATTGTACATTTTATTCATCATGTTACTTTTATCACTGTCATTACCATTTCTGTATCTTGTATTCTGTTATTTTGTATCGCTTTTTTCACCAATTATGTATGTACTGTATTTTGTATATTGGTGTACACCATTGTCTGTATTATAATATACCCCATGTTAATTTTTTACTTTGTACAGCACCACAGAATATGTTGGCGCTTTATGAATCAATAATATTAATAATAATAAACGCGATGATGTTCAAACCATTTTAAAACTTTTTTTTGTAATATTGTAGGGTATTTTGATGGTATTTACATTTCTCTGTTATAAGAATAAGCCTACTTGTGCCTGCTGTCCTGCTGTGGTGTTAATGGTTGTCTCCTGCCTTCATTCTGTGTTAGCCTGTGGGAATAGCCAAACCCCAGCTAATGGGAGATCTCTCCTTGAGCCATCACCTGGAATGAAAAAATGAGTTAAACCTTGCCCATCCTCTTCATCTTGGCTGAAACTCTCCATTTGCACTTTCTTGTTGGAGATATGTTTGTTTTAAGAAAGCTTGTGTAGGTGACAGAGATTGCCATGTATTTTGCAATGCACCATATTGCTTGCACGTCCCACAACTACCACTAGAAATAGGGTACATTAGTTAAAAGGGACTTCTTGACTTTGCATTACATTTTATTAATATCATCATTGGACTTGTTTGATATAAGTAGGTGTGATCTTTTTCGTTCTTGCTTGTTTTATGAATTTTAGACTGGATTGATTGATGGACTGATTGGTAACGTTTGGGTCCAACTTGGAAGTTCACCCAAATCATATCTTCAAAGTCCAAAAGGAGAGTCAAACCTGTTAGGTGATGTGTAGCATTAAAGACAATGTTGTTAAAGTTTTGTTACACAGAGTTTTATCTAGTATAAATTATTATTCAGTGCTATTTTTTAATTAAATATGAACTTAAGGTGATGAAAGATTCACATTTTTTGGTAACTACTAACAATGCTTTGTGGCATACTACAGTTTGTTTAATCTTGAGTTTTGAGTAAATAAAAATAGCATTGGTGTTACGTAGGTGTTAAAATTGTTTAGAGCCACTACTGCATAGATCAACCAGAAATAATGTGTGCTACTGAGGCTATGGCATGTTTTATTGTGAGTTAATTGATTTGGGTGTTAGCTCCAGGTGCTGCTTTTGAGACTGGGTGGCTTCCAGATTAGCTACAAAGTGGCAGAGAAAAGAGGAAGAGCAATACTTGGAACAAATCCTGTCCCCATCGATGTGCCACAAGTAGAGATGGCTTGAACCTCAGATTTTGGGTCCGCCGATTTGCAAACCGGCGGACCGGGCGGACCCCCATAGACTTTAATGGCAGGCGAACGGCTGCCGACTTTAGCGGTTAATAGCAAATCCCCCTTACGTGCTAGAAACACCAACTCTGCAGGGTATGTGGAGTGGGACAGTGACTAAATGACAGTGACTGCATGGGGCCCCTTGTCCCCCATGCAGGCTGGGATAGCCAGAATGCGGAGACCCGGCCGAGTGGGGCTCCGCACCCTGAGCTATAACAGCCCGCATGGTCCATGGTATACGGGTGCTCCAGGGGAGAGGGACAGACAAGCCTTCCCCTCCCCCCCAGAGCCCTTGTCCAATCCATGAACAAAGGGCTCTTTGCCACCTCCAGTGCCCCAGGAGGAGGTGGGACAATGACTACCTTGGGGGGAGCTCATGGTGGCATCTGGGAGTCCCCTTTAAGAAAAGGACCCCAGATGCCCGCCCTCCTCCCAGGAGAAATGAGTATAGGGGTACAAAGTACCCCCCACCAATTTCCACAAAGGGTTAAATGAAATAAAAACACAACGACGAATAAAGTCCTTTAATATTCTTAATTAACCAGAAATACTTACCTGTACCTTTTTAAAAAATGTTCCCATGCCAATATCCTCGGAAAAGGTCCCACGCCAATATCCTCTGTAATGTCCCACGACAGTATCCTCTATCTTGCGATCTTCATAAATACTTACCTGTACCTTTAAGAAAATGTTTCCAAGCCAATATCCTCTAATGTTGCGATCTTTGTTACAACTTGATTGAAGCTCTCCGCTGTACCTCCGCCACACTCCGCCACTTCCCCGCCACACACAGACACAGCTCTAACTATACATAGTATAAGTAAGGTGAAGCATCTTTGAATTTCCTTCCAAGGCTCCCCATTGGTCTATTAACAGACCAATGGGGAGACTTGGAGCCAAAATTCAAAGATGCTTTAGCTCTGCTATACAAAGTTAAGTATAACAGAGCTTCGTCTATCTCCGTCTCCCTTTGCCTCTTTCTGCTCTCCTCCCTGTACACTGCACCTGTTGACCCCACCTTCCCTGGCACCCTGGAGCACCCATAGCACCTGTCAGCAGGGCCGGATTTCTGGCAAGGCCACATAGGCCATGGCCTAGGGCACCAGAAATTTAGGGGCGGCTCAGTGAGGGGCAACAAAGCTATTCTATCTATCTACAAGGACAGATTTAACCTTCGAACTGCCTGTCCTGTACTTGTGTTGTCCCTGCAAGACCTGTAAGCTCTATCCTGCAGGTACACATCAGCCTAACTCTCATAGTGACACAATGGTTCCATCATTAATGAGATAGCAAACATAACATAAAAGTTCTTAAGGAAAACATAATTTAAAATCTATACGCATATTACTAAAATAGTCATTGTCTGTGAAAACTGACATCCAATGATGGAAAGTAAGTAGAATTCTCATTGGGGCACCCAGAGATAACAACCAAACAGACGGTATAGTTGGCCTTGGGCGGTGAAAAGTACAAATCCGGCCCTGCCTGTCAGGGCGCTCCAGGGTGCAAGGGGAGGTGGGGGCAATAGGTGCAGTGCGTGGAGAGGAGCAGGAAATCCGTGGAGGGAGACAGAGATAGACGCAGCTCTGCTATAGTTAGTATAGCTAGAGCTGTGCCTGTGTGCTGCGGGGGAGTGGTGGTGTGGTGGAGAGCTTCAATCAAGTTGTAACGAAGATCGCAACATTATAGGATATTGGCCAGGGATAAAGATGCCAGGGATCTTTATACAGTAATACTGTGGCTGTATAGCGATCCCTGACCAAAGTTTTGCAGCTCCAGAGGTGTTTCCAGGGGGTCTGTACTTACTGCGTACAGACGTCCTGGAAACCTCGTCAGGAAATTCATTGCTCTTTCTTTTGATATATGTAAATTTACACTACTTTTAGGTTTGCTATATTATCTGTCATTTACTGCATTTAAATGTATACTTTTTTCCTTTGAAACTTTAAAATTGATTTTTTCAAAAACTATAAGGTCTTTTTAACCACTTCACCACTGAGGGGTTTTACCCCCTGACCACCAGAGCAATTTTCACCTTTCAGCGCTCCTTCCATTCATTTGTCTATAACTTTATCATTACTTATCACAATGAAATGAACTATATCTTGTTTTTTCCGCCACCAATTCGGCTTTCTTTAGGTGGGACATTATGCCAAGAATTATTTTATTCTAAATGTGTTTTAATGGGAAAATAGGAAAAATGTGGGAAAAAATTAATTATTTTTCAGTTTTCGGCCATTAAATAATGCATGCTACTGTAATTAAAACCCATGAAATGTATTTGCCCTTTTGTCCCGGTTATAAAACCATTTAAATTATGTCCCTATCACAATGTTTGGCGCCAATATTTTATTTGGAAACAAAGGTGCATTTTTTTCAGTTTTGCGTCCATCCCTAATTACAAGCCCATAGTTTATAAAGTAACAGTGTTGTACCCTCCTGACATAAATATTTAAAAAGTTCAGTCCCTAAGGTAACTATTTATGTATTTTTTTTAATTGTAAATTTTTTAATTTTTTTTTTATTACAAAAAAAAAAAAAATAGGGAGTGTGGGAGGTAATGAGTTAATTTTTTGTGTATAACTAATTCATTTGTATGTGAAAAATGTTTAGGGTGTAGTTTTACTATTTGGCCACAAGATGGCACCAGTAACTTTTTGTTTAATGCGACCTCCAAGCGTCCTTCTGGACGCTTGGAGGAAGTAGTAGGAGGCTGGGTAAGTTTTTTTTCTCACAATGATCGCGCTGCTTAGCGGAAAAGCAGCGGATCATTGCGGGGCTTAGATCAACGAACGGGAATGGATTTTCCCGTTCATTGATCTCCGGGCGAGCGGCCGGCGGCATGTTTACACGCGGGAATGCGCGCTAGAGCGAGCGGGAGCGCAGGCAGCGGCGGGAGCGTGGAAAGTACGGATTTCTCCGTCCCTGGGGGTCAAAGGATGGAAAAAGGGACGGAGAAATTCATACGGGCGGGGGTAAAGTGGTTAAACAAAAAATTGTAGTCACTGTCCTCCTCCACATACCCTGCAAATTTGGTGTTTCTAGCACATAAGGGGGCTTTGCTATTAACCGCTAAAGTCGGCAGCCGTTTGCCTGCCATTAAAGTCTATGGGAAAAATGTGAACGCTGACTTTTTTCAAAAAAATCTGCGTCCCGTCACAGACGCGAACAGCTGATACCCGCGTGAACTACCCGCCGGGTGAACCGTTCGGGCCGTCTCTAGCCACAAGTCTGTAGAAAGAATTGGTCTATATAAGTAAAATAGGGGTGCATCAGGGAAATTCCCCCAAACTCAATTTCAAGTTTATTGATGTGTAAAATGGTTCTAACCTCACCTTGGTTCACTTTAGGGTTAAACCCCTCCCACCTACTTCCTAATCAAGTCTCTTGTCAGAGACTATGTAAACACAGCTGTCCACCATTGGCATCACCTGCTGAAGGCATGGTACATTTGCTGACAGGAGGGCATGCACATGACATTGGCAATGCCCACCATGCACCTCTCCACGGTACCTACATAGCCCGAAGCCCTGGCCACGTTGAAGCAAATAAAAGGTTTAATGCACCATTGGAGCGCTCTTTCCTATTCTACCCTGCTGTGAATTATAACCTCTTATGACCTAGTGTATTAGTCTAGAAGTTCTTAAATATTCATTACTTGCTCATAACTTGCTCTGGGAATTAGCTTGTTCTAAAACCTAAGTCCATTGTATAACTGGTTCTATCACTACCCATAAGCTAGTGAGCCCAATCCCAGCCTATGTAGTCTCTGTGGTAGCAGTGCCTGAATGCAGCAACTGTCATCCCAATCAATGCCAATGATGTATATCAGTATACAACTTTAGTGCCCATTCATAGCACTGGTGTCAATTTAATTTCTCTCCTGGACCTTGTCACATCATCCTGGAAGGGTAAATGGCAATGATATCTGGCAGTATGCAAACACTAAAGTTGTAAATAAGAATAATGTCACCAAATGGTGGGTTTCAGTGGATAGTTGTATCCAGATGTTCTGTGATGCCTCTGAGAGGGTATGCTGATACCACAATGGGTAGGTATAATGCTTGTCATACCAGCATGAAAGGATCTTTTAACCTGTATTATGATTTTACTATATAAATATAGCCCAAGAGCTTGTTCTCACCATTAAATGTAGCTTATTCTGCATTATATTGTCAAGGACATCCACTCCATATCCATTGCAGCACTTTCCCTATTAAGTAAGAATGAATGGGGCAACACTAACCTACATGCAAAATGTATGCAACTGTGCAATAATGTATCTGTGCAACATGCAAAATGTATGCAACTGTGCAATAATGCATCAACAAATAATGTTCATGGCTTTGTTTTCTTGCAGATGGCAACAAACATAGTGTGAATAAATCTTTACTTTTGTTGCTACATGTAGAGAGTATAGCTACGTTATGAATTATGTATGTCAGTACTCTGCTGAAGGATTTTAGTTGTATCATAAAGCTATATTATGATCCTTAGTTATTCTGAAAATAATTCTTTCATATCTAATCTGAGTACAGGTAAAAGTGCAATTCTGTTAACAGTAATAAAAGTTTGAAGTATCATTATAAAAGTTCATTTTAGCACTTAAGCAGGAAGCTAATTTTAGCAAGATAATAACACTCCTAGACTTGAGAAATCCTAGCTAATTTCAAGCTAATACACATAGAACCGAATGATTCCAAGTCAGGTTGAACAAATCAGACAAGCACGCATTAATAAAACTGACCTATTTCGCTGTGCAGTTATATATTCAGCACACAGAAACAGCAGGCCACTTGATTGGGCTACAAAGTAACGGGATACTGGATATTTAGAAGGCCTTCTTAGGCAGTGGGGGAATGTATGCTAATGATCCACTTTGATAAAAAAAATTTTTTTACAGAATTTGCAGCATTAAAGTCAGAAAACCATGGCGCCTGTGCGGCCGCGTCCTTGCTCCCGCTGACTTCACTGGAAGTGTACTGTGCAGGGGCAGACCATCCTGGGCCTGCGCCGTATACTCCCGATCACATCAGCGGGAGTGAGGACGTGGACTGCGCAGACACAGTGTTTTTTTTTACTTTAAAGTTGCAAATTCCGAAAGTGAACCGCAGGCAGGGATCGGAGCACCAGTGAGTGGCTGCGCTGGCGCAGTACGTCTGCGGGGACCATTAGAAGCCCCAGATAAGTTTAACTCCTTTTCCCCCTAGCCCCCTACAGTAGTCCTTTAACCTGCCTGGTGTTCTGATTCCCGCGGCCCTGCGGCCGTGGTAACTTTTTTGGTGCATATTTTTTTTTTTATCATGTAGCTAGCCTAGTGCTAGCTACATGATTCCCCCCTCCCTGCTTCCTCCCTCCCACCCCTCCGATCGCCGCCAGCACAAAGACCCGTCCGGAAATCCCGTTCTGAAAGGGATTTCCTTCAGGGCTTACCCGTCGCCATGGCGATGAACGGAGTGACGTCATCTACGTCATCGATGCCGTGACATCACAGGGAGTCCCGATCCACCCCTCAGCGCTGCCTGGCACTGATTGGCGCACGGGGTCTCGGGGGGGCTGTATCACGGCAGGTAGCAGCGGATCGGCGGCGAGTGGCGGCGATCGGGTAGGACACGCAGCAAGCAAAGTGCTTGCTGCGTGTTTTTTTAAAAAAATATTCAAATTGGCCCAGCGGGGCCTGAGCAGTGACCTCCGACGTCTCTGGACGAGCTCCGCTCGCCAGAGCACTAGGGAGGTTAAAGCAAGAGCTCAAAAGACAAAATTGTGAGCACAACACACATACTCTATATATAGCTCAAAATCAATTAGAGATATAGAGATTTTTTCTGAGGGCAGCAACCTAAAGCCTTATCCAACAGGCAATTAAACAATACTACAGTAGAAAAAAGTGTGCACTCCGTAGGAGCTCAAATGAAAAAGACAGTCAAATATAATTAGATGTACATGCAAAAATGACTGTAAATTTGAAAGAATGGTTATGACATATACATGACCTTAATCCATTATGCAAAATAACAATAGCTCAAACACAAAATGTCTCAGAGATACAATGCGATACTGTGGCTAAGTGATACATCAAACAAATAAATGCAGTGACTAGATGTGAGAAAACGCGGAAAAGCCGCCGCGTGTGTCAAGAGCAAGGCGGCTAACTCCGCGTCCAGCGTGGCGGTTTGCACACATAGACACGCGTCTGGTAGCATGGTGGAATGCGGAAAGGCCGCCGCATGTCCTGACAGCAAAGCGGCAGTTTCCGCGTCCAACGCGGTGGTTTGCATGCAGCGGCGTGCGCTTGGTGTGGCTGGGTCTGTTAGTGCACATAGGCAGATGGAGAGCTACGCGCGCGCGGGCCTGATCTCAGAACCTTTATACCAGCAGGGGAAGTGTCAGCTGTTCAGGAAGATCAGCTGATTTCTGCAGGACTCATGATTGGCTGAGTGGCTTGGGCGGGGCGGGGCGGCAGAGTCCAGCTACTATATATTCTGCTGCTTGTCAGTTGCTGGTTGTCTGTCATTGCAAACACTTTGTGGAAGCATTCAGACCATAGTCAGATCCTTACAGTGTGTTTGAACCAAGAGGACTTGGGAATTCACAATGAGCCAGATTACCTTGTACTGTTTATTTGTTAGACCAGTTCCAGGGTGTTGAGATCAAGGCCCTCACACCCCAGACTAGGTATACTGTGTATCTTCTGTGTATTCTCTAGCATAGTTCCAGGGTGTTGAGATCACGGACCTCACACCCAAGACTAGGGAACTGTATTGTCTTTGTGTTATATTCCAGACTAGTTCCAGGGTGTTGACGATCATGGACCTCACACCCAAGACTAGGGAATTGTATTATCATTTATGTTATGCTCCAGACTAGTTCCAGGGTGTTGTGACTACGGACCTCACACCCAGACTAGGATTGTGCTATTTCTGTACTACGTTAGCCCAGTCCAGGGCAATACCTTTCAAATCGGCTGCAGGGCTTCCTGCAACCCAGCTCGGTCCCTCGCCCAGGGGTCCACAGGCTACAGGAATATCACCCACAGTCAGGGGTGAATTCCTCAGGAGTCTTAGGCCGCCAGCTCCTCTGGTGGTCTCCATTCAGAGTTGTTACTGTTGCACCAAACACTCTCACTATTCTGGTATCCAGAGGTTAGCAATACATCTGTATTATCGCTGATTCTGCAGATCATCGATAATCAGGCGTATATCTGCATTCTTGGTGGTACTGCAGATCGCCAAGAATCAGATTCTCTCTGCGTGCTGACACCAATCGTTACACTAGATGTTTGTTACCCAAGTGGCACTTTAGCAACACAGTGGCAGTGTCTGTCTCCGTTTGATGTTCACGGTGCGCACACCTGCCATAGTACACATGCACAGTCGGAATCCACCATAGAAGGAGGCCTTGTCAGTCTCACCAGCCCGATACATATACCGCTTGAGTGCCTGCCATTTGGCCTCTCTTTATGGTTCCACAGTGTCAGTGCCTGTGATTCAGGCACAGGAGTATAGAGAGAGACTCTAAAATTGCCCTAACATTTTAGGGTTAAAGCTACACCCTTTTTCAAGGAAGAGCCTAGATTAAATGCAGTGTCTCTAACCATTTATATGCAGGTATAACATGCACTCACTTAATCTATTGACTCCCTTGAGTGGACTTGTAAGGGGACAACTGGAACCTTAATGATGTTACCCCGTCTTTCGGGAGACCATGGATCCAACTGCTCAGGTCCGCTTATCCTGCCCATCCTAGCTGGCAAGGTGAAGTCCATGCCTACGAACCTCCTGCGTATGTAAACCAGAAAAGAAAAACAGTGTTGGCACCAAATGCACTGGTGGACTTTCAAAGATGTTTGGACTCCCCCGTGGTGTGCACACCTAGTAGAAGTATTGCAAATTAATATAGCAGTAGAAAAGCAGACGATGCACCATCCACAATGCTTAAGAGAGTAATTTATCCACCATCACCAGCACAGGAATTACAAGCAGCATACAAGTGATGGCCCTCACTTGTATGCTGCTTGTAATTCCTGTGCTGGTGATGGTGGATAAATAAATCTCTTAAAGGGGAACTTCAGCCTAAACAAACATACTGTCATCAAGTTACATTAGTTATGTTAATTAGAATAGATAGGTAATATAATCTCTTACCCACTGTAACGATCGGTGTAACACAGAGAGGATCTGATTACCGGTGATCTGCAGTATCACGGGGAATACAGATATATACCCGATTATTGATGATCTGCAGTATCACCGATAATCAGATATACAAGCTAACCTCTGGACACCTGAGAGTGAGAGTGTTTGGTGCAACTGTAATACTTAGAGGGCTGGGCCTCAGAGCAGTAAGGAGTACTGCACAAACTCCTTCCAAGACCTGAAATCTCCCGGAGGGAGGAGTCAGGCTGGACGTAGGAAGGACAACCAAGAGTGACACTCAGGAGGGAGCGTCACTACCCGGACTGGGAACCGCCTCTAACAGTAAGGTCGGTTCTCAAGGTCGGACAAACCAGGTCGTAACCACACAGACAGATACAGTACAGATTCAGAAGGCAGAAACGGAGTCTTAGGGTGAGCCGGGGTTCGGCAACAGAGTATCAGAAATATCGAGGTACAGAATCAGAAGGCAGAAGCGGAGTCTTAGGGTGAGCATGGGTTCGGCAACAGAGTATCAGAGATATCGAGGTAAAGGATCAGAGTTCAGAAGAATGGTCAGGCAAGCAGAAAGTCATAACAGATAATCACAATCAAACTAGTACTTTAGACTATCAACAGAATCTAGCTAAGTGTAAGATTACAGCTCCAGCTGGTCCCGGCACACTTTCAGGTCTGCGTGCTACCACGTAGTGATCGCAACGCCAGACAACCAGCAACTGAACAGCCAGCAGTATATATACAAAATCAATCACCAGCCCCTCCCTAAGTGCTGGACCAATGAAACAAAGCAGGATTGTCAGCTGACCGGCTTGGTCAGCTGACCCTTTTCTGACTGCCATATAAGTTCTGCTTCTCTACGCGCACGCGCGTCATTCTGAACCTTGGTGGACTATCAGTCCCAGCCACACCAGTACTGTCTTGCAAAGAACTTGTCGGCCCGTGCGCGGGGCTGGCCGCACTGCCTTCAGTACCGGCGGCGGCCTCCCCGCGCTGGGTGAGCCTGCTCGCAACAGGCCCATGCGCGCCAACCGCCGCGTCAGACACGGCGGCTTTTCCGCGTTCCGCCATGCCATGCGCGGAAAGAGCCGCCTCCCGCTGACGTCTAGCGGCGGCTCTTCCGCGTTTCTTTACACCCACCCTGTTTTAAAAGAACAGGCAAATGTTTGTGATTCATGGGGGCTGCCATCTTTGTCATGGGGGCAGCCATCTTTTTGGTTGAAAGGAGGTGACAAGGAGCAGGAGACACAGTTCCAACTGTCCTGTGTCCTGATAACCCCTCTCAGCTGCACATGCTAGGCTTCAAATGTCAAATTCAAAGTGTAAAAAAAAAATGTGCACCAAAACAGCAGAACGAGAACAACAAAACCAGAAATCCCATCATGCTTTGCACAGCAACAGGGGAAAAAAGCCTGGGCAGTTTTCTTCTGTGCAGCTAAAAATAAGGCTTGTATAAGAGAAACAAAGTTCTGATGCTGTGAAACTGTTAAAGAAACACAAAGCCTTTTCAGTGCTGCTGAGTCGATTTTTAGTCCGGAGGTTCACTTTAAGCATTGTGGATGGGCAATCATCTGCTTCTCTACTGCTATAGTGGACAACTTCCTGCCTAATGCTAAGTACTTGGGCTGGTCTAAGAGCATCCAAGGTTTTGCTATGGGTCTTGGTGATTTCTAGGTATGTTCCTGCGTCCACGCAATGCAAAGTAATGATTTGTGATTGCCTTTTCTTCTAAGGATTTATCATCCATCCAAGTGAAAAATCCACAAGCGCATGGGCAATGCTACCGCACTGTTACAAAGTGAACATAGCTGCCATGCAGGGTTGCGCACACAACTAGGAGGTTTTTTTTTATTATGTATTTGGAACAAAAATGATTACAAAACAGCAGTTCTGTTCTTGATTTTCATCTGTAGATCAACAGGAAAGCCTGCATAACCTCTCACTAAATGTGTCCGTCATTTATCTGTAAACTGTTAAGAGGAGAGGTTGTGATGGAAACGGAGTAAGCCATGCCAAAAGCAAGCCATGTAGGTTCCCAATTATAGCTTTCAACTGTTCCTCTTTGGATGGTCCCTATTTTCAAACCAAATTCTTTACTCTTACTTTCTCAGATGTCTCTCTTTTTTAGTTTTGTTTTCTCTAATGTACAGTATATAAATAAATTAAATAAAGAAGAATTTTACAAATCATTAAATAATCAAACCATCCCTTAAATAATATCTATTATTGCAGTTCACTTTGAAACACTTTTTTCTTGTGCTTATAATTTGCTTTAAAACACTCTATAGCAAACATTTAAAAAATAATAGAATTAAAGATGTGTCCAAGGCACTAAAGAAGTTTAGCACATCAGGGTCCATTGCCCGTATTCAATTCACCCTTTCTCCTACGTTTTCTCCTAGGTGATATTTTCATACCTTGCAATAAAATGCTTTAAGCCACCAACAAGCAATAAAATACCTCTGCTTTCTGGTACTTTTTTAAATTGCAGAATGCTTAAAAATTATTTTAAATAGAAGATAAAAAATGATCTCCTAGGAGATTATACTCCAGCTAGGCTGCATAAATTGTTTATAACAATATCAGCCTGCTGCTTCAGGGGATGTTCGGAGGATGGTTCAATTCTACCCATATTCTGGGATTGCCCAGTTTCTGGGAGGTTATGTGGTAAACTTTTAGAGGGTCTCCACACTCTGACAGACAAGAATATCACATTAACAGCAGCGCAAGCTTTATTGTTTGCACCTAATCATACGGTTCCTAAGAAATGGAGAAGAGTATACCACGTGTTTATAGGTTCACTTCTATGGGCGATTGCCAAAAGTTGGAAGCTACAAACTGTACTATTTAGCCTGGTCCTATCCAGAGTAGAAAATCTAAGAATTATGGATCTCATCCACCATTCTTTGTTAAATACTCTGCATAAATACCATGGTGATTGGGATGACTGGAGTATATCCAAAATGTATCCTATTGGGGCAATTTAAAACAAACTAAAAAGTTTATTCAGGTCACTATGTTTTTTTTTGTTGTTGTTGTTGCTAGACCAAGGTCTTTTGAAGGTGCAAGCTTTACATAAAAGTGTGTTCTGGTTATGTTCGTGGTTCCAGTACTGTTCTTTAATTTTATACTATTAGATTTATACTATGGAAGTACAATATGGTTTTATAGCTTTGAAAGTGTTGTCATAAGATAGCATATATATGACTCTTTCGGCTTATTTACTAATGTTCATATGCACAGTTGTATTTAATCCTGCTATCTTTAATAAAGATATTTGTAAAAGAAAAATGATCTCCTAGGAGAAAACTCAGGAGAAAAAGTAAATTTAATAAAGGCCTGTAATGAATAGCGGAGATGTCGCCGTGTGGGCAAGCGGCAGGGCGGCTATCTCCGCGTTCCAGCCGGCGGCTTCTACCGCGCAGCAACATGCTGCTGGTTCGCCTGGTCCTTCTAGTGCACACAGATTAAGAGCTACGCGCGCGCGCGCCAAGCGACAGGACCTTTATGCTAGCAGAAGGGGAGTCAGCTGATCAGGCCGATCAGCTGACCCAAGCTATGCTCCGGATTGGCTGAGTAACTGGGGTGGCGCTGTGGAGCGCTCTGGGTATATATAGGACTTGCTTGTCAGTTGCAAGTTGTCTGCTGTTGCGAATGCTTACGTGTGAGCGCTCAGACCCCAGTCAGATCTTACAGTGTGTTAGAACCAGCCGGAGCTGGGAATTCACACTCAGTCAGATTCCATTGATAGCCTTAAAAGTGTTTATGTATTAGACTAGTTCCCAGGTGTTGAAACCAAGGACTTCACACCTAAGACTAGGAGATTGCTACATTGCTATTGTTTATGTTTTAGACTAGTTCCCAGGTGTTGAAACCAAGGACTTCACACCTAGATTAGGATTGTTATATATACTGTTACCTGTTATGATCTCTGGCTTTCCTGACCACTCTCCTGCTTACTGATTCGGTACCTTTGCCTATCTGAAAACCTGTTGCCGACATTGCCTGTACCCGGATACCGAATCAGTCTTCCGCCTCTGTACTTTATCTGTCCGTGTGTTGCCGACCTGCTTGTCTGACCTTTCTGGCTGTCACCCAATCCTAGGGTGATCAGCCTTACTGTACTTTCCGTGACACTTGCTCTTTAGGTGTTCACTAGCTGCAAGGGTCACCTGCTTCTCAGGAGACCATCTTGCAGCTCAGTCAGTGGTCTCTACCCATTAGGAGTCCACTGGCTGCAGTACAGTCTGATTCCCTGTCCCTTAGGGAATCCTTGGCTGCAGCACAGTCTGATTCTCTGTCCATTAGGGATTCTCTGGCTGCAGCCCGATTATATCTCTCATTTCACCAGTTATCACACTTGCAGTCCAGTCAGTGGTCCCTGCTCCTCAGGTGTCCACTGGCTGCAGTACCACCTGATTTCCTGCTCCTCAGGGAATCCTCGGCTACAGTCCTATCATATCTCTCTTTCAACCAGTTCTTTCTCCTGCAGCCCAGCCAGTGGTTCCTGCTCCTCAGGTGTCCACTGGCTGCAGTACAATCCAAGATTCCCTGCTCCTCAGGGAATTCTCGGCTGCAGTACAGTCTGTATCTCCTCCACATAAGGAGATCATCTTGCAGCACAGTCAGTGGAAACCTGCCCCTCAGGGGTCCACTGGCTGCTGTGCAGTCTGGTTCCCTGCTCTTCAGGGAATCCCTGGCTGCAGTAGTGTCTGTATCTCCCGCTTCTCGGGAGATAACTTCTCTGATTACTGTTGCACCAAACACTAAATCACATTGGGTGTCCTGTGTCTAGCTATACTAGTATTATTGGTGATTCTGCAGATCACCACATAATCAGGTATAGCATCTGTATTATTGGTGATACTGCAGATCACCAATGATCAGAAAAAACTCTGTGTTGCTGACACCGATCGTTACAAGGCCCATGGCCTATATGCAAATAACTTTTTCTCCTAAGTTTTCTCCTATAAGATAATGTTTCATCTGTTTAAAATATTTTTTTAGCACTTTGCATTTGAAAAACTATCCAAAAGTAGGTGAAAAGGTACTATTGAAATTATTTTGAGTATTTCCTTGTTTACTGGTGGTTTCTAAGACATTGAGATGTCAAGTTGTGAACATACTGCCTAGGAGAAAACTCGGGAGAAAATAATTTTCCTAGATGTCCGTGACTAGACATGTACTTGGGGTGGATCTTTTGCCTAAACATTTGTGCTCCAAAGAGTCCTCTTTTCTGTATTAAAAAGTTGGGTGGTACTGTATGTACTATAACAGCAATGTAGTTCCAAAACGAATCTTAGTAAACCTGAATATAGGTCAAGACTCTTTGCTGGATAAGATATATTCTGTTGAAATAGGTGGGATTTAGGAATAATTCCGCATGAAATAAAGCAATCATCATTTCACAAAGTTATTTGCTGGACATGAGTTTATAAACTATCTGGATGCTAAGCATGTCACAGAATTTTTTTTTCACAAGACGCGTTGATTAGGAACTCTGGGAATCGCATTTCCTGGCATACATGTGTATCATATTTAATACAAATTTTAAATGAGACATGAAGTTGTTGGCAGTGATGCTGAAATAAAGTGTCTAGAGGATTGGACTGGTAAATGGAAAGCAATATCAGTCAGTGCAGTGAGAAGTTAATATGGTCTGCCTACCTAATGTCACACCTCTCTGCGTCTATACTGACTAATATAAATGTCAAAAGTTGGGCTGGCAGATGAGTAAATCCACTATGATTTAAATATAAGTGTTTCTGTATGAATTTTCACACCTCAGAATGAATGGATCAAGAAATCAGAAGTTAAAGGAAACCAGAGATACTGTAAAGAAAGATTTGATACTTAACCCGGGGCTTCCTACAGCCCCATAAGCACTGCTGAGTCCCCCCCCCCCCACCCCCGCACTCCCGTTCAGCTGCAATCAGCCCCAGTAACTGGCTAAGTTGCGTCAGTCAGAGTCTTCTGTGCATGCGCAGGAGGTCCGCACATGCGCAGAAGACCCCGACTGACGTGACTTAGCCAGTTACTAGGGCTGATTGCGGCTGAACAGAGGCACGTGGAAGGACAGCGAGGAACTCAGTGGTGCTTATGGGGCTGGAGGAAGCCCCAGGTAAGTATCAAATCTTTCTTTACAGCATCTCTGGTGCACTTCAAGGCTATAGACTTTTTAATTACAGTAACTGCACAGTAAAGAGTGCATTAACCATCTATGCCATCTATGCTGCGTGCACGTATTGCTTCGTGTTAGCCTAGAGATCAATGAATGGGAAGATGTTTCCCATTCATCGATCTACCCGTATTTCGCTCCGTATAAGACGCTCCGGCATATAAGACGCACCTAGATTTAGAGGGCAAAAACCAGAGTAAAAAATTATATATACTAAACCTGGTGTGTCCATATTCCAGGAGAGTCTTGTACATGTTAACCCTCAAATGTTGTCCTCCTGTGTCCCATTGTCTCCCCATGTGTCCTCTGTGTCCCTCATACATGCCCCATGTGTCCCCCATGCCTGCCCTATGTGTCCTCTGTGTCCCCCATACCTGCCCCATGTGTCACCCATGCATGCCCCATGTGTTCTCTGTGTCACCCATGCATACCCCATGTGTCATCTGTGTGTCCCTCATACATGCTCCACGTGCCCTGTGTCACCCATGCCTGCCCTATATGCTTGCCCTATGTGTTCTCTGTGTCCCCCATACCTGTCCCATGTGTCCTCTGTGGCAACCATGCATGTCCCATGTGTCCTCTGTGTGTCCCTCATGCCTGCCCCATGTGCCTGTGTCCCCCATGTGTCCTCTGTGTCCCTCATGCCTGCCCCATTTGCCTGTGTCCCCATGTGTCACCTATGCATGCCTCATGTGTCCCTCATGCCTGCCTCATGTGCCTGTGTCCCCATGTGTCACCTATGCATGCCTCATGTGTCCCTCATGCCTGCCCCATGTGCCTTTGTCCCCCATGTGTCCCCTGTGTCACCCATGCCTGCCGTGTCCTCTGTGTCCCTCATGCCTGCCCCATGTGCCTGTGTCCCCCGTGTGTGTTGTGTGTGTGTAAATTGTGGCTGCACCCGATGTATGCCTCTGCCCGCTCCCCATGCCTGTAATGTGTTCGGCGTGTGTAATAAGTTGTCTCCCTCTGTGTGCCCGATCTCTGCGTGCCCCCGCTAGTGTATAATATGCCCGCTCCCCCGCCTGCCTTATCTCCCTCCCCCATGTGGTTGCTGGCCCCCACCGGGTGTTAATCTGCAGCGGCTTACCTCTCCGCCATGCCCGCGAGGATTGGAGACCTCCTTCACAGCCGCGCATCTCGCTCTAGTGATCGGCATGTGGTGATTGCGTCATTATCACATGCCGATCACTAGAGCGAGATGCGCGGTTGTGAAGAAGGTCTCCAATCCTTGTGGGCATGGCGGAGAGGTAAGCCGCTGCAGATTAACACCCGGGGGGCCAGCAACCACATGGGGGAGGGAGATAAGGCAGGCGGGGGAGCGGGCATATTATACACTAGCGGGGGCACGCAGAGATCAGCCACACAGCGGGAGGGAACTTGTTACACACGCCGGACACATTACAGGCATGGGGAGCGGGCAGAGGCAACGGTCGGGTGCAGCCACACAGGCAGGCAATTCCCGACGTGGCGGCGGGTCGCGGTCCGTATCGGCGGGCGTTTCTAAGTCGGGAATTCCCTGCCTTTGCCGTATAAGACGCAGGGACTTTTTCCCCCTATTTTTTGGGGAGAAAAAGTGCGTCTTATACGGCGAAAAATACGGTAAGTCCCCGCTAGGAAGACCAACGGCTTCTTTTCAGAAACCACCGGCTTTCTAATGAAAAAAACATTTCCTGTCCTCTATACCCTTCCTGGAAGCGAGAGCGTTCACTTTCAGGATTAAAAAAATGTTTTTGACTTTGGCCATCTTGTGGCCAGATAGTAAAACTACAGCTACATACATTTTTCAATGAAATAAACAGACATTACATTTAAAATTAACTGTTTATATCCCACACCAAAAATTACCCAAATCAAATTTTTAATGAAAAAAAAAATGACAACCCCCCAACATAATTAGTTACCTAAGGGTCTGAACTTTTTAATAAGCATGTGAAGTAGTTATATTATGAACATTTCTAAATTATAAGCTTGTAAATTGTGATGGACATAAAACTGAAAAACCTTTATTTCCAAATAAAATATTGGCACCATACTTTGTGATAGGGACATCATTTAAATGGTGTAATAACCGGGACAAATGGGCAAATAAAATACATAGGTTTTAATTATGGTAGCATGTATTATTTTAAAGCTATAATGGCCGAAAACTGAGAAATACATTTTTCCCATTTTTTTCTTAATATTCCTGTGTCTGTGAAAATGCAGTTAGAAAAAAAATAATTCTTAGCAAAATGTACCACCCAAAGAAAGCCTAATTGGTGCCAGAAAAAACAAGTGAAAGTTATTGGGGAATGAATGGGAGGTGAAAATTGTGCGGATGCATAAGGTGAAAAATCCCCGCGGCCTGAAATGGTTAATATAACATGGCAGAATTTTAAGTGGCACTACAGTTTGGCATAACGTATAGTTACAAACTTCTGCTCCAAATTTGTAAAGGGCATGTGAGATAAAGTCAAATGTACTGTTCAGTGGTGTACCTAGGGTATTTGACATCCAATGCTTTTTTTTTACAGACCCCCGCCCCCCATTGAATTTTTAAGGGGAAGTTGAAGGGGTGGTGAGCTAGTGGTACCCTTCTATGTGACATGCCTAGTTGTCTAGTGGTACCCACCATGTAACATCCCTGGTTGTCTGGTAGTACCCCTGTCCCAATTTAGCTTTCCTGGTGGTCTAGTGGTACCCTACAAGCAGGGGGCCAACATCACTCCTCCCACACTCTCCATGGCCCCCATTTGTCACCCTGCAGAGTAGGGTGCAGCGGTGCGGTTTGTGAATGAATCTTACCTGATCCTGATGTGTTCATCCTCCTCCTCAGCATTATATACTTTGCAGTGGACAATTGGCTTCTATCTGAATCAGGCTTTCAAATCACCACTTGGGTGCCCAATTACTAATAACATAGTTGTCTGTTAGATGTCTACCGATCATGGTGCCTGGTTGACCTGATCTTGAATTTTTGTATCACTTGTCTTATACAGTTTCCTCATTATGTATTGCATGTTCTTTGCACTGTATTACGGCTTGTAGCAGATGAACCTCCGTTAGATGGCCATGTGCCACCGTCCCACCCACGAGCATCCCCACTGCGAGCAGAATGTATGGCATACCCTCTGTGCTCCTCCCTGAATGTCCTTCAGCATAAGCAGAGCACTGCGTGGTTCTGTTGCTTATTGGTTCATGGCGCAATGATTCTTCTGTACTTTGTAGCTGCATTCTCTCATTACTATGATCCCTGCTGTGGGACACGTAATGACAGGCATCACCAGAGGGCGTCACAGTGAAGAGAGTGCAGCTTACAGACAAGCTACAGAAGAATCATCGGACTACAGACGGGTAATAAAAAGACCCACACATCGCTCTTCTTATTCCGGGGGACACTCAGGGGAACACAGAGGGTCTGACACACTCTGCTTGGGGGAGGGGGTGTGGCTAACGCAAGAGGGGGCAGCCTATTTCCACCTTTACAACTACTATTGTGGTGACTGGTCTGGTACACTTGGGAGTGGACAGAAACAATAGTGATTCGAGCATAAGCCAAGACCCCACTTTTGGACTACTTTTTTGGTCTCAAAAACTCGGCTTAAACTCAAATATATATGGTAAGTGACATGACTGTGTTTATACATAATGCCTTTTATCAGTTTTGTCCTTTAAACAGTAAACTTTGTGAATGGAACTTCAGCTCCATTCAAAATGTGATATAGCCATTAGCTAATACGTTTGACATATGAGAAGACAAGGCTTTTTAATTTTAAATAGCATGTATAAAAGCAAAATTATAGACTATGTTCCTTTTCACAAAGTTATTCACTTTGTACGCTATGATAATGAAAACCTACTTTTTACTGGGAAAGGCATAGTGACAAAACAGCAGTGTAGGCATGACTTTCCTAAGTACATCAGAAGCAGAATAGGTATAGTGTTTGTCAGTGCCAGTCCATTGTGCCGGAGTCACTCTTTCCACGCAAGCATTGCTTTTTCCCGATGAGACAGCACAGCTTCAGGCAGTTCTAGCAATTTGCCACCATGGGAAAACTGATGAATCACTCTCTATTTTCTAATACAGCGTCTCAGACATAAAAATAAAAAAAACGGTTAATTGCATCAAACACTACCTATATAAACAGAACGTGACTAAATAAGGTGCTAACATATTTACCAAAAAAATCAATTACTCCGCTGTTGAAAATAAAGCATTTGAACAATAAGCTATTCATTGGATATGTATTCTGACAAAGGTTCAGATTGGTAAATAAAATTTTAATAAGGTTATTATATTTTATTAGTTATTACTGAAATATAAGTGGATGTGATTAACTACATTAAAGGAAATATATAGTGTATCTATATCATATTTTCATTTAGTCATTTATTTTATTAGTATATCAGTAGCATATGCATTATTACAAGTACACACTTCCTGGGCAATACTAAATTTACCGTATATACTCGGCTATAAGTCGAGAAATTTAGGACTGACTCAAAGTATAAAAGTGGGGGGGGGGTCGCCTTATACTCGAGTCAGTCCTAAATGTCCCACTTATAGCAGGGTGGGGGGAGAGCGTCTCTCTCTCTCTCCCCCTCTGATGTAGATATCATGCTGTAAATTTCCCCCCTTCCCTTCCTCCCCCTCATCTCCGTGCAAATGTGGGCTGCCTCTCTCTCCCCCTCTGTGTAATTAATGTTCAGTGCCGTCGCAGCAGAAGCCGACACTTAAGTTTTATTGCCAGCACGAGATCCTCCCTTCATGCTGCTCTCTCTCCAATAGTATAGCGTGACTCTGGATGTCACATGACACATGAAGTCACATGACATCGGGAACCGGAGCTGTACTAACGTAACGGACAGAGAGCAGCAAGAAGGGAGGATACCGTGCTGGCAATAAAACTTAAGTGTCGGCTTCTGCTGCGACGGCACCGAACATTAATTACACAGAGGGGGAGAGAGAGGCAGCCTACATTTGCACGGAGATGAGGGGGAGGAAGGGAAGGGGGGGAATTTACAGCATGAACGGAGAGCGTATAGAGGATTCAGCGCTGGCAATGGACTGTAAGTGTCGCTTCTGCTGCAACGCTCACTGGGCCAGATTAGATGACACATTAGATCGCACAGAGGAGGGAGAGAGAGGACTTTAGTACTGTGGGGAAGGGGACAGAAAGAGGCACCTTCCTAGCGCATAACATTACAGGGTTGTGCTGGGGGGGAGGGGGGATTTTCAGTGTGTTGCCGGTATTTGTATGCTATTCTGTCAGGTATATTAAAATGTTGGAACACCAGTGATTTAGCACTGTGGGGAGGGATAGAGAGATGCTGGCTGCTGGGGCTCTGGGAAGGGTGTATTGTTTAAAGCGGACCAAATCTCAGATCTTTCTCTCTGCTCTAAAAGATATGCAATAGCATAATAACCTTTAAAAGATTTGTATCAGCTGTAGTGTGTCTACATCCTGCTTTCATGGAAGCAGGCATATTGTTAACATCCTGTGCTTTCAAATGAGCTTATCTGCCTTGTCAGGTGACACAGGGGAGAGATCAAATTACAACTTGTTATTAGACACAGATGAGGGGGAATTAGACAGGCTAAACTCTCTTAATACATACAGGGTGCATTTCTCTGTTTTCATTATGTCCTGTGCAAGGCTTCAAGTCTACTGTGCAGCCATTAACTTTGCTAGATAGACTTATACTTGAGTAATTAAATAATTCCAGCTTAAGAGGGTCAAATATTGGGGTTGACTTATACATGAGGTCGACTTGTATCCGAGTATATACGGTAATTACTTACAAAAATTGGAATATTAACATTCCAACTAAACACACATGCACAAACACACACAATAACGTAATCACTACTTAAAGGGACACTGTAGGGTGGTCAGGGGAAAATTAGTTACCCGGGGCTTCTAATGGTCCCCCGCAGACATTCTCTGCCCGCGCAGCCACTCACAGCTCCGGCCCCGCCTCCGGTTCACTTCTGGAATTTCAGACTTTAAAGTCTGAAAACCACTGCGCCTGCGTTGCCGTGTCTTAGCTCCCGCTGATGGCACCAGGAGCGTACTGCTCAGGCCCAGTATGGTCTGTGCCTGCGCCATGCGCTCCTGGTGACATCAGGGTAAGCGAGTACACGGCAACGCAGGAGCAGTGGTTTTCAGACTTGGTGAGTGGCTGCACGGGCACAGGATTTTGCCACAGTGTATACTTTTCACCTAGAACTGAGAAAATAAGGAAAAAAATTTTAATGGCAAAAATTAGATATAAAAGGTTAATGGGGAAGGTTAAGTACCGGTAATATTTTTATTTTGCACATAGTGTGGTCTTAAAAGTGGACGTGTTTAGTACCGTATATACTCGCATATAAGCCGACCCGCATATAAGCCGACCCCCCAACTTTTCCCTGAAAAACCAGGGGAAAATGATTGACCCCCATATAAGCCGGGGGTAGGAAATGCTGGCCGCCTTATTCCCCGAGTGTGTCTTAGTATAGCTAGTAAAGTGTCCAGTATGGGTAGGTAGTGCCCCAGTATAGCTAGTATAGTGCCCAGTATAGCTAGAATAGTGCTCAGTATAGCTAGTATAGTGCTCAGTATAGCTAGTAAAGTGCCCCAGTTTAGCTAGTATACTGCCCAGTACAGCTAGTATAGTGCTTAGTATAGCTAGTAAAGTGCCCCAGTTTAGCTAGTATAGTGCTCAGTATAGCTAGTATAGTGCTCAGTATAGCTAGTATAGTGCCCCAGTTTAGCTAGTATAGTGCTCAGTATAGCTAGTATAGTGCTCAGTATAGTGCCCCAGTTTAGCTAGTATAGTGCTCAGTATAGCTAGTATAGTGCTCAGTATAGCTAGTAAAGTGCCCCAGTATAGCTAGTATAGTGCTCAGTATAGCTAGTATAGTGCCCCAGTATAGCTAGTATAGTGCTCAGTATAGCTAGTATAGTGCCCCAGTTTAGCTAGTATAGTGCCCCAGTTTAGCTAGTATAGTGCCCCAGTTTAGCTAGTATAGTGCTCAGTATAGCTAGTATAGTGCCCCAGTTTAGCTAGTATAGTGCCTCAGTTTAGCTAGTATAGTGCCCCAGTTTAGCTAGTATAGCGCTCAGTATAGCTAGTATAGCGCCCCAGTTTAGCTAGTATAGCGCTCAGTAAAGCTAGTTAAGTGCCCCAGTTTAGCCAGTCCCCGCTCCCCATGGCCGCCGCCGCTATTACCTGGCTGCATCTTCTATTTCAATCTCCGTTCTTGTAAACATTCAGAGCAGCGCGCCCGGCGCTGCTACTGTGACGAGCGGCGAGCCAGGAAAGAGCGGTTCCCATAGTAACAGGACGCTCTTTCCTGCCTCGTCACAGTAGCAGCGCCGGGCGCGCTGCTCTGAATGTTTACAATAACGGAGATTGAAATAGAAGATGCAGCCAGGTAATAGCGGCGGCGGCGGCCATGGGGGGAGCGGGGGACCCGCGGACCAGCAGAGGGGGGGACCCGCGGACCACCATGACTCGCATACAAGCCGAACCCCCAACTTTTGGCCCCCTTTTTGGGGGTCAAAAATTCGGCTTGTATGCGAGTATATACGGTAGTTTTAAATATTTTTGAATGTAATAGTTTTCACTGCATCCCCATTATTATGGTTTTTCTGTTACAGTTCCCCATTTGACCTGTGATTCCTGTCTTTTACACAGATCTCTTTGGTAGCCTAGAGGCCTTTCATATACTTCCATGGTGGTCTACTCCTCCCCGGTACATTTCCCTGGTGCCTAATGTTCCTCTATACTATTGCATAGTTTTTTAGTGGTCTCCTATATGTTTCTCTGGTGTCTAGTGGTCCCCTAATTCTTTCCCTTGTTTGTAGTGGTCCTCTATATATTTCTCTAGTGTCTAGTGATCCCCTATATGCTTCACTGGTGTCTGGTGGGTCCGCTATATGTTTCCCTTTCGAGGTCTTTAGTGGGGTAGAACTCCCTTTAAGATTATTGTATATGGTATTAAGGGTTAATGTGTGATATCACTTATATTGGATGGTATTATAAGTGTACCAGAGACGTTAAAAAAGAAAGATTTGATACTTACCCAGCCCCATAAGCACTGCTGAGTCCCTCGCCATCCTCCCCCATGCCTCTGTTAAGCCGCTATCAGCCCCAGTATCTGGCTAAGCACCGTCAGTCGGGGTCTTATGCTGTTCCATTATCCTCACCATGAGTTATTTCATATGGACAGCATACATTTTTCCACAGACTTTGTCCTCAATTCGCTAAGCTTTATCAAACACTTTATCAAACATTTGATAATTTACCTCATGGGTAAAATCTAATTTTGAATTCACTAAGGTGTTATAGATTTATTGAACATTTTATCGATATACATTCAATAAATATACCTTAGTGAATTCAAAATTAGATTAGCACACTGACTGGCTGTGAGTTTGTGGCAAACAAACTGCTCACCCTCAGCCACTCCATTCCTCCTCAGTCAGGACAGCAGTGCCACCTCCTCCCTTCTACTGTGCAAGTCAAATGAAACACTGCTGCTCTCCTGCCTGTCTCCCTCCTCCTCACTCACTGTCAGACTCCTCACACAGCACAACAAGCTGCTTTTCCCCAATGATGCGTTCTTCAGCTTGCTCTCCTCTCGCTTCTCCTCCTACTCTGACTGCATGCTGTAAGTGTAAACACACAAAGATTTACAAAGCTGATCACTATTTACAAATTCATTTTGAGATACTATGCTGAGGTATTATGCTGCAAAAGAACAAACTTTTAAATATATTTTTATTTGGATAAAAATGGTTGTTATTATTATTATTTGTATTAAGAGTTTTGATGGTTGCGTTGACACACCTCTATACTGCATAGTTTATAACCACTCTTGGTCTGACTGCTATCTTTAGGAGACAGTGTACATTGGTCATCAGACCAAGAAGATCAATGTGACCAGAGAAAAACATGATGCCAGGAATAAAAGAGATTGATTTTTTATGGTTTTGTGAATATGTTCACTATGTGTTTGTACTGCATTTAGAATGCATTTGTCATGCTTCTGAGACCCATTTACTATGCATTCCCACTGAAAGAAATATAAGAAAGAAGCAACTGAAAAGCAGAAGGATAGGACATGCTGTATTTACCAACAAGAGATGCAAAGTGATACATGAATAAATAAAACAGTTGCTTTGTAACAACCCAATTTTCTCTGTAATACTTCAGCAGATATACTACATTTATTGTACACATGTAGGCAAATTCAAACTTCTGCTAGAGTTTTTAGGAGATTTTGCAAGGGCGTTGATTCCTACAAATCTGTGTGCACACATCATCATGCATCTTATCGTATGCTGGGAATACACGGGTCGATTCTGGCACCCCATTCTGTGCCCAATCGTTTTGCCCACTCGATCCTCTTATCTTCCGCTCGTTTTTCTTATCTTGTTTCAATTCACTTTAATGACAAATCGAGCGGCAAAACGATCGAACGGTGACCGCACATGTCGGAAATTATCTATCTAACCATCTTATCAACTCAGAATTGAGCCGTGTATTCCCAGCATTACATAGGAGGGTAATCAGCTCCAAAGCTGGACTCACCCTGCTCTCCCTTAGGCCTCTTGCACACTGCAAGCAATTCAGATTCAGATTCCGCTTTTTAATCTGTTTTTACTTCAGATTCAGATTCAGATTTGCAGTTTGCTCCTTGCACACTGCAAATCTGAATCTGAATCGGAGGTAAAAACTGATTAAAAAACGGAATCTGAATCGGAATCGCTTGCAGTGTGCAAGAAGCCTAAAAGAGACTCTGAAGTCTCTAAAAAAGTCTTTTTATTTCATAAATATGTTTATTATGTTAGCCCTAACTAACCGCCGCATCCCCGCCGCAGTACGCTATCTAAATCCCCCCAAACTCCCCTGGGGGCAATCCGGGCAGCGCTTCCGTGTGAGGCAGGGCTATGAGCTGCAGCTCTGCCTCTCAGCGCATCTGTCAGCCCGGATCGCCGCCTCTCCCCCGCCCCTCTCAGTCTTCCTTCGCTGAGAGGGGCGGGGGAGAGGCAAAGATCTGCTGCTGACAGACACGTGTAAGGCAGGGCTGCAGCCCATAGCTCTGCCTCACACGGAAGACTAGAGGGCAGCAAAATCCAGAACCAAGAAAGTCGTGGATTTTGCGGGGGAGAGGTAGGGGGGAGTTTGTGGGGATTTAGATAGCGTGGTGTGGCGATTTAGTTAGGGATAACATATTAAACACATTTATGAAAGAAAAAGATTTTTTTTAGAGACTTCGGAGTCTCTTTAAAGTGAACCTCCAGACTAAAAATGGACTCAGCAGCACTGAAAAGGCCTGGTGTTTCTTTAACAGTTTCACAGCATCAGAAATTTTGTTTCTCTTATACAAGCCTCATTTTTAGCTGCACAGAAGAAAACTGCCCGGGCATTTTTCCCCTGATGCTATGCAAAGCATGATGGGATTTCTGATGTTGTTGCTCTCGTTCTGCTGTTTTGGTGCAAAATGTTTTCTTACATTTTGAATTTGACATTTGAGGCCTAGCCTGTGCAGCTGGGAGGGGTAATCAGGACACAGGACAGTTGGAACTGTGTCTCCTGCTCCTTGTCCCCTCCTTTCAACCAAAAAGATGGCTGCCCCCATGACAAAGATGGCAGCCCCCATGAATCACAAACATTTGCCTGTTCTTTTAAAACAGGGTGAGTAAAAGATTACATTACTTATCTATTCTAATTAACATAACTAATGTAACTTAATGACAGTATGTTTGTTTAGGCTGAAGTTCCCCTTTAAGCCCCATACACATGCTCAACAGTGGTATTTTATGCAGCACAATTATCAAACAACTTTTATTGTGAAACAAGTTGAAACAACCAAAAAAAAAAAGTTACTTGCTATTGTTCAAACAACTGATAAGACGTCAATCCAACAGTTAGATTGACGTCTTATCAGTCTTATCAGTTGTGTGAACAATAGCAAGCAACTTTGTTTGGGTTGTTTCAACTTGTTTCACAGCAAAAGTTGTTTGATAATTGTGCTGCATAGAAGACCACTGTTGAGCGTGTGTTTGGGGCTTTAAGGCCGGTACACACTGCTGCGTTTGCGCTGCACTTTTAAAATCGCATGCGTTTTGTAATCACAAGGTCTTTTCAAAAATCATGAAAATCGTGAAGACCTGTACACACTGGCGCAATGCGATTTTTCTATTTTCATGAAGGCTTTGCGATTTCTAAAAACACAGCACAAACGCAGCAGCATGTACAGGCCCGGCTGTGTTCCAGCATGAGCGGAGAAAGCACATTTTTTGTTCGTTCTCCACCCATCGCTAATTGGACAATGAACGGCTCCTATTTTATAAATAAGAGCTGTTCACACTTGTCACGCTGCAATGGATGCACTAAGTGGACCGCACTTCTGTGCAGTCCGCGATAATCCTGTCCAGACGGATGTGTTCCCCCACATAGGCTTCCCACCCATAAGTGTAGCCACAAAAATACCTGATCTGTACAATGAACCCCTCTATCAGAGGGAGTGAAGTACGAGGAAGTTGGTGCCCTCTTACAGCTCTGGACCCCTGGCAGGTGCATGAGCTGTTTGTTTCTAGTTAAGCCCTTGATAGCCTGATAGAGATAGCAATATATGGAGTTATCATCTTGAGGCTCAGTCAAAGATCCTTAACCTCCTGCTGACCGTGTCACGCCGATGGGCGTGGCTGCGGTGGCAGCCCCAGGACCGCCTAACGCTGATCGGCGTAAAGTCCTGGGGCCAGCTAATGCAGGAGATCGCACGCAGGCTGCGCCTGCATCTCCTGCTTGGGGGGCGGAGCTCTGCCCCGCCTTTAGTGTCCGAGCAGCAATCGTCGCTCATGAGACTGTTAGACGGCGTGATCGCCATCTATTTACATGTACAGCGCTGTGATCGGCAGCAGTGCTGTACTGGGGACAGCCGTGTGACACGGATGTCCCCCTGGGACACTGGAGAGTGATCGGCTCTCATAGGCAGAGGCCTATGAGAGCCTATCGCCATGATTGGCCGACTGTGGGGAGGGAGGGAAGATATTTAAAGGACTTACGAGGCCAAGAATAGAGAAAAAAAATAAAAAAAGTTAGCTACCTCTACGTCAGCTTGTAAGGCACGGAGGACGCTGTCCGCGTCCTCCGTGCCGTTCCGCCGGGTCCCTGCCGCTCAATAGCCCCCCGAACGGTCCCAGAACGCGCGGCCCGGGTCGCGCTCTCCAGCCTGTACAAAGATGGCGGCCGGAGCTGGCCGCGGCTGCGCAGTACGCATAGCCGCGAGTGTGGCTGCGCAGCTCTAAGGCCAACCCCCCCCCGATCCACATAACAGGCTGTTTCCTGTAGCGTGGATCGGGGGGTTGGCCTTAGAGCTGCGCAGCCGCACTTGCGGCTATGCGTACTGCGCAGCCGCGGCCAGCTCCAGGCGCCATATTTGTACAGGCTGGAGAGCCCGACCCGGGCCGCGTGGTCGGGGACCGTTCGGGGGGCTATTGAGAGGCGGGGACCCAGCGGAACGGCACGGAGGGCGCGGACGGCGTCCTCCGTGCCTTACAAGCTGACGCAGGAAGCTAACTTTTTTTATTTTTTTTTCTCAATTCTTGGCCTCGTAAGTCCTTTAAAGAAACACACTTTTTTAAAATTAAAAAATACTGATAATAATATTTGTACAAAAAAAAAATAAACATGGTGGGGAGCGATCAGACCACACCAACAGAGAGCTCTGTTGGTGGGGAGAAAGGGGGGGGGAATCACTTGTGTGCTGTGTTGTGCTGCCCTGCAGCTTGGCATTAAAGCTGCAGTGGCCTATTTAACTTTTGATACGTGGGATGGAAGGTGTCACTTATCAAGAAAGGTTAGATAAACTGGGTTTATTTAGTCTAGAGAAAAGACGCCTTAGAGGGGATCTAATTAACATGTATAAATACATCAGAGGGCAATATAATAGCTTGGCGGATGAGCTTTTTGTCCCTAGGCCTTCTCAAAGGACTAGAGGACATGATCAGCGCATGGAGGAAAAATGTTTTAGCCATTTATTTAGGAAAGGGTTCTTTACAGTTAGAGTGATTAAGATGTGGAATGCATTGCCACAGGAAGTCGTTATGGCAAACTCTATACCTGCATTTAAAGGGGGCTTAGATGCTTTCCTTGCGTTGAAAGACATCCATGGCTACAATTACTAGGTAATGCTTAATGATGTTGATCCAGGGATTTTATCTGATTGCCATCTGGAGTCGGGAAGGAATTTTCCCCTTTTGGGGCTAATTGGACCATGCCTTGTAAGAGTTTTTTCGCCTTCCTCTGGATCAACAGGGATATGTGAGGGAGCAGGCTGGTGTTGTACTTTATACTGGTTGAACTCGATGGACATATGTCTATTTCAACCAAAATAACTATGTAACTAAAAATGGCCTGGTCACTAGGGGGGTTTAGCACTGCGGTCCTCAAGGGGTGAAACCAGTCATGGCAGTTTCAGGACTTACTAATGGCCTGTACCAAATTACAGAGCACATGATTACAATGCTAATGACAGGCCACAACTTTCTAGTTTGAGTAGAAGAATTATAACACAGAGTAGGCTCCATTTAATGTCACACTTATTAAGCCAGAGTTTCTAGTCAGACTGGAAGATTAAATATGGTTTGGACCCTCTGCTTCCACCAGGCCCTAGGCAGTTGCCTTTATTGCCTTACTGTAAGTCTTAACCAGAAAAATAAATGTATGTTTTCATGTTTTTATTCTTTACACCACAATGTATGTAGATGTTGAAATACCTACTACCCCCTGAGAATCCGAGGGTGGAGTTAAAGGTGGCCATACATCTAGCGATGTATCATTTAGCAGCCATCCGATAAAATCATTTTATTGAATTAGAGGAAGATCAGTGCCGCAACATGTCCGCAACATGTCCGCCTGAACAATAATTTAATGAATTTCAGGCCAAAATGGGTTTGAAAGCATAGATCGGACATGCTGGAAAATTCAGTCGCATGCGGCCAATTGGGTGCGCAATGGTAATGGATTGCAATATGGCGATAACCGAGGTACATGACGGACCCCAGGCTGATGTCCCACCGTGCCTGTGCTCAGTAAATTCTCACCTGTCACACTGGTGTGACTTCTGCCGTCATCTGCTGTCACCCGCTACCGCTAGTGCCTGTACCATGTGCGCCACGAGGTACAGGCACTCGTGGTAAGGGGGCAGCAGAGGATGTCAGGAGTCACGCCAGCTGATAGCACAGGCACTGGGGAGGGGCATTTTGCACTTGTGGGCGGCCAGGCAGCAGGCATCACAGGCGGCAGAGGCAGGATCGCTGGGCCAATTCGCATTTTGAATCTGCTGTGCTGATCAGATTCAAGCAGAGAGAGAGCGATCTGCCTCATGGTCGATATGCCCATGCATCGCCTGATGTCTGATGAGGGCACCCTAACAGTCCAACCTTAAAAAAGGTTGTTGTGAAACTCTCAGAATTTAACATCTGTTGTGAGATTGGCCATCGCCCACCCTGAAATGCAGTGCATGGAAACCATGTATTATAGAAATAGATGCTTATGAACTGAGCGAAAGAACACTTAAAAGCAGGCCACAGCACTTGAATAAGCAGACAATATTCAGAGACAAGGTCTAGATTTATTAACACCCAAATCCACAAATGAACATAAGCATCAAACAAAAAGCTGATGAAAGCACTGATAGTCTAAAAAGAGGAAATTTGAGCATCAAAGCCTTTTATTATGCAATGTTTATATTGAAGTCTGCACAAGCTATGGTAAGATTATCTTCATTGAGCAGCTGTGTTAATATTCTGAAGTTTCCCTTGGAAATACAAATAAACAGGTCATTATTTGACATTAGACATTATTAGACAATTATTATTATTAAACATTATTAGACAATTAGTTACAGCTTCAGTTGTGTGGAGCCCCCCCCCCCCCCCCCCTTTCATAAAGCAGTACATGCTGCTCAGCCAGGAGCCAACAAGGTGTCCGTACAGCAAACATTACAAAACCGCCATTTAAAAAACAGGAATGCTTGTTTCAGAAGACACATAGGGCTTGATTCACAAAACTGGGCTAACTGTTAGCACGCTGTGAAAAGTGCTTTGCGCGAAATTTTGCGTGATAACGATTTTCGTGTGCAAACATTTGCGTTCATGCATTAACGCAAATTTTTCACGCGTTTAACGGTCACGTTCGCACGATAATTTCGCGTTATCGCATGATTGTTAATGCACAGAAAATTCACGTTAACGCGTGACCACGAATTTTTGCGAGCAAAAATCGTTTTTTCACAAGAAAATGCAAAAACCCGTGCTAATAGCTGTTCTAACAGTTAGCAACGTTTTGTGAATCAAGCTCATAGTATACAGTGCTGCCCATAATTACTCATACCCCTGGCAAACTTTGACTTAAAGTTACTTTTATTCAACCAGCAAGTCATTTTTTGACAGGAAATGACATAGATGTCTCCCAAAAGATAATAAGACAACGTACAATAGGCATTATTGTGGGAAACAAACATTTCTCGGCTTTTATTTACATTTGAGCAAAATGTGTCCAGTCCAAAATTATTCATACCCTTCTCAATAATCAATAGAAAAGCCTTTATTGGCTATTACAGCAATCAAACGCTTCCTGTAATTGCAGACCAGCTTTTTCCATGTCTCCACAAGTATTTTTGCCCATTCATTCATTCATTCATTCATTCATTCATTCATTCATTCATTCATTCATTTATTCATTCATTCATTCTTTAGCAATGAGCTCCAAATCTTTCAGGTTGGAGGGTCTTCTTGCCATCACCCTGATCTTTAGCTCCCTCCACAGATTCTAAATTGGATTGAAGTCAGGACTCTGGCTGGGCCACTCCAAAACGTTAATGTTGTTGTCTGTCTGTTGTTGTCTGCTAACCATTTCTTCACCACTTTTGCTGTGTATTTCATTGTCATGCTGAAATGTCCACTGGTGCCCAAGGCCAAGTTGCTCTGCAGACTGCCTGATGTTGTCGTTGAGAATCCTCATGTACTGCTCTTTTTTCATGGTGCCATTTACTGTGATTAGGTTCCCTGGTCCATTGGCTGAAAACCCCTCCCAAAGCATTAGGTTTCCACCACTATGTTTGACAGTGGGGATAGTGTTCTTTGGGTTGAAGGCTTCTCCTTTCTTTTACGCCAAATGAAGGAAACAGCATTTTGACCAAACAATTACATTTTTGTTTCATCTGACCATTACACAGAAGAACAGAAGTCTTCTTTGTCCAGATGGGCATTTGCAAAGGCCAAGCAAGCTTTTGTGTGCCTTATCTGGAGAAGAGGCATCCTCCTTGGTCTGCATCAGTGGAACCCAACAGTGTGCAGAGTCAGTTGGATTGTCTGCCTTGAGACATTGCCACCAGCAGGGCCCAGATTAACCTGGATGGCCTTGGTGGTGATCCTTGGATTCTTTTTCACCTCTGTCACTATCCTCCTGGCCTGCACAGGTGTCACTTTTGGCTTCCGGCCACGTCCTCTGAGATTTTCCACAGTGTGGAACATCTTGTATTTTTTAATAATACTTTGCACTGTAGCCACTGGAACTTGAAAACATTTAGAAATGGCATTGTAGTCCTTTCCAGACTTGTGAGCAGCCACAATGCACAGCTGCACAGTGTCGGACTGGGAGCTGGAAAAGCTAAGAAAATGCACTTGCTGGCCAAGCAGCAGTAATCAGGTGTTGCTGCTCACAGTGAAGACTTGCCACAGGTTTCTATTGGGAGTGATAACACATGGATTCTGCTGCTTGGTCAGCAGGTGGATTTCCTCAGTTTTTCCACCTCCCAGTCCAACACTGCAGCCGCAGGTCCTGACTGAGCTCCTTTGTCTTAGCCACAACTGTCCACAAACCAACTACAGAGAGCTGCTGTTTTTCACCTGTTGAGTTGATTAAAACAGCTGTTCCCAATTAATCAGGGTAATTAGGATGCTTTAGAACAACTTGGACTATTTGGAATGGTAGAACTGTGGATTTTCCCACAGACTGTGACAGTTTGTGAAGGGTATGAATAATTTTGGACTGTACACTTTTTCTCACATGTACAGTAAATAAAAACTGAGAAATGTTTTTCCCCCCACAATAATGCTTCTTGTACATCGTCTTATTATCTTTTGGGAGACAATTATGTCATTTCCCGTCAAAAAATTACTTTCTGGTTGAATAAAAGTAACTTTAAGACAAAATTTGCCAGGGGTATGAATAATTATGGGCAGCACTGTAACTATGTACATAGCTTCACTTTTCATTTGTGTATTATTTGCATGATATGTAGTACATTCTGGTTACATTTGGGCAGGCTTTGATCATTGCAATTTAATTTTTTATACATAATGTTTTATATACTTCAATTAAAGTTAACCTGTAACTGAAGAGACATGATGGCTGCCTTTGCTTACCTCCTGAAAATTATATATGCTTGTATGTTGTTCTGATCCACTGGCTTTGATACTGACCTTGAACCACCAAAAAATCATGAAAGCCAGCTACAACTCAGAACACCTAATTGACATAGCTGTGCTGTCACTAATAAAGTGACTAGAAAGTATTAGGCAGGGAACCGCCATGACAAATAGGTAACATTTCAGAATGAGGCACAGGCGTAGCAATCGCCATAGCGACCATAGCAATGCTATGGGGCCTGCCCTGTCCCTACCCCACAGTGGGCCTGCAGCTGAGAGGACTGTTGTAATATATATATATATATATATATATATATTTATATTTATGATGAAGCCGGGCCCCCCTCCTCCTCCTCCCCAGTCCCCCTCCTCCTCCTCTCCAGTCCCCATCCTCCTCAATCCCCCTCCTTCCCATGAGTATAGCAGGTGAGGTGGGACTATTTTGGCTAGCGAATCGATACTTCCTCCCTGGCCAGCCGCCAGACCCGACAATTACTTTTTAGTTCCGGCCAGGGAGGAAGGAGGAGTGGAGTCCTGACAGGTGGCTGACGATGGGGGAGAGGAAGAGGACCGGAGCAGCTGTGACCCAGCAGAGGCTGCCTGAAGTTCTGGAGGAGACCCTGGCTGGACCTGGTCCTAACATGCGGCTTAGGTGAGACTTGGGCTATGAGGTGTGGACTATCAGCCTATTTTCACTGCTGCTAGTGAGCTACAGCTGTAAGCCTGAGGACGGAGTTTACATTGACAGGTTGAACTTGACAGCTGCAGCTCTCCCACTAGCAGCAGTGGTAATAGGCACCAGCAGGCAGGAGCTCACTCACCTCCACCTTGTTCCAGGCGATGCAGGTTCGTCAGTCTCCTGTGTAGTGCAACTGCTCTGCACTTCCTGCTCCTCCGTTTGGGCTCTAGTGCCGGATGTCAGAAGCAGGAAGTGCAGAGTAGTTACACTACAGAGAAGAGAGAGGAACCTGCAGCCCCTGGAACAAGGAGGAGTAGGTGAGTGTGCTGCCTGTATGTCCACCCACTGTGCAGCTCATTAATTCTGGGAGGGGGTGGAGGAGCTATCACACTGGAGGGAGGGTGGTTGGGACACTTCTAGGTAGGTAGGTGTGTGTTTTTATTACACTGGGGGGTGGGGGAAGGTACAAATCTATCTACTATACTGTGTGTATGGGGGAAGAGGTGGAATTGGGGACACAGCTAGCTATTATACTGCAGAGGAAAGGGGGGGGGGGGGTCAGGAGGGGGCACATATCTAGCTATTTCTGCTACCTCCAGTATGTACAGTATAAGGTGATACTGTATGCCTGTACTTAAAGAATGCTTGCTGCAGTGTGTGCTGATCTCAGCTACCTCCGGTATGTACAGTTTAACCCTCCTGGCGGTCTAATTAATTACGCCAGGAGGGAAGGCAGCAGTTTTTTTTTTTTTAAATCATGTAGCGAGCCCAGGGCTTGCTACATGATAGCCGCCGCTCAGAGGCACCCACCCGCCCACTTTGATCGCCTTCGACGATCTCCGATTAGGAAATCCCGTTCAAAGAACGGGATTTCCTGAAGGGCTTCCCCCGTCGCAATGGGGACGGGGCGGGATGACGTCACCGACGTCAGCGACGTCGTGACGTCATTGGGAGTCCCGATCCTCCCCTCAGCGCTGCCTGGCACTGATTGGCCAGGCAGCGCATGGGGTCTGAGGGGGGGGCCACGCGGCGCGACGGATAGCGGCGATCGAGCGCGGGGCGGCGGCGATCAGTGTGCTGACGCAGCTAGCAAAGTGCTAGCTGCGTGGAGCAAAAAAAAGAGTAAGTAAATCGGCCCAGCAGGGCCTGAGAAAACCTCCTGCGCGGCTTACCCCGAACTACGTTCGGGGTTACCGCCAGGAAGGATAAGCTGTTACTATGTGCCTGTACTGATAGTATACTAGCTGCAGTGTGCGCTGATCTTTGCTGCTTCCTGTATGTACAGTATAAGCTGTTACTCTGTGCCTGCACTGATAGTAATGTAGCTGCCGTATGCGCTGAAATCTGCTACTTCCAGTATGTAACTAGCTGCAGTGTACGCTGATCTTGGCTACCTCCAATATGTACAGTGTAAGCTGTTACTCTGTGCCTGTACTGATAGTATATTAGCTGCAGTGTGTGCTGATCTCTGCTACCTCCAGTATGTACAATATAAGCTGTTTCTCTGTGCCTGTACTGATAGTATACTAGCTGCAGTGTGTGCTGATCTTAGCTGCTTCCAGTATGTACAGTATAAGCTGTTATTTTGTGCCTGTACTGATAGTAAACTAGCTGCAGTGTGTGCTGATCTCTGCTACCTCCATTATGTACAGTATGGGCCCTTTTCCACTAGCTAGCGATTGCGCTAAACGCTAATGATTGTGATTCAGCAAGTCCCTAATTTTTTTATGCGATTTTGCTGTGCAATGCACTGCTTAACAAAATCGCGGTAAAAATTGCTCTGCAGCGCGTTTGCACTTTTGTAAAAATCGAATCGCGGTAGTGGAAAATACTTACCGCAATTCCTATGTTATTTAGCAAACCATAGCGATTTAAAAATCGCTAGCAATTTGCAATTTAGCATCGCGAACACTCCGAGTGGAAAAGTGCCCTATAAGCTGATACTTTATGCCTGCACTGATAGTATACTAGCTGCAGTGTGTGCTGATCTCTGCTTCCTCCAGTATGTGCAGTACTGAGGAAGAAGGGGGTGGGGTTGGTTATGTAGGGTTAAGAAATGGGGGGGGGGGCAACCACAAAATTTGCTATGGGGCCCAGTGAATTTTAGCTATGCCCCTGGAATGAGGTCAGCAATGACAGCTAGCCTTCTGTTTCTCTCATGACAGGTATACTTTATTCTCTTCAAGCTGGCTAACTTTCGTAAGAAGATACTTAGGACACCGTGTTGGGGTACAGGTGTTAAATCAGGTGTCTCCTGAGCTAACTATGCAATTTTAGCTCTCTTTTGTTGTCGCTGGCCCACTTTGCTTTTTGACTTTATCCGGAGTGCTGATTCTCCTGATCCTGGCTTATTCTCTGGCCTTGTCCACCAAACCATATGTCCTGGACACATGCGCTGAATGCAACCAGCCTGGACATGCCAGGCAAGAGGGTTTGGTTACCAGTGGTGTACACTCTCCATTACAGGTGGTATCTACATGCGTACATGTAATAAAGACACCTACAAAATGGGCTCCGGATATTGCCATTAGTAGACTATCAGTAAAAGTACGATAGTAAAATATCTGTAATCTTTACCAATATTTTACTAGGACCTAACCTAACCTTACTCTCACACAGAATCTTCCCTTTACATCACAAAACCTTAACCCTCCCCCCGGTGGTGCCTAACCCTTGTATACCTGGTGGTGTCCAACCCTTAACCCACCCCGGTGGTGCCTAACCCATAATACCCCCACCGCCATAAAGCCACCCACGATTAGCAGCATTACAGGGAAATTTTGGCATGCTGAGGCGTCTGCTCCGCGCCTAAGGGTAATTCAGATTTCCGGCAATCGCAGGACCCCGAATTACTTTTCCTTCTGAGTTGCTACAACTCAGAGGAGGAATAGTATTAAATGCCTTCCGGTGATTTAGTGGCAGCAGGGTGAGCCACCATTCGGCTCACCTGCACCTAAATGCCCAGGGGTCTACTACTACCACTGTCAGGCCAAGTCCGACAATGGAACAGAATGGGTTAAAGGGGAAAACCACTTTCATCCATTGTTTGAAATTGCCATATATATACAGTGGGTTGCAAAAGTATTTGGCCCCCTTGAAGTTTTCCACATTTTGTCACATTACTGCCACAAACATCCATCAATTTTATTGGAATTCCACATGAAAGACCAATACAAAGTGGTGTACATGTGAGAAGTGGATCGAAAATCATACATCATTCCAAACATTTTTTAAAAATAACTGAAAAATGGGGTGTGCGTAATTATTTGGCCCCCTGAGTCAATACTTTGTAGAACCACCTTTTGCTGCAATTACAGCTGCCAGTCTTTTAGGGTATGTCTCTACCAGCTTTGCACATCTAGAGACTGAAATCCTTGCCCATCCTTCTTTGCAAAACAGCTCCAGCTCAGTCAGATTAGATGGACAGCGTTTTTGAACAGCAGTTTTTAGATCTTGCCACAAATTCTCGATTGGATTTAGATCTGGACTTTGACTGGGCCATTCTAACACATAGATATGTTTTGTTTTAAACGTTTCCATTGTTGCCCTGGCTTTATGTTTAGGGTCATTGTCCTGCTGGAAGGTGAACCTCCGCCCCAGTCTCTAGTCTTTTGCAGTCTCCAAGAGGTTTTCTTCCAAGTTTGCCCTGTATTTGGCTCCATCCATCTTCCCATCAACTCTGACCAGCTTCCCTGTCCCTGCTGAAGAGATGCACCCCCAGAGCATGATGCTGCCACCACCATATTTGACAGTGGGGATGGTGTGTTCAGAGTGATGTGCAGTGTTAGTTTTCCGCCACACATAGCGTTTTGCATTTTGGCCAAAAAGTTTCATTTTGGTCTCATCCGACCAGACCACCTTCTTCCACATGTTTGCTGTGTCCCCCACATGGCTTGTGGCAAACTGCAAATGGGACTTCTTATGCTTTTCTGTTAACAATGGCTTTCTTCTTGTCACTCTTCCATGAGAGCCAACTTTGTACAGTGCATGACTAATAGTTGTCCTATGGACAGAGTCTCCCACCTGAGCTGTAGATCTCTGCAGCTCGTCCAGAGTCACCATGGGCCTCTTGACTGCATGTCTGATCAGCGCTCTCCTTGTTCGGCCTGTGAGTTTAGGTGGATGGCCTTGTCTTATCAGGCAATGTCTATAGGCAACTGACTGCACTCAGATCAAAGGGGGCCGAATAATTATGCACACACCACTTTGCAGTTACTTATTTGTAAAAAATGTTTGGAATCATGTATGATTTTCGTTTCACTTCTCATGTGTACACCACTTTGTGTTGGTCTTCCATGTGGAATTCCAATAAAATTGATTCATGTTTGTGGCAGTAATATGACAAAATGTGGAAAACTTCAAGGGGGCCGAATACTTTTGCAACCCACTGTATACAATGAGATGCGAAAGTGTGGGCAACCTTGTTAATCGTCATGATTTTCCTGTATAAATCGTTGGTTGTTACGATAAAAAAAATGTCAGTTAAATATATCATATAGGAGTCACACACAGTGATATTTGAGAAGTGAAATTAAGTTTATTGGATTTACAGAAAGTGCGCAATAATTGTTTAAAGAAAACCAGGCAGGTGCATAAATTTGGGCACTGGAGAAAAATGGTGTGGATCGCTGCAACCACCAATGCAACCAACGGGAGCCTGGGACTCAGAGCATCCAGCAGCAGCAACAAAGAAAGGGATTTCCCGCTACACCGTTGTAGGGTAAAAGGATCTCTCCGACTTTATTAAACACATTAGCAAAAACACAGACAAAGGCTCAGGTGTATCGGAGCTCTACATGGCTCCTTAATCATAGCTAACATAGAACTACTAGACAAGGGTATATATATATATATATATATATATATATATATATATATATATAACTGAAAATGGGGTGTGCGTAATTATTCGGCCCCCTGAGTCAATACTTTGTAGAACCACCTTTTGCTGCTCAGTCAGATTAGATGAACAGCGTTTGTGAACAGCAGTTTTAAGATCTTACCACAGATTCTCAATTGGATTTAGATCTGGACCTTGACTGGGTCATTCTAACACATGGATTTGTTTTGTTTTAAACCATTCCATTGTTGCCCTGACTTTATGTTTAGGGTCATTGTCCTGCTGTAAGGTAAACCTCCGCCCCAGTCTCTAGTCTTTTGCAGACTCCAAGAGGTTTTCTTCCAAGATTGTCCTGTATTTGGCTCCATCCATCTTTGCATCAACTTTGACCAGCTTCCCTGTCCCTGCTGAAGAGAAGCACCCCCAGAGCATGATGCTGCCACCACCATATGTGACAGTGGGGATGGTGTGTTCAGAGTGATGTGCAGTGTTAGTTTTCCGCCACACATAGCGTTTTGCATTTTGACCAAAAAGTTCCATTTTGGTCTCATCTGACCAGAGCACCTTCTTCCACATGTTTGCTGTGTCCCCCACATGGCTTGTGGCAATCTGCAAACGAGACTTCTTATACTTTTCTGTTAATAATGGCTTTCTTCTTGCCACTCTTCCATGAAGGCCAACTTTGTGCAGTGCACGACTAATAGTTGTCCTATGGACAGATTCCCCCACCTGAGCTGTAGATCTCTGCAGCTCATCCAGAGTCACCATGGGCCTCTTGACTGCATTTCTGATCAGTGCTCTCCTTGTTCGGCCTGTGAGTTTAGGTGGACGGCCTTGTCTTGGTAGGTTTACAGTTGTGCCATACTCCTTCCATTTCTTAATGATCACTTGAACAGTGCTCCGTGGGATGTTCAAGACTTTGGAAATCTATTTTGTAGCCTAAGCCTGCTTTAAATTTCTCAATAACTTCTCAATAACTTTATCCCTGACCTGTCTGGTGTGTTATTTGGACTTCATGGTGTTGTTGCTCCCAATATTCTCTTAGACAACCTCTGAGGCCATCACAGAGCAGCTGTATTTGTACTGACATTAGATTACACACAGGTGCACTCTATTTAGTCATTAGCACTTGTCAGCCAACGTCTATGGGCAACTGACTGCACTCAGACCAAATGGGGCTGAATAATTACGCACACACCACTTTGCAGTTATTGATTTGTAAAAAATGTTTGGAATCATGTATGAGTCTTGTTCCACTTCTCACGTGTACACCACTTTGTATTGGTCTTTCATGTGGAATTCCAATAAAATTGATTCATGTTTGTGGCAGTAATATGACAAAATGTGGAAACCGTCAGAGGGGCCAAATACTTTTGCAAGCCACTGTATATATATATATATATATATATATATATATATATATATATATATATATATATATATATATTATATATATATATATATAAATATATATATATTGGGAGATTAAGCTTGTCATTGTTATCGTGAACGGGCCATTATGGTACTACCTTTGTCAGATGAAACTGGCGAAATCGCCTGATGAGCGTGTGCTACAATTATCATTAATCCTTAATGCCTGTAATAGTTATAATTGCATGAGGTCCTAAACGTCTTATAGGTTTCATCATGTTCATAAACAAATGTAATAGAATATTTGGTTCGTTGAACTATTGTGAAAAGTCAGGACTGATTTTAGTGTTGTCAGTTGAATATAGGATTATACAGCAATACTTACTTGTGGAATAAATGAAATTGGTATTCTTACAGGATGATGAAATAATACAAATTCTAGGGAGACAATCAAGTAAAAAAAATCAGTGTAAAACTAAAGACACATAAAGATAGCATCCTAATATACTGTATATACATTTACTGTATATATTCATTGTGGCAACAACCAATCTATATTTAGAGAACTAGTTTGCATTCACCCAGGCCTGCTGCCATTGAACACATTGCATGGTAGATGATACTGATGCAGGCTCACCTCCCTCAATAGGCAGTGAAGAGAGGGTGTGAGTGACACATGCAGCACCCCTACCTCAAGTAACTGTGGGAGAAGTGGCTCTTATGATGACTTGGCACCTTCTCTAGACCATATCAGGACTCAGAAGCTATATAGCCTGATGATTGATGTCTTCTCCAAGGCAGGCCAGATGCAGACAAACCCGGATCCATCACTGGTATTCACAAATCTGGTCCAAAGTTAATTATCTGGAACTCAACCTTATAAAGTGGACAATCTCTTACTTGTTATCTAAATTAGGAATTCTCACTGTATAAGGTTGTATTTTAGACAATTTGCTTCACCGAATAAAGAATCCAAATACCTAGCCTTAACTAATACTCACCTTTTGGTGTCATCAAACAGGACTCAATCCACCATCTGTGTCAAGTCAGTGCCAGTGGATGTTTTGGTCTCATAAGCAGCAGAATACCGGCACCCAATCCACCAGTTTGCCCCAATAAATATTTACTGGCACCAACCACACTACTGCGGATTTTTGTTTAGTGGATCCATCGACTATAAAATGTATTGTAGGGACAGGTACTGTATCCATAGAATAGAATCAGCCTGCTTCCATCCGGCGAGTATCTAGGGGGATAGCCTGAGGAGTGTGTGCAGGTGCATATTTGTTTTAAAAATATAAACAATTAAAAAAGGACAGCCTGGCCTAAAACGCCGGTAAGGTTGCAATGTAAATAATTTTAGACAATATTATTCAGCATTGTAACTGTTATGTTGTGGCTTTGTAGGTCATCATTTTTATATAATTGATTAAAGAGTTGATAACAACAATACATTTACAAATGTATAGACATAGCTTGAAAAAGGATCATTTACTGTTGTAATCATCTCTATAAAACCTAGATTCAGATAATTTGACCTTTGGTATGCCAATAATAAAGAACCCCCTGAAGTTATAACATAATATATTTAGAAGCACCTTCTTTCCCTCACTTATCAACCACTTTGAAAGATTACTTAAAAAGGACCTGTAACCATGGATTGAACTTAATCCTAAAGTGGAGCTGAACTTGGACAGGACAGAAGGAAAACAGAGATAGATGCACCCTGTGTGTATTTAGAGAGCTTAGCCTGTCTAATTTCCCCTCATCTGTGTCTAATCACAAATTGTAATTTGATCTCTCCCCTTTGTCACCTGACTGCCACGGCAGATAAGCTAGATAAGCTCATTTGGAAGCACAGGGCGTTAACAATACTGTATGTCTGCTTCTATGAAAGCAGGAAATAGAAACACTGGAAATGTATTTTAGGATTTGTATCAGCTGTAACAAAAAAATGTTTTTCTTTAAAGTTTATTATGCTGTTGCGTATCTTTTAGAGCAAAGAGGAAGTTCTGAGTTCAGGTCTGCTTTAATCAGTTGCTGATACCCCCTTCCAATGAAAAATCTTTACCGTTTCTTGAATAAATCATGGGGGGGGGGGGGGGGAGAGGGTATTGCTTTATTTTTTCCCCTGTTCACTTAATTTCCTCTTTAGTCTGCTTTTTCTAGGCCTGGAAAGAAAAAGGATTAACATATCGGTTTATGTTTTATTATTGCATGTAAGATGTATTTAGTCTCTTTCCTCCTTCTTTAAGAAAAAAAAACATTCATCGTCATCCTGTTGACCTCATTAGTGGCCACTGGGCAGTGTACTGCATCACCTCTTCTCCCTCTGTGTCTATTACCTTCCTGCAGAGAGTGGCCTCCTGCCAGCTGTTCCACCTGACAGGCTGCAGCCTATTTTTCACTTAGAGAGCACCCAAACTACAGTGGTGGATCCTGTACCCTAAGGGAGGCGGTTATTCTCCCACAAGCTATTTTGGTTGGTTGCCCATCACAGCAACCTCATTTTGTGAGTACCCTCTTTTATTACTCTCAGTCTTTATTTGACAGAAAATACTACACCATTTGGGCTCCCGTTGTCTCTGTGTTTAATTTTTTAAGGTTTACCTACATCTCTCAAATCGTATCTTATTAAATCATGCAAAGTGTAACTTTGGGGTGCCCCTTTAGGGTGCTTTCGCACTGCGTCCATTGTGTTGCAACAGAAAATATCATTTCATGCTCAGCAACCTCCCCTCAACCCTTCTCCCCACTTTCAGTCATTCTGAAGCTGTGATAGGCAGCAGAAAACTTTTAGCTCACAGACGCACACAGCCCCTCACACTCATGTGACTAAAGGGGAGGTGTTTCACATTGGCTGGGTGTGAGCAAGCAGCTGTTGGTTTCAGAGAGTCCCTGAAGCAGTTTTTGTCTTTTATTTTCCAACCCTAGATTTGGCAAACAATTTTACACATAAATATTCTTTAAAAAAATGTAAAAAATGCATATAGAAACAGTGCCTTAAATGACACGTAAACACATTTTTACCTCCTTTTTTCTTCCTACAGAAGGAATATCTTTGGAGATGATCGCAGAATGTTTCTTCATAATTTAGTAATTTGTGTCCATTATTAAAAATGTTAACGTTACAGAAAAGGGAATTGATATGATGTCCTGAAAATAAAAATATGATCGAGTCATCAGTAATAAAATTTTGTAATATTGAACTGTAATGATACAAGTATGGTAACAGTAATAATTTATTTATTTTTTAAATCTAAGCTTTATAACTCTTGCATCACGTTTTTTTTTTCCATCAACACACTTAGGACTATTGAATGAAGCTGAGCTAAAATATACGATCTACATGCTACCACTTGGTACAAGTATCCAACAACATGGCCTGACGTACCACTGTTATGCAGATGCCACACAGTTATACTTGTCCTGGTGGAAAAGACCCTACTCCAAAAATAAATTCTTGCTTAGCTGAGCTATAAGAGTGGATGGATGACAAATGGGTGAAACTGAAGGCTGACATAACTGAGGTCCTTGTTGTCCAAGGCCAATGCTTGACATCAAAACAGCTCTATTCTTAATCAACACCAATCAGGATAGGGAATTCACAAATAAATAGCTCCTACCTTGTGCACAGCCTTGGTGTGCTAATCGATGGGGAAATTGAACTTCAGAAACCAAATCTTGGCTGTAGTCAAATATTCCTATTTTCATCTGAAAAACATCTCATTCTCCAAGAGGATCTTCCAACCCTAGTTCACACCGTTATGGCATCATGCCTGGACTACTGCAATGACCTCTATGCAGGCCTCCCAAGCATGGACCTGTACAGAATTAGTACAGAATGCTGCTGCCATCAGTGGTGTAGGTATAGAGCTCGGGGCCCCGGTGTGAGTTTTACATTGGGCCCCCCAAGCACTCAATACGTAACAATTGATACGGCGCACCAAAACCTGCCAATGGCAACTACAGTATTAGAGGTGCAAGAAGGGGATGGGAAACAGTTTGTTAATGATTACCACTATGCAAAGTATCTACAGAAATGATTATTATGAGCACAGGACCAATAAACAGCTTATACTTTGGTTTAGTAAGGGCCCCATGGGGCCCCTCTGGCCCAAGGGCCCCGATGCGGTCGCTACCTCTGCAACCCCTATTGCTACGCCCCTGGCTGCCATATTGCTAACAAACCAGCCTCGCCACTGGCACATTGCACCAATACTTTGCTCACTGCACTGGCTACCTGTAAAATGGACAATACTCTTCAAGATTGCACTGTTGTCATTCAAATCCCTACACAATTTGGACCCTGGATACACGAAGGACTTGCTGAAACTGCACCACACCCCTCACAACCTCAGATCAGCAGGATCCATAAACTTGGTCACTCCCAGAGTGCACCTCAAAAGCTTTGAAACTAGAGCTTGCTGTCATGCTGTCCCTACTCTTTGGAATTCCGTATCACACTCAGTAAAGACAGCCCCATCCTTGGAGTTATTCAAATCCAGAAAAGCCACCTGTTTAGCCTGGCATTTGCGGATTTGTAGAATTCTTCCTCTGTACCAAAATTTACCAATCAACCAATTACTGGTCTGAGACACGCTTAGGTGCTTTGAGTACTATGGGAGTACTATGGGAGTACTATGGGAGTAAAGTACTTTACAAATTTGTTGTTTGTTGTAAAATCAAAGCCTGAAAGCAAAGGGGCCCTGGAGTGGGCCTTACTCCCACCTCAAAGGGTATCCTCTCAATGTTGAAAGCTATGATATTAAGGAAAAAAGATTCCCTACGTTGACAATGATTCAAAAGTTATGCAACAACAACAACAAATAACAAATAACATTTGTAAAGCGCTTTTCTCCCGTGGGACTCAAAGCGCATAAGCATGGCTCCGACCATCGTGGTACAGGGGAAGAATTTTATAAATCTGGAAATGCCAGGCTAAACAGGTGGCTTTTCAGTCTGGATTTGAATAGCTCCAGGGATGGTGCTGTCTTTACTGGGTGTGGTAGGGAGTTCCAAAGAGTAGGGGCAGCATGACAGAAGGCTCTGTCTCCAGATTTTTTGAGGTGCACTCTGGGAGTGACCAAGTTTATAGAACTTGCTGATCTGAGGTTGTGAGAGGTGTGGTGCAGCTTCAGCAAGTCCTTCATGTATCCAGGGCCCAGATTGTGCAGGGATTTGAATGTCAGCAGTCCAATCTTGAAGAGTATTCTCCATTCTACTGGTAGCCAGTGCAGTGAGCGAAGGATCGGTGTAATGTGACAGTGGCGAGGCTGGTTTGTTAGCAATCTGGCAGCAGCATTCTGCACTAATTGCAGGCGACGCAAGTCTTTTTTGGGGAGGCCAGCATAAAGGGCATTGCAGTAGTCCAGCCGTGATGTGATGAAGGCGTGGACTAGGGTTTGAAGATCCTCTGGGGGAATCAGATGTTTAATCTTTGCAATGTTCTTCAGATGAAAGAAGGAAGATTTAACTACAGATGAAATTTGGTTTCTGAAACTCAATTCCCCATCGATTAGTACGCCAAGGCTGCGCACAAGGTTGGAGCTGTTTATGTCTGAATTCCCAATCCTGATTGGTGTTGCTTTAGGATAGAGCTGTTTTGATGGCGAGCACTGGCTTTGGACAAACAGGACCTCAGTTTTGTCAGCATTCAGTTTCAACCAGTTATCATTCATCCATGCCTGAAGCTCAGCTAAGCAAGAGTTTATTTTTGGGGTAGGGTCTGTTCCACCAGGTTTGCACCAAAATTATTAAATAGCATAATCTTTATTAGCATTTTTTTTTTTACAATGATAAAAACAATACTGTAGGGTAACAAATGGATGGTCTGCATTGAAGCAGGTAAAACAGGTAAGAAGTATACATAATTATATTAGCTACAAAGTGCACTGTGTAATGCCAAGTACAAAAATATGATGTAATACTATCAATACAATCATCAATGATACATATGTATATAAGGTGCTGTTGGATCCATGATGGTGCAATATACATACAGTAATAAGGATAGGTGAATGTCACCATGATACAGAACTGATAAAGTGCATGGAGTACATATAGGTGAGAATAACACACAATGCAAAACATACAAACAATTGCGTGTAGCTGAAGAAATAGATGGTACCTAACACTAACAATACCAGGAATCACTATTCCTATATCTCTATATGCCTTCTGACCACACAGCAAAGGAGCATGTGCAAGCTGTGCAAAAGTGTCTAACGTCAGGAAATAAAAGAAATGAAAAGAAGAGATGATGGATTACCATGTGGTAGTGAGATGTGCCTGCACCGCTGCCCTACCAGCCCACTACGACTATTGTACAGCTTGCAAATGCTCCCCTGATGAGAATGAAGTCAAAACACGTTGGACGGAGGTTGAGAGGTGGGGATTAAAAGATGGGAAATAAGTCTGAGCTGCTTAGAAAAGACAAGACACAGAACATTTATATCAGGCTGGCGGATTCAAAGCACCCAAACTGCAGCCACTAGGGTGCGCTCTATAGGCAGTAGCAGTGTAGGGAGTCTTGCCACAGGTCACTTACTCAATGGGTGCTGGCTTACTGAACAGGAAGGACCATGATTTGAACCCAGGTCTTCTGTGCCAAAGGCAGAGCCCTTAACATGACACTACTTAGGACAGGTGTTTCAACACCTCAAGACAGCAAGTAGATGGACAGAGAAAGGGGGTTCCAAAGAGGTGAAAGTGGCCACTATTCTGGAACCTCCCAATTTCCATCTGCCTCCTGACTGCATTGTTTAGCTGTCCGTTACATGGGAGGACAGTAAAGAGGGATGTAAAGGATGGGTCAGCTGGGGTTGACAAAAAAAGGATGAATGGAGACTGTGCAACCAAAGTAGACAAGTATATCCAGGGGCTGGGTAGCCATACATGTTTTGTAGCAGGGAAGCCACGGGGCATGTTATCTGAGAGTGCAGTCATAATTCTGAACAGGCCTCTGGTGTCTGCTCTAGTGGGTTGGCAATGCTGGATATGGCTTAACCTTACTGGTAGTGACATGCATATCCTGCAGTTGGCCTTTTACTGTTTGTCTACCATGGCTTTCTGCTTCTGTGAATGTAATGATAACGTTGACATCACTCAGCTTTTAGTAAAGTTGTTTACAAGGGTGGGGCAATTTAAAAATTAGAACACAAAAATAGTTATTTTTTGCAGACTCAATGGTAGACCAATAAAGTTGATGCAAATTGAATGTTAATTTCATGCACATATATGCAGCTTGGAACTGATAAAACACAATCATCAACTACAATAATTGACCCCCCCCCCCTATATTCACATCTCTTCCCTTGGCTCTACTTGATGCCCTTCACCACCTGGAAGTTCATCTCACAGGGGTCATAAAACAAGTGTGCTATCATGATTTTCACACCCATAAAAATGTGTAGCCACAGAAACACCTGATCTGAATTACTGTATAGTTCCCTGTATCAGAGAAAGGGAAGGTTGGTAGTTGGGGCCCCAAGACAGATCTGGCCCCCCCCTGCTGCTCCCCTCTATTTACACCTCTGGTGTTTATACACTCTTGTTTACTTACTTAAAATTACTCCAATTGTCAGGTTCACATGATCTCTATCACCTAGTGGACAAGGATTAAAGCTGACTCCAATATCTTGCAATGGATCTATTTTGAAGGCAAACATAGTGATTAGTAAACACAAAACATGTCATGTATGAAACATATATTCTAAAGTTAAAGAATACATTGCAGTAACTGAAATCTAATTTAGAATTTAAGTAGCAAATATGTTCCGGTTGGGCACACTTCAGCAGCACACGTTAGACTGGGGAACGATGCTGGGTATTGTAGGATAAGTGAGCATGCAATGTGGGTGAAGGCTGGTTAAGGAGTGTTGGAAGATGAGAAGTAAGTCTGAGCTGCTTAGGACAGGTGTTCCAACAACTCAAGAAAGCCAGTAAACAGTTAGAGAAGTGGTGAAGGTGGCATGATACCGCCGCTATTTTGGAACCTCCCCATTTCTGTCTGCCTCCTGACTGCATTGTTCAGCTGTCAGTTACATCAGAGGACAGTAAAGAGGCATGTAAAGGTTGGGTCAACTGAGATTGGCAAGAAAAGCTTAAAGAGAACCTGTACTGAGTAAAAATATTTAAAATAAACACATGAGGTAACTTCAAATGAACATTACATAGTTACCTTGCCATCAGTTTCTCTCAGAAGCTCACAATTTTCTTCTTACAGTGATCCCTTCCAGTTCTGACAATATTTTGTCAGATCTGAAATATATCAGTTGCTGTCAGTAAAATATCAGTTGCTGTCAGTTATAGCTGAGAGGAAAACTGATGTACCAGGTAATGTCCATGTTTCCCTATGGCTCAAGTGAGCGATGTTACAGTTTAACTGTGTGCTGACCAGAAAGCTGTTATAGGTAATGGCCATTTTCAAAATGGAGGACGGAAAATTCCCTTAATCACAGTGAACAAACAGGACGCGGGACAGGAGAAAGATACTGAGGAGTAGACTACATGGAAGGTAAGTATGACTTGTGTATGTTTATTTTGACTTTTAATTTTCAGTTCAGGTTTTCTTTAATGAAGACTGTGCAAACAAAGTAGATGAGTATATCCAGGGGCTGCGTAGTCATACGTGTTTGGGAGCAGGGCAGCCATGGGACATGTTTTCTGAGAGTGCAGTCATAATTCTGAACATGCCTCTGGTGTCTTCTCTAGTGGGTTGGCAATGCTGGATATGGCTTGACCTTACTGGTAGTGACATGCATATCCTGCAGTTGGCCTTTTACTGTTTGTCTACCATGACTGTCTGCTTCTGTGAATGTAATGATAATGTTGACATCACTCAGCTTTTAGTAAAGTTGTCTACAAGGGTAGGGCAATTTAAAAATTAGAACACATTTAAAAGACAGTTATTTTTTGCAGATTCAATGGGAGTTTAAACTGGGGTATCTTTTTGAATGTTTTATTATAATATACGTAGTAGAGCCTTGCAGGCCTTAGGACCAGTTCACATGGCCATCCCACAATGTCCAATCTAAATGCTTTTCTGCACACTTGCAGAAAAGCAATTAATGGCTTTTGGCGGCTCCTGGTGGATTTCAGCGGCGTGCATGGGTTTTCACCACCCGCAGGCCTATGGTTTATGTCTTGTCCTCTGTTATGATCCCAGCTAGCTGACTATCCTCATCTTATCTGCTGTCTTCCTTGATCTTTAGCATGCTGCGTGACTATGCCTGTGTTCTGCCACTCGGTTTGCTGTACTTGCCTTACTTTTTGATGCCACGATTGTCATTGTGCCTTGGTAGCATTGTAGCCTGCAATGTTAATCGTCTCTAGAGTTTGCTGGGGTCTTTAGTTTCAATGCAACTAGGCAAGCAATGGGATTTTAGATGTGTTTACTTGGCAAGCGATGGCACTGTGACTGTGTTGGAAGAATCCGCAAGTGCGAGTACCTTTGAGATTAATGTTAGGAGTGGCAGCAGTGAGGTTAGTGTTTGGTGTAGTAACAGTGAAGTTAGTGTGGTGTAGCTTCAGTGAGGTTAGTGTAGTGTTAGGCACAGTGGTAGTAGATAGAGCAGTAGTGAGGTTAGTGCCAGTATCAGTGAGGTTAGTGTTAGTTGTGGTGGTAGCAGGAGGGCTAGTGTTAGGTGTATCAGTAGCAGAAGTGCGAGTGTTACGTGTATCGGTAGTAGGAGGGCTAGGGTTTGGTGTAGCAGTACCAGGAGGGCGAGTGTTACATGTAGCAGTAGTAGTAGGGCAAGTATTAGGTGTAGCAGGATGGCGAGTGTTACATGTAGCATTAGTAGGAGGGCTAGAGTTGGGTGTAGCAGTAGCAAGAGGGCGAATGTTATGTGTAATGGTAGTAGGAGGACTAGTGTTAGATGTATCTACAGTATAGTAGGAGGGTGAATGTGAGAGGAGGATTAGGAGAGGAGTTTGACACGAGCACTATGTTTCAAATAGCATAATACCAGTAATATAAAATTACCAAAATGAATACTATAGACTGCTGCTTATGCCACATGCATGTAGGCAGACCCTATTTTTGCATGTTTGCATATACACAAATTATATGTTCTTTGCTGTCAGCGTGTTATTATTTAAAACAGATGATTTGTCTCCTAAGTCTGAACGCAGTCCAGTTATAATAAAAAGTTACCACTGCTATATTCTGAAACCTGCTCATCCGTGGAGCTATTTCAAGTCATGTAAAGTTTCAATATATATTTTCTAACTTTTGACAATACATAAAAGTACTCATATTGTTCAAGATAGCATTTCTGCCAAAACAGGGTGAAGAGAAAAAAACCTAAATACATTTAGACTATGTCAACAAAACTGCAAATTCTGCATGAAACAAAAAAATCAGAACAAGTAAAAATCAATACAAAGAGGATCCTGGGAAAGAATCATAAAACGAAAAAAAAAAATGAAGGACATTTTCAGAACTATATAAGAGAAGAGATCAGTATCAATAAAACCTCACCCTGAGATGTCATTGCAAATAAATGTTTAAGCATTTGCTCGCATTAAATTTGGCCTGTGAAATGTTCTCCTGGGACCAGAAATGAAACTTTTTAAATTTCCTTATTTATGATTTGTCACCTTTAAGATTGAAGACTTGCTAAGTATAAAAGGTGCTCAAAGCATAGTTTTTATTTCCCCAAAAATACAAACACCAAGGAACATAAATACATTTCTTACATTAAAGTTGAGTTCCATGTTTAGATTAATTTACCCATATGTCCCACCCATTATTGTCAAAAAAGATTTTATTTTTATACAGTATCCCTAAATACATTTATTTTAATGGAAAACAAGAATCAGGGGCACACTCCAAAAATATAAAACAATTAATCAAAATCTGTTTAAAAGGAAGGTAAGTGTTGGCTTGCATTCAGGCAGAGAAACGGATCCATTTTTCATGTGTTTAATTTCAATTCGAATAACAGCACAAGTGACAACACGTTTCACAGCCTATAGTCGCTTCTTCAGGTCACAGTCGGTGCCATTCACAGCAGTAGTAAGAGCACTGATTTTAACCTGAAAAATCGTCTGTAGGCAGTAAAACGCATTGTCACTTTGTCACTTGTGGTGTTATTTGAATTGAAAATAAACACACGCCTCAGATAATTATTTTTCTTATAATTGGTCACCCCGTTGGAGAATTAGAATTTTATGTTGCATTCACGAAGTTTGTTTTGTTTTGAAGCTGCAACCCCTATCTCTAAATCAAGGTCGAGTGGGGGTGGTCTTTCCCATATGCTATACTGGTAGTTGCTCAGTCAAGCAACCCAGATTTGTGAGTTTTTATTTATTGGACTGTATTTCAGTCCAAAGATAAATTAACATACAACACCAGATCAGGCTCCTGGTGTTCCTGTTGTGTTCTTTGTCTTCTTTGCTTAGCTTTATTTTAATGGAGCATTTTTGGCTGCATATGTATTCTCGTCCTGCTTTTGAGTGGCTCTAGCTCTTCGGGAGCTAGTCAGGTCAGGGCAGTAATAGCAATAGGGGATGCAGAGGTAGCAACCACATCAGGGCCACTGGACCAGAGGTGCCCAATAGGGGCCCTCCTTCATTCATCTTATTAGCTTTGCATTGGTGCTGTGCTGGTAATGAACACTTTATATGTGCACTGCATAGGGGTAATCCTTAAAGAGGAACTCCAGTGAAAATAATGTAATAAAAAAAGTGCTTCATTTTTACCATAATTATGTATAAATGATTTAGGCAGTGTTTGCTCATTGTAAAATCTTTCCTCTCCCAGATTCACATTCTGACATGTATTACATGGTGACATTTTTACTGTGGGCAGGTTATGTAGCTGCTGCTAGCTGTTCTGGCCTTGCAGACAGCTCTAAACAGCCATTTCCTGTCTGTGAACATTGTTACATTGTGGCAGTTTGCCCAGAGTACCTTACGGTACCAGAGCCTCTTGTGGGAGGGGTTTCAGCACAAAATCAGTCATACAGCGCCCCCTGATGGTCTGTTTGTGAAAATCATTATATTTCTCATGTAAAAGGGGGTATCAGCTACTGATTGGGATAAAGTTAAATTCTTGGTCGGAGTTTCTCTTTAACAAACTGTTTCCTTAGGGTCCTTTTACACTTAATCAGTTGCTCTCAGTTAAAACGGAAAGAAAACTGATTTTAAAAGTAAGTCCCATGTTTTCCTATGGCAACTTTCACACTTAATGCGTTTAAAACTGAAATCTTCTTCCCAATGCACTGCTATTTAAAAAACGCGTACCAACGCGCACTAACTCATACTAACGTATACCAACTGATTAAGTGTAAAAGGGCCCTTACTGTAAATACATTACTCTGACACTGCAGCTGTCTTTGGTAGGTTTTAGGGCTCCATATCAATAGAGTGCTTAGGACCACATGTAAAGGTCAAACTGCGGCCCCAAGCTCCTTAGGTATGCTACTGGTACAAAATGTATCTTTAGCCTTTTCCTGAGTTGTGCAGAGAAAGAGATGTCCTCTGAGCAGGTACTGCATGCTTCTTTATGTGCTGCTGTATTTACTTATGCTTTGGAATGCCTACAATCATTGTGTGCAGAGTAGGCGTTAATACACGTTTCCACCCATTTTCTGATATTCAGCTCTGCTTCTTTCTGATGTGCTACTCTGTCGATGAATATGATCATAAGGCCAAGGTATAAATTAAAATGATTTTTGTATGTGCATGAGACAGCAGCTTTGTGATTTTTGCAGCATAACTTGAATTAAAAAGGTTGCAGGCTCCTTTGTTGAAAAGTTGCACGATTTTTTAAGGGGACAGCTCTCCAGTTTATTTGAGAGATTGAATAGGATCATGCTGGTTTATTATGGAGAGAAGACCTTGTATTTTCACTGATTTGAAGTTTTGCAAGCTTCAAAATTGGTACGCGTTAACTAGCACAGTGATTTTCTGCCATAAAAAAATGTTTCTACTTTTCTCTGTAGTAGTTACAGAGGCGCCAGCAGAATGAAAACCTGTCCTGTTCTAACTTCTTTGTTGATTCTTAATAAATGTATTCTAATACAGTAATTCTTCAGTGAACGATAAAAGTAGAATGTAGAAAGACAAAAAGAAAGAACAACCGAGAGTCCCCAATAGTGTATTATTGTTGATATAAGGTAATCTTCAATTTGTACAGCACATATGGATATACTCACAAGTCTGGGTTGCCGACCTCAGGCAACCACTCCAATCGCATATGGGGATATTAAGCCTGTCCCCACTCCGGCTAAGAAGTCGCTCTCCATATAAGACAAAAAGGGGGTGTACACACCCATCCACCAGGTGGATAATGATATTTGTAGTAGTTACAGAGGCGCCAGCAGAATAAAAATAAGTAATCTATTAAAACCAATAAAAATTGGGGGACCGGGGTGGATCCGTTTCCCCAATATATATGACACAACCACCATATATGGTTTCCAGAAAAATATGTATTTAATCAGTACTCCACATAAAATTGTGCAACGCGTTTTGTGGGTCCCAAGCCTGCTTCCTCAGCCAAATACAAGAGTAATGTGTGTCCTAGTTTGTTTATGGAGATCATCAGTGAGATGTTAAGTTTTTCAAATTGGAACTCATTGATTGTTTCTATTTTTTTTGTTTTAACTTTTACTCAAAAGAGTTCAGGTCCACTTTGGTGATGTGTAACTATGCCTGTTTGTTTGGACAGGTGGGCGTTACATTGCTCGGAGCACAGTAGCAAAGGGGGGAGCAGCACATGCAGAGTCGCAGTGGAGCTTAACAATTACTCACTTTTACTTTCTGGTTTTGTCGCATGTAACAGCACCCCTGTGCTGTAGGGGGTGCTGTTACTGTTACTATATGATGAGATGCCTGGACCAGGAAGTAAATATGAGGCGCGTTTGGATCCTGGTATGTGAGTAATTGTAAACCTCCACCACGACTCTGCATGCGACCTCCCCCCGGCCCACTTTCTGGCTACCTAAACTGGAGGGGGGGGGGGGGGAGTACACTGGCTACCTAAACAGGGGGCACTGGCTATTAAAGGGGCACAGTGGCTACCTGAACAACGGGCATTCTGGCTATTAAATGGGGGAACACTGGCTACCTGAACAGGAGGGAACACTGGCTACCTAAACAGAAGAGAACACTGGCTACCTTAGCAGGGGGCACTCTGGCAATCGAACAGGGCACTCTGGCTATCTATGCTGGGGGTGGGCTACATCCAACTACCTAATGAGGGGGGCTCCTATGGCTACTTATGCTAGGGCGGGGGGCTGCATCTGGCTAATTAATATTGGGAGCCACCTGTAGCTAGCTTTATATTGGGGCTACCTAATACTGTGGTCACCTCAGGCTACCACGCTGCAGTAGTATGCCCGGATCTATGAGGGGAAGGGTGCAATTTATAGACCCTCACCCTGGGACTGTATAACCCAGAAACTGCCCTGATCAGATTCAACATTTGTGGAATTGACTGATGATGGCATATCCTTGTGCAGCCAACATTATGTAATAATGCTGCAGATACCCAGGCTAACTGACAGGTTTATTATGTGAAACCCTCATCACTCATATTTTTCCCACTTGTGTTGGAGTAAAATAGAGTTGTGTTCATGTTTTTTCTTAGCAGGCCAATAAAAGGTTTAGTGAACTGACATGTGGCCATCGAGTTGATCTGTGGCTATTTTGTGGAGCTGAAGCAGACTTTGTAGTATGTGAGCTCTGCTATGTCACAGTCTATCAGCTGAGAGCAGCTTTGAAGTGTTTTTGCAAACTCACTTGAGGTTATTCAGCAAACGGTTGGTGTCTGTTTAGATTTGCTGGCCTGAAGGAACAATGAAAGTCTTTTCACTTGTATTAACTCAAACTGTTAAAACCCACGAAAGAACTGAGTTCTGTGAAAAAAGGACTTCAGCACTTTCAGCTATTCCCTCTTTGATTGAGCATCAAAAACGTTATTATTGCTTATGATATCTAACTTATAGTGTTTGTATTCAGCTACTTATTATCTCATTTCTCACAATGTTTAAATACTATTGCCAGTACAATCCACCCAAGTCACACTGACCTCCTTCCACCTTTACCATTACTCTGAAAGAATATTATGCGTTATGCAATAATTTAATGCCTAACTATATAAGTGAAATAATCCAATAGCAAGTCATGTGAATTGTGCCACCTAGCCAGGCGTATTGCTAAGATTCTGTAAGACCCAGGGCACCACTGGGCACCAAGAAGTGTGCATAGTGCATAGGGTTAAAAGGTGGGCCTAGTCATAATGGGTCATGGGTGGGGCCAAATGTACATGAACCTAGCAGCAGTGATGAGGACCAAAAGTCCGAAACAGGCTGTCTACATGTGGGGTTGATATGGCTGTGTAAAACTTAAAGCTATAGGCTTGCTATACACCAGCGGTTCTGGATGCTTGCTTGGCTTAACAAGGGCGAAAAGGGATAATTTGCATATTTAGTGGTAGTGCATTGTGGGTAACCACAAATGTTCATTTATAACTGAATTATTGCAAATTTCTTTCTGTTTTAAGAAGGCAATTACACCAAGCTAAATATATAGAGAACAGTCTGCTAGGGGTTTTTAAAGGAACAGCATCAGTCTTTATTCTTCATAAATATTATATCATTTGATTGCAGCCGTATAGATAAGGTATCCAATTCCAACACCAACAATTGTTGGTGTTGGAATTGGATACCTTATCTATACGGCTGCAATCAAATGATATAATATTTATGAAGAATAAAGACTGATGCTGTTCCTTTAAAAAACCCTAGTGGACTGTTTTCTATATATATAAGTGTAAACGGGGTGGAACCGACTGGACCATTTTTTATCTGTTCTTGTGACACTTCACCGCCCACTGACACCCATAGCTGTGAACAGCTGTGTGTACCCATAGCTGTGTTCTGAATGTAAAGTGATTTCTGCCCTTTAGGGATTAAAACCCAACTCTGCATCAACTACAACATTTTTTGGCTGGACTTTTGGCATGAATCTCCCTCCGGCATGCCTACTGTGTGTTAGACCCCTTGAAACAACTTTTCCTTCACTTTTGTGGCCAGAAAGAGTCCCTGTAGGTTTTAAAATTTGCCTGCCCATTGAAGTCTATGGCGGTTTGCATGTACGCAAACATTTGCGGACGTTTGCTGTTCGTGAATCGCGAACACAAATTTTGATGTTCGGGCCATCTCTAGCTGTAATGTGTCACATATCTGGGACTCCTTCCCAAGCCTGCTGATCCATACATTAGTGGTGAGATGCACCTTGCAACCACCAGCATAACTGAGCAACAGACCAACACACTCAACCACATGGTGGTGTAGGTCAGAGATTGCTGACCTGGTAAAATAATTCCATATTCAAATTTTGGTATGAGTCATAAATTAACTTCCTCTGTTCACTGCTGAGTGGTAGTGGCTGCACAGAGCCTGCTATTCATCCTCAGCACTCAACCCTAATATTGAAAAGTGGTACAAAGTTGATGTGCTCAGACATTGGTTGCTCCTGCTGCCTCTTATTGTCTGCCTTACAAAAAAGCTCCTTCCCCTGGGCTCCCTGGATTCATGATACACCATTCTGGATTGGTTACCAGCCTGCCCTACTGCCTGTATGTGCTTATCTGATTGCCTAATATGTAGGGAGGCAAGGTAGCCTTGTACACATGCTAGATGATTCTTGGCTGAGAAGGCTAGTTGGAACTGCCTCTGCCAACAATCTAGCATGTGTACAGCTGCTCCCGACCCCCAGCCTGCATGCTGCTGAATTGATCCACCAGTCACATCAATGTTTGTTCTTCTACTCACCTCAAACACGGCGAATCCAGCACTGGAGACTTGGGCGCAGCCGGTGCCACCATAGGTCGTAATAGGAATTATGGCCATAGCAGCGCACAAGGAGTAACTTCGGCGCCGTCAGAAGCTGGAAGCGAAATTATTTAATTCCCCACCATCCATGGGGGTCTGGAGGGGAAATAGTATTTAATACGGCCGGGAACTTGTGCAGCAGCAGGATCGGCCATATACTGGCTGTATCCTGCGCCCAAGTCTCCCGCGCTGATATCTCTCGTACGCTACTCACCTAGCCTACTCCATCATACCCCGCGCTATTGGCCATCCTCCCCTGCATAGCAACAGAATACATTGCTGGCCAGCAGGCTAGCATCGCATCTGTACAACCTCAGCCCCGAACTGTGGCCCAAAGGATCGAGTCCTGATCCCTGCACAGTAATTGCAAGTGTGTACCTTTATCCTTGCACCTTCCTCCTTGCCAGGTGCTCCTACAGCTGACAGGCATATGAGGTTAGTAACATGACTCTACAACAATCAGTCCTGAATTAACACCTTTTGTAATTCTTCCATTTAAAGGACAACCAAGGTGATATGTGACATGATGAGATAGACATGTGTATGTACAGTGCCAAACACACAAATCACCAGGCTGTGTTCCTTTTTTTTCTTTCACTGCCTGACAGAGTTAAACATCAGGTATGGAAGTGACAATTTCTGTCTGGGTCAGGACTGGGTCGGACAGGGTCAGACTATAACATAACCCTAAGTGCCTGGCTCTTCTACTGACCACATAAGCTATTGCTCCGTTGTTATTGCCTGATGAAGTGGGATCAAACCTGCGAAACGCGTTGCATATTTGGAGTTCATAAATAAAATGTATTGACTGTCTTTAGTACAGTCGTTGTGTGTCTACTTGGAGGAGGTAAGTCCACCACTACCTCCTCTATTTACCAAGAATTTGGTTTTTAACCACTTGAGGACCCACCCTTTACCCCCCCTTAAGGACCAGCGCTGTTTTAGCTGATCTGGGCTGGGTGGGCTCTGCAGCCCCCAGCACAGATCAGCTGGCACGCCGAGCGACCAGATCGCCCCCCTTTTTTCCCCACTAGGGGGATGATGTGCTGGGGGGGTCTGATCGCTCCTGCCTGATGGGTGTTGCGGGGGGGGGGCACCTCAAAGCCCCCCTCCGCTGCGGAATTCCTCCCCTCCCTCTCCTACCTGTTCCCCCCCGGTGATCCGCGCTGCACAGGATGCTATCTGTCCTGTGCAGCCAGTGACAGGCTGTCCCTTGTCACATGGCGGCGATCCTCGGCCGCTGATCGGCCGGGGATCGCCGATCTGCCTTACGACGCTGCTGCGCAGCAGCGCCGTACAATGTAAACAAAGCGGATTATTTCCGCTTGTGTTTACATTTAGCCTGCGAGCCGCGATCGGCGGCCCGCAGGCTATTCACGGAGCCCCCCGCCGTGAATTGACAGCGAGCGGCTGCTTCCTGATTAATTAGCCTGCAGTCGGCGACGCAGAACTGCGTCGCTGGTCCTGCAGCTGCCAGTTTGCCGACGCGCGGTATGAGTGCGCGGTCGGCAAGTGGTTAAGCTCATTTAGCTTTCTTTATCCTTTTGGCGCCTCTGTTCTCCTGCAAAACCTCGTCTTAATGTCTCTTTTGGTCTGGCCCACGTAGGCCAGTCCACAAGGGCATTTTATACAGTACACCACCACCGTGGTGTCACATGTGGCGTAGTCTTTCAAAGGCAATGGAGTGCCTTAACGTGGATGATTAATTGCTGAACCTCTAATGATGCGGTTACAATGCTGACAATGTAAGCAAGGAAGGTGCCGACCTTAGAGAGTTTACAATAGAGAAAGACAGGAGAATGTATCAGATGTTAATTTTGTCACTACTTTCTGCAATGAGTCTTCTGTTTTGCGAGACACGATTTTGAAGTTGCCTGGCTCTTCTACTGACCACATATGCTATTGCTACGTTGTTATTGCCTGATGAAGCGGGACCAAACCTGCGAAACACGTTGCATATTTGGAGTTCATAAATAAAATATATTGACTGTCTTTACTACAGTCGTTGTGTGTGTACTTGGAGGAGGTAAGTCCACCACTACCTCCTCTATTTATCAAGAATTTGGTTTTTAAGCTCATTTAGCTTCCTGTTATCCTTTTGGCGCCTCTGTTTTCCTGCATAATATTGAGTCCACCCTGGATGGAGGGTTGAACCCTCTTTTTCTCATCTACAGAGAGCGACTTCTTATTCCTGAGTGGGGTCAGGAAAATCTCCCCACCTGCCTTTACAGTGGTTGCCTAATGGTAACCCTGGTTTGTGAGTATTAATATTTACTCTATCTAGTAACCATTTACCAGTGCATATTACACTATTGGGGCTCTTGGTGTTCCTTGTTTTTATCTCATTAAGACGAGGTTGAATGAGCACAGGAGCAAATACAGAACCCTAATAGAGCAAAAAGAGGGGAGGAGGAAAGTAATCGGGAATCCCCTTTAACACGACATTTTAAGGAGTTCAATCTAAGTGTGACTCAGCTGAGGTGGCTGGTTTTGGAGGTGGTAAAGTTCCCTGAGGGTGCCGACCGGAGAACTATTTTACTTAGACGTAAGGCTTGGTGGATGGAGAAGCTGGGGACACAGTCACCCTATGGCCTTAACCCTCCTGGCGGTTTGCTAAAAAATCGCCAGGGGGCAGCAAATCTTTTTTTTTTTATTTTTTTTTTTTGTTTTTTCATGTTTTCTGCTCAGCGGCATCCCCCCAGCCCCTCCGATCGCCTCCGGCGATCGGCGATCAGGAGATCCCGTTCAAAGAACGGGATCTCCTGGAGGGCTTCCTCCGTCGCCATGGCGACGGGGCGGGATGATGTCACCAACGTCATCGACGTCGTGACGTCAAAGGGGATTCCGATCCACCCCATAGAGCTGCCTGGCACTGATTGGCCAGGCAGCGCACGGGGTCTGGGGGGGGCGGCTGCGGCGCGACGGATAGCGGCGGATCGGCGGGTAGCGGCGGCGATCGGGCACTGCACGCAGCTAGCAAAGTGTTAGCTGCGTGCAGCAAAAAAAAAATTATGCAAATCGGCCCAGCGGGGCCTGAGCGGTGCCTTCCGGCGGCATAGCCCGAGCTCGGCTCGGGCTTACCGCCAGGAAGGTTAATGAAGACTTCAGTCTCAGATGTTTCCTATGAATGTTTTTGCTGCTTTCAAGTCCTTGAAGGGTTAATGTATGTTTAAGATTGTGCTAGCCCCCCAATCATTTGGGTGTGGTGTGTTAATGTGAACTTATATATTGCACTATGGTGTTACCAGATGATTCAAGCACTTGAGAAAGGGCCTTTGCCTGAAACGTTGTGCTGTTTGTGTGCTGTATCACCGCTCATGTGTGCAATAAAAGTCTGTTGATTTCATCTTGGAGGATCGAGTCCTATTTGGATGGTGCTATTTAATAATGTCAGAAACACCTGATCTGCTGCATGCTTGTTCAGGGTCTATGTAAAATTATTAGAGGCAGATGAACAGCTGGACAGCCAGGGCAATGGTATTGCTTAAAAGGAAGTAAATATGGCATCCTCCATATTACTCGCACCTCGGGTTCACTTTAATATAAATTGTTTTGTATTTTAGTTGGTGATTTGACCATCACAGGCACAGCTGAAATTATTATTGAGAGACACTAAACCCGTGCCAGCATGTAAGCCACATGCAACCTGATATATTATAAGTGTCACATTGACTTAACATGGTTATGCACTGTGTGTGTTTCAGAAGCTATACAGGTTGCAGTTTTAATGAAAACATAGTTTGTTCATGCTGAGCTAGCAGGCATTGCGCTCTGTCATTGCACGCCCTTGGAAAATCAGAGATTGCTTGTGCTATAACAGATCCTCAGCATGACACCAAAGTTATTAAAAACAATAGCTGGTACTATGCAGCGTTATTTAGCAAACATGAACACATTTTTCACTCACCGCAACTTTTGTAATACACTTCAACATTCTTCATCCTGCAGACTGTATGCCTGGGCCATTCTTTCATTTCTCCCAGGTACAGGCAACAAAAAGCAAAAAGAAAGATGCTGAAATCTTTCATTGTGCAAAATCGATCTTTTTCTTTTCCAAACAAGCCTTTTGTTCTTTTTCTGCCTTTTGCAACAGGCATGCAACGGAACTACATTACTATGTGCCCGTATAACCATTTAAAATCCAGAAAAATGATTTAAGCTTAATCATAAGCACTTGTAGGGTGTAGAAAACTGAAAAATCGTCTGTGCCACTTTACTTTTCTGTTCCTCAGCCACACAGTTTCACTTCCTAATTTTCACGTTCACATCTCTTATTTAAAGCAGACCTGAACTCATAACTTCCTCTCTGCTCTAAAAGATACACAACAGCATAATAACATTTTAAAAAACAGAACATTTCTTTGTTACAGCTGACGACACAAATCCTGCAATAAACCTGCAGTGTGTCTACTTTTTGCTTTCATGGCAGCAGCCATAGGGTTAACATCCTGTGTTTACAAATTAGCTGCTCTGCCGAGGCAGACAGCTGATACACCTGAGAGATCAAATTACAGTTGTGATTAGTCACAGATAAGGGGGAATTACACAGGCTAAACTCTCTAAATACACACATGGTGCATTTCACTATGTTTTCCTTCCATTCAGGTCCAATTTAAGAGGAACATGTTGTGCAAATTTACTAAAGTGTAGTACAGTGGTAAAAAAAAAAAACTAGATATCTTGGTTTATATCAAGAAGAATGAAGTGGGCTAAAAAGAACAGGTGTCCAGCTCTACAATCTTCTCCACAGTTCTGGACAAGGTCTGGCTATCCATTAAACGCAGGCTTTTTGAGTATTTATTAACCACTTGCCGACCACGCACTCATAACGCGCGTCGGCAAAGTGGTAGCTGCAGGACCAGCGACGCACATCTGCGTTGCCGGCTGCAGGCTAATTAATCAGGAACCAGCCGCTCGCGCGAGCGGCTGCTTCCTGTCAATTCACGGCGGGGGGCTCCGTGAATAGCCTGCGGGCCGCCGATCGCGGCTCGTAGGCTAAATGCAAACACAAGCGGAAATAATCCGCTTTGTTTACATTTTTACAACGCTGCTAACAGTAGCAGCGTTGTACTAGATCAGCGATCCCCGGCCAATCAGCGGCCGGGGATCGCTGTCACATGACAGGCAGGAGCCTGTTAGCGGCTGCACAGGACAGATCCATTCCTGTGCAGCCTCCGATCACCGGGGCAGGGAGGGAGGAGAGGGAGAGGGGGAATCCTGCGGTGGAGGGGGCTTTGACGTGCCCCCCCTGCCAGCCACACGCAGGCAGGAGCGATCAGACACCCCCAGCACATCATCCCCCTAGTGGGGAAAAAAGGGGGGCGATCTGGTCGCTCTGCCTGCTATTTGATCTGTGCTGGGGGCTGTAGAGCCCACCCAGCACAGATCTTAGAAATCAGTGCCGGTCCTTAAGGGGGGGTAAACGCTGAGTCCTGAAGTGGTTAAATTGTTTACTCTTCTGGAAAAAAATCTCTGCAGCCCTAAAAGGACAGCCATGCACGAGCGGCTCCGGCTTACTACGCAGGCGCACCCATACGTGTGTAGGCATAGTACAGCTGTAAATAAAGAGGGGCGCAGTCACGGTCAGCAATCCGATGCGCGCTTGTTGGATCTCTTTTAGGGTAAGCACATGGCAATGGTCGGGGCCAGGACGACGCAGGAAACCTCTGGAGATGCAGGATCTGCAGTAACAGTGTGATGCCATCGAGTCAATATGGATAAAAATCTGTAAGGACTGCCATGAAGAAATAAGACAGTTCCAAGGCAAAGGGGGGTCCAACCCAGTACTAGCAAGGTGTACATTATCTAAGAAAGTGGGCATTGAGTGGAAGCAGGTAATTTTAGGTGCTCTCTTCCACGCGCTGTGCCTGACCTGGGCGCTGCCATAGACATTATGGTATTATGTCTATGGCCATGCAGCAGTGTAATTCAGGTACCAAATTACTTCTTCCTCCAAGTTGCTACAGCTCGGAGGGGGAATAGTAATTAACCCCGCTTTCAGCTCACCCTGTACCAAAATGATCGGGAGACGAAAATCCTTGTACGCCAGTGAGTGTATATCACTGCTAATAGGGAAGATATCTTGACTATATGGCTGCTAGATGATCCATGTATATAAATACGGCTGCTTCACTTCAATGTAAATTATTAAGGTTGGAGTTATGACTATGGTTTGGGCAGGTGAAAGGGCTTAGAACCTTTTTTGGATTTTTATTGCTGTCTGGGTCTTGAAAACAGGTTTAAATCAAAATTTCACTTTTTGTAAAATTATTTGTAATCATAGATGGGTGCAGATCAAGCTTTATTTTCTTTCATACATTGATGATCATTACACTTATCTCTCTATGGAAATCTGGAACCTACTATGAATTTCCAAAACTGACAGTGCAAACTGCACTTGTTTGCAACTATGACAACAATACTCTATTTTGTGCATTGACCTCGGTGGGATACGATTGGACCATTTTCAAGCTGCATTACTTTGCATGCAAAATGAGTCCTACATTGACCCAGAAATGCATCTCATTGACCATCCCAAAAATGTACAGTTCAAATGTTCAGTTTTGTCACAGAGGTCTGTACAAAGCGTTATAATATTGTCATATCATTTATGCATAAGCACAACAGTTTAATAAAGATGTGCAGAATTCACATCTGATTGTGTACAGAGAAGTTTGTACTCCCTCCCCATTTCCCCCAAATAAATAGCATCAAATGTTTGAAGAGAGGACCTTTATTTGTCAGTTGATATCTTCTTTACTAGGACACCCCATGTGTTTGCATTTCCACATGACAGCATATAAAACACCAGTGTCTCTCACTGGGCAACCTGAGTAAAATAAACACCTGCAGAGGAACAAGAAAGCAAGATATGTTAATAAAACTCTGTTAAGGGGGGAAATTACTTTTTATTATACTGTTTCACTAACCAGTATTGTTATTCCAGTTGGTTGCTATGGAAACGTTTCTACTTTTGCTCACATTCACATTCTTCTAACACTGCATTCATAGACCCTGTGCCCAAAGAATAGTATATAAGCTGAAACCTCTGGATATATGCCTTCTGCTGCATGGTAATTTGAATCTACTGAGTGAGCAAATGTCAGTTTGCTTTCCATTCTTTTCCCAGTCATTACAATTTACACCAATAGTCCAACAGTTTATCAACAGAGTGGTTACTATTGTCCTCTAGAGGGTGCTATTCCCTAATATTTTGTAATAATTAATAACATGAAATAATTTATTGAATGAAAGTTTACTGGAGCACAGCATGCTACAGGAATGATTTAATAAAGTGGGGGGATTTTAATATGTGATCTCTACTTTTTGTTTCAGATTCCCACACAGAATGTCAGGGTGCCACAGTATATAACGCAGCCACCCCATCGTGCTGCCATTGAAATGAATGCTGACATAAATTACATGGGTTTTTATTGTGAGGTAAATTTGTGCTGGGAGTTATCTCTGTTCTTACCTGTCTTGTGATGCCATTTCCGTGCCCAGTGCTAGGTGATGCTGATTGGATGGCTCTTGACCTATGGAGAGAAGGGTCAACTATGTGTAAATAGAGGTGAAGATCACCTGACCTGTCATTCCCTGAAGAGACTGACAAGCTGACTGTCTACAATTGATTTCCTTGCCCCCCCTCACCTTTTGCACATTAATGTCACTGGCACCTTTATGTGGGATGTAACACCCATTCTTAAGTGAGTGGGATCCAGTTGTGTGGATTGGAGTATGTCGCTCAGGCTATTGCCGAGCAATTTTGGCTCTGCAGCTTGGTTTAGGTAATTTTTGATGGTTTAAAAAAAAATTTGTTTATGGTATAACAGTTGATACTGGTTATTTATTTATATCCCTATCCCTTTTATTTATATTTATTTACCCCTAATAAAGGGCCGGGCCTATTTTTATCCAATCTGGCTTCTTGTGTATCATTTCTATGCTAACCTTTTCTCTCCACAGGTGGTATTTAATTCATGTGTAGTGCAGCACCATGAGATGCGTCCTGTCCACCAGGTAAACAGGAGTAATACATGTAGGCATTCCATATAATGAAGAGAATGTCCCATGCAACTTGTACTCCAGTGTCCTCCTCTCCATCAGCCTGACTGGTTTCGGCTCTTGCTGTTGTTAGGGGTGCGAGCGGGCATCTATTCCATACACATCGCTTACTTGAGTACCACTAGGGTGAGGAGTATTTAAGAGGAATTATACTGAAAATAACATAATGAATAAGATTGCTTATTTTTTTACAATATTCATTCATACATTAGTCCGAAAGATATGTAGAAGCTTTCCAGAGGCGCCAATAGAATAAAAGTCACTTAAACGAGCTTAAAACCGATGGGGCAGTGGTGGGCCTATTCCATCCATGCAGACAAAGCAAACAAAGGAAGGACTGTGGCATCAACAGTCAAACAACAATTTTATTTATACTCCACGGTAAAAATAGGCAACGCGTTTCACGGGCTCAATCCCGCTTCATCAGGCCAATCAAAAAGGAGCATACAGCTTAACAGCATCAAAACCACACTGAGCGCCTCTGTGTCCGAAAGAAGTGCGCTACCCATAAAGTGCATAAGAAAGTTTAAAAAAACCAACAGTTCAGTTCTTCCAATTCCTTAACCACTTCCCGACCGCCCACTACACAGGGGCGGCGGGGAAGTGGAGCCCTGCAGGACGGCCTCACCCACAGAGGCGGCGGTCCATTTAAGGGCATGGGCGGAGCGATAGCGTCATCCGTGACGCGATCCTCCGCCGGCGCCTGTCACCGCTCGCTCGCCGCAACATCCCGCCGGCTATACGGAAGCGCCGGCGGGATGTTAACCCCGCGATCGCCGCATACAAAGTGTATAATACACTTTGTAATGTTTACAAAGTGTATTATACATGCTGCCTCCTGCCCTGGTGGTCCCAGTGTCCGAGGGACCACCAGGGCAGGCTGCAGCCACCCTAGTCTGCACCCAAGCACACTGATTTCTCCCCCCCCTGCCCCAGATCGCCCACAGCACCCATCAGACCCCCCCCCTGCCCACCCCCCAGACCCCTGTTTGCACCCAATCACCCCCCTAATCACCCATCAATCACTCCCTGTCACTATCTGTCAACGCTATTTTTTTTTTATCCCCCCCCCCTGCTCCCTGCCCCCTCCTGATCACCCCCCACCCCTCAGATTCTCCCCAGACCCCCCCCCCCCCCAGACCACCCCCCCCTGTTTACTGTATGCATCTATCCCCCTGATCACCTGTCAATCACCTGTCAATCACCTGTCAATCACCCGTCAATCACCCATCAATCACCCGTCAATCACCCCCTGTCACTGCCACCCATCAATCAGCCCCTAACCTGCCCCTTGCGGGCAATCTGATCACCCCCCCACACCAATAGATCGCCCACAGATCCGACATCAGATCACCTCCCAAATCCATTGTTTACATCTATTCTCTCCTCTAAACACCCACTAATTACCCATCAATCACCCATCAATCACCCCCTATCACCACTTGTCACTTTTACCTATCAGATCAGACCCTAATCTGCCCCTTGCGGGCACCCAATCACCCGCCCACACGCTCAGATTGCCCTCTGACCCCCCCTTATCAATTCACCAGTGCATTAATTACATCTGTTCTTCCCTGTAATAACCCACTGATCACCTGTCAATCACCTGCCAATCACCTATCACCCATCAATCACCCCCTGTCACCCCCTGTCACTGCCACCCATCAATCAGCCCCTAACCTGCCCCTTGCGGGCAATCTGATCACCCACCCACACCATTAGATCGCCCGCAAACCCGCCGTCAGATTACCTCCCAAATGTATCGTTTACATCTGTTATCTTCTCTAAACACCCACTAATTACCCATCAATCACCCCCTATCACCACCTGTCACTGTTACCTATCAGATCAGACCCTAATCTGCCCCTTGCGGGCACCCAATCACCCGCCCACACGCTCAGATTGCCCTCAGACCCCCCCCCCCCCTTATCAATTCGCCAGTGCATTAATTACATCTGTCCTTCCCTGTAATAACCCACTGATCACCTGTCAATCACCTGCCAATCACCTATCACCCATCAATCACCCCCTGTCACTGCCACCCAACAATCAGCCCCTAACCTGCCCCTTGCGGGCAATCTGATCACCCACCCACACCAATATATCGCCCGCAGATCCGACATCAGATCACCACCCAAGCGCAGTGTTTCCATCTATTCTCTCCTCTAAACACCCACTAATTACCCATCAATCACTCCCTATCACCACCTGTCACTGTTACCTATCAGATCAGACCCTAATCTGCCCCTTGCGGGCACCCAATCGCCCGCCTACACGCTCAGATTGCCCTCAGACCCCCCCTTATCAATTCGCCAGTGCAATATTTACATCTGTTCTCCCCTGTAATAACCCACTGATTACCTGTCAATCACCTATCAATCACCCATCAATCACCCCCTGTCACTGCCACCCATCAATCACCCCCTGTCACTGCCACCCATCAATCACCCCCTGTCACTGCCACCCATCAATCAGCCCCTAACCTGCCCCTTGCGGGCAAACTGATCACCCACCCACACCAATAGATCGCCCGCAGATCCGACATCAGATCACCACCCAAGCGCAGTGTTTCCATCTATTCTCTACCCTAAACACCCACTAATTACCCATCAATCACCCCCTGTCACTGCTACCTATCAGATTAGACCCCTATCTGCCCCTAGGGCACTCAATCACCCGCCCACACCCTCAGAATGCCCTCAGACCCCAGCCCTGATCACCTCGCCAGTGCATTGCTTGCATCCATTCCCCCCTCTAATCACACCTTGAGACACCCATCAATCACCTCCTGTCACCCCCTAGCACACCTACCCATCAGATCAGGCCCCAATTTGCCCCGTGTGGGCTCCTGATCACTCGGCCAAACCCTCAGACCCCCTTCCGATCACCTCCCCAGTGCATGGATTGCATCTATTTTCCCCTCTAACCACCCCCTGAGACACCCATCAATCACCTCCTGTCACCCCCCTAGCACTCCTATCCATCAGATCAGGCCTAATACAACCTGTCATCTAAAAGGCCACCCTGCTTATGACCGGTTCCACAAAATTCGCCCCCTCATAGACCACCTGTCATCAAAATTTGCAGATGCTTATACCCCTGAACAGTCATTTTGAGACATTTGGTTTCCAGACTACTCACGGTTTTGGGCCTGTAAAATGCCAGGGCGGTATAGGAACCCCACAAGTGACCCCATTTTAGAAAAAAAAGACACCCCAAGGTATTATGTTAGGTGTATGACGAGTTCATAGAAGATTTAATTTTTTGTCAAAAGTTAGCGGAAATTAATTTTTATTGGTTTTTTTTCACAAAGTGTCATTTTTCACTAACTTGTGACAAAAAATAAAATCTTCTATGAACTCGCCATACACCTAACGGAATACCTTGGGGTGTCTTCTTTCTAAAATGGGGTCACTTGTGGGGTTCCTATACTGCCCTGGCATTTTAGGGGCCCTAAACCGCGAGGAGTAGTCTAGAAAACAAATGCTTCAAAATGACCTGTGAATAGGACGTTGGGCCCCTTAGCGCACCTAGGCTGCAAAAAAGTGTCACACATGTGGTACCGCCGTACTCAGGAAAAGTAGTATAATGTGTTTTGGGGTGTATTTTTACACATACCCATGCTGGGTGGGAGAAATTTCTATGTAAATGGACAATTGTGTGTAAAAAAATCAAACAATTGTCATTTACAGAGATATTTCTCCCACTTAGCATGGGTATGTGTAAAAATACACCCCAAAACGCATTATACTACTTCTCCTGAGTACAGCGGTACCACATGTGTGGCACTTTTTTACACCCTAAGTACGCTAAGGGGCCCAAAGTCCAATGAGTACCTTTAGGATTTCACAGGTCATTTTGCGACATTTGGTTTCAAGACTACTCCTCACGGTTTAGGGCCCCTAAAATGCCAGGGCAGTATAGGAACCCCACAAATGACCCCATTCTAGAAAGAAGACACCCAAAGGTATTCCGTACGGAGTATGGTGAGTTCATAGAAGATTTTATTTTTTGTCACAAGTTAGCGGAAAATGACACTTTGTGAAAAAAAACTATTAAAATCAATTTCCGCTAACTTGTGACAAAAAAATAAAAACTTCTATGAACTCACCATACTCCTAACGGAATACCTTGGGGTGTCTTCTTTCTAAAATGGGGTCATTAGTGGGGTTCCTATACTGCCCTGGCATTTTAGGGGCCCTAAACCGTGAGGAGTAGTCTTGAAACAAAAATGACCTGTGAAATCCTAAAGGTACTCATTGGACTTTGGGCCCCTTAGTGCAGTTAGGGTGCAAAAAAGTGCCACACATGTGGTATCGCCGTACTCGGGAGAAGTAGTACAATGTGTTTTGGGGTGTATTTTTACACATACCCATGCTGGGTGGGAGAAATACCTCTGTAAATGACAATCTTTTGATTTTTTTTACACACAATTGTCCATTTACAGAGGTATTTCTCCCACCCAGCATGGGTATGTGTAAAAATACACCCCAAAACACATTGTACTACTTCTCCCGAGTATGGCGATACCACATGTGTGGCACTTTTTTGCACCCTAACTGCGCTAAAGGGCCCAAAGTCCAATGAGTACCTTTAGGATTTCACAGGTCATTTTGCGACATTTGGTTTCAAGACTACTCCTCACGGTTTAGGGCCCCTAAAATGCCAGGGCAGTATAGGAACCCCACAAATGACCCCATTTTAGAAAGAAGACACCCCAAGGTATTCCGTTAGGAGTATGGTGAGTTCATAGAAGATTTTATTTTTTGTCAAAAGTTAGCGGAAATTGATTTTAATTGTGTTTTTTCACAAAGTGTCATTGCCCGCTAACTTGTGACAAAAAATAAAATCTTCTATGAACTCGCCATACTACTAACGGAATACCTTGGGGTGTCTTCTTTCTAAAATGGGGTCATTTGTGGGGTTCCTATACTGCCCTGGCATTTTAGGGGCCCTAAACCGTGAGGAGTAGTCTTGAAACGAAATTTCTCAAAATGACCTGTGAAATCCTAAAGGTACTCATTGGACTTTGGGCCCTTTAGCGCAGTTAGGGTGCAAAAAAGTGCCACACATGTGGTATCGCCGTACTCAGGAGAAGTAGTATAATGTGTTTTGTGGTGTATTTTTACACATACCCATGCTGAGTGGGAGAAATATCTCTGTAAATGGACAATTGTGTGTAAAAAAAATTAACAAATTGTCATTTACAGAGATATTTCTCCCACCCAGCATGGGTATGTGTAAAAATACACCCCAAAACACATTATACTACTTCTCCTGAGTACGGCAATACCACATGTGTGGCACTTTTTTGCAGCCTAACTGCGCTAAGGGGTCCAAAGTCCAATGAGCACCTTTAGGCTTTACAGGGGTGCTTACAATTTAGCACCCCCCAAAATGTCAGGACAGTAAACACACCCCACAAATGATCCCATTTTGGAAAGTAGACCCTTCAAGGTATTCAGAGAGGGGCATGGTGAGTCCGTGGCAGATTTCATTTTTTTTTGTCGCAAGTTAGAAGAAATGGAAACTTTTTTTTTTTTTTTTTTTCCTCACAAAGTGTCATTTTCCGCTTACTTGTGACAAAAAATAATATCTTCTATGAACTCACTATGCCTCTCAGTGAATACTTTGGGATGTCTTCTTTCCAAAATGGGGTCATTTGGGGGGTATTTATACTATCCTGGAATTCTAGCCCCTCATGAAACATGACAGGGGGTCAGAAAAGTCAGAGATGCTTGAAAATGGGAAAATTCACTTTTGGCACCATAGTTTGTAAACGCTATAACTTTTACCCAAACCAATAAATATACACTGAATGGTTTTTTTTTTATCAAAAACATGTTTGTCCACATTTTTCGCGCTGCATGTATACAGAAATTTTACTTTATTTGAAAACTGTCAGCACAGAAAGTTAAAAAAATCATTTTTTTGCCAAAATTCATGTCTTTTTTGATGAATATAATAAAAAGTAAAAATCGCAGGAGCAATCAAATAGCATCAAAAGAAAGCTTTATTAGTGACAAGAAAAGGAGCCAAAATTCATTTAGGTGGTAGGTTGTATGAGCGAGCAATAAACCGTGAAAGCTGCAGTGGTCTGAATGGAAAAAAAGTGGCCGGTCCTTAAGGGGGGTAAAGCCCTAGGTCCTCAAGTGGTTAAGGCTCCAAATTCCACTTCGTAGACTTTCAATAATGCCTCAGAGAAAATAAAAACATAAATGGATCTTCCACCTCCACTGAAACCGAGCTCACCTTGCGCGGTTGCTGCCAAGACCCAAAAACAGCACCACAAACAGATTTACAAAACCACAGCTTCAGCCACACCGTTCTTCAATGGTAATATTTATCCTTCCTCCACAGCATATTCATATAAAAGACAAGGGGATACAATTTCATAGCGCAGACTGTGTTATATGATACGGTCCCCAGGCACCATTAGAGATACTTTTATGCTGTATGATGGTAGATTTTAGGGAGTCACTGCAAGTGCTCCCCACCTCCAGGTATTATGCTCACCTCTAACTAGTACTGCCCCAACTCACCGACAGCTCAACATGCCTGCCAATGTGCCTCGGCTCATATAGCCACTCTCTGGACAAGCCACTCTGCAGCCTCTACTTCTCAGTCTGGTGCAGTTTTATCCAATCTGTCAACTTAAGAGACTGTTCTTTGCGTAAAACCATCCATTTATTTAAAATACAAAGGTATTGCTACTTACAAACTTCCATAAAAACAAGTGTTTTTAACATGAGGACGTCTCCTCCACTGAGCGCTTCCTGTCCCGCAAGCCACGCCCTACGCATTTCGTCACAATGACTCATCACAATGACTTATCATAGCCCCCATGAGTCATTGTGACGAAGCGCGTAGGCCGTGGCTTTCATATAACACAGTCTGCGCTATGGGATTGTATCCCCTTGTCTTTTATATGAATACGCTGTGGAGGAAGGATGAATATTACCAGTAAAGAACGGTGTGGCTGAAGCGGTGGTTTTGTAAATCTGTTTGTGGTGCTGTTTGTGGGTCTTGGCAGCAACCGCGCAAGGTGAGCTCGGTTTCAGTAGAGGTGGAGGATCCACGGTTGAAACTGGTGTTACTCCTTAAACAGCCAGCACGGTGATATCTGGGTATTGATGTGGTGGTGAAACTTCGAGTCAATTCAGTCTGTGCGATGATGGCTTTTATGTTTTTATTTTCTCTGAGGCATTATTGAAAGTCTACGAAGTGGAATTTGGAGCCTTAAGGAATTGGAAGAACTGAACTGTTGGTTTTTTAAACTTTCTTATGCATTTTATGGGTAGCGCACTTCTTTGGGACTAATGAATTTAATCATGGATGTATGAATGGCATTATTGGAGGTGCTGCAAGCTGGATGTATAGATAGGCATTAGGTATTTAGGGGCGCGCACCAATTTACACATACCAATATTCATTCATAGATTATTTAGTCAGTGTTTGCCCACTGTAAACTCTTTCCTCTTCCTGATTTACATTCTGACATTTATCACTGGTGGTGACATCTTCAGTCCTACCAGGTGATCTATACAGAATGTTCATTACTACGAGTTCTGTGCACAAAGGAAAATATTGCTTGTTTGGCAGTTGGAAAAAGTCATTTTTTCCCACAGTGCAAAAGGTTCACAAACTGACCGAACCATGGTCATGACATCACACTGTGGGAGGAGTTTCACCACAATATCAACCATACGGACCCCATGATGATCTACTTCAGAAAAGGTGAAGATTTCTCATGGGAAAGGCTGCTGATTGGGATCAAGTTAAATCCTGGGTTAAAGTTCCTCTTTACTGCCAAAGTGTCCTAATTGGTGTTAGAACCCGCAGATGTAAGTGTCTGATCATTTTTTACTGTGGCCATTTTATTGTTACTAATAAAGAAGAATTTTGTCTGTACTAAATGGTGTCCACCCCCTGTGTGTGCATCTCCCCATGTAGGGGCAAACCCAGGGTTTTCAAGGGGGGGATTCCTAAAAGGTCTCCCTCAGCTATTCACGCTACAGTATAATAATATGGTAGGACATTATGCTGGGTACACATAATGCAATTTCCTGTCCGACTGACCGACAATGGGATCGATCAGGAACTGTTTGGATACAGATAAAAATGAGGACAGATGCCATTGGTAATGAAGGGCAAAGTGAAACATCCACACAGCAGGGCACAGGGCTGTGTTCATACCTGACTCTG